>NC_054470.1:194962226-195710405 GCF_017639515.1 Carcharodon carcharias | reverse complement strand
ATCTTCCAAAGTCACCTTATCCCATTGGTGACCACTATCACCATGGTCTAACGTGCCATTGGATTGCCGCTGTACCCCCAAAGACGTATTCCATTTTCGGGGGTTTGAGACCACCTGCACCCTTTCAGCCGGTGCGTCCCACATTACTTTGTTCAGAAGGTCCTCAACACCTCAGCTGTGAACATCATGACACTCAACTTAGATGAATGCCACCACGTTAGTCATCCCTGCGCCAAGGGGAAATGTTGTCTTCTGCCCACCCGGTCTATGCCCCTCCTTATAGAATGAAGGGCAATAATATAACCTCTCAATCTCCTGAGTTCGATGGAAAATGACAACTGCTTGAAATGTTTCCTCAGATATAGTTGAGAGTCGGAGCCTCCATCGGCGCTGCACCTCAGTCATATTGAGGTAGCTGCTTTGCCGCCTGTAAACCCTGGCAGCAGGATAGTGGCTACGCCATCCGCACGTCAGCTGGAAAATTCTGGCCATTATAAATCCCATAGACTTCCCCACAGGAACGTAAGATCCCAGTGTCGTAAAATTCTGCCTAAATTATGTTCACTCATACAACCACTTGTGATCAGGATTTCTTAACTTTTCTAAGCCTACCACTTCTTCTGGGTGCTGCCCTGACATCTGCAGTGAGGGGGAGATAGCTTGTGCAATGGTTGGCCGTGTTGCCTCTGATGGCTTCAACATGCATTCTCTGGACAGCCAAGGTCTTGAGCCAAGGCTTGCTTTGGTTCTCCTCCTGCAGCCAGCCGCTCCCTCTGCAGTGGCAAAGGATGAGGTTGAGGGGGTCACAGGCAAAGGGGACCTCAGAGGGAGAGGTTCTGAGATTCTGAGATTCCTGACTGGATGATCCAGGATGTCCAGCTGCCGGTCCTCCTCCCTTCAGGTGCCCTGGGGCTCCCACCTTCTGCTGACTCTCCATGATGAGTTGGAAAGCTGAATCCAGAGGCTTGTCATCTGACTCAGACCTCACAGATCTCTCATCCCCAACATTCCTCTGAGTGGAAGGGAGCTCGGCTGACATTGCCACCTCCTGCTGCGGACACGTATCCATGCTGTAACCACCAGAATGTGAACCCGAGCCTGCTCTAGATCTAGATCCCTCCGTGGTGTGTGTCGCTGCGCTGGTGGAGGGTGTGGGTAAGTGCTGTGACAGGTCTTCCAGGCTGCTCATTTCCAGCTCTTCAAATGGAGGAGGTGTCCTCTTGGCTGGAGGTGAGGGCGTGGGTGTAGCTGAGGGACTACTAGCTGAGGGCGTCAATCACTTGGCAGAGATCCCTGTGAACCAAAGTAGAGATAATTAGTGCCTAGCAGCAGAATCAAAAGCAGGAGAGAGAGCACTCACAGTTGCACTGAGAGAAGGATGATGTGGTGCAGGATCCTCATGTGGGTGTTTGTTGCCAACCGCACAGTCACCGCAGGCATGGTCCACACCCTCACCAGTCAGCATGATGGCAGCTCCTCAAAGTGAGCGAGGGGCCTAATGTTGGCCACTCCATCCCCGGTCTGGAACCTCTCCCTGTTGTTGTGATCCAACATATCCTGCTGAAAACAGATGGAGAGAGTGTGAGCAGGACACATGGTACCGCGTGGAATGTTTGTGAGGTGAGCGGAGCCATGGATGGGATGAGGACGCAAGATCGAGAGGGTATGAGCCTGATGGAGATGTTTGAGAGAGTTAGTGGTGTTGTCTGTTGAGGTGTGAGATGCTTGTGGATGTGTGATGGGTTTGTCACACGGCTGAGGTAACAGCTCTTGAAAACCTGCCATTGCAGCCAGTGGGTAAAATGGTTTTTTCCTGTCCACTGCCACACTTAGTGCAAATCTGGGATGATTGTGCCCTGAGAGGCAAGAGCATGACCAACTGAGCCTTGACTGACACAAACAACAGCAAAGATTTTGTGCTCATTGAACAACCTAGACTGAGTAAACTAGGAGTAATGAGCAGAAAACTCTGATAGCCCAGAGTTTCCAATTTCTACTCAGAGCAGGGGGCAGGCCTCAAGCCATAGAAATGGTAAAAGCTGAGGAAGATTATAGGCAGCTGCAGTATAGGCTCCGAAATGCTGCATCACAGAATCACACAGTGCAGAAGAGGCCCTTCGGCCCATCGAGTCTGCACCAACACGTGAGAAACACCTGACCTACCTACTTAATCCCATTTACTAGCCCATAGCCTTGAATGTTATGACATGCCAAGTTCTCATCCAGGTGTTTTTTAAAGGATTTGAGGCAACCCACCTCCATTACCCTCCCAGGCAGCGCATTCCAGACCATCACCACCCTCTGGGTAAAAAAGGTTTTCCTCACATCCCCCTAAACCTCCTGCCCCTCACCTTGAGCATATGCCCCCTTGTGACTGACCTTCCAACTATGGGGAACAGCTGTTCCCTATCCATGCCCCTCATATATAGCTGGTCCAGTTCAGTTTCTGGTCAATGGTAACCCCCAGGATGTTGAGGAATTCTTCTCCCCCCACCTCTCTCCTGCCTATAAGCTATGAAGCATAAAGCGAGATCACCAGACACCATGTTCCTGATGGTCTCCTCACTGCAGTATCAAAGAGATGGATGATGCACCTTTAACTATCATATACACATACACGCACTTTATAATTTGCATTCTGTATTTTCTTGAACAAATGCTATTAAATCTATTTGATTCAAATATATAAATGTTTCAGAAACTGACAGTACTTTGAAAATTCCATCTTTCAATAAACATGGAATACATAATTAGAGTCTTTAAAGTCACTGAAATCTGTTACAACATTTATCAACTATTGTAGGACGGACAGCAACACACATACGTGCAAATTCAGCCAGCTTCATCATGGTACCTGAAAAGTGGATGGGAGGTTCTTGTCCACAATATATAGATCTGTGTAATTCTTGTGTAAGATCAGCAGATGTGACATTTCCAGAATCAAGGTGTTAGCGTTATTGTCTTATCTGAGAGTGGTCTGGTGCAGGAGAAGGCTCTCAAGAGGTTAGACAAAGAACAAAATGTGCATGGAAAGGTGAGAGGACTAATTTCATTGGTTAATCATGCTTGTTTGGGATGTCATGGTACACTAACTTCTAAATAAACATATTATTGTATGCACTGAGGTGTTTTATTGATGGCAGTCCATCTGAACCAAGAACTTACAAAGATTTGTAACTAAATGACATCCTGGCCAGTTAACTGCTTTACCAGACCAAGGTTAACTTCATGCCAAAAGTTCAGACTAAAGAATTCCAGGTAGGTATTGATTAACCAACAGAGAATGACTGATGTGAGTGAAAGGAACTTTAAAGCAATCTGCCGCTCACTTCTGATTGATGTCAACCTTAACAGAAAAAAAAACTTTAGTTCTAAAATGTAATCAGGTTCCATTCTGTGGAGTCAGGTGTGATTTTCACTTCTGAAAGTGCATCACAAACTGCCAATGTGGAAAGCCAACAACCCAGTTTTTTTCCAGGGCCCCTCATTTAAATAATTAAGGTGGCGCCCTTACAGCACATATTGGGCTCTGTCCTGGGACCATGCAAGCTGGGGGTGAATGGCCAGGGCATCTGTGTCTTAAAGGGGTACATTCTTGTAGTCAAACATTCACTGGCGATTCTTTTGGCTGTATTTTTCAGGATGCCTGCGGAGTTTGCAGGAAGAGAGGGCAACTGCCTCTTCTGACAAAGGCCTGCTGGCAGTTTTGAGAGAAGTGAACCAGAGGAAGGTTTGGCTCCATGGGGCACATTATCAAAAAAAGGTCATCCTGGACCAAGGCAGCAAAGCAGATCAAGGAGGCATCGGAGTTCATGAGTCACTGAGCTTATCCGAGTTATTAAGCTGCAGGTCAGTTAGTAGCACTTTTAATTCTGAGTCAGGAGGTTATGGGTTGAAACCTCACTCCAGGATTTGAGCACAAAGTTCTGGGCTAACATTCCAGTGCAGTACTGAAGGAGTGTTTCACTGTTAGAAGTACCATCTTTTTTGATCAAGCTTAATCCAAGGACCCGTCTGCCCTCTCAGGTGGACTTAAAAGATCCCGTGTCACTCTTTTAAGAACAGGGGAGCAATCCACAGTTTCGGGCCAATATTTATCCCTCAATCAACACCACAAAAAGAAATTATTTGGTCATTATTTCATTGCTGTTTGTGAAAACTTGCTGTGCACAAATTGGCTTCCATGTTTTCAACATTACAACATTGACTATACGTCAAAAATATTTAATTGGCTATAGAGTGTTGGCTGAGGTTCTGAAAGGTGCGATATAAATGCAAGTCAGTCCTTCCTTTCTCTTTACCAGTCAAAATGGAAAAACATTAAACACCTGGAAGCAATTTTCCACAGTGAGTTACTGAAGTGAATTCCTTTCACTGCTCTGGTATGGCATGGCAGCTGCACACACATATGCAGTACTTTCTTGTCTTTTCGGAACCTTTGGCCTAACTCCACAAAACAATTCTTATTTGTATATTAAACAGGCTTCACATCCCATGAAAAGCTGTAATGGTGGGTAGGGCCACAAAAGATTTCATCAATATACTCTTGTGTGTCGCATACTTTGCAGACCAGTTTTGAGAGGCAAAGTGGTCAATTGCAAAGCAATGGCAGAACTTATGGAACAGTCAGCACTTCATCAATCTCTGTGATTATAAGGGAGTGCTACACCCCTAGCCAAACTGCTCCAGGACAGCCACAACACTGGCATCCACCCGGCTATGTGGAAAATTGCCCAGGTATCTGCTGTACACAAAAAGCAGGACAAATCCAACCTGGCCAATTACTGCTCACTGACACTCAGTTTGGGTTCCACCAGGGCCACTCAGTTCTGGACCTCATTACAGCCTTGGTTTAAACATGGACAAAAGAGCTGAACTCCCAAGGTGAGGTGAGAGTGACTGTCCTTGACATCAAGGCAGCATTTGACCGGATGTGGCATCAAAGGAGCCCCAGCAAAACTGGACTTAATGGAGATCAGGGGAAAACTCTCCGCTGGTTGGAGTCATACATAGCACAAAGGAAATGGTTGTGATTGTTGGAGATCAGTCATCTCAGCTCCAGGACATCACTCTGGATTTCCTCAGGGTAGTGTTCTCGGTCCAACCATCTTCAGCTGCTTCATCAATGACCTTCCTTCCATCATAAGGTCAGAATTGGGAATGTTTGCTGATGATAGCACAATGTTCAGCACCATTCGGGACTCCTCAGATACTGAAGCAGTCCATGTCCAAATGCAGCAAGACCTGGACAATATCCAGGCTTGAGCTGACAAGTAGCAAGTAACATTCACACCACACAAGTGTCAGGCAATGACCATCTCCAATAAGACAGAATCTAACCATCACCCCTTGACATTCAATAGCATTACCATCACTGAATCCACCACGATCAATATCCTGGGTGTTACCATTGACCAGAAACTGAACTGCACTATCCGTATAAATACTGTGGTTACAAGAGCAGGTCAGAGGCTAGGAATCCTTTGATGGGTAACTCACCTCCTGACTCCCCAAAGCCTGACCACCATCTACAAGGCACAAGTCAGGAGTGTGATGGAAACTCCACACTTGCCTGGATGAACACAGCTCCCAAATTACCAAAGAAGCTTGACACCATCCGGAACAAAACTGCCTGCTTGATTGGCACCCCATCCAAAAACATTCACTCACTCCACCACCGACGCACAGTAGCGGAAGTGTGTACCATCTACAAGATGCACTGCAGGAATTCACCAAGGCTCCTTAGACAGCACCTTCCAAACTCATGATCTCTACCATCTAGAAGGACAAGGGCAGCAGATAGATGGGAACATCACCACCTGGAAGTTCCCCTCCAAGTCACTCACCATCCTGACTTGGAAATTTATCACCGTTCCTTCACTGTTGCTGGGTTAAAATCCTGGAACTCCCTTCCTAACAGCACTGTGGGCATACCTACACCATATGGACTGCAGTGGTTCAAGAAGGCAGCTCACCACCACCTTCCCAAGGACAAATAGGGACAAGCAATAAATGCTGGCCCAGCCAGCAAAGCCCACATCCTATGAATGAATTAAAAGAAAGCACAAAACCAAAGGAAGGGACACTTCCAATCTGAAGCCCGTAAACCATTGAAGAAATTAACTCCAATAATTGTGAGGCATCTCTCCACTGAGCAAACTGGAGAATGGCATCCATTTCCAGGCTACAAATCCTCATTGCTGCATTTTCTCTCATCTTTGAATTTCTTACATCCTCGGTGCTTGAAAATCCACAGCTATTGATTCCAGCAGTTACACCAGGATCATACCAGTCAGTTATTTCTGGTGCTGATCTGCCAGATTAGCAGTGTTATGACATGGCAAATGATATGTGCCAGGTGGATCAAATCCATGAGGGAAACTTGATCACGTGGTCACGATTTTGCAATTTGTATTTATTTTGAGATGCGTGCCCTGAATTCAGAAGTAATAAGTCCACCCAGACTTGTGTTTTTTAGAAAACTAAGTTAAACATTTATTAACAAAAGAAAAGATTTCAAGCACATACAAATGTCTACAAATTACTAATATAATAACTCCTAAAACCCCTAATTAATCTGGCTTCCAGTTACATGCCTGTTAAGGCAACGGTAAGAAGTAGATTTAAACAGATCCAGGCAAGTCAACACATTACCCTGGAGAGTAGAATTCAAAGCTGCTTTTCCCAGCTTCAGTTTCTATAGACAGCAGGCTTAATGCACAACTACTGGAGACTTCTCATAATTCTGGTCGTTATTACAATGCCTTCCTAACACATAGCCTCATCTCCTTTATCCATGTTTCTCCCTTTTAATGTAAATCCCATTGTTCCCATATGCCTTTGGAACTTTACCTTTCTCATAATATAAATCATTTCATCGTGCTAATATTATCAAAATAAACACACGGCTTGGCCTAGCTTCTCTGGCTAGGTGTAACATCCTACCATCTCTTTGAAATTCAAACCACCCTGATTTATCTAAAAATGCAAATCTCCTCATCTCACATTCTAAAACTTCAGCCATGTTTACTTATTTAGCGTTTCAAACCTAGCTTCTTTTGGTGAATCAAAGCCTCCAGACCAGCTGTCTACACACACACACACACAACTCTACTATTAACCTCCTTTTACAGCAAATCACAATAATAATAACAATAATATTATGAGAAATAATACTCTGAGAAATATTATACTTTCGTGACAAGAGTTAATGACAAGGCACTTTGTTTGCTGATATGTCCTGTACTTCAGTACAGAAACAGGGCACTTGATCCATTTGGCTTATGCCAGTGTTTACATTCCACATGGGCCTTCTGGCACCACTCTTGATCTCACCCAATCAGCAATACTGTCTATTGCATTCTCCATCAAGTGATTATCTAGCTTCCTCTTAAATGCTAATGACATAGCCAGGCCCCTTTCAGCTGAGGAAATATGAACAGCTACTTTAGGGTGTCGCTACCTCATGTCAGTGTCCGTGGCCCTTGTAAGGGATGGGCACAGGTTATGTACCAAACAAGAGAACCTAAGTTTATCCAGAACCTAATCTCTCAGGGCTCAGACTATTTCAATGGGTATTCACCAGCTGATGGGAGTTCACTATAAAACCAGTAGAAACATTTGGTCCCTTGGGTTCTCTGTTATTTAAAAGCTTTAGCATTGCTAACTCTCCTTAGTGAAATGTGTTATAAGGATTTTTTTTGGTGAGAGCGATAAATATACCTTTCTCATTACGTTTTCGTAGTGACTGCTGAGGAACAAGAGGGAGAGAATGAATGAACCTTCACATGCTGCTACACAGCACCACTCATTTGCAGCAAGGCATTCACCGAGGGATATCCACACTGGGAAATCGGAGGTAATGTTACAGCAGGGAATCACCAGCTGTAATACACAGTACAAGAGAGGAGAATTAAGTATCCTTAGCGGCAGAGGAGCACCAAAGGGTTGGCTGGAGGACTAGCCCCAGTCCACCCTCAGGCGCAGAGTTTTGAGATTGATACTTACAAAAAGTGCTACTTTCTGAGCACTGGCAATTGATTGAGTAATTGGTGTGAGTGACTTTTAACTGCCCTCTGAAATGGCTGAGCAAGCCACTCAGGTCAAGGGCAGTTGCCAGTGACGCCTGCATCCCATGAAAGAATTAAAAAAAATTGAGTGTATGCAAAGCGCCTTGTGATGTGTAGTAGGTAATTTGGAGTAGTCCACTATCTGCATTTGTTTACTGGTGTATAGTGACTTTGAGCCATACTTTAGCAAGGAGCCAACATCTTCAGGTGAGAAGTAAAGTGGTTACAATTAGCAAAAAAAGCCAGCAATTTTTATCTGGCTAGCAGGGAATATTATTAATCCATAGCTGAGTGAATGACGTAGAAGGATGCCTGGAAGAAAGGATAAGCATAAAAACAGCTACAGTATGCCAAATCAAGTTGGCAACATTCACACACCACACAATGGATGAACTGAATGCACTTGATTTGAGCACTCTGCTAAATATTTTTTATTACTGATTGCAATAAAGCTAGAGTCCTGATGTTGCAGACACTTTCCTTCACTTGCAGCAGTAGTACAGCACTGAACCTGATTCCATAATACTCAAACAATTAAAATTTTCCCCAAAAATTTCTAACATTTTCCTTTTAAATATCAATATCAGGCCACACACTGCACTTTTTGCAGCGATACACATTGGTTATCAACGGACAGCATTTCTGATGTGTTAGCAATGGAACTTGAAGCTATTATGGTGATTGGAAAGCATCTCCTAGGGCAGGATTTTCCGTTCGTTGGGCAGACCCGGCGGACGAGCCCCGGAATGGCTGCGAAATGGATTGCTGGCCGCAATTGGGCTCCGACCGCAATTTCATGCTCACGACATTGAGATCGATGCGATACAGGAAGGATCTGCATTCTTGGGAGAATGCTTACATGAAGCTGCTAAAAGCCCTGGCACGCACATGCACATGCACAGCCTGACTCCTTGAGGGGAAGGAGCATTTTTGGCAGGGGGGGGTGGGGTGGGTGGGGGCGGCATTGAGGGTGCCCCCTTTTCCTCTCGCATCGCCACTGCAGGAACTCACCCATGGCCACTGCGACGGATTGCAGGTCTGTACACATCTGTGTTCTGCTGAACCAGGGTCTCCATGGCGTCCACCAACCTTCCCATGGACACCTCCATAGACACATATGTGGGCACCACCTCATCAGAGAGCAGCCAGACACACTCCTCTGACTCGTGTGTCACTCTGTTGAGGGCTTCCAACAGCTCTGCATTATGTTGCCCCACCTTCTGCTGACTCTCCACAATGTGTTGGAAGGCTGAATCTAGAGGTTCATTATGTGACTCAGACCTCACAGTTGCCTCCTCTTCAGCAGCCCTCTAAGTGCCGGGCAGCGTGGCTCAACATGCCTCCTCCTGCTGCGGACAAGTATCTATGCGGTGACCACCAGATTGTGAACCCAAGCCTTCTTTAGATCTCGGTCCCATCGAGATGTGTGTCTCTGCACTGATGGGGGCTGTGGGTTAGCGCTGTGATGGGTCTTCCAGGCTACTTATTTCCAGCTCTTCAATGGAGGTGTCGTCCTCTTAGCTGGAGGTGGAGCTGGATGGAGCTGAGAGACTGGCTGGCTGAGGGTGTCGGTCGAGTTCCCTGTGAACCAAAGTAGAGATAATTAGTGCATGGCAGCAGAGTCAAAAGCAGGAGAGAGAGAGCATTCACAGTTGCTCTGAGAGAGGGATGATGTGGTGCAGGATCCTCATGATGGTGTTCACCACCAACCTCACCATCACTGCAGGTAGGGCCCACGTCCTCCCCAGTCAGTGTAATGGCATGCTCCTCAAAGTGAGTGAAGGGCCACCCCACCCCTGGTCTGGGATGTTGGAATGTTTGGTCCTGCTGTTGTGAACCAGCTTCTCCTGCATGAAAACAGATGGAGAGAGTGTGGGCAAGACATATGGCACTGTGTGGAATGTTTGTGTGGTGAGCGGATGAGGATACGAGCTCCAGAGGATACGAGCCTGATGGAGATGTGAGGGTGCGTGTGAGAGTTAGTGGTGTTGTCCCTTGAGGTGTGAGATCCCTGAGGATGTGTGATTTGAGAGTGATGAGAAGAATTATTTACCTTTGTGGAACGGAAGAGATCACTCACCACCTTGCGGCACTGAATGGCTGTCCTCTTTTGCAGGGCGTTGGTGCTGACCGCCGCTGTCACCACCTCCCAAGATGGATTGGCGATGTCACTGCCCCTCCTGCAGCCAGAGTAAGGGTAGAGGACATCACCATGGGCCTCCACTACATCCAAAAGGCGCTCGAGGGATGTGTCATTAAACCTGGGAGCTGCAGTCTTTTTGTCCTTTGGGGGCCATGTTTTCTGTGCAGCAGTTGTGGGCTGGAAGCACTGAGGTGTGAGCACAGCTGCATTTTAAAATATGGCACCCAGCATGATGAAGCAGCGAGGTGATGATGTTGCAGGTGAATGAGAGCCCACACACCATTGAAACGGCGTGTTTCCCGGGAATGCAGTGGGATTGGGACGATACGACATGAGAAGCCGCCATTGCGGACAGTTCCATCCATGGAGTTAAATACTCAGTTTGACTGCGCTTTCCTACCTTCTGCAGCTTATGTCTACAAATCATGTCTGTCTATGTCTGCAGTCAATTATAATGCAATGAAGAGAGAATGAATAGAAAAAAGAAGAAAATTTTAGGGAAACATTCATCAGGTCAGGCGGCATCAGTGAAGACAGGAACAAAGTTAAAGTTTTATTTTTCTCTCCTTATCCTTTCCTCTCTCTCCAATTGTCTATTATTTTGGGCTCCCAGGCCATAGATATTGAGGCCAATTTTAGTAGCTCAACTGCTGCTCCAACGGAGGTCAAACTGAGGACCTTGTATGGAAATTGAACCTTTCACCCTGGATGGCCTAGTACTTCATCAGTCAGTAACTGAGTTAAAATTTATACAGAAATACACATGTACAGGGAATTTATGTTAATGTAAAATCTGCTTAAAGTCTGTAACGATGTGCATTTTATCAAGTTAGATATTTACTTTTTGATATGCAAAACACGCCCCATCTACCCTGCTGAGTTACATAGATAAAAAGTTCATATAAAGTCTGGGGGGTAGATAAGATAGAAAAGTTGGATGAGGGAGGAATAGGATGGAATCTTACAAAGTCATCCATCACTTCACTAGGCTGAGACTTTCTCCTGGAATGCCTATGATTATTCTAATAATCTTGATTATCTCCATTCTACCACAACAACTTCATGCAGCAGGTAATTGAGTTGTGTTTAATAATAGATACTTTTCAAAATCTTTTCAAAATTTTCAATGTCCTTGCCAAAAAAAATCTGTGTTATATGTTTAAGAATTGAGCATTGATTATTTGCTTACTGGGATATTTTTAGTTATGTCTATTGGGCTTTCTTTTAACTTGCTTGCTCTTTCCTCCTGTTACTGGAATGCTGTCTCTTACTTGGGCATATATGCAGCAGGCCTCTGAAACCTCATCCTATGGCAATTCTTATCAGTAGAATAATTAACAAGTGAATAAAACATAGCTGAGCCAGGTCTGCTTGTTGCTGAAATGCACAGTTTGTTGTAGCAGAAACCTTGCTGATTTTCTGCATCCATAGCCCAGAGTGTTAGGCCAATTGTCGCACTCCAACTGGCACCCCGACTGAAATTAGCTGATGCAGCACATTTCAGGAATGGAACCTAGGAGCTTCCTGATGTGTAGAAATAAGGATCATGTAGCACAGGGAATCAGCTAACATTATATCTTTACCTGATGGTTTGGTGGTCGTTTGGACAAGTGGAATAAATGTAAACAGGGTGTTAAGACCATAAGACCATAAGACATAGGAGCAGAAATTAGGCCAATCGGCCCATCGAGTCTGCTCTGCCATTCAATCATGGCTGATAAGCTTCTCAACCCCATTCTCCCGCCTTTTCCCCGTACCCTTTGATCCCCTTACCAGTCAAGAACCTATCTATCTCGGTCTTAAATACATTCAATGACCTGGCCTCCACAGCCTTCTGTGGCAATGAATTCCATAGATTTACCACTCTCTGGCTAAAGAAGTTTCTCCTCATCTCTGTTCTAAAAGGTCTTCCCTTTACTCTGAGGCTGTGCCCTCGGGTCCTGGTCTCTCCTACTAATGGAAACATCTTCCCCATGTCCACTCTATCCAGGCGTTTCAGTATTCTGTAAGTTTCAATCAGATCCCCCCTCATCCTTCTAAACTCCATCGAGTATACACCCAGAGTCCTCAAACGTTCCTCATATGTTAAGCCTTTCATTCATGTGATCATTCTCGTGAACCTCCTCTGGACCATCTCCAGGGCCAGCACATCCTTCCTGAGAAACAGGGCCCAAAATTGCTCACAATATTCTAAATGGGGTCTGACCAAAGCCTTATAAAGCCTCAGCAGCAAATCCCTGCTTTTATATTCTAGTCCTCTCAAAATTAATGCCAACATTGCATTTGCCTTCCTAACTACCGACTCAACCTGCAAGTTAACCTTAAGAGAATCCTGGACGAGGACTCTCAAGTCCCTTTGCACTCCAGATTTTTGAATTCTCTCCCCATTTAGAAAATAGTCTATGCCTCTATTCTTCCTACCAAAGTGCATGACCTCACACTTTCCCACGTTGTATTCCATCTGCCACTTCTTTGCCCATTCTCCTAACCTGTCCAAATCCTTCTGCAGCCTCCCCACCTCCTCAATACTACCTGTCCCTCCACCTATCTTTGTATCATCTGCAAACTTAGCCAGGATGCCCTCAGTTCCTTCATCTAGATCATTAATGTATAAAGTGAAAAGTTGTGGTCCCAACACTGACCCCTGCGGAACTCCACTAGTCACCGACCACCATCCTGAGAAGGACCCCCTTATCCCCACTCTCTGCCTCCTGCCAGACAGCCAATCGTCTATCCATGCTAGTACCTTGCCTTTAACGTCATGGGCTCTTATCTTACTGAGCAGCTCTTGTGCGGCACCTTGTCAAAGGCCTTCTGGAAGTCCAAGTAGATAACATCAATTGGCTCTCCTTTGTCTAACCTACTTGTTACCTCCTCAAAGAATTCTAGCAGATTTGTCAGGCATGACCCCTCCCCCCATCCTTGATGAAACCATGCTGACTTTGCCCTATTTTACCATGCACTTCCAAGTATTCTGAAATCTCATCCTTAATAACGGACTCTAAAATCTTACCAACGACCAAGGTCAGGCTAATCGGTCTGTAATTTCCCGTCTTTTGTCTCACTCCCTTCTTAAACAGGGGGGGTTACATAGCGATTTTCCAGTCCTCTGGGATCCTCCCTGACTCCAGTGATTCCTGAAAGATCACCACTAATGCCTCCACTATCTCTTCAGCTATCTCCTTCAGAACTCTGGGCTGTAATCCATCTGGTCCAGGGGATTTATCCACCTTCAGACCTTTTAGTTTTCCTAACACCTTCTCCTTGGTAATGACCACCTTAGTCACCTCTGCCCCCCGACTCTCTTGAACTTTGGGGATGTCATTCATGTCTTCCACTGTGAAGACTGACGCAAAGTACCTATTCAGTTCCTCCGCCATTTCTTTGTTCCCCACTACTACTTCTCCAGCATCATTTTCCAGCGGCCCAATGTCCACTTTTTGCCTCTCTCTTACCCTTTACATATCTAAAAAAAAATTCTTGCAATCTTCTTTTATATTACTGGCTAATTTACCCTCATATTTAATCTTCTCCCTCCTTATTTCTTTTTTAGTTGTCCTCAGTTGGTCTTTGTAGGCTTCCCAATCCCCTGGTTTCCCACTGCATTAGTAAGATAAAAGCAAAATGCTGTGGATGCTGGAGATCTGAAATAAAAACAGAAAGTACTGGAAAAACTCAGCCGGTCTGGTAGAACCTGCGGAGAGAGATCGGAGTTAGCCTTTTGAGTCCAATATGACTCTTCATTTGGTGATGCAAAATTAATAAGAAAATAAATAGGAACATAAGAACAGGAGAACACCATTTAGCCCCTCTAGCCTGTTGCGCCATTCAACAACTGATCTGTGATCTAACTCTGTACACCCACTTTATCCCATATTCCTAAATCTTGTAAGCATGTCAATAGGATGTCATAGTCATATTAAGAATAGTGAATTTGTTATTGATTTGCTAAACAAGCTTTAAAACGTATTTGTGTCAGATGGAATATAATATGAAGAAATGTGAAGTTGTTCACTTTGTTAGGAAGAATAAAAAATTGAATATTTTTGGAATGGTGAGAAAATTTTAAATGTTGGTGTTTAAAAGGGTTTTGGGTGTCCTTGTACAAGAGGTATAGCAAGTTAACATGCAGGTGCAGTAAGCAATTAGGAAGATAAATAGTATACTGGCCTTTATTGCATGGGGTTTGCAATATAAGAATGTCTTGCTGAAATTGTATAGCTTTGGTGTGACCCCGCCTGGATAACAGTTTTGATTTCTTTACCTAAAGAGGATATACTTGCCTTACGGGGGTACAATGAAGGTTAACTAGGTTGAATCCTGGGATGACAGTGTTGTCCTATAAGACTGGGAATTCTATAGCGAGTAACTCACCTCCAGACTTCCCAAAGGCTGTCCATCATCTACAAGGTAGGAGTCAGGACTGTGATTGAATACCCTCCACTTGTCTGGATGATTGCAGCTCCAACACTCAAGAAGCTCAACAATATCCAGAACAAAGCTTGATCAGCACTCCAACCACCACCTTAAGCCTTCACTCCCTCCATCACCGATGCACAGTGGTACCGGTGTGTACCACATACAAGATACACTGTAGCAACTCACCGAGGCTCCTTCAATGACACCTTCCAAACCTGCGACCTCTACCACCTAGGAAGTCAAGGGCAACAGACACATGGTAACACAACCACTTGTGAGTTCCCCTCCAAGTCACACATCATCATGAATTTGAGTCTTTCACTGTTGCTGGTTCAAAATCCCTTCCTAACAGCACTGTGGCTGTACCTACATTAGATTTATTCTTATTCATTCACAGGATGTGGGCTTCGCTGCCTGGGCCAGCATTTATCGCCCATCCTTAGTTGCCCTTGAGAAGGTGGTGGTGAGCTGCCTTCTTGAACTGCTACAGTCCCTGTTGTGTAGGTACATCCACCGTGCTGTTAGGAAGGAATTTTGAACCAGCAACAGTGAATGACTCAAATTCATGATGTGTGACTTGGAGGGGAGATGGACTGCAGTGGTTCTAGAAGGCAGTTTACCGCCACCTTCTCAAGGGCAATTAGGGATGGGTAATAAATAATGGCCTTGCTGATGTTGCTCACAATCTTGAAAGAATTTAAAAAAGAGTGATTGAGCAGAACGGACCTCTGCTCTCTGAAGTTTGGAAAAATGAGAGATGATCTCTATGAAACAAATAACATCCTGAAAAAGGGCTTGATAGGGTAGATGCTGAGTGGCTATTTCCCCTAGCTGAAAAGTGTAGAACTAGATGGCATAGTCTCAGGTAAGAGATGAGCTGAGATGAGCAGAAATTTCTTCCTGCTGAAGGTAAAGAATCTCTCTTCTTCTCTACGAGAGGTGTAGGTACTCAGTTCTGTTCAAGCCTGTGATAAAGAGAGATTTTGACTCTAGTGGAATCAAGTGATATGGGGATTAGGCAGGAAAGTGAAATTCAGGTAAAGGTGAGCTATGGTTTTATTGAATAGCGGAGCAGGCTCGAGGGATTGTATGGCGTAACCCTGCTCCTATTTCTTATGTTTCTCATGGTGGTTTTCATAGTTAAACATGTTGGTAGGATGTCACCATGTTACATGAAGTTGTATTGTGTATCGTAGATGAAAAAATAGATGGCATATTAGAGGGCAACTGACTGCAGTCGTATTAATAAAACAGAGGAATACAAGAAAGGATGCAATGTCATGGTTGAAAACTAAAGATGACAAAAATAGAGGTTATAATAAACAATGAAAACTCCACAAAGAAAGTATGTAATAATATACATTGCCTCAAGTAAGATATTTGAGGCTTGCATGATGGTGCAGGATGGAGTGTTTCAGATTCTTGGGGTGTTGGGGGCAGTTTCTGTCAGGAGGGCTTCTATTCAAAAGAGATGGGTTGTCCCTCAACAGGATCAGGACTAATGTCTTTGCAGGAGGTTGACTATTGTGGTTGGGGAAGGTTTAAATTAAATTTTCAGTGGTATAGGGACCAGCATCTGAAAGTAGAAAAGAGGAATAAGGTGCATAAAGGAGTGAGTGTTAGTACTAGAGTAGGAAGAGGTACAATATTAGATAGGAGAAGACTAAGAAGGACAACAAGGAATACAAAGACAGAAAATGTATGTATGTAAATGCACAAAATATAGTGAATAAGGTTGGTGAGCTACAAGTACAAATAGCTGTGTGGGAATATGATATACTGATAATAATAGAATTACAGCTTAAAAATAGTTAGGACTGGGTGCTTAATATTCAATGGTGGAAACTGTTCAAAAAGATAAGGAAGGATAAAGGGATGGGGTGTAGGGGTAGTACTCATTAGGGAAGACATTGTAGTATTGGAAAGAGGGTATGTCCTTATGGGGGCAAGGGCAGAATCCATTTGCTTAGAGTTGGGAACAAGAAAGGATATGATACTGGGGGTATTCTATAGTCAATAATGGCAGATGGATATATAGAGAAGCAAGTCTGCAGGGAAATCACAGAGATGTGCAGAACTGTGGAATGTTTTTCTTTATTTGTTCATGGGACAGGGGTGTTGCTGGCTGGGCCAGCATTTATTACCCAACCCTAATTGCCCTTGAGAACTGAGCAGCTTGCTAGGCCATTTAAGAGTCACATTGCTGGGGTCCTGGAATTAGGGGAGACAATGGTGTAGTGTTATTGTTGCTGGACTGGTACTCCAGTGACCCAGGGTAATCCTCTGGTGACCAAGGTTCAAATCCCACCACAGCAGATTGGGGAATTTGAATTCAATAAAAAATCTAGAATAATGACCATGAAACCATTGTTGATTGTCATAAAAGCCCATCAGGTTCACTAATGTCCTTTAGGGAAGGAAATCTGCCATCCTTACCTGGTATGGCCTACATGTGTGACTCCAGACAGCAAGCAATGTGTTGACTCTTAAATGCCCCCTCAGCAAGGGGGATGGACAATAAATGCTGGCCTAGCTGGTGACACCCACATCCCATGAATGAATAAAAAAGCATGTAGGCCAGACAAGGTAAGGGCAACAGATTTCCATTCATAATAGGCATTGGTGAATCAGATGGGTCTTTACAACAATTGGCAATCATTCAACTTTTAATTCCTGATTTATTATTGGATTCAAATTTCACCATCTGCTGTGGTGTATTACGCTGGGCTGAATTTTCCCTGGTGGGGGGGAAAAATTGATGGGCGGGTGCACACAAGCGTGCTTCCGATCGGTGCCCCCAATTGGGGGCACAGCATCATTTTGCATGGGCAGGCCAATTAAGGCCCGCTTAGCGTGACGTCCATACAGAAGTGCTATGCGCTCCCTGTGCAGGCAGGGGGGAATCCCAAAATCGAGAATGCGCTCTTTCGCGCATGCGCACAAAAGAGCGCACTCATCTTCCTGAGGCTAAGGGCAGCCTCAAGGAGTTCGGCTGTAAATGTCAAAAAGATAAAAATAGAAAAATAAAATTTCCCTAACATATCCCCTCATGTGACAATGTTGCATGAGTTGGGACATGTCCATAGTTTTCACAAAAATTTTATTAAAATTTTTTTAAAGCTACATGAAACCACATCCCGCCCAGGGATGAGGTTTCATGCTTTTTCCAATTTGCGCTGGGGCTCCTGGCCTGCCCGCCAACCTTAAGGTTGGATGGGTAGGTCCTTTAATTACTTAATAGCCTCTGTCAATGGCCTCAGTTGGCTATCGACAGATCAGCAGGCACGTAGCCAATTTAGCTGCGCCCCTGCCTTCCTGAAAATTTAAACGGAATGCGGTGATCTTGGGAGTTCCCCCCGAGGTCACTGCATGTCATTTTGCACGTCGGCAAGTGGGTCCTGCCCCCGCTCGCTGACACGTAAATCCTGCCCCCTGGGTCTCTGAATTATTAGTTCAGTAACAATACCACTGTGCCTCTATCTCCCCAAGTTGGATAAGAAGGGGGAGGAATTCCTGAAATGTGTTCAGGAGAACTTCCTTGACAAATGGTCTCAATTCCTTGCTCTTGGTCCAATTAGGAAGATGGCAATGCTGGATCAGATGCTGGGGTACAAAGTGTTTCAGTGTCAGATGGAAATCACTTGGGTTTAGATTAGCAATGGAAAAGAACAAATAATTAGTAAGCAAGTGGTAAGAGATGGGGTGAGGCCTGTTAGGGACAAAGAAGGTGATATATACCTAGAGGGACAGAACAAGGTTAGTACTTTGTATCAGTTTTTACTAAGGAAGAGGAATCTGACAAAACATCAGTAGGAGCAACGCTGGTGGAGGTAATGAATCAGTAGAAAATTGATAGGCGGGAATTACTACTTGTAGCTATGCTATGAGCAGATAAGTCACCTGATTCGGATCTATCCTTAGTTACTAAAGGAAGTGAAGATGGAGATAGCTGAGTGGCTTGCCATCAACTTCCAATCATTCCTAGATTTGAGGAAGGTGCCAGAGATTGATAAGTAGGAAATGTGATGTCTTGGTTCAAGAAAGGGTGCTAAGACATTGTGAGTTACTCGAGCCTGGTCAGTTTAACTTCGTTGATGAGTATGGCTTGAAAACCAATAATCAGGGAAAACATTAACAGAAACTTCAAGAGGTTTTCAGTTAATTAAGGGACAGCTAACTGGATTTTTTTAAAATTCATTTTATAGGATGCTGGCTTTGCTGGCTGGGCCAGCATTTATTGCCCAGCCCTAATTGCCTTTGAAAAGGTGGTGTTGAGCTGCTTTCTTGAACCATTGCAGTCCATGTGGTATAGGTACACCCACAGTGCTGTTAGGAAGGGAGTTCCAGGATTTTGACCCAGCAACAGTGAAGGAATAGTGATATATTTCCAAGTCAGGATGGTGAGTGGCTTGGAGGGGAATATCCAGGTAGTGATGTTCCCATCTATCTGCTGTCCTTGTCCTTCTAGATGTAGTGGTCACGGGTTTGGAAGGTGCTGTCGAAGGAGCCTTGGTGAATTCCTGCAGTGCATCATGTAGATGGTACACACTGCTGTTACTGTGCATCGGTGGTGGAGGGAATGAATGTTTGTGGATGGGGTGCTAATCAAGCTGTCTGGTTTGTCCTGGATGGTGTCCAGCTTCTTGAGTGTTGTGGGAGTTGCACTCAACCAGGCAAGAGGGGAGTATTCCATCACACTCCTGACTTGTGCCTTGTAGATGGTGGACAGGCTTTGGGGAGTTAGGAGGTGAGTTACTTGTTGCAGGATTGCAGGATTCCTAGCCTCTTGTAGCCACAGTATTTATATGGCTAGTCCAGTTCAGTTTCTGATCAATGGTAACTCCCAGGATGTTGATAGTGGAGGATTCAATGATGGTAATGCCGTTGAACATCAAGGGGCGATGGTTGGATTCTCTCTTGTTGGAGATGGTCATTGCCTGACACTTGTGTGGCGTGACTGTTACTTGCCACTTGTCAGCCCAAGCCTGGATATTGTCCAGGTCTTGTTGCTTTTGGACATGGGGCTGCTTCAGTATCTGAGGAGTCGTGAATGGTGCTGAACATTGTGCAATCATCAGCGAACATCCCCACTTCTGACCTTATGATGGAAGGAAGGTCATTGACGAAGCAGCTGAAGATGGTTGGGTTGAGGACACTACCCTGAGGAACTCCTGCAGTGATGTCCTGGAGCTGAGATGATTGATTTCCAACAACCACAACCATCTTCCTTTGTGCTCAGTATGACTCCAACCAGCGGAGAGCTTTCCCTGGATTCCCATTGACTCCAGTTTTGCTAGGACTCCTCGATGACACATTGGGGCCGGATTTTGCCCTTGGTGGGGGTGCTCGGCTGGGGCAGTCGGGAAGCTGACTGCTGCCCGAATCGGCTCCGCACCACAATTTCATGCTGGTGGGCCAATTGAGGCCCGTCCAGCATGGAACATGAGCGGCAGCGCTCAGCGCTGTCTGTGCGGGTTGGGGGGTGAGGAGGGCAAGTGGGCCGAGCGTGAACTTCGCATACACGTGCAAAAGAGCTTCATAATCACCCTGCCTCAGGGAGTTGAAGCGCTGTTTAAAAAAAAATAAAGGAACTAATATTGTCATAAAACATGTCCCCCTCATGTAACTCTGCAGATGAGGTTTCCTAAAAAACGTAAAGGCTGCTTGGGCCTTTTACCTGCCCGTCATCCATTAGGTTGGACCGACAGCATAAATTTGAATTTAATTAGCTTCTTAATGGCCTTATTGGCCTTTTAATTGCACGTCATTTTACGCTCCGGCTTAATATTCTGCCCTTGGTCAAATGCTGCCTTGATATCAAGGGCAGTCATTATCACCTCACCTCTTGAGTTCATCTTTTTGTTCATATTTGAACGAAGGCTGTAATGAGGTCAGGAGCTGAGTGGCCCTGGCAGCACCCATACTGGGTGTCAGTGAGCAGATTATTGCTAAACGTGCTGCTTGATTGCACTGTTGATGACTCCTTCCATTACTTTACTGATGATGGAGTGTATACTAATAGGGTGGTAATTGGCCAGGTTGGATTTGTCCTGCTTTTTGTGTACAGGACATACCTGGGCAATTTTCCACATAGTCGGGTAGATACCAATGTGGTAGCTGTACTGGAACAGCTTGGCTAGGGGCACGGCAAGTTCTGGAGCACAAGTCTTCAGTACTATTGCCAGAATATTGTCAGGGCCCATAGACTTTGCAGTGTCCAGTGCCTTCAGCTGTTTCTCGATATCACATGAAGTGAATCCAATTGGCTGAATACTGGCATCTGTGATGCTGGGGACCTCCGGAGAGGCTGAGATGGATCATCCACTCGGCAGTTCTGGCTGAAGATTGTTACAAATGCTTCAGGCTTATCTTTTGCACTGCTGTGCTGGGCTCCTCCATCATTGAGGATGGGGGTATCTGTGAAGCCACCTCCTCCAGTGAGTTGTTTAATTGTTCACCACCAATAATCAGGGAAAAAAATTAACTGGCACTTGAAGAGGTTTCATCTAATTAAGGGACAGCTGGCAGGAATTTTTTTATTCATTTTATGGGATGTGAGCGTTGCTGGCTGGGCCAGTATTAATTTCCTATTTCTATTTGCTCTTGAGAAGGTGGTAGTGAGCTGCCTTCTTGAACCACTGCAGTTCCTGTGGTGTTTTCGCACAGAATCAAAGAATTGTTACAGTGCAGAAGGAGGCTCTTGTACTCTATGCCCATTTTAATAAAGCCTAGGATACCGTATGCTGTAAGCACCCTCTCAACCTGTCCTGTCACATTTAATGATTTGTGCACATAAATACCCAAGTCACTCTGCTACTTTAACCCTTTAGATTTGTACCCTTTATTTTACATTGTCTCTCCACGTTCTTCCTACTAGAATGAATCATCTCATATTTCTCTGCATAAAACTTCATCTGCCACCTGTTTGTCCATTCCACCAATTTGTCTATGTCTTTTTGAAGTTCTACACTGTCCTCCTCACTGTTCACAATGCTTCCAAGTTCCATATCATTTGCCAATTTTGAAATTGTGCTCTGTACATCAAGGTCTAGGTCATTTGGGGAGGTGGTGGTGTAGTGGTATTGTTCCTGGACTAGTAATCCTGAAATCTAGGGTAATGCTCTGGGGACCAGAGTTTGAATCCCACCATGGCAGATTAAATAAAAATCTTGAATTAAAAGTTTAATTATGACCATGAAATAATTGTTGTAAAAACCCATCTGGTTCACTAATCCCCTTTAGGGAAGGAAATCTGCTGTCCTTACCAGGTCTGGTCTGGCCTACATGTGACTCCAGACCCACAGCAATGTGATTGACTCTTAAATGCCCTCTGAGCAAGGGCAGTTAGGGATGGGCAATAAATGTTGGCCTGGCCAGCGACGCTGACATCCCATGAATGAATTTTTAAAAAAATAATATACATCAGGATCCGATAGCAAGAATCCTAACACTGACCCTAGGGACTCCACTACAAACATTCTTCCAACATGAAAAACTTCCATTAACCACTGCTCTTTCTTTCTTGTCACTCCACAAATTTTGTATCCATGTTGCTACTCCCCCTATTATTCCATGAGCTGTAGCTTTACTTACAAGTCTGTTGTGCAGCACTGCATCAAACGCCTTTTGGAAGTCCGTGTACATCACGTCAACAGCATTACCCTCATTAACCCTCTGTTCAAAAACCTCCGCCAAGATAGTTAAACTCAATTTTCCCAAAGAAATCCATTCTGGCATCCTTAATTGACCCATATTTGTTGATGTGACTACTAATTTTGCCCTGAATTATTGCTTCTAGTAGTTACCCTACCATCGAAGTTCAGCTGACTGGTTTGTAGTTGCTGGGCTTGTCTTTAGCCCTTTTTTTGAACAAGGGTGTAATATTTGCAATTCTCCAGTCCTCTGGCACCATCCCTGAATCTAAGGAAGACTGAAAAATTATGGCCAATGCCTCCATAGTTTCCACTGCCACTTGCCTCAGTATCCTTGGATGCATCTTATCAGTTAGTGCCTTAACAACTTTAAGCATAGATAGTCAAATTAACAGCTCCTCATCAGTTCTAAGCTCTTCTAGTGTCTGAATCACCTCCTCTATCACTGTGGCCTGGGTTGCATATTCTTTAAGACAGATGCAGAGTATTCATTTAATACTGTAGCTATGCCCCACTGCCTGCATGTGCAAATTCCTTTCTTGGTCCCCAGTAGGCCTTACTCCTTCTTTTACACCTTTTTACTATCTAAATGCCTATAGAAGACTTTGGGGTTCCTTTTATGTTAGCTGCTAGTCTCTTTTGCTCCTTCTTTTCTTCTTTTATTTGCTTTTTCACCTCCCCTCTGAACCTTCCATATTCAGCCTGGTTCTTGATCGTATTTTCTACCTGACATTTCTCAAAAAAGGCAAATCGTGCTTGACTAACTTAATTGAGCTTTTTGGTGAAGTAACAGGAAAGGTTGATGCTCTTTGTGTGGATTTTGAGAAAGCATTTGACAAAGTATCACATGAATGGCTAGTTGGCAAATTGAGGCTCATGGAATAGAACGGTCAATGTCAACTGGGGAAAAAATTTAAAGACAGAAAACAGCAAGTGGGGGTAAATGGCTATTTTCCGAACTTGAGGGCACTAGACAGCAATGTTCCCCAAAGACAGTGCTAGAATCACAGTTTTTTTGGAAATATTTAAATCACTTGCTTATTGGAATACAATTTCAATACTTGCCCACGATACCAAACTTGGAGGTGTGGAAAACAGTGAGGATGAAATCTCACTGCAACAAGAGATAGATCAGCTTACAAAAGGGGCAGACAAACCGTTGATGGAATTTAATACATAGAAGCAGGAGATAATGCATTTTTGACAGAAGAGATTGGGAGAGGCAAAATAGACTTAATGACGCTGTTCTAAAGAATGTGCAAGGCAGGGAGATGTGAGGGCTAGATGGCCTAACAACCATGAATTGAACTGGACCAATGTCCCAGTGAACGGAGGCAGGCTTTCTAACCTTTCAGCCTTGCCATCCACCCACCTCCATGGACAACTTGGGTCTAACCTTGAGGTGAGGGCCCTGACTCCAGCCTGCACCTGGCAGCCTGAGACCAAAATATGAGGTGCATGGGCTGACTTTTGGAAATTGGGACTGCAATGTTGAGAAACGGCCTGACTCATGGATCCCTAACTGAGGACATAAATCCGACCCATAGAGTCATTTTCAGCACAGAAGGAGGCCGTTCAACCCATTGAGTTCATGTCAGCTCTCCTCAGAGGAATCCAGTTAGTCCCAATCATTCACTTGATCCCTGTAGCGCTGCAGGTTTATTTTCTTTGAATGTCCATCTAATTTCCTTTTGAAATCCTTGATTGTTTCTGCTCTCACCAAATTCGTGGGCAGTGAGTTCCAGGTCTCATTTGCTGCATATTCCCCCTGCATCTCTTGCCCAAAACCTTATATCTACGTCCCCTAGTCCTTGTACCATCAGCCAACGGAAACAGTTTTCTTCATAGATCTTATCCGTACCCGTCATAATCCTGTACACTTCTAACAAATCTCTCCTCAATCTCCACTGCTCCAAGGAGCACAACCGCAGCTTTCCCAACCTAACTTTGTAACCAAAAGCCCCCCCATTCCCGGAACATATCTCAGGTGAATCTCTTTTGCACCCTCTCAAGGATCCTCACATCCACCCTAAAGTGTGGTGGCCTGAAGTGGACAGAATACTCTAGTTGTGGCCTAACCAGAGTTTTTGTACTCAATACCTTTATTTATGAAGCCCAAGACTCCATATGCATTGCTAATCACTCTCTCAATAATGTCCAAAGACTTGAGAGCACGCTCTGATGCCTATTGTTCCATTTTGCTTCTCTCCAAGTTCTTCCCAGACAGTTTGCGGCAACTTCAGTACAATGAATGCAGCTCCCCTTTATTAGCCATGACCTCTTCTGGCCCCACTTATGATGATGTAGCCTGTCAGCAATTCATTCCTCAAGAAGTTTGCATCCTGCCTGCCTCGATGGGACTGGGTGAATGGTAATCATGAATCATGATCCCTGTGCCCAGAAACAGATTAATTCAAGTTTTCCCCCTTCTTTGCTGGCATACAATATACACCCCGTCCACCAGCTGAATTACATAGATATAGAATTACATCATGGATATCAGTTTTACATAAAGGCTGGGAGCAGGTAAAGGAGAAAAGATGAATGAGAGTAGAATAGGATGGACACTTACAGAATCATCCCTCACTTTGTATATCCTTTCAAATTTCCTATAGGAGCACAAACATGTGCAGAGAGGAACAATGAACAAAGAGAAAAAGAGGGGAAGATTGAGAAATAGTGAGAAAGAAGCAAACAGTATAACACAGGAGCAATAGTGAGTGAGAAAGCTGTAGGAAGAGTACAAATTTACAGTATCCCTGAATGATATTTTAACATATGTTATGCAGATAACTCCTGAAAACTTAACCTTTTTCAATAAATGCTTTACTATAAGGGGAGGAGGCTCCATGAATAATAGTGATAGCAGAGACAATATTTGGGTGCAAAACACCAGACTAAAGTGTTTGCAAACATTTTCAACCAACACTGCTAAGTAGATGGGGCCTGATTTTCCCCTTGGAGTTGGGAAACAGGAACCACATCTGTTTTGGGCCTAGCTTTTCGCAGTTCCAGGGACTTTTAAAAATGGAGGGCGGGACCTGGAAGTCCTGCCCCCATTTCTGACAGGTCCTATTTTGTCAGTAAGGGAAAAAGGGGTGGAACGTGGGGAAACCCAAACTCAACAAGACCAGTTGAATTTAGTGTTTTTACGATCCCAGCTGAGGTTATGCCTGAACAAGCTAGATCCCAGAGTGGAACCCAGCTTCATAGATTCTAACTTTGTTTGTTTAGATACATGGAGAGTAGCTACTGAACAGAGTCACAGGAGTCAGCTGATGAACTTTTAACAAAAGAACAAAACATTTATTCAATAAGAAAAGATGAACTATATTACAATACTCCTTCACCCACAACTATACCTTTACAGATTTGTAAAAATAACACAATTATAAAAGTTATCTTATACTCTAATGTACACAGTCCATATAAACCAATAGGCGACCTGTGGTCAGACACACTCCACTCTGAAAGCAAGTGACAGATGCTACCCCAAACAGATGCTATGGATCTCTCATCATCTACCACCACCCCGCCCCTCCCCCCCCCGCCAAAGACACTTGTTACACTGTGAACCAACCAGTCACACTGAATTCCATCCTTCACACGAGGGTTTCCAATCTCCAAGACCTTGTCTTGGAATCTTCTCCCAAACTGACGCCTTTTGCAATGGTTCACCTCCAGGGTTTTGAACTCTCCTTCTGATGTTCCTCTTCCTTGGGTCACCACATGCATTCAAGCTGTCTTCCAAGCACTTTCTCCCACCAACTCAGCCTTAACAGTAAGTACACCACTGCTTCATATGCCCATAGCAAAGAATTACAGACCTTCAGTTGTCTTTTTGGACCTTCCTGGCTCTTGCAAGCTGTTCTTGCTTTCAATTTGCTTTCTGCAGCTTTTGTCTCTTTAAGTCTGAAGCTTGGAGTCTTTCCCTCTGCCTCTCACTGTTAACTTCATTTAACAGGACCTTTTCCTAGGTTCCTGTCCTTCCTTTGACTAGAATGCCTACTTTAGACTTTCCCTTCTTCCACTCCCTTGGATTTTGGGTTTTTTTCTTTAGCTTGGGACTGGACCCTTTGCCCCAGTCTGTCCTGGCAGCAGCTTTTAGAACCAAGTGCACTTAAACATCTTCCGAAACAACTGTTGTTTCTCTTCTTCTGTGTGTGTGTCTGTGGGAGGAACCTACCTCTCTGGGCCCCTGTTGCTAGACAACAGTCCAATCCTCCTACCCTTATATATTTACCCTCTCCTTAGGGGTCATAAAACTCATTAGAAATGTAAGCACCTTTTTAAAGTGAAACTAAAACTCAATTTTATCTTGCTTAAAACACAGATGCAAAAATACAAATCAAACTTAAACTTTAAGCTAAAACTCATTCTTCACATCCAAAAATATCAATATAACTTGCTTAAACTCTATTTCTTAACAGTGCTGAGTTTTTTTATTCTTTGAAGGGATGTGTGGCAAGGCCAGCATTTGTTGTCCATCACTAATTGCCCTTGATCATGAAAGGGTTGCTAGGCCATTTCAGAGGGCAGTTATTAGTCAAACACATTGCTGTGGGTCTGGAGTCACATATAGGCCAGGCCAGGTAAGGACAGCAGATTTCCTTTTCTAATGGACATTAGTGAACCAGATGGGTTTTTACAACAATCAATGATAGTTTCATGGTCACCGTTACTGAAACTTTTAAACGTTTATTGAATACAAATTCCACCAGCTGCCATGGTGGGATTTGAACCTGTGTCCTCAGAACATTAACTTGGGTCTCTGAATTACTAGCCCAGTGACATTACCACTACATCACCATCTACCATTTTTGCTGGTGCAAGGGCCTTATCCCACAATATGTGACTTACGAATTTTTAGAGTAGACGTAAATGCTCTTGAAGGGCGGATAGGGTATGTAGAACTGTCAACATGTTATTTAAATAGCCTGCTCTTTAAAAATTAATTTTAAAAAGCCTAACTGCGTCTGTGAGTTGGAAAAAAAAATCAATTCTATTAGTTTCAATAACTTTGCTGACATAATCCTAAGTGCTTTCATTATAGTATTATTACTGCATGACTGCTTTCCCCACCTATCATTATCACAGTTGCGAGTTGTAAGCTCAAAGGATTATCTGCCTTTGATGTGAGTTATGAATACAAATGTTTGTTTTTAATAAGAGATTAAGTACTTAACTAGATGCAATGAGTTTTTTTATATAATAAAACCTGTAATATATATTTAGAACTGGATGAGTTGGCTCAGAGGGTGTTAGGGTGGTTGGTGGGTTGGTTGACATGAGCTGGCATGTATGGGCATGGGGAGTGGGCAGGGGTGGTGAGGGGTGAGGCCTAGAGGGCCTAATAGTTAACAAAACAACTGTGACCAAATCCCAGAGAACTAAGGCGAGCCTTTTGACCAGCCCACCACAGCACTCAGCAACCTCTATACCACCTCCGATTGACACCCGGGACTGCAGGGCCCAAATCCATTCCACATCCGTGCCCCGAAGTGAAGATCTCACCATTCGAGGCACTTTTTCCCCGAAGCGAGTGCTGAAAGTTGGAAAGTTTCTGAACAGACATATCCACCTCAGGAGTGAAAATCCAGGTCTTTGTGTCAGCGTTCTTATTTTTAGTTCCTTCCCTGACCTGTATTGGAATTTTAGCTATAAAAGGATAAGCCTTTTAGACTTTGAGAAGCATTTTACTTAGCTTTTTAAACTCTTCCCACCTCTATGTCATGTCCTTGTCTCGCTCTGCAGCTGATTTGACACAGACAGCTGCTGAACACTGACCCCCCTCTCAGAAAATGCCAAAAAGTTTCAGGTGACGAGCTTTTAACGATCCCTCAATACTGTCAATTGTTGCCTTATTTCCTGCCTGTTCCAAGGCCTGCACTTTCACCCACTCTTGGCAATATTGGAGGAGCATGAGAAGGGAGGTGCACCACATCAGAGCCCACCTCTGTTCAGACCAAACTGGGGATAGGAAAATCCAGCCCATGATCTTTGTGAGCCTCCTCCTGAAGTGCCCATCATCTAAATTGATTCACTAAACAGCTCCTAAATGCATGATGTGCTATTAAGATATGCTTGTTTGAAAGTGTTGGTTTAGCAGACAATTTTTGAGCCAATTGATGATTATCATGATTTAAACCTGCCTACCAGCTGAAACCAATAATTATAGATTTAACTGGTGATTAGATCCATCTTTCCAGGTGTTGTATGTGTAGCTGATGTTTTCCATTTCCACTGAAAGTATGGAATGTGCTGGTTGAGACACTGGTACTTTTCAGGATGGCTCAGGGGCCAAGTAAGAGGTTCTTGAATGTGGCACTGGATGTCCTCATGTAGGAGGTCCAGAGGAGGGAAGGAATATCCTGGACCCAACAAAGGGTTTGAATACACTTTGCCCTCCTGTCCGTCTCTCCTACAGCAGTTGATGCTACTCTACCTTACTGCTTTCATTGCCTTCTCCCATCCCTACTGCAGATCAAAGGTGAGACTAAGCAAGATGTCAACGATGAAATATTCCCTTTCCCCTAGTGACTGCTATCAGGTGTTCTTTGTACCTTTTTTTGGTGAATAAATGTTACTCCAGTGTTAGTGAAGCATTGACAGTGTCCCAGAACCATTAGAGGATAGGTCATTAGATCAAGCACTAGTCATCAAAACGCCATGCAACCTCCTTAATAAGTACCAGCAGGCAATTTAAGTGACAAACAGTTGGTTAATGATACTACAGGAGATCTGTCCTAGCACGTGCTTCAACCCCTTTACCAAGATGGCATTTTGCACTAAATATGGACTAAAAGACAGGGCAATGGCACTAGGTCATTTGGAGAGCTGGTACAGACACGTTGGGCTGAATGTCCTCCTTCTGTGCCGTTAAAATTCTGTGATTCTGTAAACCAGTATTTCAGCTTAAGTCCCCATCTTGACCACATCAGAGGCTCTTTAGCACCTTAAGTATCTGGGGAAAATCAACCCCCAATGTAGCCCGACAACACCCCAGCTGCAGTGCTTCAAACCTGTGATCTAGACCTAGGCGCATCTCTAGCCAACCTGTTCCAGTATATTTATAACTTGCTATCTACCCAGCACTGTAAAAATTCCAGTCCCAGGAATTCACAGAAGTGTTACAGTGCAGAAGGAGGCTATTTGGCTCACCACCTCTCCAAATGAGCAAATCACCTAGTACCATTCCTCTCCCTATATGTAGGGCCCTGTTCTTTGCAGACAGAAAGAATGTGTACACACATTGTGCCTGTTTCAGCTAAAAAAAAATAAGTGACAGCCATTCACTGACTCATTCCTCAGGGTGATGCCTTGACCAATCAGGGTCAAGCTGCCTGTTTTAAATTTCAAACAATGCTTGGCAGTTAACTGTCAGTCACCATCACTGGTGCATTCTCCATGGCAATGCCACTTGCCAACCAATCAGCACTCTCTTCACATTTCGTGTAAATTGTTGTTTTCCCCTTATATTGGTATTCTTGCGAAGTGTCCTGATGGATGCAAAATGAAAAGCTTAGACTTTGAAGAAGGGTCATACGAACTTGAAACGTTAACTCTGTTTCTCTCTCCACAGATGCTGCCAGATCTGCTGAGTTTTCCCAGCATTTTCTGTTTTTACTTCAGCTTAGACATGTTCCTTTTCCAGCAATACTTAAGGTCACTTACTTGATATCCCTGAATTTTCATGTTGCCTTCAATGAAAATGTTCTGTGAGAAAACTAAGGTGCTATGATTTTTTATTGGTTGTTACATGGAGGAATAAACTTAGTTCACATGTACAATGTATTCAATAAAACAGAACTGTGTCTCTAAACAAGTCTTGTGTTTATTAAGCAAGACAAACAATTGTTCGTTTAATCACTAGCATTATGCGCTAAGGATGTAATGGCACATAGTCATAATAGGCCAAAGCAAGTAACTGTTCTGGTGTGATGTGCAGGGCTCCTTGTAAATTACATGGAAATAATTTTTTAATAAAATTGTTTATCTTTTCAAGGGTTAGCAAAAGAGAATGCTGAAATTCTGAAAACAGACTTGCACATTAGGTAAGGAAATTTTGGTCATCCACTTAATAACATGGACATTCAACTCCATTCAATATTGTTAGCAACATAAACTATAGCTATAGTGTTAGTCAACAACAATAGAATGTAAACCAGGAAGACAAAGTGTACATCACAAATATCAAATTGTATATATTCTTTCCAAACTGCACCCTCACCTTTGAAATGTGCTAACATATTATTTTTGATTTGAGCTCTCTCCAGACTACCTTTTCTTATGTCCAATGCAAAAGGCAACTTCCACTGGGGAAGTTATAAACTGAAATGTGATTTAGCCCATTAAGTAATCTGACAGAAGCAGGTAACAAGGAGAACAATGGACTGTCTTAAAAATACCATCTCGATCTGTCTACCAAATTGCTGGATGGGTAAAAATCGAGGTCCATTTAGTTTGCCTTTTATTAGCCCAGTAACTGCTTGATATGATAATGGAGTTGTTGACTAATCATGACAAACAATCTCTTTCCACTAGTCTATGAGATTGAGAAATGAGATCAGGAAAACCACATGGCAAGGGAAGATTTGGGAACCCATTGCCCATCCTTAGTTGCCCTGAGAAAATGGCAGTGGGCTGTCTTCTTGAATCACTGGCTGTTTGATACAATTGAGCAGCTTGCTAGTTAAGGATCAACAGTTTTGTAACATATACAGGCCAGACTGGTAAGTACAACAGGGTTCATTCTCTGAAGTGCATTATTGAACCAGCTGGGCCTTTATGGCACTCCAACAGTTTCATGTTCACTTTCACTGAATTCAGCTTCTCATGGTGGAATGTGGACACATATTGGATTGCTAGCCCCATCTTATAGCTACTACATTATCATACCAGATGATTCTTTATGTTTTTCAGGGATGAAATCGTCCTGAAAAAGCAAGCAGCAGAGGTAAATTCAAAATTCTACAGTTCACTTGTCAAGTCCTTCAATAACCTGGTTTCCATCTCTTCCATTATACTGTTACCATCTTGATTAAAATTACCATCCTCTGTAACTGTAACCATGGTGTGTTGTCTCTCCATTATTTTGTTCACTTCCATGCTACTTTTGAAATAGTTGACCATCCTCTCCTCTATGGGTCATCTTCATGGCAACGTACTCCTAGGCTCTTAATATAGTCATATCTTTCTATGGTGTCTCCTCTTGCGCCTGCACTGTCATCTCTACCATGTCCTAAGGTTTACCGTCAACAAAATCACCTGTAAACATGTCTACTTTACTATACTGTGTGCATTAGTGCAGCTCCATGTCTACATCACTATCCTTGATTCCATGACTTAACATGCTGTATGACTTCCTAGTGGCTTTGGATGAGCTAGAGTTTGTTGTAGCTCACCCTTAGTCAGACTTCTGTTTGCCTCACACCATATAATTTGGCCACCACTTCCATCATTTTCTTTTGGCTGCCTGTTGTAGTCGGTTGCCTGAGATAAGTTTCAAATTCCACTTCTGGACATTTGCCCAAATTACAAAATTCTACTTCTGTTATGTTATTTACCTACATGCTAACTTCACTTCACAGTTTCTAAAACCTTCATACAGCCTTTTGTCACCTGTAGGTTCTGTTTCTTCAAATCTGTCCTTAACAAGCTATCTACCTCATCCAAGACCGAGAGACCTTAATTCTTATCTGCAATTACATTCACTATTACTACCAATATCTATTGACTCCATGCTCACAAAATATTGACTTCAAAATTTCCTCTTCCTTGAATTTACTGCTTCCAAGTCCTCTCCATCTGTCTCTCAATCTTCTTTAAACATTGACCCCAGCTTATGCTTTCTCCTATTCTGTTTCCTCCACTGCGTGTCCCCTTCCCTTACAATACAAAACCTACACTCTGGAATTCTCTTCTTAAACTTCTTAGGGTTGCTATCTTTCTCCCCACTGCCTAAAGTTTTCTGAAACCTCTTCAATCATGATGCCTCTTAACATTCTTCACAGCTTCCTTCTTTAATATCCATTGCACCCACATAAAGCTCAAGGCACTACCTAAATACAAATCTTTGTTATTTTATACTCGTCAATTGCTTTCTCTGTTAAATATCTGTGTTATTCTTTAATGACTTTTCTAACACTGCCTCCCTATACTGCCTCCCTGGACTACTTTCAACATTCCTTGTATAAAGTATTATATTGCCATTCTGAGTTTCTCTTGGTGTTCCCTTGTGATGTATTTCTACTCACCTATACTTTTTAGAATCTTGAAATCTCAGCTAAGATTTTTCCTAAGCCTTCGTTTCTCCAGTACAACCATTTCCATATTTTGTAGCTCCTCCTTGAAACTCAAGTTACAATATATATCTAATTTCCCTTGGATCTACTTTCTGCATGGCAGCTGACCTCAATCCCAGGACTTTATCTCTCATTCCTCGGTTGCACTTGTTTCCAGCAATGCTACATAGTTACATTATTCTCATTAATGAATTTTCTGCGAGTTTTTGATGTTCTTCCAATTTACTCCCTTGAAATTATCCTGTATGCCATGCATCATGGTTTGATGTCTTCCATGAACTTGAGGTTTTCAGCAATTGAAAAGCAAAATACTGAGGATGCTGGAAATCTGAAACAAAAACAAAATATGCTGAAAATACTCAGCAGGGCAGGCTGTACTTCCAGCACTTTCTGTTTTTATTTGATGTTTTCAGTGCTGGTCAGCATGTAGCAGATGGGAGATTATGCACAAATTTGTGAAAGGCTAAATGGGCCTTTGGCCCACAGGGTCAACCTCTGGGTTGTTGAACTGTGCTTCAGGTGCACAGCACCCATTTAGAATTGGTGAAGAGGATATAGTAAGCAGCCACTTTTACATGCAAACATACAAATATTTGAATTAGGAGCAGGAGAAGGCCACTCGGCCCCTCGAGCCTGCTGCACCATTCAATAAGATCATGGCTGATCTAATTTTAACCTCAACTTCACATTCCTGCCTACCCCCGATAACCTTTCACCCTCTTGCTTATCAAAAATCTATCTACCTCAGCCTTAAAGATATTCAAAGACTCTGCCTCAACCGCCTATTGAGAAAGAATTCCAAACTCTCTCAATCCTCTGAAAGAAAAATGTTTTCCTCATCTCTGTCTTAAATGGGTGACCCCTTGGGGAGAATTTCCTCCCCGTCGTGGGGACTGGATGGGAGCGGGTGCAGGTGGGCGGGCCCACCAAATTGAGGATTGAAATGATGCGCGGTGATGTCAGGACGCGTATCCGATGTCACCGTGCATCATTTTATGCATCGGCTAGCGGGGCCCACCCCTACACGTCACCCAGAAGATTCAGGCCCTTACTTTTAAACAGGGATCCCTAGATCTAGATTCTCCCACAAGAGGAAACATCCTCTCCACATCCACCCTGTCAAGACTCCTCAGGATCTTAAAGGTTTCAATCAAGTTGCCTCTTACTCTTCTAAACTCCAGTGGATACAAGCCTAACCTGTCCAACCTTTCCTCATAAGACAACCCGTCCATTCCAGGTACTAATCCAGTGAACCTTTTTGAACTTCTTCCATTGCATTTACATCCTTCCCTAAATAAGGAGACCAATACTGTACACAGCACTCCAGATGTAGTCTCACCAATGCCCTTTATAACTGAAGCACATTCTCCCTACTTTTGTAGTCAATTCCCCTTGCAATAAACAATAACATTTTACTAGCTTTCCTAATTACTTTCTGCACCTGCATAACTAACCTTTTGTGATTCATGCACCAGGGCATCCAGATCCCTTTGCATCTCAGAGCACTGCAATCTCTCGTCCTGTCAAAATAGACAACCTCACATTCTTCCACTTTATATTCCATTTGCCGGATCTTTGCTCACTCACATAACCTATCTATATTTTTTGTGGCCTCCTTATGCCCTCTTCACAACTTTGTTTTTTTTTATTCATTCATGAGATAGGGGCATCGCTGGCTAGACCAACATTTATTGTCCATCCCTAATTGCCCATGAGAACTGAGTTTGCTAGGCCATTTCAGGGGACATTTAAGAGTCAACCACATTGCTGTGGGTCTGGAGTCACATGTAGGCCAGACCAGGTAAGGGACAGCAGATTTCCTTCCCTAAAGGACATTAAAGTTTTAATTCCAGTTTACTCTGGATTACTAGTCCAGTGAAAATACCACCATGTCACCACTTCCCCTAATTTACTTTCCTACCTATCTTTGAGTCAGCAGCAAATTTAGCAACCATACCATCAGTCCTTTAATCCAAATCATTCATATAAATTGTATAGAGTTGAAGCACCAGCACTGATCCCTGTGGCACACCACTCTTATATCCATGCCAATATGTTGGTCCTACACTAAGAACTTTTATTTTTTACAATAACCTTTGAAGAGGCACCTTATCAAATGCTTTCTGGAAATCTAAGTATAGCACATCCACTGATTCCCCTTTATCCATAGCACCTGTTGCTGAGAAATGAATACATTTATTACTATCCCCTTGCCCTATCCCTATACCTTTTTAATTTTTCATTTTTCACATCTTCATTCAGTTTCTTTTAAAAGTTGCCCTAGCGTCAAAAGAAATTATAGCATTCAAGACAAAATGTGTTAGAGGGTGGGCTACTAACTGAATCCAATTAGAGGGAGAAAAAGAAAAGAAAGTGGGGATAGAGAGAAGCAGAGATGGAGAAAGATGGAAGGAAAGCAGGTGATAAAAGAGGGGTTGTGGAGAGTGATGGACAGCTACCAACCTATCCTCAATGGCAGGAAGCTGTTAGCAGATAGCTTGGAGGCTGGAGGGATAAACTTCACATCAGAATGACAATGGACATCGAAATAGGCCAGGTTCTAAAAAGGGTAAATGATCTCTATTGGTTAACTGTCCAACTGAAGAAGGTGAACATTACTTCCAATGTGACATAGGCAAATACATTGCTGTTTAATCAAAAGACTTTAAGAGACCTTGAAGAATTGATATGTAAGAAGAAAATTTATTTCAATATAGGTAAATGTGAAAAGGTGCATTTTGCAAGGAGGAACAACAAGGCCAAATACTCCTTGGAAAATAAAGTAGAATAATAAAGAGAACTAGGGCTACAGATTCACAAATCATTAAAAGTAGCAAAACAGTTTAACAAGACCATAAAATGAAAAGCAGAAAAAAATCTAAATTATAAAGAGTGTTGGTTGCAGAACACTTAAGAGCACTGAATACTGTTCTGATCTCCATATTTTAAAAAACAAATGGAAAAGACTGATAAACCTGGAACTCTTTAGAGAAGAGAAGGCTGAGAGTTGACCTAATAGACACCTTTAAAACAATGGATGGGATTAACAGGGTGCATGTAGAAAAAATGTTATGTCGGGGCGTCTAAAGCTAGGGGCTTTATGTATAAGACAATTGCACATAAATCAGATAAGGAATACATTGTCCAAACAAACATTCCCAGGGCAAGTACCAATTTTGTGCATTTCATAGCAGCATTTGTAAATCCTGGGAACAAGTGCGCACCAGCTAGCTTACAGGGATTGGTACATGATGCAGAGATGTCTGAGAAAAAATTAAGTGGTGAGGGAAAATAAAGTAATATTTCTCTATTCACCTCATTGGGTTTTGACTTCTGTAATTTCTTTTGTAGGACAAATTGAATAAAGCGGATCCAATGAATAAAGCAAGCAAACAAAATGAAAATGCGAATCAAGTTGAAGGTAAACATGGTTTCTTTAACAGAGGGCCAGAACATAAATCGAAAGTATTATGGTTCAGGCTTTCTCTCAACATATCGTTACCGTTCACAGTGCAAAAGCATTTTCTGCAAGTTGATTAACGGGGTTCGATACTGAGTAAAGCTCCCGCTACATTATTGCATCAAGCACTCCTTGGGTAGCTACAGCACACGTTAAATACATAGGGTGGAATTTTATGGCCCCCAGCTGGTGAGTTTGAAAGTTGAGGGTCCATAAAATGCTGCATATGGCCTGCCTGCCAGCAACTCACCTGCCCCAGCCTGTATCCCATTTTGGAGGCTTTGGATGGCCTGCCTACTCTTCGGTCTACTGAGGAATTTAAGCGCTCAATGAATGGTCACATAAGTGCCTTATCCTACCCCCACTTCTATTTTACCTACAGCAGGAAGAGGCCAATGCCAAGTGGGTAGCCCAGGAACTTTGGCTGCATGGCCTGGTGTCAGGCAAGGGTGGGGTACCTCCTTTGAAGATCACCTATGCCCATCGGAGGCACCTCCCCTCAAGTTCATACTGCCCACCCCATTTAACAGTGCACCCTGGCCTCTCAAACGCAGCTCTCCCAACTCCCTCACTTCCTTTGCTGATGGCTGGCAGTCATGCCCCACCAATATCCTGGACTTACCTCCAGTCCAGCTTCCATTAGCTCCTCTTCTTCAGGGACTGGCTGTAGTCCCATAAAAGTGGTCACCACTTGAACCTTCACATCACAGAGCTTCCGGCATTTGATTGTTTTCACCTTCACTCCAAGTTTGGTATTATTGCCGAATTTTGTAATTTTACTCTGTTTTCCAATATTCAAGTTGTCCATATATGTTAGAAAAAGCCATGTTCCTAGTACTGAACTTTGGAGAACACCACTGTCTACCATCCTCCAGTCTGAAAAACAATCATTTACCATGACTTGCAGTTTTCTGTGCTTAAGCCAATTTTTTTTAACCAAGCTGATAATGACCCTCCAAATCCAGGATCTCAATTTTGTTAGACATCAAAAGATAAAATAGTGGTTAAAGTTCTAAACTGGGGCAAGGCCAACTTTACTAAGCTGAGGATTGATTCAGCAAAAGTGGACTGGGATCAGTTACTTGAAGGTAAAGCAGTGTCAGAGCAGTGGGAGTCATTCAAAGGAGAGATTCAAGGGGTTCGGAGTAAACATGTTCCCACAAAGAAAAAGGGTGGGACGACAGTACAACAGAAAGCTGAGAGGAGTATAGGAAGTTGTGGGGCGAAATCAAAAAGGAAATTAGGGAAACAAAGAGAGGGCATGAAAGAATATTGATGCGCAAAATCAAGGAGAATCCAAAGATGTTTTATCAGTACATTAAGAGTAAGAGGATAACTAAGGAAAGATTCGGGCCCATAAAAGACCAAAAAGGTAACCTATGTGTGGAGGTGGAGAATATGGGCAAGGTCCTTAGTGAATACTCTGTGTCTGTCTTCACAAAAGGGGAGGAGTGTGAAGTATTGGATGTGATAAATATAGGGAGAGAGGGAGGTCATAAGGAGAGAGGAAGTATTAAGGGGATTAGCATCCTTAAAAATGGATAAATCAGGGCCAGATGAAATGTACTCCAGGCTGTTAAAAGAAGCCAGGGTGCAAATAATGGAGGGTCTGACCATCCAGTTCTCACTGGATACACATGAGGTGCCAAAGGGTTAGAGGTCTGCTAACATTGTGCCTTTGCTTAAAAAGGAGCAAGAGATGACCGAATATTAACAAGCCAGTCTGTCTGACCTTGGTATTGGGCAAATTATTGGAATCAATTCTGAGGAACAGGATAAACTGTTACTTAGAAAGGCATGGATTAATCAAGGACAGTCAGCATGGATTTGTTGGGAAGGTCATGGCTGACTAATTTTATTTAATTTTTTGAAGAAGTAACAAGGAGATTTAATGAGGATAATGCAGTTGATGTCGTAAACATGGATTTTAACAAGGCTTTTGACAAGGTCCCACATGGCAGACTGGTTAAAAAAATAAAAGTCCATGAGGAATGTAGCAAGCTGGATACAATTGTCTCAGTGGTGGGAAACAAAGGGTAATTGTTGATGGATGTGTTTGTGACTGGAAGACTGTTTCCAGTAGGGCTCTGCAGGTTTCAGTATTAGCTCCACTGTTTTTTATGGTATATTTTAATGATGTGGGTGTAAATGTAGGGGAAATAATGAAGACATTTCCAGTTTTCAGCTAGAATATTGTGTGCAATTCTGGGCATCATATTATAGGAAGGATGTGAACACATTGGATAGAGTGCAGAAGAGGTTTACAAGAATGGTTCCAGGGATGAGGAAGTTCAGCTATGAGGAGAGATTGGAGGGGTTGGGACTATTGTCCTTGGAGAGAAGAAGGCTGAGAGGAGATTTGATAGAGGTGTTCAAAATCATGAGGGGATTGGATGGGGTAGATAGGGAGAAGCTGTTCCCTTTCGTAAAAAGCTGAAGAACAAGAGGGCACAGATTTAAAGTGATTTGCAAAAGAAGCAAGTGCGATGTGAGAAAAAACTTTTTCACACTACAAATGGTTTGGACCTGGAACGCACGGCCTGGAAGTGTGGTGGAGGCAGATTCAATCGAGGCGTTCAAGAGAACATTAGATGATTATTTGAATAGAAACAGTGTGCAAGTGTACAGGGAAAAGGCAGGGCAATGGGACTAGGCCATAATGCTCATTTGGAGAGCTGGTGCAGACATGATGGGCCAAATGGCCTTCCTCTGTGCCATTAAGATTCTGTGATTCTGCGATGAGGAGGATTGCTGTGGGCTGCAAGGAGATATCAATGGATTGATCAGGTGGGCAGAAAAGTGGTAAATAGAATTCAGCCCAGAAAAGTGTGAGGTGATGCATTTTAGGGAGGTCAAACAAGACAAAGGATTACACAGTAAATGGGAAGATACTGAGAGGTGTAGAGGATATGAGGGACCTTGGAACGAATGTCCCCAGATCCCTAAAGGTAGCAGGACGACTTGGAAAAGTGGTTACGAAGGCATATGGAATCTTTTCCTTTATTAGCTGAGGCATTGAATATCAGTGCAGGGAGGTTATGCTGGAACTACATAAAACATTAGTAAGGTCGGAACTTGAGTACTGTGTGTAATTCTGGTTACCTCATTACAGAAAGGATGTAATTGCATTCAAGAGGGTGAAGAGGAGGTTTACAAGAATGTTGCCAGGACTGAAATAGTGTAGCTATGAGGAAAGATTGGATAGGCTGGGATGGTTCTCCTTGGAACAGAGGAGGCTGAGGAGAGATTTGATTGAGATGTACAAAATTGTGACAGGCCTGGATAGAGTGAATGGGAAGTGCCTATTCACTTTAGCAGAGAGGTCAGTGACTAAGGGGTATAGATTTTAAGTGATTGATAGAAAGATTAGAGGGGAGATGGCGGTTTTGGGCATCTGCAACTGGGGGAGGTGGTGGCATAGTGGTATTGTCACTAGCCTAGCATTCTAGAGATGGAGGATAATGCTTTGGGGGACCTGGGTTCAAATCCCACTATGGTAGATGGTGAAATTTGAATTTAATAAAAATTAAAAGTGTGATGATGACAATGAAACCATTGTTACAAAAGCCCACCTGGTTCACTAATGTCCCTTAGGGGGAAATCTACCACTCTGACCTACATGTGTCTCCAGATGTGGTTGACTCTTTAATGCCCTTTGAACAAAGGCAATAAATGCTGGCCTAGCCAGCAGCACCCACATCCCATGAACAAAATTTTTAAAACTCCCTGAAAGGGGAGTAGAGCCAGAACCTCTCAACTTATTTAAAAGTTGTCTGGATTATGCAGGACCAGAGACCGAATGCGATTGGGCAGGTGGGTGGCTTGTTTTTCAGCCAGTGCAGACACAATGGGCCATTGGGCCAAGTGGCCTCTTTCTGCCCTGTAAACTTTCTATGACGCTATCTTTTGCCAATCTTGTCAAAGGCTTTCTTAAAATCTATTTAGACAAAATCCATTACATTCCCTTCATCTACCTTCTGTGTTACTTCATCAAAAGATTCAATTAGATTAGTCAAGGACAATTTGCCTTTTACATTATTAATTAATCTGTGCTTAATTAACTCAAACCACTCCAAGTGCCTGTTATTTTTCCATGATTAGTGTTTCTAAAATCTTACTATTGATGTTAAATTGTTGGCCTGTAGTTACTTGGAATGTCCTTTCAGCCTTACTTGAATGAGGGTGTCATGTTTGTCACTCCCCAATCCCCTGTCACCTAACCCCCACCCCGCATCTAGAGAACATTGAAAGATGATGGCAAGTTCTTCCACTATCTTTACACCCACCTCCTGCGATGTAACACATTATGACCAGGCAACTTCTTCACTCTAAACATGGCCAGCCTTTCTAGTATATCCTTCCAATTAATTTTTACCCTATCTATTACCTCTACCATTATTTCAATATTTCATCAGCATCATCTTCCTTATTAAATATTATGAAATAATCTAGTCTTGCCCTGCATCTTTAAGCATTATATACCCACTTTGTCCCTAATGCACCTCACTCATCCTCTTATGACATGCTTACTATTTATAAATAGGTGACTTATTATTTAACTGGAGAGAAACTTCAGAATACTTCAGTACAGAGGGATCTGGGTGTCCTCGTGCATGAATCACTGAAAGCTAGTGTGCTGGTACAGCAGGTAATAAGGGAGGCAAATGGAATTTTGGCATTTATTGCTAAAGGAATAGAGTATAAAAATAGGGAATTGTTGTTGCAACTGTACAAGGCATTGGTGAGACCGCACCTGGAGTACTGTGCACAGTTTTGATCCCCTTACTTGAGGAAGGATGTAGCTGCACTGGAGGCTGTTCAGAGGAGGTTCACTAGATTGATTCCAGAGATGCAGGGCATGTCTTAAGAGGAGAGATTGAGCAGTTCAGGCCTATACTCGCTAGAGTTTAGAAGGATGAGAGGAGATGTAATTGAGGTGTATAATATGTTAAAGGGGATAGACAAAGTAGATGTGGAGCAGATGTTTCCCTTTGTGGGGAATTCTAGAACGAGAGGCCATAGTTTTAGGATAAGGGGTGGTAGATTTAAATCAGAGGTGAGGAGGAGTTACTTTTCTCAAAGGGTCGTGAATCTGTGGAATTCACTACCTCAGAGTGCAGTGGATGCTGGGATGCTGAATAAATTTAACGAGGAGATAGACAGATTTTTAATTAGTAACGGATTGAAAGGTTATGGGGAGAGGGTGGGAAATTGGAGTTGAGGCCGAAATGAGATCAGCCATGATCGTAATGAATGGTGGGGCAGGCTCGAGGGGCTGAATTGCCTAATCCTGCTCCTAGTTCTTATGCTCTTATAATGTTAGAGTAATTTATTTATATGCTGGTAGAAGGATTTTGGGTTATCTGTTACGTTAACTGTTAACATTCTATTATCATATCCTCTCTTTGCCAGTCATGTTTTCCTCTTCATTTCTCCTCTCAACTATTGTATTTGGCCTGGTCCTCATGTGAAGAATTAATTTGACAGGCATCATCCACCTTTTTTTGTTTCATGATATGCTCTATCTCCCTCATCCATCCAAGGAGTCCTCGCTTTGGTTGTCTTACATTTCGCCATTGTTGGATGGAATGTACCTAGCCTGTATCCGAAAGATCGCCTCCTTTAAGATCATCTATTGTTCCATTACAGCTCTTCATGTTAGTTTCCTGTTTCATTTCACCATGGCCAGGTTCCTTTTAACCCCACTGAAGTTACTCCTCTCCCAACATAGAAGCTCTACTTTAGATTTTTCCTTGCTCTTCTCCATTACTTACCTAAACCATAGAATACATTGATCACTCTCACCCAAGTGCTCCCTTACAAACACATGGTTCAGTTGGCCCACCTCAATTCCCAGCACCACATCTAGCAATGCTTCCTTCCTAGTTTGACCAGTCAAAAAAGATCTCCTCAACACATTTCAGAAATTTATCCCCATCCTTACCCTTTACTCTAACATTATCCCAATCAATATTTGGGTAATCAAAGTCCACCAACATCTCCACCGTAAAGTTCTTGAATATCTCTGTGATTTTCCTGCAAATTTGTTCCTCGATCTCTCCCTCACTATTTTGAAGGCCTATAGAATATTCCTAGTAACATAATCATCCCCTTTTTTGCTCCTCAACACTAAGTACATGGATTCTGTCTTTCCCTTCTCAAGGATTTCCTCTTTCCAACACTACAATGCCTTTCCTAATGAGAGCTACTACCCCACCTTCCTTTTGCCCTCCCATCTTTCCTGAACACTTTGTATACTTGAATATTAAGCACCCAGTCCTCACCATTTGTAACACATATTTCTTTATTGCTACTGCATCAAATTTCCACATGGCTATTTGTGTCGGGAGCTCACCAACCTTATTCGCCACACTTTGCATTCACATAAACACATTCTAAATCTGTTATTCATCTTTTCTGGGTGGAATTTTATAATGGCATCATGTCTCCTGATGCCAGGTCAGGATTGCAATGTGCCCTGGGTCTCCTGTGCCTTGCCGAATGAAGTCACACGTCGGCCAGCCAATAATGGGAATGACATGACGGGCACATGCCAGGGGTGGGAGTCCTGCAAAGTACCCGATGCTGGTGCTAGTGTCATTTTTAAAAGGAAGCTAGGCCAGCACTCAATTTAAAAGTGAAACTGAGGGCTCCAGTAGTTGAGAGAGGAGCTGAATTTCCAAAATGAAGATTGTTTCAGGTAAATTTTGACTATCCATCATGAGCACCCTGTTGATCTGATTTGGACTAAAAATTAATAGCAGAAGAAATGTCACATAGTGGACACATGGTTGCCCTAAGGGTCAGTGTTACGTATCGTTTATGGACCTCCGTTAGGCAGTTAGAAAACATATGGAAATTATGTTCCCATGAGATGGCCAGAAGAGGCCATCCCATATGGCCAAGGAGGCCTGATCACAGGGCGAGGCAGAGGTCAGCAGCCGAGGGGACTAGTAGCAAGATTTGCTCCAGTGCAGGGAGAGGATTGTTGACCTTCTCTGAACCGGCAAGGATGAGTCTGAGTAAATGCTGTGCACACTGTGGATAAGAGGTGATCAGGGACAGAGGGGTCACTCAATTTGAAAATGATTGGTCATGCCACCATGTGTACCCTGTGCACCCTCACCAGCTGCTTCATGATCAATGGATACATGTGAGTTTCATGCCAGTCTGTCTCCCTCTCCGCCTCACATGCCTCACATTATAGTGCACACATGGGAGGGAGATGTGGGCTTGTGACCTGCTATAGGTCCAGGGGGAAGTCCAATATTGAGGGCATTTCATTAGTTGCATCTGGAGACTAACTTGCTGTCCTTGTGCTAGCAGGACAAAAGGGTTCATAACACGTTGGAGTGAGCCAAGACTGGCAAAGAGGTGTCCAACATCCATGCTCTAGCCCTTGTGGAGATGGAGGCCCTGGAGTTGGGTGGTCATTTGGTTCAGATGCAGGGATTGGAGTGGAGAACAAAAAGAGAGATTCGAAATCCAGTTTTTCCAGGTATTTCTGTTTTTGCAGGGATTGGAGTGTCTGGTGTAGAGAGTGAGGATCATGTGTGCTTTGAAATTAGCTTGGCACCAGAATGGGAGAGCACAGGTTGGTTGGTGTGTGGTTGATATTTCATAGTTTCTCACCTCAGCACCTAATTGTGTTTTCCTTTCCTTGACAGGAACGACTCCAGTTGATGTGCAGGAGGAACCCATCAGCAGGACTCATGTCCTCATCTCTAATGATGAAAGTGGTCCAGTCCCAGAGGGCAAGTCACATCATTCCCCTGTACCAAGCCCCAATGTAGAGACACACATCCTGATGGATAGACATATGCATTTTGGCTCTGGCTCACGTTCTGGTGAGCACCTCACTGTTGAATGGATGCACATGGCAGAGGCTGTCACACCACTGTCAGGAACATAGGAAATAGGAATAGGCCATTTGGCCTATTGAGCTGCTTCACTGTTCAACTAGATCATGGCTGATCTTCCACCACAAATATGTTCTCCCGCATTATCCCCATATCCCTTGATATCTTCGACATTTAGAAATCTCCCGATCTCTGTCTTGAATATACTAATTATTGAGCCTCCATTGCCCTCTGGGATAGACAATTCCAAAGATTCACTACCCTCTGAGTGAAGAAATTCCTCCTCAGTCCTAAATAGCCTACCTCTTATTATGAGACTGGGTCCCCTCGTTCTAGTCCCCCGAGAAGGGAAACATCCTTGGAAACAGTTGGAGGACTGCTAGAGACCGGGACCACTCTGTGCACCAGGCAGATGAAGGACCTCTGATGAGGGCGACTCTCAACCTCTTGGAGTTACAGAGGCTGAACTGCCTGAGGCAGAGATTAGGCATGCGCAGTCAACAGACGAGTCCATCCAGGCCATGACCTCTGCCATGATTCAGGTGGGTGAGTGCATTGCCTCTGCCATGGAGAGATTGGCAACCCAGGCAGGACGCAGAGGGTGTCTGTGGTTAGTGCAAACCTGCAGAGCATCATTGGCGCCATGACTGCATGTTGCAGTGGGCCAGAAAAAGGTGGATGGTGCCCCTGGACGTCCCTCCAGGAGCACCTGCAGTCACAGAAAGCTGAGAGATACCATCCTGCATCAAGAGGACTGAGGATAGAAACGTAGCAAATAGGAGCAGGAGTAGATCATCCAGCCTTTCGAGCCTGCTCTGCCATTCAATGTGATCATGGCTAATCCTCTATCTCAATGCCGTATTCCCACTCTCTCCCCGTAACCCTTTATGTCTTTTGAGTCCAGAAATCCAACTATTTCCTTCTTAAATATATTTAGTGACTTGACCTTCAGAGCCTAATTCCACAGGCTCACCACTCTCTGAGTGAAGAAGTTTCTCCTCATCTCAGTCCTAAATGGCCTACCCAGTATCCTGAGATTGTGACCCCCCCTGTTCTAGACCCACCCCTGCCAGAGGAAATATCATCCCTACATCCAGTCTGTCCAGCCCTGGTAGAGTTTTATACTTTTTAATGAAATCCCCTCTCATTCTTTTAAACTCCAGTGAATACAGGCTTAGTCAGTCCAATCTCTCCTCATACGATGATCTGCCATCCCAGGAAGCAGTCTGGTGAACCTAACCAGTCTTGTGATTGTGGGAGGTTTTTCTGCTGCTGGGAAACTGATGCAGAGTTGTGCATTTGGAGTAGTGCATTGGTCAAATAAAAAGTGCACCATTCAACAGGTAAAAGAACCACTCGAGGGTCAGTGGGAGTCAGAGAGAGTGAGCCTGAGGGAAAACTGTCATGGAGATGAACAGGTAAAAGCAGGACTCAGTGGGATACAGATGGCAGGATCTACCCTGCCTTGCAGAGGGTGCTTTGAAGGCAGGACTGTGTGAAAACCTGGAATTAGGCCATCGGGTCAGTGGGTTAACATGTTTACACTTGCAGGCAACCTTGCCAAAGACAGGTGAACAATAACTTCAGTTACCCATCTATCCATGGCGGGTAGCCATTAATGATCAATTAAGAGCCTAACGAGGGGCTTGAGGAGGATTTCACCAGAATCTTCCCAGCATTGGAGCTGACTACCACTGAGTCCTGCTTTTACCTGTTCATCTCCATGACAGTTTTCCCTCAGGCTCACTCTCTCTGACTCCCACTGACCCTCGAGTGGTTCTTTTACCTGTTGAATGGTGCACTTTTTATTTGATCAATGCACTACTCCAAATGCACAACTCTGCATCAGCTTCCCAGGAGTGATGAGCCTGGTGCTCTTCCAGCAGCAGCTGAGTGGTGTTACAGACAGGAGTGGGTTTAATTAAAACAGCCCTGATTTCTCCTCTCACCACCCATCCATAAACAGAAAGGTGTTTTGATTTTGATTCCCCCTTTATAAATAATGCCACATTTCCCAACCCCTCAGTTTTGGTGCGATCCAATTTCTATTAATATTCCCATAGCTAACTCAAGATAGGGTGAACTCAGAGGGTTAGTTTATTTGAACACACTCAAAATGCATGAGTGGGTGTTGCTACTAACCCCTCTGTGTGTTCATATAATAAATGTGGGATAGAGAAAGATATCCAGCGTAATGACCACAGAGCAAAGAATTATTGTTTTACGTGAGACCAGAGTCCAGAATCAAAAGTCTCATACACTCATAGACATCTACAGCACAGAAGGAGGCCATTCAGCCCATCATGTCAGCTCCGGTCAACAAAGATCTGACGACAGTAACAAAAACAAAAATAGCTGGAAAAACTCGGCAGATCTGACAGCATCTGTGGAGAGGAATACAGTTAACATTTCGAGTCCATATGATTCTTCATCAGAACTAAGGAAAAACTCAGCCCTCCTTTTAGGCAGTGGGTTCCAGACTCCCACCACCCTCTGGGTGAAAAGATTTCTCCTCAACTCACCACTTAGCCTTCTACCTCTTACCTTAAATCTATGCCCCCTGGTTATTGACCCCTCTACTAATAATGGAAAAGTGCCTTCCTATCCACTCTATCTATGCCCCCCATAATCTAATACACCTCTATCAGGTCCCCTCTCGACCTTTGCTGCTCCAAGGAAAACAACCCCAGCCTATCCAATGTTTCCTCATAGCTCAGACCCTCCAGCCCAGGCAGGATCCTGGTAAATCTCCTCTGCACCCTCTCCAGTACAATCACATCCTTCCTATAATGTGGTGACCAGAACTGCACTCAGTACTCCAGTTGTGGCCTAACCAGCATTTTATACATATATGTGTGTGTGCATATGTATGTCTATATATATAATATATAATAAAAATATAGAGCTTGAGGTCTTAGTCTGTTATGATGGCCACTGGAGCCAAAGGCTCCTTCCCCTCAATGAATGGGCTGTGGGAAGGAAAAGCCACCTCCAAATGAACCTTCTGGAGGGATTTCCCTTCTGATCCAATGGGCCTGCCAGCTCCATTTCTCTACATCTAGGAAATTTTATGGACGCTTCTGAAGCTGCCTCCACTTTGAGTGTGCTACATTTACTGGTTCCCCTTTATCTACCTTACTGTTTCAGAGGAGAGGTTTCTCCCCTCTGAGGGTTGAAAATATTTGGAATTGTCTACCCCAGAGGGTTGTGGATGCTGAACCGTTAAGTATATTCAAGACTGAAATTGGTAGATTTTTGACCTCTCAGGTGTTATGGCATGGTGTATGGTAAATGCTAAGCTGCTCAAATCCCAGAGGGAAACTTAAAACAGCTGCCAAAACAGTTCTTTTCAATTTGCATAGTCTTCAGAGCAGTTCTGAAATTGAGAAATTATGTCCCCAACTACTTGTGATGATTTTATAGTAAAGTCAACATTTATCAAAAGAATAAAGGAAAAACACAGTTACACTTGAACACATTAATGGCTTCACACAGTAACCTGTACTTTAAACAGTTCCAGAAAACTTAATTTAACAATCCTCACAGCTAACCTCCCTCTTTTCTGTTCAGCAACTATCCTTATAGATTTTAGAATCTGTAGAAGTCAGTAAGTTTTACAAAACAGTGCTTTGTCCTTGGGGTGTTCTCTGAGGCTGACAGCAACTGGTTCTTTCAGTCTAGCCTTGTTCACACTGTCTTATGGGAGTTCCGACCAGCTATCCATCTCTTCCCTTTGACCTCTCTATTAACTCAACCAGTCTCTTTAGAAATGCTTTCTTCCCTGAATTGATTAGAGTATTCTTTACTTTAGCTCTTAGATTTGTAATAACAGATTTACCCTATCTTTACCTCATCTCCTTACACCTTTTTACAACTGGCATGAATCCCCTTTTGAGCTAAAACAAGTCAATTCAAACTATCAGATAAAAGCAAAAAGCTGCAGATGCTGGAAATCCAAAACAAAAACAAAAATACCTGGAAAAACTCAGCAGGCCTGACAGCATCTGCGGAGAGGAACACAGTTAACGTTTTGAGTCTGTATGACTCTTCAACAAAACTAAGGAAAGGTAGAAAAGAGGTGAAATTGAAGCTGGTTTAAGGGCGAGGTGGGACAGGAAAAGTTGGATAGAGGGCCAGTGATAGGTGGAGATAACCAAAAGATGTCACAGTCAAAAGGACAAAGAGGTGTTGAAGGTGGTGATATTATCTAAGGAATATTCCAATGGTGACATTAAGGGTAGAAAGCAGGACAAGCAAGGTACAGATAGCCCTAGTGGGGTTGGGGGGAAGGGATCAAAATAAGCTAAAAGGTAGAGATAAAACAATGGATGGAAATACATTTAAAAATAATGGAAATAGGTGGGAAAAGAAAAATCTATATAAATTATTGGAAAAAAGGGGGATCAGAAAGGGGGGGGATGGAGAAGAGAGTTCATGATCTAAAATTGTTGAACTCAATATTTAGTCTGAAAGGCTGTAAAGTGCCTAATCAGAAGATGAGGTGCTGTTCCTCCAGTTTGCATTGAGCTTCACTGGAACAATGCAGCAAGCCAAGGACAGACATGTGGGCATGAGAGCAGGGTGGAGTGTTGAAATGGCAAACGACAGGGAGGTCTGGGTAATGCTTGTGGACAGGCCAAAGGTGTTATGAAAAGCGGTCACCCAGTCTGCGTTTGGTCTCTTCAATGTAGAGGAAACCTCATTGGGAGCAGCAAATGCAATAGACTAAATTGAGGGTGGTTGACAGGGCCCTCAACGGTGTCCAGCCCATCTCACATGCATCCACGCTCACACCTTCCTCTCCCTCCCAAAACCATGATAGGGTCCCCCTTGTCCTCACTTATCACCCCACCAGCCTCCGCATTCAAAGGATTATCCTTTGCCATTTCCGCCAAATCCAGCATGATGCCCCTACCAAACACATCTTCCCTTCACCCCCCCCCCCAGCGGCATTCCACAGGGATCGTTCCCTCTGGGACACCCTGGTCCACTCCTCCATCACCTCCTACACCTCAACCCCCTCCCACAGCACCTTCCCATGCAACTGCAGAAGGTGCAACACCTGCCCCTTTACTTCCCCTCTCCTCACTGTCCAAGGACCCAAACACTCCTTTCAAGTGAAGCAGCATTTCAGTTGCACTTCCCTCAATTTAGTCTACTGCATTTGCTGTTCCCAATGCAGTTTTCTCTACATTGGAGAGACCAAACGCAGACTGGGTGACCGCATTGCAGAACACCTTCGGTCTGTCTGCTAGCATGACCCAAACCTCCCTGTCGCTTGCCATTTCAACACTCCACCCTGCTCTCATGCCCACGTGTCTGTCCTTGGCTTGCTGCATTGTTCCAGTGAAGCTCAACACAAACTGGAGGAACAGCACCTCATCTTCCGACTAGGCACTTTACAGCCTTCTGGACTGAATATTGAGTTCAACAATTTTAGATCATGAACTCTCTCCTCTATCCCCACCCCCTTTCCCATCCCCCCCTTTTTTCCAATAATTTATATAGATTTTTCTTTTCCCACCTATTTCCATTATTTTTAAATGCATTTCCATCCATTGTTTTATCTCTACCTTTTAGCCTACTTCGATCCCTGCCCCCCCACCCCACCCCCAGTAGAGCTTTCTTTAGCTTGCTCGTCCTGATTTCTACCCTTAATGTCACCTATTATCACATTCCTTAGAGAATATCACCACCTTCAACACCTCTTTGTCCTTTTGTCTATGACATCTTTTGGTTATCTCCACCTATCACTGGCCCTCTATCCAGCTCTACCTGTCCCCCCCCCCCCCTTAAAGCAGCTTATAGTTCACCTCTTTTCTACTTTTCCTTAGTTCTGTTGAAGAGTCATACAGACTCAAAACATTAACTGTGTTCCTCTCCGCAGATGCTGTCAGGCCTGCTGAGTTTTTCCAGGTATTTTTGTTTTTGTTTTCAATTTAAACTATTCCTGTTATTGCTTTATGTAAAACTCTGGTTGAATTCCATCTTGGTTCATTAACATATCAAAACCACTGTTGGCATTAGACTCTTGCCGTCACTCTAGTTCTTAATTCAATTACAGCTTGACTTCCAGAACATATTAAAATATGCCAGGGTTATTACCAGAAGAAAAATATTACAATTTCTTGTTTCCTTGACATGGGGAATTGAGGTTATATGGGGAGCAGGCAGGAAAATGTGGTTAGGATGGAAGATCAGCCACTGCCATGTTGAAAGGTGGAGCAGCCTCGAGGGACCGAATGGTCTACACTTACTCCTATTTCTTATGTTCTTATTTGATAGCCTGCCACGATTCGTTATATGCTCATGAAGAATGCATTTTTCGGCAGGGTTCTAATTTATGCTCAGGGTCAATGCAGAATTACAACCCGGTACAAATCACTGCCATAATATGGGAAGAGAGTAAAACTGAGCAAAAGAAATCTAGGCTGGGATTTTCTGGCCCTGTCGCGTGCGGGATCCTTCGCCGGCAAGGCGGCACCCCAGCCAGAAGTCCATTGACTTGCGGCAGGCCCGCCGATTCCGGCAGCGGGAGCGTGCAGAAAATCCCGCCCCTATTCAGGCCTCTGAGGCCAAGAGTACAAGTGATATTGAACTTTTCTGTGCTCTACTTTCACAGGTGAAAATGTATTTCACTGTTTAGCAACTGGCCTCGGGAATACATATATTTCCACATTCAGTGAAAGCCAATTTGAGTTTCGTGGACACTGCTTATATGTTCTGCTCAGGGATGACAATGACCCCCACGCCTTCAGTATTATGGTAAGTAAAGTAAAAACAAATCTTTTATGCTTTATAGGAGTTGGACCTTGGCAATACAAATCATTCTTGTGTATAAAATAATCATAGAATAGAATCAAAGAAATTCTGCAGCACAGACGGAGGCCCTTTGACCTGTTGAATCTACCCTTGTTCTCTGCAAGAGCAGTTCAGCTGGTCCCTGCCTTTTCCCTGTAACCCTGCCATTCTTTTTTAAATCTTTAGGTGCCTATCCAATTCCCTTTTGAAAACCACAATTGAATCTGCTTCCGCCACACTTCCAGACAGTACATTCCAGATCTTAACCACTCACTATTTTAAAAAATATTTTCTCAATCTGCCTTCAGTTCTTTTGCCAATTATCTGAAATCTGAATCTTCTTGTTCTCAACTCCTCCACCACAGGGAATAGTTTCTCTCTACTCTCTGTCTGGACCCCTCATGATTTTGAATAACTCCTAACAAATTTTCTCTCAATCTTCTCTTCTGTAAGAACAATGCAGTTTCTCCAAACTATCCACATAATTGAAGTCCATTATCCTTGGACATATGCTCATAAATCATTTCTGCATTCCCTTCAACTAAAACCTTTAACATTTTTTACATGGGTTGTGGATGTCACTGGCAAGGCCAGCCCAACCCTAATTGTCCTTGAGAAAATGGTGGTGAGCCACCTTCTTGAACTGCTGCAGTCCATCTGGTGCAGGTACCCACCATGACAGGGCTGGGCATTGAGACTGTTGTGTTTTCCAGTGCCTAAATCAATGCCAGGTTGCCCATTCAGTTTTATTCCTTTTTGACTTTTCTATAGTGGTTTGGTACAACTGAATGGCTTGCTAGGCCATTTCAGAGGGCAGTTAATAGTCAACCATATTGCTGTTGGTTTGGAGTCACACATAGGTCAGAAAAGGACATTAGTTAACCATGATATAGTTTCATCACACTACTACTGAGACCAGTTTTCAATTCCAGATTTTCCTTAATTACTTAATTGAATTTATTAATTAATTGAATTTTAATCCCACAAACTGCTGTGGTGGGATTTAAACCTGTGTCCTCAGGGTATTCTCCTGGGCTCCTGGATTATCTCCTCTGCACCATGTCAAGGACTCTCACACCCTCCTAAAGTGAGATGACCAGAACTGGACACAGGACTCTCGTTGTGGCCTAACCAGAGCTTCATAAAGATTCAGCATAAATTCTCTGCTTTTGTACTCAATGCCTCTATTTATGAATTTGGAGATCCCATATATTGTTAACCACTCTCTCAATATACCCCGCCTCCCTCCAAGATCCATACACATGCGCACCCAGGTCCCTCTGAACTCGCGCACTCTTTAGAACCTTGAAATGAGTCAATGTTCCCTCTGCCTATCCCTTCTACCAAAATGCATCACCTCACATTTTTCTGCATTAAATTCCATCTGCCATTTGTCTGCCCATCCTGCTAGCCTGTCCTGTTGCAGTCAATTGATCTCATTCTCACTGTTTGCCCTCCAAGATTGGTATCATTGGCAAATTTTAAAATTTTACTTTATTTTCCAATATTCAAGTTTTTTAAATATTGCAAAAAAAGCACTGGGCCAAGAACATACTGAAGAAGGAAGTTCTCCTGAATACATTTCAGAAATTCCTTCCCCTCCTTCCCTACCTGAAAGATTTGACATCAATTCAGCATTTATAAAAGTAGCCTTTCTGCTGCTCTGACTTCAAATGGTGTCATTTGGAATGGGTATAGATCACAGATCATTGAAGCATTTGAAAAAGTGATCCTGCCCTACATGATTCATTAAAAGCACCCAAAAATGCTTGAAAGCCACCACGGCTTGTCAAGGTTGTTGAAGTGACCTTCTGCATTCGGAGACAATCATTAGCAATAGGAAGCACTTGGGTATCCAATGGAATAATGCCTTCACCAACTCTGGGGAAAAACAAGGGACGCATCGCCAGGGATGGAGGAGCTGGCACGGTAAAGAAATAGTCATCAATGTAAGTAACAAAGTAACTGAGAAGCAACAGTGCAGTGGAACTAAATTTTAAAGTAGATAACAAAATAAGAAAGCTAGCAACTCACCAAGTCTCAATGTCTGGTTACTATATCCTCCCCCCTGTACTGAAAAATACAATTTACAATTTTTCCAATATATCAAGTTATTTACACAGATCAATTATTTACAATATCAGTCTCTCTGGGGGTTTCCTTATATGCGTAGAACATCTCAGCTCTACAGCTTCTGAAGTTTGATTTGAAACCTCCTTTACTGGAGTCATCTGAGCATCTGGTTCTTCAGTAGGTACGTGTAAGTCTGTTTCTTCAACTCTTTCAGGTACAGTCGGCCTTTCAAACACATTTGTACTCGGTTGAGTTCTTTCAACAGGAGATGTCGCTTCAGTCTCGAACATTTGTGGAATCACCTCCGGATAATTGGTTTCTCCTGTTCTTATGTGATTCACATGTCTCCTAATTACTCGATCTTCAACTTTTACATAATAGGAAAGAGGTCCCATTACAGTAGTTATCTCACTGATCAACCATGCTGATCCTTCTCTAAAATTTTTCGCACTTTCTCTCCTACATTAAATGTTTGTCCCAACTGTGACAATCATGTCCTATTTTCTGACTTTGCTGCCTTCCTTCTACCTTCCCCCCAAGTTTGGCATAATTAGACTCGGGTTCGACCAGAGACATGGGGCTTCATTAACAATTTTGCTTGTGTGACACCTGTTGTCGATTGAGGGGTGGTTCTATAATGGAAAAGAAATCATGCTAATTTAGTCACTATTGAATCTCCAGACAATTTCTTCATACCAGATTTGAATGCCAGAATTGCTCTCTCAGTGAGTCCATTTGAAGAAGGGTGGTATAGAGATATTTTCACATGAACAATACATTGAGGCTTGTAAATCATTTAAATTTAGCACTTGTGAATACTGTTCCATTATCTGATACTAGCACTTCAGGCAATCAATTAATTGCAAAACATTGTCATAGTTTGTCTATCATCGCTGAAGATGTGGGTGAACTCATTTCATATATGTCCATCCATTTTGAATGAGAGCCTATGATAAGTAGAAACATTGTTCCCATGGAAGGTCCCACATAATTGATGTGTACTCGTACCCATCGTCTTCCTGGCCATTCCCAGGGGTGTAACGGAGCTGTTGCAGGTAATTTTTGTACTTGTTGACACTGCCTACAACTTCTCATTAAGTTTTCTATTTCTCCATCCATTCCTGGCCATCACATATAGCTGCGTGCTATTGCCTTTATTTTGGAAATTCCAAGATGTGCATTGTGAAGTTCAGATAACAATGGCTTTCATCCTTTTGGAGGAACAATCACCCGAGCTCCCCACAATAAAATACTTTTTTGGCTGGTTATCTCATATTTTCTCTGGAAATACAGTTTCATTTCATTAGATTCTTGTTGGACCAACTATGAAGAACTTGATTTCTCACTTTGGATAAGGCTGGGTCTCAGTTTGTCCAAACTGTAATTTGTCTTGCACATATTGGTGATGAGTCCAGGAAGTTCAATAACAAAATAAATTCCTAAGGAATTGGAACATCGTCATCTTATACTTGCAAGGGTAAACGATTGAATACATCTGCATTTGCAATTTGACTTCCAGGTCTATGAATAAAAGTACACTTATACACTGCCAAAATCAGCGCCCATCTATGTACTCTAGCAGAAACTATAGGGAGTCCTATCTTGTCTTCCCTAAATAATGGCTTGTGGTCCGATATGATAGTAAAATGACAACCGTGTACATATTAATGAAACTTGCCCGACCTTTTTCAATTTGAGAATATTTTTTCTCTGCAGTACTGGGTGTGCTCGATACATATCCTATAGATTGTTCTGATCGATCATCCATTCGATGGGAAAGCACTGCTCCCACTCCATGGGGTGATGTGTCACACGTTAATATCAACTCATTTTTTGGGTCATTACGTAATAGAAGTGTAGATGATTGTAACGACTGTTTCACTTTTGTAAAAGCTTCTTCTTATGGTGGTTTGCCATGACCATCTCTGGTTTTTCTTGAGCAAGTAATACAGGGGTGCCAGTCCTGTTGGCAAACTAGGCAAGAAGTATCCATAGTAATTGATCATTCCCAGGAATGATTTCAATTCGGATGTATTCCTTGGCTCTGGGGCTTCTTTAATGGCTTTCCGTTTTTCTTCAGTTGGATGTAGGCTCTCTGAATCTACCTTGTGACCTTGGTAAGCTACCTCTTTTGCCTGGAATGTGCAATTTTCCTTTTTCAGTCTAACTCCCACCAGCGAAAAACATTTCAGAACTTCTTCCAGGTTTGTCAACTGTTCCTTTTCTGTGCGTCCAGTCACGAGCACATCATCCAAATAAACTATAACATGGGGCAGTTCCTGTAGTAAACCTTCCATGTTTTTTTGGAATATGGCGCAAGCAGAAGATTTGCCAAAAGGTAAATGGGTGTATTGGTACAATTCCTTATGTTTATGGTAACAAACTTCCGGGATGCCTACACTAATTCCAATTGTTAGTAGTCATGACTTAAATCTAACTTCGTGTAAGCCATTCCACCTGCCAATTTAACATATAAATCTTCACTTTTATGTATGGGATGTCTATCCAATTTTGCAGCTTTATTGACTTTATTAATTTTTAGTCCCTGCATAGTCAACTACTTTGGTCGGGTTTGAGAACAGGCACAGTTGGAGCTGCCCATTCTGACAATTGTACTGATTGTGTCACTCCCAGTTTTTCTAATCTGTCCAGTTCTGCATCTATCTTATTCCACATTGCATATGGTGCTGGTCTTGCCTTCATGAATCTTGGTGTTGCCTCTGGATCTACATGAATTTTTGGTTGTAGCCCTTCAATTTTTCCAAGTTCTCCCTTGAAAACTGAGGCATACGTTTCCGGTATGTCCGTTAATTCTCAATTGGAAGATTTCCGTCCATTCCAATTTAATTTCTTTCAGCCAGTTTCATCCGAGGAGACTAGGTCTCTTGCCTGCTACTACCATCAAGGGTAATCTCACTGTTTGACCTCTGTAGTGCACTGAGACTTTACATACGTCCTTAGCTTGTATGTTCTCTCCTGAGTAAGCTTTTAATTTGTCATCAGTTTCTTCTAAATTCAGCTTACGTTCCCCATGATTCAGGTATTTAAAACTATGCTCACTGATCACCATAATAGCTGCACCGGTATCCACCTCCATTCTGACAGGCCTCTTATTCACTCTCAAGGTTACATAGATAGGCTCTGTTCTTCCTACCTTTTAAATTATATAATGAATAGATGTCAGGATCTATTACTTCAGGCTTTTCAGTGCTGGTTATCTCACTGGGTTTTTGCTCTTGTCTGTTATTCTGCCTGATTCCATCTTTACATTGTCTCATGAGGTGTCTATATCAATGGCAGAAGAAACATTCAATCTTTTTAAACTTTGGTACAAAGTTGTCAGATTCCATCTCTATTTCTATTATGCCATGGTTTTGCTGCTAAGCTATCCCTTTTAATTTGTCTGCTAGCGGTGGTTGCTTCCTGCTTCTGAGTAAAGCTCTGCACTTTTTAGTTGAGGTTTCCCACCCATCATGGAGGACAACGCCATTTTGCACTCCTCGTATGGTGTCTGAGTCTCGCACTGCACCTTCCATCGCCAGAGCGATTTCCAATACCTTTTGAAAATCTAAATTTGCTTCAGCCAATAATCTCTTCTGAATCGTATTTTTGTTTATACCGCATGCCAAATGATCTCTAAGCATATCATTGATAGATGTACCGAACTCGCAATACTCAGTTAATTGTTTCAGACTCTCCACATAATAAGCACTGTCTCCCCTGCAGCTCTAATTCTTGAGCTGAATTTAAACTGTTGTATGGTCACTGACGACTTGGGCTGGTAATAATTCTTTACGAGGCTCACTAAGTCATGAAAACTTTTCAAGTCCGGGACACTGGGCACCAACGGATTTTGAATTAATCTGTATGCATTACTCACACACGTGGACAGAAGGATGGACCGCCTCTTCTCCTCCAGTTTGCTGTTCACCTGGAAGAAGAACACGAGGCGTTCAACACAGTGAGACCAGTTATCTGAGAACAAAGACAAAAATACCTGCAAAGACTCAGCAGATCTGACAGCATCTGCGGAGAGGGATACAGTTGACGTTTCGAGTCCGTATGACCCTTCATCATAACTAAAAAATATAGAAATGAGATGAAATATAAGCTGGTAGAGGTGGGTGGGACAAGAGGAGCTCAATAGGGGGCCAATGATAGTTGGAGGCCAAGAAGAGACTGCCAAAGACGTCATAGACAAAATGACAAAGGAGCGTTGACGGTGGTGATATTATCTAAAGGATGTGCTAATGGGGACATTAAGGGTAGCAAGCAGGACAAGCTAGTGGCAGATGGCCCTAGTGGGGGGTGGGGTGGAGGGAAGGGATCAAAATGGGCTAAAAGGTGGAGATGAAACAATAGATCAAAATAAATTTTAAAATAGGTGGGAAAAGAAAAATATATTTTAAAAATTATAAATTATTGGAAAAAGGGGGACCGGAAAGGGGGTGGGGATGGAGGAGAGAGTTCATGATCTGAAGTTGTTGAACTCAATGTTAAGTCCGGAAGGCTGTGAAGTGCCTAATCGGAAGATGAGGTGCTGTTCCTCCAGTTTGCGCTGAACTTCACTGGAACATTGTAGCAGGCCAAGGATGGATATGTGGGCATGAGAGCAGGGTGGAGTGTTGAAATGGTCACCCAGTTTGCATTTAGTCTCTCCAATGTAGAGGAGACCGCATTGGGAGTAGCGAATGTAAGAGGCTAAATTGTGAGAAGTGCAAGTGAAATGCTGCTTCATTTGAAAGGAGTATTTGGGCCCTTGGACAGTGAGGTGGGGGGAAGTAAAGGGACAGGTGTTGCACCATCTGTGGTTGCATGGGAAGGTGCCGTGGGAGGGCGTTGAGGTGTAGGGGGTGATGGAGGAGTGGACCAGGGTGTCCTGGAGGGAACAATCCCTGCAGAAAGCCACCAGGGGGGTGAAGGGAAGATGTGTTTGGTGGTAGCATCATGCTGGAGTTGGTGGAAATGACAGAGGATGATCCTTTGAACGTGGAGGCTGGTGGGCTGATAAGTGAGGACAAAGGGGGACCCTATCATGGTTCTGGGAGGGAGAGAAAGGTGTAAGGGCGGATGCATGGGAGATGGTCCGGATATGGTTGAGGGCCCTGTCAACCACCGTGGGTAGAAAACCTCGGTTAAGGAAGAAGGAAGACATGTCAGAGGAACTGTTTTGGAGAGTGACATCATCAGAAGAGATGCTACAGAGGCCATGGAACTGAGAGAATGGGATGGAGTCCTTACAGGAAGCGGGGAGTGAGGAGCTGTAGTCGAGGTAGCTGTGGAAGTCAGTGGGCTTGTATTGAATATTGGTGAATTGAGACTGAGAGGTCAAGGAAGGGAAGGGTTATCTGAGGTTGGGTTGAAAGGCTCCACACTTCCAAATTGCAGCTTGGTCTGAGCGGACTACTTCGGCAATCGAGAAGGAAATCTTCCTTTACTTACAACTACCGCGTGAGGTACGGCCCGATTTCGGTTCTTCTGATTTACTTCATTCTTCCTCCCTTTTTACCTCGTTTTTCCCATGATTTTTTATGCTTTTACTCTGATCGCCAGTTTGTTGGATCGAGTGCCCTTTGTTTGTTCGGGCTAAAGGATCCAGATTGCACGCTTAATTCGGGTCGACCGAGTTGGTACGGAGACAGAGAACATCAGTAGCTCATTGTTATAGTAAACACATGCTGTTTATTTACAAACGAAACACAGCAGCTACATTTGTGTGCTCACAACTCAAAACTCTGTCTTCACTCTTCAGTGTCTAGACCCTCTCCCCGTGGTAGCCCACGCCACTCTGCTGTTGGATATTAAGATCCTGTGATCTCACCTGACAGCACTTGTCTTAAAGGAGTATTACATATCAGATTACTACAGCTGGCCACCACTTGGATTGGTATAGTTTAGTGTGCTGCATGGCTGCCCAAAACCCCACTCCACTCTACTTGACCGATTGGCAGCAGCTTTGCCTGCTGAACTGTGCTATGGTCTCAGCTCAGACACAGACATTCTCCTACTCACAATGCAAGGCTGCCCTGTTAGCTTGAACCATGGGGAAGACTGGTCCAAACCGGGATGCTGACATTGCAAAGGGGCTGTGAGCGCCTCCACCAGTGACTGCTCCATGGCCAGCTTTAGCAAGGAGATTGTACAACGTGCCCAGTCGTCCAACTGTTCTGCAGTTCACTAAAACACTCATTAGTTTGCAGTCTATGTCTAAGGGGTGAAAAGCTCTGATGCACTTTCATTCCTCTGCGTTGCTTGAGTGGGCAGATAATCTAGAGGCCCGACTCCAAGCATGTCAATGTGGCTGTGCCTGAACTGTCTCAGCTACAGAGAATCGGTCACGTTATACAAGACTTCCCTGATGCTTGGCCGCTTCCCTCCCCCATCCCACACGTGCTTGTGCACTACCATCAAACACACAGCAGCCCTTGCGCCCCCTCCTGCCAACTTGCCTCAACCACAGTGCAGTCCTTGCACACCCCCAATTCACCTCATCCTTGAATTCCAACAAGCAACCCTTGCAAGCACTGCGCAATGTTACAGTGTACTCACCTCCAAGCCCCCTCTAAGTGCAGTTCACCAAGAGCACGCCTTATATATGCTGTTGTGAAACACGTCATTGTGTTTTCCTGCCCATGTTGGTGGATGGTCCAGCATGGGGGGATGATTCTGGCAGGCCAGCCGTATCATTATTTGCAGATGCATTACAATGAGGTTTCTGATGTCCAATGGTGGAAAATGTGGCCTGCCATTGATGGGCAGGGTGGACGATTGCGAACTGGTTTCACAGCGTCATGAAACCGTTTTTTGACCTTCTCACCATATTGAGCTGCTCATGCTGCTGAACACGCCCAACACCAGCAGCCACAGAAAATTCCGCCCTTAGCATTGCTGAAAAAATACCCATATTGTCGAAGCTTTTCATCTTGCACTCATCAGGACAATTCACAAGAAAATATCAAAGGGAACAACAATTTATACTTCATGAGAACAGAGTGCTGATTGGTTTACAAGTGGGCTCTGCTTGGCAGGGGCGTTGCCACAGAGAATGCAGCACTCTCACTTCATGCATCTTATTTCTCTTTTCATTTTCTATATGCTGGTGCCCAAATGCCTGCTAATTTAGTTTAAACCCTCCCCAACCACACCAGTGAACCTCCCCACAAGGATATTGGTCCCTATCCTGTTGAAGTGCAACCCATTCCTTTTGAATAGATGACTCGCTCCCATAACTGATCCCAATACCCCAAGAATCTGAATCATGTGCTATGCCTCAAGCCAAGAATCGATCCTCTATTACTTCTTATTTCTACTTTTGCTGGTGTGTGGCACTGGGAGTAATCCAGAGATCACTACCTTTGAGGTGCTACTTTTAAACTTCCCCCCTAGGTGCTGAAAATATGACTGCAGGACCTCAGTACCTGCTCTTTCTATGCAGCAATATGTACCATAACATCTGGCTCACTGCTTTCCCCCTGCATCCTCTCCATAATGTCTTTTACCCAGGCACCATGAAATCAACACATCATCAGGACTCAGGATGATGACTGCAGAAATACCTCTATCAGTAAGTGATGGAGGGGATCATCACCAGTGTTATCAAGCGACACTTGCTTAGCAATAACCTACTCACTGACACTCAGTTTGGGTTCCGCCGCTCCTGATGTAATTACAACCTGAGTTCACATATGGACAAAAGAATTGAACTCCCGAGATGAGGTGAGAGTGACTGCCCTTTTTTTTATTCATTCAGGGGATGTGAGCTTCGCTGGCTGGGTCAGCATTTATTGCCCATCCCTAGTTGCTCTTGAGAAGGTGGTGGTGAGCTGCCTTCTTGAACTGCTGCAGTCCCTGTGGTGTAGGTACACCCACAGTGCTGTTAGGGAGAAAGTTCCAGGACTTTGACCAGCGACAGTGAAGGAACAGCGATATATTTCCAAGTCAGGATGGTGAGTGACTTGGATGGGAACTTCCAGGTGGTGATGTTCCCATCTATCTTCTGCCGTTGTCCTTTTAGATGGTAGTGGTCGTGAGTTTGGAAGGTGCTGTGAAGGAGCCTTGGTGAATTCCTGCAGTGCATCTTGTAGATGGTACACACACTGCTGCTACTGTGGGTCAGTGCTGGAGGGGGTGAATGCTTGTGGATGTGGTGCCAATCAAGTGGACTGCTTTGTCCTGGATGGTGTCCAACTTCTTGAGGGTTCTGGGTGCTGAACCGATCCAGACAACTGGTGAGTATTCCATCACACTCCTGACTTGTGCCGTGTAGATGGTGGACAGGCTTTGGGGAGTCATGAGGTGAGTTACTCATCACAGGATTCCTAGCCTCTGACCTGCTCTTGTAGCCAGAGTATTTATAAGGCTAGTCCAGTTAATTTTCTGGATATTGTCCAGGTCTTGTTATATTTGGACATGGATTGCTTCAGTATCTGAAGAGTAACAAATGGTGCTGAACATCGTGCAATCATCAGCGAACAACCCCACTTCTGACCTTGTGATGGAAGGAAGGTCATTGATGAAGTGACTGAAGGTGGTTGGGCCAAGGACACTACCCTGAGGAACTCCTGCAGTGATGTCTTGGAACTGAGCTGACTGACCACCAACAACTGCAACCATCTTCCTTTATGCAAAGTATGACTCTAACCAGCAGAAAGTTTTCCCCTGATTCCCATTGACTGCAGTTTTGCTAGGGCTCCTTCATGCCACACTCAGTCAAATGCGGCATTGATGTCAATGGCAGTCACTCTCACCTCACCTCTGGAGTTCAGCTCTTTTGTCTATGTTTGAACCAAGGCAGTAATGAGGTCAGGAGCTGAGTGGCCCTGGCAGAATCCAAACTGGGCGTCAGTGAGCAGGTTATTGCTAAACAAGTGTCACTTGATAGCAGTTATGATGACCCCTTCCATTACTTTACTGATGATCGAGAGCAGATTTAAAGGGCGGTAATTGGCCGGGTTGGATTTGTCCTGCTTTTTGTGTACAGGACATACCTGGGCAATTTTCCACATTGCCGGCCAGATGACAGTGTTGTAGCTGTACTGGAACAGCTTGGCTAGGGGTGTGGCAAGTTCTGGAGCACAAGCCTTCAGTACTATTGCCGGAATATTGTCAGGGCCCACAGTCTTTGCACTATCCAGTGCCTTCAGCCATTTCTTGATATCATGAGGAGTGAATTGAATTGGCTAAAAACTGGCATCTGTGATGCTGGAGACCTCTAGGGGAGGCCGAGATGGATCATGCACTTGGCACTTTTGGCTGAAGGTTGTAGCAAATGCTTCTGCCTTATCTTTTGCACTGATGTGCTGGGCTCACCCATCATTGAGGATGGGGATATTTGTGGACCCTGCTCCAGTGAGTTGTTTAATTGCCCACCACCATTCACGATTGGATGCGGAAAGACTGCAGAGTTTAGATTTGACCCATTGGTTCTGGGATCGCTTAACTCTGCCTATCAGTTGCTGCTTATTCTGTTTGGCGCGCAAGTAATCCTGTGTTATGTCTTCACAAGGTTGACACCTCATTTTTAGGTATGCCTGGTGCTGCTCCTTGCATGCCCTCTTGCACTCTTCATTAAACCAGGATTGATCCCCAGCCTGATGGTAATGGTAGAGTGGGGGATATGCCAGGCCATGAGGTTACAGATTGTGTTCGAGTACAATTCTGCTGTTGTTGATGGCCCACAGCGCCTCATGGATGTCCAGTCTTGAGTTGATAGATTTGTTTGATATCTATCCCATTTAGCACAGTGACAGTGCCACACAACATGTTGGAGGGTATCCTCAATGTGAAGACAGAACTTCGTCTCCACAACTGTGTGGTAGTCACTCCTACCGATACCATCATGGACAGATGCATCTGCGACAGGCAGGTTGGTGAGGATGAGATCAAGTATGTTTTTCCTTCTTATTGGTTCCCTCACCACCTGCCGCAGACCCAGTCTAGCAGCTATGTCCTTTAGGACTCGGTCAGCTCAGTCAGCAGTGGTGCTACCGAGTCACTCTTGGCGATGAACGTTGAAGTGCCCCACCCAGATTACATTCTGCAGCCTTTCCACACTCAGTGTTTCCTCCAAGTGATGTTCAACATGGAGGAGCACTGATTCATCAGCTGAGGGAGAGCGGTACGTGGTAATCAGCAGGAGGTTTCCTTGCCCATGTTTGAGCTGATGCCATGAGACTTCATGGGGTCAGGAGTCGACGTTCAGGACTCCAGGGCAACTCCCTCCCGACTGTACACCACTGTGCCACCACCTCTACTGGGTCTGTCCTGCTGGTAGGACGGTGATAGCATTGTCTGGGACATTATCTATAGGACATGATTCCGTGAGGATCACTATGTCAGGCTGCTGCTTGACTACTCTCGTCTGTGAGACTAGTCCTTTTTTGAGGCTTTGTAGCAGTTTGATACAACTGAGTGGCTTGCTGGGCCATTTCAGAAGACATTTAAGAGTCAACCACATTGCTGTGGGTCTGGAGTCATAGGTGGGCCAGACCCAGGTAAGGCCATTAGTGAACCAGCTGGGTTTTTACATCAATCGACAATGGTTTCATGGTCATTATTTGACTTTTAATTCCAGATTTGTGTTGAATTCAAATTTCACCATCTGCCGTGGCGGTATTCAAACCCATGTCCCCAGAGCATTACCCTGGGTCTTTGCATTACTAGTCCAGCACCAATATCAATACGCCTCCCTTCACCTTCGCTTGACATTAACACAGCATTTGACCAAATGCGGCATAAAGGAGCCCTAGCAAAACTGGAGTCAATGGGGAAAACACTTTTGGAGTCATACATAGCACAAAGGAAGATTGTTGTGGTTGTTGGAGGTCAATCATCTTAGCTCCAGAACATCACTGCAGGAGTTCCTCAGGGTAGTGTCCTACACCCAACCATCTTCAGCTGCTTCATCAATGACCTCCCATCATAAGGTCAGAAGTGGGGATGTTTGCTGATGATTGCACAATGTTCAGCACCATTCACAATTCCTCAGATATGAAGCAGTCCATGTCCAAATGCAGCAACACCTGGGCAATATCCAGGCTTGGGTTGACAAGTGTAAGTAATGTTTGTGCCACACAAGTGCCAGGCAATGTCCATCTCCAATAAGAGACAATCTAGCCATTGCCCCTTAACAATCAATGGCATTACCACCACTGAATCCCCCACTCTCAACATCCTGGGGGTTACCATTGACCAGAAACTGATTGGACTAGTCATAAAAATACTATGGTTACAAGAGCAGATCAGAGGCTAGGAATCCGGTCATGAGTAGCTCACCTCCTGACTCTCCAACGCCGGCCCACCATCTATGAGGCACAAGTCAGGAGTGTAATGCAATACTCCCCACTTGCCTGAATGAGTGCAGCTCCAACAACACTTAAGAAGTTTGACACCACCCAGGACAAAGCAGCCTGCTTGATTGGCACCACATCCACAAACATTCACTCCCTCCACTATCGATGCAGTGTGTACCATCTACAAGATGCACTGCAGGAACTCACCAAGGCTCCTTAGACAGCACCTTCCAAACCCATGACCATTACCATCTTGAAGGATAAGGGCAGCAGACACATAGAAACGCTACCAGCTGTAAGTTCTTCTCCAAGCCACTCACCGTCCTGACTTGGAAATATATCGCCGTTACTTCACTGTTGCTGGTCAAAAACCTGGACTAGCTCCCTAACAGCACTGTGGATGTTCCTACACCACATGGACTGCAGCGGTTTAAGATGGCAGCTCATTACCACCTTCTCAAAGGCAACTGGAGATGGGCAAGAAATGCTGGCCAAGCCAGAAATGCCATATCCAATGAATGAATAAAAATAAAACCTTCCTAACTACAGAAACTCACGTACTCACTGCTTTGCCACTCTTTGCTACTCTACTCCCCTGAGCAGTCCCTTGCTTTTTAATGCCATGGTCTGGACTGTACACCATCAAGATGTCATCACTTCCAGAACTCCACTTCTGAGTACTGGTTTGAGAAACCCTGAACTCAGCTCAAGCAGCTGGTGCCACTTCCTACACATGTGCCTCAAGACACATGAAATAGCCTGAAGTTCCCACATTGTGGAGGAATAGCAAGCAGCAGCTCTCAGCTGCCCATCTATAATCTTTAAAAAAACTCGATTCCTTCTTTCTAATCTCGATCATACCTTGTTTAAGATTTCAATTTTCATTAACGCTAGACCTACTCTGTAATAATATTCTTATTATTATTGCTTTAGTTACATCAATTGAAGCTTTAATTTCCAGGCTCCAAACTTGAACTAGTGCCCTGGTTTGGAGGGAAAGAAAACTATTCACCAACCAATCACTTTTTTGATTTCCTGGAAATAACATTTTGATCTTTTCTCATTTTTCTTGCGCATTGTCTGCTTGCTCTGAACCTAGCTCTTTATCACGCCGCTGGTCTCCTCTTCTCCTGCTACTACTTTTAGGCCTGCCCTGCTGCACTCTTTACCCTTTTCGATTCCTTTTAATGTTAGCTGCCAGTCTTTTCTCATACCCAATGCGATATCCAAAATGGCGCTGGGAGCCCAGATCTAAGAGATCCTACTTTTGCCAGTAGGGGAAAGGGGGTGGGTTGTGGCTCACACATGTGGGAAACCTGAATTCACCAGTGCCATTTGAACTCATTGCTGGAGTGAGGGCCTTATCCCACAGTGTGTGACTTACTATTTTTTAGGGTAGAAGTAAATGCTCGTAAGGGGTGGATAAGGTCTGTAGAATTGTCATGCTGTTGAATTTTTTAGATCCCCTGCCCTTTAAGTTTTGAAAATAAAACAGCCTGCCTGTGTCTGTGAGTTGAAAAAAACCTGTGTGTGCATGCAGTTGCAATAAAGGTTTGTTGGCACAACTCTAAGTGCTATCTTTATCACATTATTACTGCTTGATGGCTTCCACAAGCTGTCATTACCACTGTAGGGGGAAATCAAGTACTTGAGGGATTTAAATGTATGGAATGGGCTTTTATGAATCAGAGTGTTTTTTATATAGTGAAGTCTGTAAAACTGCTTAGAACTTTATTTTATTTTATCTCAGCATGGCACCTGAGGTCTGTCCATGATGGGTACTGTGTGAGTTGGCATGGAGGGTGTAAGGGTTGCTGGCATGGGGTGGCATGAGTTGGCACTAAGTTATCATAGGGAATATAATGGGAAATTGGGATGAGTGGCAGATAATGGGTTGCCATGGATGATATGAGGGGCCATGGGTTGAGCCAGGGGCACATTGGTTGGCATGGAGGGTATGAGGCATCATTGGGGATGGGTGGAGAGGCATAAATTGTCATGAGTTAGCATGGATGGGGCATGGTGAGTGGGTGGGGGGCTGAGGGTAAATGTGAGGGGTGAGGGCTAGAGGGCCTAATAATTAACAATACAACTAAAATGAGAATCAAGGTGATCCTTTTAAACAGCCAGCCTTGGCACTTGGCTGCCCCTGTGGCCACCTCCAATCTGTGATTAGGGCTGCGGGCTGAACTCTATCTTGCACCCACTCCACACCCCACTCCCATCCCCAACCCTGGAATGAAGATCCCGCCATTTAGAGCACCTTTCCCTGAGGTGGGTGAGGCAAGCTGGGAGATTTCCCAACCCTGCGCACCCACCTTGGGAACTAAAATCCAGAGCTCTATGTTCAATCCGTTTCTCATTTGTTTTATCCATATTATCTGTCTTATGCATTCATTTTCTGCCTCATTGTTCTCTCTATATCTTTTGCCATACAGAGATCTCTGGCTTTGTTTGCCTTACCTTTCCCCTTACCTCGACTATACCGGATATCCTCTTTAAATGCAGCTAATTGCTCTATCAGAGTTTTGTCTGCCAATCTTTGATTCCAACTTACCAGGCTTCTTCGTGACCCACTGAAATTGGCCCTCCTCTAATTGTAGCTTTACTGTAAATTGCACCTTGTCTTTTTCCATAACTAATCTATATCTTCTGATACTATGATCTTTGTTTTTTAAACGTTCCTCATTTCCCAGAACCAGATCCAGCAATGCATTCTTCCTGGTTGGATCGGAAATGTACTGATCAAGAAAATAAGCAGCAATGTACCACAATTCTGACCCAACCCTAAGTAACTCCCATCAAAGAGAGAAAGGGCCTTTATCTTTGAGGGAAAATTAAAAGGAGGGTAATGATTAATTAGTCATTAGAAATTAGATGTTAACAAGCTCAATTGATCCTTAGTTATTTATTTAAAATTGGCGGACAGGCTGAAAATGTCAATGTTTGCCCGCCTGCTGTATTATGGGGGAACGCCTCGGGGTGGGCAGGAAGGTTGTGGGGCAGCCACGCATCATATTTTACATGCACCCTCCCTCCACCCCCCCGACACCCAACCCCCAACCCTGCTAAAAACATTTCCGCTTGGGGAGGGAAGATGAGGCGAGGGGGGGTGGTGCATGTAAAATCCAGCCCATTGTGTCCAATTCTGGGATCCTCACTTTAGGGAGGATGTGAAAGATTTAAAGAGGGGGCAAAAAACATTTACAAGAATTCTTCCAGGAAGTGGGACTAGCACAATTTTTTTTTAATTCATTCAAGGGATGTGGGCATCACTGGCTGGGCCAGCATTTATTGCCCATTCCTAATTGCCCTTGAAAACTGAGTGGCTTGCTAGAGGCCAAACTAGGTAAGGATGGTAGATTTCCTTCTTTAAAGGTCATTAGTAATTAGATTTTCTTGTGGATTCAACAATGGTTTCATGGTCATCATTCGACTTCTTAAATTCCAGATGTTTTATTAGATTTAAATTTCACCATTTGCTGTGGTGGGATTTGAGTTCAGGTCCCCCTGGGATTACCTTGAGTCACTAAATTACTAGGCTAGTGATAATACCACTACACCACTACCCTCCTATAGAGAGCTAGGATGGATTTGGCAGGCTGAATGGTTTCCTTTGTGCTATAACCATTCTATGATTCTATGGTTCTAAGAAGATCAGGTAAAGGTCAGTCACTGCTTTGGGCAGGAAAAGGTTCCAGACTTCAAAAAGGTTGTCAGTTGTTTTTAGCAACTCTTTCAGCCTTTTGGGGGAGTAAGAAGCTTATAAACCAAAGACTAGTTTAATGAAACCATTGTTGAAGGGCATAACAATCCATGGAGAAGGATTGTAGACTTTTGAGAGCTAGTGAAATGGAAGTGGGCCAGGTGACTTTAGAGCGGGTACACAGTGGCAATGCTCCATGGTCCCCATGTATTCATCGCAGTAATATTGTCAGACTTACTACACTGTTTGCAAAACTTCTGAAAATGTTTAATTGTTTGTTTTTAATTATCCACCCTGCCTTATTGGGTAATCCAAAATGCTGGATGTGGTATTATATAGTGCACCCAGGGTTTGGGGAAGGAGACATTGAAGGATTGTGCAGAAACTTGCTGCAATATTCATTAGTTTAAAAATATGAGTGGTGCAACTGTCGGGGAAAGCAGTGGTCAAGGCAATAAAAGGGAACCCTGACCAAAATGCCCTCAATCTGCTCACTATGTAAGAAGCTCTGTAGGGAGTTCTGCTACTTTGAGAATTGGCTAGAACCAATGTGGTAGATGAATAACAGCAGCATGCGTAGAATCTGCTACCCATGAGGAATTATATCTGGATGATTGAGTGAGGATGTGTGGAGCAACAAAAGAATAAAGCTCACCCTCTTCCTTCTCACAGCAGCTTCAGCCTGAAACCGAGGAACACAGATCTACACAGAATTAGTAGAACATGCAGAACAGAAACAGGTCATTTGACTCAACAGGTCCAAGCTGGGGCAGAATCTTGCCGTTGTCAGTTGGACTCGCGATCCAGGCTGGAAGGCGATTTCACGCTGGCGTGCCAGTTAAAGCCCACCCAGGGTGAAATGCAAGCGGCAGCACTCAGCGCTGCCTGTGTGGGTGGGGAGAGGAGGGTAAAGCACGAACTTCGTGCATGCACGCGAGTGCATGCTTGATAATCTCCCTGAGGCACAGAGCTGCCTCAGGGAGATGAAGCATTTTCAAAACAAAACAAATAAATAATGTAATAAAACATGTCCCCTCATGAAATTCTCTTTCACATGAGCAGGGACGTGTTATTAATTAAGTTTTAAAGTTTTTGTTTGCTTTTTATTTGCTTTAGGAAACCTCATCCCGCCCATGGATGAGGTTTCCTAAAAAGTGCAAAAGCTGCATGGCCTTTTTGCCTGCCCGCCAACCTTGCTCGGACAGGCAGCGAAAAATTTAACTTAATTGATAATTTAATGGTCTTAACAGGCCTTTTAATTGTTGGTGGGCGTGCTGTCAACTCCGGCATGCACCAGCCAACTGAAATACCATGCAACTGTGCGTTAATGTCGGGACGCTCACCTGACATCAACGCACGTCACTTCACATCCTAGCAGGTCGGGCACACGCCCACCCGCCAAGCTAAAAATTTTGTCTCTGGTGTTTGTGCTCCACTTGAGCCTCCTCCCATCCTTCCTCATCCAGTTCTATTAGTACAACCCCCTATCCCTTCTCCCTCACATACTTACCCTCAACTGCATCCGTTCTACTCCCTCAACCACCCCCTGTGGTAGTGAGTTCCACATTCTCTCCACTGTCTGGGTCTAGGTAAAGAATTTTTCTGCATTCCACGTTTGAATTCTTGGTAAGTATCTTATGTTGATAGTCTCTAGTTCTTCCCCGAGAAGGAAGTATATGCTCTGTGTCTACTCAATGAAAAGGTTTCATAATTTTAAAGACCTCTAATAGGTTAGCCCTTAGCCTGCTCTTTTCAAGAGAAAAGGGAGCCCGCCTGTATATCTTTTCCTGATAGGTATAACTTTGCGGTTCTGGCATTATCTAGATTAGTAAAGTTAATCATTGCCTATTGAAGGGCTAACCTAATCCTGGATCTGTTTCATCCAACTCATTGCCTGTTTTCTTTGGATTACAGTTGGACCAACAAAAGGATTGTCTCAAAGGGAAATGCACCCGTAAGATCATCATCAGCAAAGGCACTATGCCGGTGCTAGAACTACTAAACCTTACCGTCTTCTTTCAACAACATGGGTGAGGAGCAGACACATAATAGGGGCTTAGGAATAGGAGGTAGTCATTTAGCCCTTCGAACCTATTTCACCATTCAACGAGATCATGGCTAATATATGATCTAACTCCATATACTCGCCTTTGTCCCGTTTTCCTTAACAATGTCAAGGCCAATATACTCTTCTTAAGGAGCGGTGCATCAGAAATGGACACAGTACTCCAAATGTGATCTAACCAGGGCTATATTAGCTACAGCATGACTTCTAACCCCTTATATTCTAATTTTTTATTCATTCGTGGGATGTGGGTGTCGCTGGCCAGGCCAGCATTTACTGCCCATCCCTAATTGCCCTTGAGAAGGTGGTGGTGAGCTGCCTTCTTGAACCGCTACAGTCCATGTGGTGTAGGAACACCCACAGTGCTGTTAGGAAGGGAGTTCCAGGATCTTGAGCCAGCGACGGTGAAGGAACTATTCTAATTGTATTCTAATCCTCTAAATTAAAAGTTAGCATCCTATTAGCCTTTTTGCTTATGTCCTGTGCAATGATCTATGTACATTAAATCCACTGCTTCCAACATTTCACCATTTAGAAAGCACTCTGCTTTAATCTTCTGAGGGCCAAAGTGGATAATCTCATAGTTGCCTGTATTGAAATCTATTTGCTACAGGTTTTGCCCATTTACTTAATCTATTAATATTTCTTTGTATAGTTCTATACTTCCATTTTACAATGCTTACAATGTCATCAGCAGATTTGAATATGTGGCTCTGAGCCCTCTCATCAGAGTACCTGGCCATTATCCTGACTCTCCATCTCCTGCTGCTCCGTCAGGTCAATAATTTACTTTCAGTTCCATGAGCTTCAACTTTAGCTAGTGGTCTATTAAACCCTGGGATGAAAAGACTTGATCAAATGCCTTCTGGAAGCCCATATTCATAGCATACATTAAAATTCCCCTATCCACTACTTCAGTCAGCTCTTCAAAAAATTTAATCAGGTTCATCAGGAATGAACTACCCTTTACAAATCTATCTCTCAGATCAGCTGAAAACTTTCAAGGTTATCTGTCACTCTATCCTTAATTATAGACTCTAGTAAATTCCCAAATGATGCTAGACTAGCTAGTCTATAAGCCCCTGGTTTCCCTCTTTCACTTTTCTTAAATAGCGGAGTGACATGTGAATGTGGAATTGTTCCTGAATCAAGGGAATTTGAAAAATTGTAGGGCTTCTGACATTGTTCTTTTTAATGCTGTTATTTTATCATTATGGCTAATTTGCTTACATTAATTTTGATAGTCCCTATTCCTGATTCAATATGGGTTTCCTTGGCATACTATCCTCTTCCTCACTCTAATTACTGATGCAGAGTCATGTTCACTATTTCCTTATTTTAATTTATAACATAACAATTATCGAATTTGCAGGAGTCCAATTCTTCTCAACCACCTTTTTTTCCAAGGGTACTTGTAAAGGTTGTTGGCATTGATTTTGATATCTCTTCTAAGTTTTTATTCTTTTTTGTAGACCTATCTGTTTTGAAACCCTTTGATTTTTTTTTTTGAATCTCTCTCATTTATTAGAGATTGTGCTCTTTTTGCATTGTTGCATAGTTTATCATTTAGTTTTATATTGTCCCTTATATCTTCATGACTCTCTTTTCTGAAGAATAACTCGTCTATTAGGAGATAAACTGATGCTGTATCACATTTTTTGAACACCTCTGTCATTTTACACATCAACATATTTGCTCAATTTACTGTGGACATTCTCTGTCTCATCCCATGAAAGTCAGCCTTAGCTATATCAAGAATTTTAGTAGCTGTTTTGTGTCTCTCCCTTTTAAACAAAATATTGAACTCAGTCATATTATGATTGGTGTTAATTAAATGTTCACAGACCATTGAGCTATTAATTAGATTTGTCTCACTGCTTATTATTAAATCTAATATGGCATGACACCTTTTTTGGTTCTACGATGTATTGTTTAGGTTTGATCACCTATCTTTGCTTAAGTTAGCTGATTTCAGCTGTGTTGGCAACTGAGGTGCTGCAATCAGTCTCCTTCAGTGTCCTAGCCCCAACAATCTTTAACTGCTTCATCACTGGGCTTCTCTCCATCGTAAGGTCAGAAGTGGGAATGTTTTCTGATGACTGCAAAGTATGCAATCCCATTTGCAATGCCTCAAATAATAAAACAGCCTAAGCCCACATGCAGCAGGACCTGGACAACATTCAGGCTTGCAACGATAAGTGGCAAATAACATTCACACCACTTGAATGACATGCAATGACCATCTCCCACAAGATAGAATCCAACCTTGTCCCCTTGAATCTATTACCATCAACAACCTGGGGGATACCATTGGCTAGAAGCTTAACTGGACCAGCCAGATAAACAATCTGGCTACAGGAGAGAGTCAAAGGCCTGGAATTCTTCCTGACTCATCCTGTCCACCATCTAAAAGGCACAAGTCAGGAGTGTGATGAAACATTCCCCACCTGCTTGGATGGGTGCGGTTCCAACGTAAAGCTTGACACCGTCCAGGACGAAGCAACCCACTTGATTGGGGCACTCCATCCACCACCTTAAACAACCATTCCCTTCACCACCAATGTACAATGGCTGCAGCAACTCACTAAGACTCCTTCAGCAACACCTTTTGGGACCACTACCGCCTAGAAGGACAAGGGCAGCAAATGTATGAGAACATCACCACCTGCAGGTTCCTCTCTAAGTCACACACTATTCTGACTTGAAACTGTAGCTGTCACTGGGTCAAAATTGTGGAACTCTCTCCCTAACAGTACTGCATGTTTATTTATACTGCAAGGACTGCAGTGGTTCAAGAAGGGGGCTTACCATCACTTTCTCAAGGGCAATTAGGGATGGGCAATAAGTGCTAGCCAAGCCAGTGATGCCCACATCACATGGACAAATAAAAAGTTGGTTTCCTTCAGTTCGGAAAGTAAAATTCCATTTGGATTCTCACTCCTGAACATTATTTTTATTGTAAGCATGTTTGTGGACAATGGATGATGAGAAGATTATATTCAGCTCTGATGTCCCCATGTTTCAATGGTGTGCTTTTACGTACTTTCAATGTATACACCTGAATAATAACTGCTTCAGTAAAATACTTTGGTACATGCATGGTGTCATTTAAAAGTGGGGAGAAAGAATTGGTGACAAAGAAAAACAATTTCTTCACTTATAAGTTTATTATTTAATCAACAGGGTGTCTCTCCCGATCTTCTACAGTGAAATGTATATTTATGGCACTCAGGAAGAACTGTTCATCAAAATAAACAAGGGATTGACAGTCCTCTGGAATGGGAAAGGAACAGTTACTGTTTCTATGGAAAAGCCAATCAATGTCACTGGACTTTGCAGCCATTCTAGAGGTAAGGAGTGGTTTATGAGAAAGTCCAATGTTAACTGCCAGGATGACACATGGGATTAAGGGACTGATCTGTGAGAAAACACTGAGTAAATTTGGGTTACGATCTCTGGTGATGACTTAATTAAGAATTGATCTGGTTAAGGGCTTTATAATAATGAAGGGTATTGAAATGTTAGCTCGAGAGTGCTCTATGATAGCTAGAGGTTTGGAAAAACTGACAAGTATATTTCCCTACAGTGAAATGAAGGTCACCTTTGAGTGAGGATTGGAGATCACCTTAATATGTTAGAGAGGTTTTGTGCTCATCAAGAAAAAGAAACAATACTGGTGCGGTGAGCCATTTGGGTGTAAAGGAGAACTGAGTGGGAATATTACAAAACAAAAACAAGAACAGAATTACCTGGAAAAACTCAGCAGGTCTGGCAGCATCGGCGGAGAAGAAAAGAGTTGACGTTTCGAGTCCTCATGACCCTTCGACAGAACTGTCGAAGGGTCATGAGGACTCGAAACGTCAACTCTTTTCTTCTCCGCCGGTGCTGCCAGACCTGCTGAGTTTTTCCAGGTAATTCTGTTTTTGTTTCTGTTTTGGATTTCCAGCATCCTCAGTTTTTTTGTTTTTATCTTTTTTTTGTTTTTATCTCTGGGAATATTACACATTTGTAAAGGAGCCTACCCAATTTTCAGTTTTTAGTAGATGGAAAATTAGGAGTTACCTCTTGCTGCTATATGATCCTAACTATGCAATTTTTCCCTATACTCTGTGCCCAGGGGATTCAATATTCCCAGGCATGACCAGGAAAATCAGTTGCAGCCTCTTCATCTAACTGATACTTAACCTCCTGAGGTGATGGTCACTCCCGCAAACTTTGGGAGTCCCATTAGCTTATCATGAGAACAAGTGCTGACAAAAAAACAATTTCCAGATGATCTCCAAGTGTCACTATTATGCAGAGAGAATGTTGTTCTATGCTTTCCCAAGAAGCACCCCCAAGGTAAGATCTAGCATGGGTGAGATGAAGAATATGGGCCAGAAAGGCAGATGCAGTAGGAAGATAAGGATTTGAGGATATTGCATAGATCGCAGTTGACAAAATAATTGGGAAAAGTAGACCATATTCTGAAGCTACTCAGGAGATTATGGGGTTGATTTTTAAATGACCACTGTGAGTAGGACACAGGGAGACTGAGACTGTCATCTATCCAATCGACACAAAAACAAAAATTCCTGGAAAAACTCAGCAGGTCCGACAGGTTCTGTGGAGAGAAAGACAGAGTTAAAATTTCAAGTCTGTATGACTCTTCAGAACTAAAGAGAAGTACAAATGCGGTGAAAAATATACTGTTTAAGGGGGCTGCGACAGGTGAAGCTGGATAGAAGGCCAGCAATAGGTGGAGGCAAAGGAGAGCTTATGAAAGATGTCATAAACAAAAGGGGGAAGGGGTGTTGAAGGTGGTGATATTGGCTAAAGGAGGTGCTAATGTGACATTCAGAGTAGAAAGCAGGATGAGCAAGTGTCAGATGGCCCAAGTCGGGGTGGGGTGGAGGGAGGGGACGGTGTGGGGAAAAAAGATCAAAATAGGTTAAAAGGTGGGGATAAAACAATTAATGGAAATACATTTTTAAAATAATAATAGAAATAGGTGGGAAAACAAATACATATATGTATATAAATTTAAAAATAAATATTTAGAAAAAGGGGATCAAAAAGAGGTGGGGATAGGGGAGACAGTTCATGATCTGAAGTTGTTGAACTCAATGTTAAGCCCAGAAGGCTGCAAAGTGCTCAATTGGAAGATGAGGTGCTCTTCCTCCAGTTTGTGTTGAGCTTCACTGGAACATTGCAGCAGGCCAAGGACGGACATGTGGGCATAAGAGCAGGGTGGAGTGTTGAAATGGCAAGCAAAAGGAAGGCCTGGGTAATGCTTGCTGACAGACCAAAGGTGTTCCGCAAAGCGGTCACCCAGTCTGCGTTTGGTCTCTCCAATGTAGAGGAAACCGCATTGGGAGCAGCAACCGCAGTAGGCCAAATTGAGGGAAGTGCAAGTGAAATGCTGCTTCACTTGAAAGGAGTCTTTGAGCCCTTGGACGGTGAGGAGGGGGTAGGTAAAGGGGCAGGTGTTGCACCTTCTGTGATTGCATGGGGAGGTGCCGTGGGGGGGGCATTGAGGTGTAGGGGGTGATGGAGGAGTGGACCAGGGTATCCCAGAGGGAACAGTCTGTGCGGAATGCCAACATTGGGGGGAGGGTGAAGGGGAGATGTGTTTGGTGGTGGCATCATGCTGGAGTTGGCGGAAATGGCAGAGGATGATTCTTTGAATGCGGAGCTTGGTGGGGTGAAAAGTGAGGACAAGGGGGACCTATCATGGTTCTGGGAGGGAGAGGAAGGTGCAAGGGCAGAGGTGCAGGAGATGGGTCGGACACCTGTCAACCACCGTGGGTGGAAAACCTCAGTTAAGGAAGAAGGAAGCACTGTTTTGGAAAGTGGCAACATTGGAACAGATGCGACAGAGGCGAAGGAACTGAGAGAATGGGATGGAGTCCTTACAGACGGGGTGTGAGGAGCTGTAGTCGAGGTAGCTGTGGGAGTCGGTAGGCTTGTAATGGATATTGGTGGACAGCCTATCACCAGAAATTGAGACAGAGAGGTCAAGGAAGGGAAGGGAAGTGTCAGTGATGGACCATGTGCAAGTGATGAAATAGACCATATTCTGAAGCTACTCAGGAGATTATGGGGTTGATTTTTAAATGACCACTGTGAGTAGAACACAGGGAGACTGAGACTGTCCATCTATCCAATCGACACAAAAACAAAAATTCCTGGACAAACTCAGCAGGTCTGACAGGTTCTGTGGAGAGAAAGACAGAGTTAACATTTCGAGTCTGTATGACTCTTCAGAACTAAAGAGAAGTACAAATGCAGTGAAATATAAATATTAATAAAAACACATAAACTTTATTATTTTTGTACAAAACGGACATGAAACCTCATCCTGCCAGTGGATGAAGGGATGGAAATTGGAAGCAAAATTAATGAATTTTTCCAGGTCCAGACGTGAGCATGAAGCTGCACCGGAACAGTCATTGATGTACTGGAGAAAGAGCTGCTTTTATCTATCCAATAGAAATGGTTCAAATCATTCTGTGATTAATCCTGATTTGAATTACATCCGTGAGCAGACTGGAGGCTGGGTGGAAAATCAGACGGTTACACTTCAGATCCAAGCTAGTCCAGGTAGTAGTGCGGATGGGGCTGTACAAAGAACCTTTTATATCTCATGGAAGCTCTGATTCAGCAGAAAGGTGGTCTGTTATTGTGATCTGCAGTTACAGGATAGGGCTGGCATGTTGTTACCAGGAATAGGTAAGGTCTTGAATTGCTCACTTCACGACATGGTGAGTTCAGAGGATCACTGGTAACATTCTTGACTTCAGTCACTTGGTAGTATATTAGTGTATTCACCCAATGTCAAACACTGTATCTAATTCCCTTTGGAACCTATGGAGTAACAAGTCAAACCTTACTCTTTGGGTTGCATAGCTAATTCCTAATGTGTGTGGATGAGACAAGATGCATTGGAAGTCATTTCGCACCTGCCAATAGAATGTGATAGAAAAACAAAAACAGCTGGAAAAACTCAGCAGGTCTGACAGCATCTGCGGAGAGGAGCACAGTTAACGTTTCAAATCCATATGACTCTTCATCAGAACGTGATTGTTGACACTGGCTGGATCTGATGAAATGTCTTCGACCTGAAACATTAACTCTATTTTTCTCCCATTGCTGCTGCCAGATCTGCTGAGTATTTAGAATAGTTTCTGGGCAGAATTTAGCCCTTGGATGGTGGGCGGGTCCCATTGGTTCGGCGGGTGGGCAGCTGACCCCGCCACTGAAACGGGGCCCGCCGCCATTTTAAGTGGGCGGGCCAATTAAGGCCCCGCCCAGTGGCATCCCCGACAGGAAGTGTTCTGCACTTCTTGTGAGGGGATGGGGGAGGGAATCCCCAGCTGTAAAAGTGCACTCTGAGTGCATGCACGTGAAAGAGCACACTGCTCCTGAGGCAAAGTCCCATCTCAGGGAGAACACTGACAATGTCACACGAGGTGGGACATGTTAATAAAAAACACATAAACTTTATTATTTTTGTACAAAATGGACATGAAACCTCATCCCGCCAGTGGATGAAGTTTCATGAATAATCTGCAGCTCGCCAGGGCTCCTGGTCTGCTCCCCAGCTTTAAGGTTGGCCGGGCAGGTCTTTAAGTACTTTAACTAGCCTGTCAATGGTCTCAATTGGCCATTGACAGGTCGACGGGTGGCCAGCTGATTTCGCTGTCCGCTCGCCTTCCTAAAAATTTAAATGGCCTGGGATGATGTCGGGGGTTCCTCCTGACATCATCCCACATCATTTACCCCTTGGCGACCAGGTCCCGGCCCCAAATCACCGAGGGGAAAATCCTGGCCTGTTTTTGTTTCAGATTTCCAGCATCTGCAGCATCTTGCTATTGCATTAGGGGTTTTACAATTGTCCGGGAGTTTCATGGTCACCTGTATTTTGATAGAGTCAACTGCTATACCAATGAGAGAAAGATTTCCATTTAACTAGCATTCCTTTTTACATCTTACATGATGTCTTATGACAAATTATATAAGACTAACAAAGAATCTTAACTAAGATGCTTATCTGTTATTTGTTTGCTTGATGTTGTGTCAATGATATACAGGACAACTGTTTTGTTAAACTGAATTCAAAACCTCAAATAGTGGGCTTTAACCCAAATTTTCTGGATTATTAGTTCAGAATTCTGGATTACTCATCCAGTGAAATAACCACCACAACACTGTGCCCTTATCTACAAGCTATTAAGACCCAGAGATAAAAACAAAAAACTGCGGATGCTGGAAATCCAAAACAAAAACAGAATTACCTGGAAAAACTCAGCAGGTCTGGCAGCATCGGTGGAGAAGAGAAGAGTTGACGTTTCGAGTCCTCATGACCCTTCAACAGAACTGGGTGAATCCAAGGAGAGGGGTGAAATATAAACTGGTTTAAGGTGGGTGGGGGGGTGGTTGGGTGGGGGGAGAGAAGTGGAGGTGGAGGTGTGGTTGTAGGGACAAGCAAGCAGTGATAGGAGCAGATAATCAAAAGATGTCACAGACAAGAGAATAAAAGAACACAGAGGTGTTGAAGTTGGTGATATTATCTAAACAAATGTGTTAATTAAGAATGGATGGTAGGGCACTCCCAGAGTTAATCACTCACTGGCTTGCCAAACTGTTAATTTCACCATGGCAGAGGGTGAAATTTGAATCCAGTAAAAATCTAGAATTAAAAGTCTAATGATGACCAAGAAACCATTGTCGATTGTTGTAAAAACCCATCTGGTTCACTAATGTCCTTTAGGGGAGGAAATCTGCCATTCTTATCTGGTTTGGCCCACATGTGAATCCAGACCCACAGCAATGTGATTGATTCTTAAATGCCCTCTGAGCAAGGGAAGTTAGGGATGGGCAATAAATGCTGGCCTAGCCAGCGATGCCCACATCCTAGCACAGCTTTAGGATGCCAATGGTCTGCTCGAGGATGGGTCATATCGACCTATGCGCTGCTGCGTTGTACCTTTCCTCTGAGGCACTCTGAAGAAAATGCATGGGTGTCATGAGGCACCCTTATCCCCAAGCAGCAAGCCCTGTAATCACTGAGGCCCTTTGAATATGTGAGGTACCTGGGACTGACTCAGGACGTATGAGTCATGGGAACAGCCAGGGTACCTGGCACAAATGTACATGATGTGCTGCTGATGATTGCACACCAGTTGAACATTCAGGGAGTGGAAGCCTTTCCTGTTAATGAACGTAAGCATCTCCTGCCATTGAGCTCTGAAGCAACATGTGTGCAATTAGTTGCACTCTAAACTCCACTGAAGCCTGAGATAGCTGCAAGCCCCAGAAACCTATCAGCCCGGCTAGCTTCATCTGGAAGAAATTTTCACTCGGCAGATGGGCACGCGCCCGACCCGCTCGAGCGTGAAATGACGCTCGTTGATGTTGGCCGAGAGTGCCGACATCAACGTGCAGTCGCATGATAGTTCAGTCGACGGGCGCACATCGGAGCTGGAGCGCACCCGCCGACAGTTAAAAGGCCTATTAAGGCTATTAAGTTATCAAAGAAATTAAAATTTTCACTGTCTGTCCAACCTAATGGTTGCTGGGCAGGCAAAAAGGCCAAGCGACCTTTGCGTTCTTTTGGAAACCTCATCGATGGGCAGGATGAGGTTTCCAAAAGCAAATAAAAATAAAATAAAAACTTTAATTTTTCATTAATAACATGTCTCTGCACATGAGGGGTCATGTTTTATTCATTTTTTTTTTATATATTTCTTCATCTCCCTGAGGCAGCTCTGTGCCTCAGGGTGATTATGCAGCGCTCACTCGCACGTGCGCAAAGTTCGTGCTCGGCCCGCTCATCCTCATCCCCCTCACACCGCATAGGCAGCGCTCAGCACTCAGCGCTGCCACTCGTGTTTCACACTGGGCAGGCCTTAATTGGTGCGGTGCCGATCACGGGCGGCAGTTGACTTCCCGACCGCCCCCACCCGCCCCCGCCGACCATCCCCACCAAGGGCAAAATTCTGCCTATTGAGTGTGAACTTCACATAATGATGAGCCTTACTATCGAGAGCATCTGTCACCTCCTTGATACATTTATGTGCTGAGGACTGTGAGATGCCGCAGCGGTCCCCTGTGGATCCCTGGAATGATCTGCAGGCAAAACAGTTGAGCACAGTGGTGATCTTCAGGGGCACTGGCAGGGTATGTTCTCGCAGTCCACGGGGCATTAGAACCCCCCGTAGAATGTGGTAGATATGATCCACCACATCTCTTGACAAGTGCAGACGGGTGCGGTATTGTCTTTCACTCATTTCCAGAGAGATGGTGGACCCTTGGCTCTGCGAGTCACCTCTGTGCAATGTGTCTAACCTCCTCATCCTCTGGGTCTTCCTGGGCATCCCCAGGGCCATCAGACTCCTCTCGGAGCTGGGCTAGGCGGCGCCGGGCTCTTCTCCTCCTCAATCAGATCTCTGCCATCAGAAAGGCGGCACTGAGCGCAGGCTCTATTATTCAATCCTCTTTCTCCCTGGGGACTGATCGATGCAACAGATGAATGAATACTTGGCAAAGACAGTGGACCTCCCATTCGCAAGCAGAAAGTCATTGTCATGCCCTAGGGTTTCATCTGCACCACTAGCTTTTCGCTGATATAGCCTTGTAGTTGAGGCGTAACTTCATAGATCTAGGTGACCAAGATGCCAACCCTGATACAGAGGTTGGAAGAGATTTGGGCGCATTCATGAAATGTGCCACCTTACCAAAGGCACTCCTTCAATCTCTGATCTGGTATGCTGATTCGGTCGGATTGAACTTTAGCAATGACTGGATGCCCTTTGGCCTATTATCTATGCCAATTGGCGAAAGCACATTACAGGCTTCCAGTGATGGTTTGGCAGTTATGCAGCAGCCGTTCTTCTTTAACAGATGACTGAATTTTCAATTCTCACATACCTTTTTGTTAATGCTCAAATGAAGCAACTGTATTGTGAAGCCAATGACCTTTGCAGCATCTTGTTAAAGCGCACCAAAAGGCAATGGCTCCAATTGCATCTTCTCAAGGTAGTCTTCCCCTTTTTACTCAGATCTGACTCTATTTCAATGTTGTGACTCTCTACAGGTGCCCCTGAAATCACCCCTTAGTCCAGCCATGGGCTCTTCCCACACTGCCTCCATCCCTTCCTGTGCAAATTCTTTCCAGCTTTGATTTCAAAATGTGCAACAACTTCAGGGTTTCAAGATGGTGGTGCTGAATTTTTTTATTTTGAGACCGGTTTCGACCATCTCCCCGTCAGTGTGTGGGTCCCTCTAATCTTCCTGGAACCTCATGAAGTGCACATAGACCTCCCTAAGGTTATTCTCCAGCCTCCCCCAGTAACCCTTGTTCCCATTGTAATTGTGGTGGACCTTCCTCCCGCTGAACCCATCACTGTTGATGTCCCCATGCCCCATGTGGACCTCACCCCTCCTCATCGCGAGGCTATGTGCACTGTTACGATTTCAGCTGATGTCAATACTGGACAAGTCTGAGCCCATAGTGAAAGCTGGGTTGGTAGATCCTAACTTTGTTTTGTTTTAGTAACTGTGGAGGTTAGTTATGAACACATTCCCAAGAGTCTGCCAGTGTACTTTTAACACAATGAATAAAACATTTATTAGACAAGATAAAGGAACTACATTACACCAGACAAAATGATTTAAACTCACTTTGTTCCACATATCCCAGCAATACCCTTACAGACACAAAACCAGACTGAAGATTTACCACTATCTCAACATTAAGGTTTTCTTCCAATGGATTTCTGAGCATTCACAAGATGCTTTCTCCCCAGAAGGTATATGTCCCTGAGACACCCAAAAACCAATATTACTTCAACTTTGGAGCAAACTCTTGAGTTCTTTAAACTCAGTCCCCCAGCAGCCTTGCAGGATTTCTTACTAGAGACCTTGGAACTTCTGCCTTTAGTTTTTAGTATACACATACACACTGAACTTCCCTTCTGTCTTTTCCTGTGTCCCTGTGTGTCCTTGGACTCCTGTCGCTAGGCAACAGCACAATGTTTTCTGCTTTACTTTTTTTTCTAAATTCACTAAACTACTAACCCCCTTGTAGCCCATCTCTTCACTTCAAGGGTTGTAAGACCTCATTAAAAATGCTTGTTATACAAACAGGATCTCCAACACTCCCCAGCACCAAGCTCACAAAAAAAATTCTAAATGAAACTAGAACCATGTTCCACCTTTCTCAACGCACAAATGAAAATACAAATATAAATTAAGCTTAAAGTTATACATTGTCCCTAATACCTCCCCACAGAAAAAAAATGCAAAGGTATCTTTAAGAGGCATTTTCATTTTTTGTTACAATCTCCTCTTATCACTATCTCTATTTTACTTATACATATTTTACTCTAGCAGTAACAATGTATTTACATCAAATATATAAGGGCTTTTCCAGATAAATCATATTCTACACAAGTTAATTTTGATCACGGCGTTCTTATTCCTCCATATTTGTTCTTGATTATGTCTCTTCCTGCTACATGAATGATTTACAAATTATGTGGTTGTAGCATTAAACTGCAATGAAATAGTCTCAGATTCTTGGTGTGAAACTTTGCTCAGAATGTTTGAGGATTATGGTTCATATAAATAACAGCCTTTGCAGATCCATTACAAAAACAGAATTACCTGGAAAAACTCAGCAGGTCTGGTAGCATCGGCAGAGAAAAAAAGAGTTGACGTTTCGAGTCCTCATGACCCTTCAACAGAACTGATTGAATATTAGAAGAGGGGTGAAATATAAGCTGGTTTAAGGTGGGGGGTTGGGGGGTGGGGGGAGAGAAGTCAGGGGGGGTGGTGTTGTTGTAGGGACAAGCAAGCAGTGATAGGAGCAGATAATCAAAAGATGTCACAGACAAAGGAACAAAGAGGTGTTGAAGGTGGTGATATTATCTAAACGAATGTGCTAATTAAGAATGGATGGCATGACACACAAGGTACAGTTCTAGTGGGGGTGGGGTGGAAAGGCTAGCAGGGCATACAAGATTTAAAAATGCGGTCTCCTCTACATTGGAGAGACCAAACGTAAACTGTGCGACCACTTTGCAGAACACCCGCGGTCTGTCCGCAAGAAAGACCCAAACCTCCCTGTCACTTGCCATTTTAACACTCCACCCTGCTCTCTTGCCCACATATCTGTCCTTGGCTTGCTGCATTGTTCCAGTGAAGCCCAACGCAAACTGGAGGAACAGCACCTCATCTTCCGACTAGGCACTTTACAGCCTTACAGACTGAATATTGAATTCAACAACTTTAGATATTGAACACCCTCCTCCATCCCACCCCCTTTCCGTTTCTTCCCCCTTCCTTTTGTTTTTTCCAATAATTTATATAGATTTTTCTTTTCCCACCTATTTCCATTATTTTTAAATCTATATCTATTATGCCCTGCTAGTCTTTCCACCCCACCCCCACTAGAGCTATACCTTGAGTGCCCTGCCATCCATTGTTAATTAGCACATTCGTTTAGATAATATCACCACCTTCAACACTTCTTTGTTCCTTTGTCTGTGATATCTTTTGATTATCTGCTCCTATCACTGCTTGCTTGTCCCTACAACCAAACCACCCCTCCCCACACCCCAACCTCCCACCTTAAACCAGCTTATATTTCACCCCTCTTCTAATATTCAATCAGTTCTGTTGAAGGATCATGAGGACTCAAAACGTCAACTCTTTTCTTCTCCGCCGATGCTGCCACACCTGCTGAGTTTTTCCAGGTAGTTCTGTTTTTGTTTTGGATTTCCAGCATCCGCAGTTTTTTGTTTTTTTTTCTGCAGATCCATTGTAGACTTTGAAATGTTGTAGAGGCAACAACAAACTCAAACTTTTTCCACACACGAGTATTTCTGCTGGCAAGAATTTAACTTTTGTGAAAAGTAACTCATTGGCCACTCAATCCCCATCTCACCCTCCTGTAATAAAATTGTATCAATAGCTACACCACTGAATCAACCGTCAGTTTAAATGGCTTACCATAATTTGATGCTGCTAAAACCGGTGTGGTAGTCAGTACAACTTTCAAGCTGTCAAAGGCATTGAAACTCCATGCCTTTCTTGAACAAGCTTGTCAGAGGAACCACTACAGTGCTGAAATTCAGAACACACTTTTGATAGAATCCGCTCATGCCACAAAATCTCTCTTTTTGTCTTCGGCATTGGAAAATCCATTTTGCTTCTCTAGGTGCTTGGCCTTGTCCCACAGTGTGGCCCAAATAAGGTACTTTCACTTTGGAAAATTCACTTTTTGCCAAGTTTATGACCAAATTGGCTCTTTTTAACTGATCAAATAATTCATTCAAGTGTTGTAAATGCTCCTGCCAGGTTTGAGCACAACCAAATCATCAACCTGTACAACACAGTTGCATAACCCTTCAATGAACTTGTTGACTAATCTTTGAAAAGTTGTTGATGCATTCTTCATTACAAAAGGCATGACTTTATGTTGATAAAGTCCTTAGGGGGTTACGAAAGCTGATATTTCTTTGGCAGTGTTGGTCAATGGAACTTGCCAATATCCCTTTAATAAATCAATTTTGTAATGAACCTTGTTTGTCCAATCTTCTCAATACAGTCTTCTAATCGCAGAATCTCTTATGAATCAGCCATTGTTACTGCATTGATTTTACGATAATCTATACATGGGGCAGCTCTTTCTGGTTGGCGAGGGGGGGCAGGGCCCACTTGCCGACACGTAAGATGACACGGGGTGACGTCGGGCGTGCATCCCAACATCTCCCCGCGCCATTTAGATTTTCAATTTGGCAGGCGCGCAGCCGAGCTGGCTGTGCTCCCGCCGACCCGTCAATGGCCCATTAAAAAAGTAATGGAGATGGTTAATGGACCTGCCCGTCCAACCTTAAGGTTGGCGGGCAGGCAATGAGCCCAGGCAGCCTTCCAAAAAAGCATGAAACCTCATCCACTGGCAGGATGAGATCTCATGAGAGATTTAAAAATTTCAGAATATTTTAAAATAAAAGTAATGGATATGCCCTAGCTCATGTAACAGTGTCACATGAGGGGACATATCAGGAAAATTTTGAATCAGAGCCTATGATAAAGAGAAACATTGTTCCTATAAAAAGTCCCATATAGTCAATGTGTACTCATACTCATTGCCTTCCTGGCCACTCCCAGATATGTAACGAAGCTGTTGCAGGTAATATTTGCATACAACTTCTCACTGAGTTTTCTATTTCTCCATCCACTCCCGGCCATCGGCCATCACATATAGTTACGTGCTATTGCCTTCATTTTGGAAATTCCAGGATGTGCACTGTGAAGTTCGGATGACAATGGCTTTCGTCTTTTGGAGGAACAATCACTTGAGCTCCCCACAATAAAATTCCTTCTTGGCTGGTTTTCTCATATCTTCTCTGGAAATAAGGCTTCATTTCATCGGATTCTTGTGTTTCTGACTAACCATCAAGAACTTGATTTCTCACTTTGGATAAGACTGGGTCTTGGTTCATCCAATCTTTGATTTGTTTAGCACATTTCGGTGATGAGTCCAGGAAGTTCAATAACAACACGTATTCCTGAGGAATTGGAACATCCTCATCTTTTACTTGCAAGGGTAAACGACTGAGTGCATCTGCATTTGCAACTTGACTTCCAGGAATCCTACGTTGCTAAGATCAATGCTCATCTTTGCACTCTAGCTGAGGCTATAGCGGGGATAGCCTTGTCTTCACCGAGTAGTCCTACTGGCTTGTGGTCCATCATGATAGTAAAATGTCGACCATGTATATATTGATGAAACTTCTCAACAACGAAAATGATTGACAGGCCTTCTTTTTCAATTTGTAAGTACTTTTTCTCTGCTGTACTGAGTGTCCTCAACACATATCCTATAGATCATTCTGATCCATCATCTATTCGATGGGAAAGCACTGCTCCCAATCCATAGAGTGATGTGCCACACATTAATGTCAACTCTTTCTTTGGGTCAAAATGTACGAGCAGTGTAAAAGATTGTAGCAACTTTTTAACTTTTGTGAAAGCTCCTTCTTGTGGTGTTTTCCATGATCATCTCAGGTTTTTCTTGAGCAAGTAGTACAGGGGTGCCAGTCCTGTTGACAAATTAGGCAAGAAGCGTCCATGGTAATTGATCATTTCCCAAGAATTATTTCAGTTCGGATGTATTCTTTGGTGCTGGGGCTTCTTTAATGGCTTTCATTTTTCCTCAACTGGATGTAGGCCTTGTGAATCTACATTGTGACCGAGTAAGTTACCTCTTTTGCCTGGAATGTGCACTTTTCCTTTTTCAATTGTACTCTAACCCACGGGAAATGTTTCAGAACATCTTCCAAGTTCATCAAATGTTCCTTCTCTGTGAGTCCAGTCATGAGAACATCATCCAAATAAACTACAACATGGGGCAATCCCTGCAGTAAACTTTCCATGGTTCTTTGGAATATGGCACAAGCAGAGGATACACCAAATGGTAAATGGGTGTATTGGTGCAATTCCTTATGTGTATTTATGGTGACAAGCTGCTGGGATGCCTGCTCTAATTCCAATTGCTGGTAGGCATGACACATATCTAGGCTTTACTACCTGCCAGTTTGGCATATAGGCCTTCTATTTTATATATGAGGTGTCTTCAGCTGCTTCATCAATGACCTTCTTTCCATCATAAGGTCAGAAGTGGGGATGTTCGCTGATGATTGAACAATATTCAGCACAATTCGTGACGCCACAGATACTGAAGCAGTCCATGTCCAAATGCAGCAAGACCTGGACAATATCCAGGCTTGGGCTGACAAGTAGCAAGTAACATTCACGCCATACAAGTGCCAGGCAATGACCATCTCCAACAGAAGAGATTCTATCCATCGTCCCTTGATGTTCAATGGCATTGCCATCACTTAGTTCCCCACTGTCAACATCCTACGGTTTACCATTGATCAGAAACTGAACTGGACTAGTCATATAAATACTGTGGCTACAAGAGCAGGTCAGAAGCTAGGAATCCTGTGACGAGTTACCCACCTCCTGACTCCCAAAAGCCTGTCCACCATCTACAAGACACAAGTCAGGAGTGTGATGGAATACTCCCCACTTGCCTGGATGATTGCAGGTCCCACAACACTGAAGGAGCTTGACACTGTCCAGGACAAAGCAGCCGCTTGATTGGCACCACATCCACAAACATTCACTCCCTCCACCACCAACACACAGTAGCAGCAGTTTGTACCATCCATAAGATGCACTGCAGGAATTCACCAAGCCTCCTTAGACAGCACCTTCCAAATCCACAACCACTACCATCTAGAAGGACAAGGGCAGCAGATAGATAGGAACACCTGGAAGTTCCCCTTCAAGTCACTCACCATCCTGACTTGGAAATATATCGCCGTTCCTTTACTGTCGCTGGGTCAAAGTCCTGAAACTCCCTTCCTAACAGCACTGTGGGTATACCTACACCACATGGACTGCAGCGGTTCAAGAAGGCAGCTCACCACCACCTTCTCAAGGGCAACTAGGGATGGGCAATAAATGCTGGTCCAGCCAGCAAAACCCACATGCCATGAATTAATTTTTTAAAAATTACCCTGGAAGTGCAAGGTATCTTAAAAATTTGGGCAACAGGGTGAAGCTAGTTGTTTCATGCTGCTACTGTGCAGCAGCAACATGAGTGGTATTCATCACTAACAGGAAGCTGCCGTCAAGCCAAAAAGACGTTCTGCCTATCACACAAATGAGTAATGTGGCATACGAATTTCAGTGCCAGTGTGATGCTAGGTATGTAGGCCGTACATCCCAAAGATTAGCGGATCATATCAAACAGCATGCCCCAGCTCCTGTTCGCAATGGACAAGGTCCAATTATACCCAACCAGCCTGTGCTTGCAAAACTCAAAATACAGTGTCCAGCGTTAGGTGTGATTCCGCGATTGGACAACATTTGTGAAACAATCCTCACTGTGCTAAAAATATACTAATACAAAGAGGAATCCTAAACACATTGTACAAGCCCTTTTACTTGTCACTTATGTTACTCTTACTCAAGTCCATTTGGATAATTACAGTCATCCATTATTATTGGCCTTGCTTCTATTTTTCCCTTTGGCAACGATAATGTACTCCCAATAGACTAACAGTTCCTTTTTGAATAGTACCACAGGATCTTTACATCCACTTCAGAGGATGGAGAGTCTTTGGTTTAACATGTTATCTGAAATACAGCAACGGCAACAATGCAACACTCCCTCAATACTGCACTAAAGTGGCAGCATGGATTATGTGGTCAAATCTTTAGAGTGGGGCTTCAAGTCCATAATGTTCTAATTTAGAGGTGAGTGTTCCCACTGACTTTCTGTATCAAATGCCAATAGCTCAAGCCTCGCGTTGTTTGGCTGTCTTATTCATTTTATTCCTGCCTTTTCTGATCTCTGTTATTTTTCTTCCCAGGTTATATAAGGTGCAATCTGGTATAACAAAAAGCTCTCTCTGCTCTGTGCCAACAATTAGTGTGAAGCAGCTCTGTACTGGACCACAGGGATAATTTCCCACTTTTCAAACCAGCAGTTCTGTATTTTATTTGAATGACTTTGCCAGCTCAGTACTAATTACTTCCAAAGAATTGTTTGGACATGGTCTCAAAATCTGAACAGAGACTATCAAAACAAATTTGTAGCCAGAGAAAACATTCCTTTTGTCAGCCCATGCAGAATTCAAACACAGGTCCCATAGATAAAATTGTGGTGTACTGATCCACTCGATCACTTAGTCCTTTGTGACACAGCAGATTAGAGCTTTGATGTTTGTGAAACAGTTACCCTCACTCTAAACTGGCATTTTAAATCCATGGTGTTTGATAGCTATAATGAAGGCAGTGTGTTCAACTTTAAAACTACATTTTATTTGATGCATTTATTAATTAGAATTACTCTTATGCTTTTTTTTTCATTTTTAAAGGTGTTGTTGGTCATACAGTTGCAGCAACATGGGAGTTGAAAAATATTGAGATGTCCTGCAGTACCAAACCTGCTGAGGACTATCAGAATTGTCAGGTATGAAAATATAATGTCTGTCATTGCTCTGTTTAGTAGTTGTAAAGGTACACTCATTATTCGGATGGCAGTATGGTGACCTATCCACGCAAAGGCTGCAGTAGCAGTGCCCCTGTGTGTCTGCAAGATGACAGGGAGGTAGAGCAAATTCTGCAGAGAGAGGTCGATCTGCCCACTGCCCTCTGCCCATTTAAATCTAATTCCTCCATGCACCCTGACAGTGATGGGATGCTGTCCAGCAGGCCAGCCAATGCATTCAATAGTCTGGTGAGCATTCTCATCAGTGCTCTCCTGCATGCTGACCCATTGAAATCATCATCTGAGTTCCCTGTGGTAAAATTCATCTGTGACCTTACACTCCAGTGAACTGGCACACAAACTATCAGTTTCCCCTGGCCTGGCAGTAGCCTACTCATGTGTGGTGACTGACAATGTGCAATCCCAACTTTGTATGAGCCTCCAAGATATGTCTAGTTCCAGTATCTGAGCTGGTACCAAGTGTCAGATCAAGTGAGCGGGCCTCTTTATCAATGTTGTGGTATTACTCACACTCCTCCTCCTGGGACTGCTGTGGCTGGGAAGGTGACAGATCTTGGATGTCTGAAAGCAGCAAATCAGAAAGGATCAGGTTAACATGAGGAAAGCGCCCCTTGATCATTATGCCCGGTAAGTTCAACTGGGAGTTGAGAAGAAGCATAACGCAGGAACTTACACGCATCCTCAATGTTCTCTACAATGCAAGATGCCATGGGCTCTGTTGCAGCCGGCTCCATGATATAGGGGCCTATCTACTTCATAGGGCACAGGAGATGCAGGCATCCTTGCCTTCCACGGTTCTGCTCTGCTCCTGATGGTTAGAGGTGACTTTGTCCTAGAATAGGGAAGGCAGAATGTCAGTGATAAGATTGCACTTTGGGTGATGTACCTTCCTCAGCTGAATAGCTAGAAGAATGTGGAAACATCAGGATAGGAGGCTAGGGTGGTATCACTGGAATGTGTATAAGGGTCAGTTGGATTGTTATATTGTAATATTATTTGCTTGTACAAGGGACACAGAAAGTTAAAATGCAGATACAGCAAGTAATTAGGATGGGAAATGACATGTCGGCCTTTATTGAAAGGGGCTCAGAGTACAGGAATAAAGAAGTCTTGCTACAATTCAACAGGTCTTTAGTGAGATCACATATGGAATACTGTGAATCAAGGAATTGTTACAGTGCAGAGGGAGGCTATTTAGCCCATCGCATCACATCTGAACGAGCAACAAGCAACTCGAGCAACACCGAGTAGCATTCCCCATCTTCTCCCTGTAACCCTGCACATTCTTCCTTAACACAAAAATAGGTGGGAAGGCAAGCAGTGAGGGTGACACAAAGAGTCCATAGAAGGATATAGACAGTTTGAGTGAGTGGGAAGAAACTTGGCAGACGCAATATAATGTAGGAAAATGTGAGGTTATGCACTTTGGCAGGATGAATAGAGGAGCTGAATATTATTTAAATGGAGAAAGACTGCAGAAAGTTGCAGCACAGAGGGATTTGGGAGTCCTTGTGCATGAATCCCAAAAAGCTAACATACAAGTTCAATAGGTAATAGGGAAATGGAATGTTGGCCTTTATTTCAAAGGGAATGGAGTATAAAAATAGGGATGTTTTGCTAAAACTATACAAGGCACGAGTTAGACCACACCTAGAATACTGTGAACAGTTTTGGTTCCCTTATCTAAGGAAGGATATACTGTCATTGGAGGCAGTCCAGAGAAGGGTCATTAGGTTGATCCTGGGGATGGAGGGATTTTCTTATGAGGAGAAGTTGAGTAGGTTGGGCCTGTACTCATTGGAGTTTAGAATAATGAGCGGTGACCTTATTGAAACATATAAGATTCTTAGGGGGCTTGATAGGTTAGATGCTGAGAGGTTGTTTCCCCTTGTGGGAGAGTCTAAGGCCAGAGGGTATAATCCCAGAGAAAGGGGGTCACCCATTTAAAACAGAGATGAGGAGGAATTTCTTCTCTCAGAGGGCAGTGAATGTGTGGAATTCTTTACCGCAGAGGGCTGTAGAGGCTGGGTCATTAAATATATTCAAGGCTGAGATAGATAGATTTTTAATCAGTTTCTTTTAGTAATTACTTTAAATCTATGCCCTCTTATTCTCAATCAACTGATCGTCCTCAACATCAACGCCAGACCCCATGAAGTCTCATGACATCAGGTCAAACATGAGCTGGGTAACTTCTTGCTGATTACCCCATCCCCACCCAACCCCTCAGCTGATGAATCAGTGCTCCTCCACTGATTGAACACCACTTGAACGAAGCACTGAGGGTGGCAAGAGCATGGAATGGGTACTCTAGGTGGGTACATCTCAATGTCCATCATCAAGAGTGGCTCGGTAGCACCACTACAGACTGAGCTGGCTGAGTCCTAAAGGTCATAGCTGCTAGGCTGGGTCTGCAGCAGGTGGTGAGGGAACCAACAAGAGGGAAAAACATACTTGACCCCATCCTCAAAACCTGCCTGCCGCAGATGCATCTGTCCATGACAGTGTCGGTAGGAGTGACCACTGCACAGTCATTGTGGAGACAAATTCCCACCTTCACATTGAGAATACCCTTCATCGTGTTGTATGGCACTACCACCGTGCTAATTGGGATAGATTTCGAACAGATCTAGCAACTCAAAACTGAGCATTAATGAGGCATTGGGCCATCAGCAGCAGCAGAATTGTACTCAAACACAATCTGTAACCTCATGGCCTGGCATCTCCCCCGCTCTACTATTACCTTGCAATGGAGGCAGTCCAGAGAAGGTTCACTAGGTTGATCCCAGGTATGGAGGGATTTTCTTAAGAGGTGAGGTTGAGTAGGTTGGGTCTATACTCACTGGAATTTAGAAGAATGAGAGGCAATTGTATTGAAACATATAAGATTCTTTGGGGGCTTGACAGGGTAGATGCTGAGAGGTTGTTTCCCCTTGTGGGAGAGTCTAGGACCAGAGGGCATAACCTCAGAGTAAGGGGGCATCCATTTAAAACAGAGACGAGGAGGAATTTCTTCTCTCAGAGGCTCGTCAATCTGTGGAATTGTTTACTGCAGCGGGCTGTAGAGGCTGAGTCGTTAAGTATATTCAAGGCTGAGATAGAAAGATTTTTAATCAGTAAGGGAATCAAAGCTTATAGGGAACAGGTAGGAAAGTGGATTTGAAGATTATCAGATCGGCCATGATCTCATTGAATGGTGGAGCAGACTCGATGGGCCAAATGGCCTACTTCTGCTTCTATGTCTTATGGTCTTCAAAGGGAAATCTCTTATTCTTAAACTGTGCCCCCTAATTCTGGTCTCCCCCACAAGTGGAGACATCCTCCTAGTACCCACCTTATGAAGTGCCCTTAGGATCGTATATGTTTTAATTAGTTCACCTCTCAGCCTTCTAATTGCCAATGATATTGGGCCCTACCTGTTCAACCTTTCTTCATAAGATAAGCCCTTCATCTCAGGAATGAGTTGAATGAACCTTCTCTGACCTGCTTCTCATGCAATTATATATTTGTTCTAATGAGATCAAAACTGTACATTGTATTCCAGATGTGGTCTCACCAAGGCTGTGTACACTGCAGTAAAACTTCCCTACCTTTATAATCAATTCCCTTTGCAATATATGCCAACATTCCATTTGCCTTCCTACTCACTTGCTGTACATACTGTTATGGTCCTGGACCAGATCGCTTGGGTTTCGGTATGACCCGATTATGGTCAAATAACTTTTTGTTTAAAGTAGACAAAGTTTGATATTCAAGACACCTGCTAAGAGGCTAAGAGAGTAAAGCCACAAGATTCCATGGCTTTTGAACAAACAAAAATAAACTTTACAATTCAGGGTCAGAAAGATAAAACAATTTACAATTTCTAGCTTATACTCTAACATCTGGGATTAATATGAGGTACAATCAAAATACTATGGATGTTGGAAATCTGAAACAAAAACAGAAAATACTGGAAAAACTCAGCAGGTCTGACAGCATCGCTGGAGAAGAAAAGCGTTGATGTTTCGAGTCCTCATGACCCTTCAACAGAACTGATTTTTCTTTACAATGAGAGGGGTGAAATATAAGCTGGTTTAAGGTGTTGGGGAGAGAAGTGGAGGGGGTTGTTGTTGTAGGGACAAGCAAGCAGATCATCAAAAGATGGCACAGACAAAGGAACAAAAGAACACAGAGGTGTTGAAGTTGATGATATTATCTAAACGAATGTGCTAATTAAGAATGGATGGTAGGGCACTCAAGGTGTAGCTCTAGTGGGGGTGGGGGGGGCATAAAAGATTTAAAAATAATGGAAATAGGTGGGAAAAGAAAAATCTATATAAATTATTGGAAAAAAAACAAAAGGAAGGGGGAAGAAACAGAAAGGGGGTGGGGATGGAGGAGGGAGCTCAAGACCTAAAGTTGTTGAATTCAATATTCAGTCCTGAAGGCTGTAAAGTACCTAGTCGGAAGATGAGGTGCTGTTCCTCCACTTTGCATTGGGCTTCACTGGAACAATGCAGCAAGCCAAGAACAGACATGTGGGCAAGAGAGCAGGGTGGAGTGTTAAAATGGCAAGCGACAGGGAGGTTTGGGTCATTCTTGCGGACAGACCGCAGGTGTTCTGCAAAGCGGTCGCCCAGTTTACGTTTGGTCTCTCCAATGTAGAGGAGACCACATTGGGAGCAACGAATACAGTAAACTAAGTTGGGGGAAATGCAAGTGAAATGTTGCTTCACTTGAAAGGAGTGTTTGGGCCCTTGGACGGTGAGGAGAGAGGAAGTGAAGGGGCAGGTGTTACATCTTTTGCGTGGGCATGGGGAGGTGCCATAGGTAGGGGTTGAGGAGTAGGGGGTGATGGAGGAGTGGACCAGGGTGTTCTGGAGGGAATAATCCCTATGGAATGCTGACAGAGGGGGAGAAGGGAAGATGTGTTTGGTGGGGGCATCATGCTGGAGTTGGCGGAAATGGCGGGAGGCTGGTGGGGTGATAAGTGAGGACAAGGGGGACCCTATCATGTTTCTGGGAGGGAAGAGAAGGTGTGAGAAAGGATGCACGAGAGATGGGCCGGACATGGTTGAGGGACCTGTCAACGACTATGGGTGGAAAACCTCGGTTAAGGAAGAATGAGGACATGTCAGAGGAACTGTTTATGAAGGTAGCATCATCGGAACAGATGCAACGGAGGTGAAGGAACTAAGAGAATGGGATGGAGTCCTTACAGGAAACGGGGTGTGAGGAGCTGTAGTCGAGGTAGCTGTGGGAGTCGGTAGGCTTGTAATGGATATTGGTGGACAGTCTATCACCAGAGATTGAGACAGAGAGGTCAAGGAAGGGAAGGGAAGTGTCAGAGATGGACCACGTGAAAATGATGGAGGGGTGGAGATTGGAAGCAAAATTAATAAATTTTTCCAAGTCCCGACGAGAGCATGAAGCAGCACCGAAGTAATCATCGATGTACCGGAGAAAGAGTTGTGGAAGGGGGCCGGAGTAGGTCTGGAACAAGGAATGTTCCACATACCCCATAAAGAGATAGGCATAGCTGGGGCCCATGTGGGTACCCATAGCCACACCTTTTATTTGGAGGAAGTGAGAGGAGTTGAAGGAGAAATTGTTCAGTGTGAGAACAAGTTCAGCCAGACAGAGGAGAGTAGTGGTGGATGGGGATTGTTCGGTTTTTTGTCCAATAATTTATATAGATTTTTCTTTTCCCACCTATTTCCATTATTTTTAAATCTTTTATGCCCCCCACCCCCACTAGAGCTGTACCTTGAGTGCCCTACCATCCATTTTTAATTAGCACATTTGTTTAGATAATATCATCAACTTCAACACCCCTGTGTTCTTTTGTTCCTTTGTCTGTGACTTCTTTTGATGATCTGCTCCTACCACTGCTTGCTTGTCCCTACAACAACACCCCCCCCCACTTCTCCCCCTCCGCCTACACACCTTAAACCAGCTTATATTTCACCCCTCTAATTGTAAAGAAAAATCAGTTCTGTTGAAGGGTCATGACGACTCGAAACGTCAACTCTTTCCTTCTCCGCCGATGCTGCCAGACCTGCTGAGTTTTTCCAGGTAATTCTGTTTTTGTTTTGGATTTCCAGCATCCGCAGTTTTTTGTTTTTATCTATGGGTAGTAACACGTCTAGTCTGGAATGTGTCCTTGCTTCCTTCCAAGTTTTTGCATCAATAAATCAAGTCAGATAACTCTTGGTAGCCCATCTTGAGCAGCCCATCAGTGTCCATTTTAAAAAGAAAAGTCAGTTCCAGCAGATTCCACATTGGTTACAGTTTGTTTTAAAAGTTGTGAACATGACATGCCTTTACTGGGCATGACACTACGAAAATGTATCACTTCAGGCTTCTTTACATTAAATTTAACCTGCCACCTGGCTGTCCACATCTTCTTGATGTTTTTCACTATCATCCATACAGTTCACAATACTTTTAAGTTTTGTGTCTTCTGCACAATTTTGAAATTGTGCTTTTAAGATGGAAGTGAATAAATACTTGAAGGACAAGAAGTTGCAGGGAGGGGGAGAGGATGAGGGTGAACAGCCAGAGGTTGTGGTCCATATCGATACCAATGGCATTGACAAAAAGAGGGACAAGATCCTGAAAGCAGGATATAGGGAACTAGGAAATAAATTAAAAAGCAGGACCTCAAAGGTAGTAATCTCAGGATTACTCCCAGTGCCACGTGCTAACAAGATCAGGAATAGGAGAACAGACTAGATGAATGTGTGGCTGGAGAGATGGTGTAGGGAGGAGGGATTTAGATTGCTGAGGCATTGGGAATTATTCCGGGGAAGATGGGACCTGTACAAGCTGAATGGGTTGCACCCCAGCAGGTCCAGGACCAATAACCCACAGGGGTATTTGCTAGTACTGTGGGGGAGTGTTTAAACTAGACTGGCAGGGGGATTGGAACGTGAATGGGGAGACACAAGAGAGGGAAACAAAGACACGAGTAAAGAAGGCTGAGAGGAGACTTCATAGAGGTTTACAAGATCCTGAGCAGTAAGGACAGGGTAAATAATGAGAAACTGTTCCCACTCAAGAGAACATCAAGAATTAGAGAGCACAGATTCAAAATAACTGGCAAACGGAGTAAATGCGATGCGAGGAAAGATTTTTTCACCTAGAGGGTGGTTGGAATCTGGAACGAACTTCCTGAGAGGGTGGTGGAGGCAAGTTTGATTGAGGTATTCAAAAGGGAATTGGATTGCTACCGGAAAAGAGAGAATGTACAAGGTTATGGGGATAAGGCAGGGAGGTGGGATTAGTTGAAATGGTCTTTCAGGGAGCCAGTGCAGACTGGCTGAATGGGCTGAATGGCCTCCTTCAGCACTGTAAAGATACTGTGATAGGAATGAAAGGCAAAAAAGTAGAAAGCTGTTGTGAGTGGTGGCCGAGTTGGTACTATTGATAGGGCTAATCCGCAGACATTTCTTGGGTGGAACCAGCAGCTTGAGTACTCAGTGACTACTAAATGTGTGCTTTTAACTCCAACTCTATCTCTATACTATAAATTACTGAGGTAATTCATACTACTCTCCTATTGGTTACTATAGATCATGTGATCTTCCTTAACACATTATTCTTAAAGATACATTACATACTAAATAAAACCATAATTACTACAAAAGCAAAAGTGGAAGGCAGAAGAAACAAGGGCTAGCAGCAAATAGGGCAATAGTACAAAAAACACATGTAAAAATGTTAAAAAGACAAGCCTAAAGGCACCGTATCTGAATGCACAGAGCATTCGCAATAAGGTAGATGAATTAGCAGCGCAAATAGATGTAAATGGGTACGATATGATTGCAATTACGAAGACATGGCTGTAGGTGACCAAGGCTGGGAGCTAAATATCCAAGGGTACTCAATATTTAGGAAGGACAGGCAAAAAGGAAAAGGAGATGGCATGGCATTGTTAGTGAAGGATGAAATCATTGTGATAGTGAGAGATGATATTGGCTCAGGAAATCTAGATGTAAAATCAGTCTAGGTGGAGCTAAGAAGCAACAAAGGGAATAAAATGTTAGTGGGAGTTGCCCATAGGTCTCCAAACAGTAGTGAAAAAGTAAGGGACAGCATTAAACAGGAAATTAGACATGCATGTAACAAGGGTGCTACAGTAATTATGGGTGACTTTAATTGACAAATGGACTGGGAAAATCAAATTAGCAATAATACTGTGGCGGATGAATTCTTGGAGTGTGTACGAGATGGTTTTGTACCTGGAATCTCTTTGTGGACGGCCCACCCCAGCCAGAGTGGGACATTGCAGGGCTCCAATGCCTCCTCATCCTGCTGCTGTCGAACAATCACATAAAGATGCTAGGCCTGTTTCCCCCCACCGCAACCTTGGCTAAATGCTGCCTACATCACACAATCTAATCTTTCATAGCAAGGAGGTGCAAGCACGTGGAGCGCAGAGGAGAGCAGATCGATCGGTGACAAATGCCACCTTGAAGCTCCCCTCCTAGCATCTCATCACCCTGACTTTGACATGTCATGGAGTTCCAGCACTGCGCCCAGGTGCAGCTCCTCCAGGTTGCCCCCAAAACAGTAACATGGGTCTCAGTGTTCCACATGCTGCAGGGGCAGAACCCATCTCTTCACCACCCTCTCAGGGTGACCTTGGCATGAGCATTATCTGCTGACCCACCCAGCAAAGGACACATGCTGTCAATGATTCAATGCAGTCACTACACTCAGACTTAGCGGGCGGGGCATCAGGGGGGAAAGCCGACCTGCTGGGTTAAGTGACCAATGCCAACATGATGCTCACCCTTCCTGAGCGCAACAGGTTGTTGAAGCACTTGCGGCACTGGATCCAGGTGCGCCGCACTAAGTCGCGGGAGCTCACCACCTCCACCACCTCCTCCAAGGCACATTTGGTCATGTGGGGGGACGTCCTCTTCCTGTCCTGGGGAACCAGGACCTCCTGCCGTGCTCCCGCCTCCTTGAGGAGGGCGGCAAGGCAATCGTCAGAAAAACGAGGGGCACAGTGCCCTCCTATCCTATCCTCCTGCCTGGCCTGCTCACCAGCAACGCTCTGGGCAGCCCTTCCACTGGCCATGATTTGCGGCCTTTGAAAGGCTGCAGCAGCTTTTTAAAACAGGCTATCGGACCCGGTGGTCATTGCAGTCCTGCTGCCCACCTGCCCACTCCCGCTGTTCTCAGGAGCCACGTTTCACCAGGCCCGCCCGCGTAAAATAGCTGCGCGGACCCGATCGCGGGCGGTGATCGGGTTCGCTCCCGCCTGTGCTTGCTTCTGCTCCACCCGCCCACCAGGCAGAGAATTCTGTCCTTTCTGTCGTTCCCCAATCTGCCTGACTTACAAATGGCCTCCTCTCTGTTTGACCTCTACTATACTGCCACTTTGTTTGGTTTCCCCGCTACCCTCTCTGACCTCTGCACTTCTTTAAAACTGACCTCTTGTGCATCTCCAATTTTAATGGCTCCACTATTGTATAGCACTTTTAACATAATAAAACATCCCAAGAGACTTCTGAGGAGCATTATCAAACCGAATCTGGCACTGAAACACATAAAGTGATAGAAAGGCACTAACCAAAAGCTTGGTCAAAGAGGTTTTAAGAAGTGTATTAAAGGAGAGAAGTAAAGATATTGAGAGGGTTAGGGAGGAAATTTCAGAGCTTAGGTAGCTGAAGGCATGGATATCCATGGTGGCACAGGATATATTTGGAGGAACGTAAGGTTTTAGCGATGGAGAAGGCTGCAGAGATGCCAGGAGGCATTTGAAAACAAGTATAAGAATTTTAAAATCAAGGCTGTGCCAGACAGGAGCTAAAGTGAGCACATGGGTGATGGATGAATGGGGCCTCGTGCCAATTAGAATACAAGTTACAGGGTTTTGTATGAGCTCAAATTTACAGAGGCTCAGAGTTAAGAACAATGGTTAGTAGACCAGTAATCCACAGGAAAACAAAAACAGAATTACCTGGAAAAACTTAGCAGGTCTGGCAGCATCGGCGGAGAAGAAAAGAGTTGACATTTCGAGTCGTCATGACCCTTCGACAGAGTCATGAGGACTTGAAATGTCAACTCTTTTCTTCTCCGCCGATGCTGCCAGACCTGCTGAGTTTTTCGAGGTAATTCTGTTTTTGTTTTGGATTTCCAGCATCCGCAGTTTTTTGTTTCTATCTCAGTAATCCAGAGGCCCAGCCTAATGATTAGGAGAAGTGAACTTACATCTTACCACAGCTGGAAAGCTGGGAAATTTGAATTCAGCTAATTAAGTAAATTTGGAATAAAAGCTAGTATCAGTAATGGTGAGCTTGAAATTACAGAATTGTCATTAAAAACCCATCTGGTTAACTGAAGTCTTTTACGGAAGGAAATCTACTGTCCTTAAAAACAAAAAAACTGCGGATGCTGGAAATCCAAAACAAAAACAGAATTACCTGGAAAAACTCAGCAGGTCTGGCAGCATCGGCGGAGAAGAAAAGAGTTGACATTTCGAGTCCTCATGACCCTTCGACAATCTACTGTCCTTACCTGATCTGGCATATAAGTGTTTCCACTGCAATGTGGTTGACTCTTAACTGCCCTCTGAAATGGCCAAGCAAATGACTCAATTGTATAGGGATGGCAGAAAGAGCTGGCCATGCCAGTAATACCTACATCAATCCTGTGGATGAATAAAGAAAAGGCTGCAAGGTGGGGTAGGTCAACCAGGAAAGCACTGGAATAGTCATGTCTAGAGGGAACAAAGGCATGGATAACAAAGACTAACATTTTAGTGGCTCATTCAAGATCATTTAGCTGAACCACTGATGAAATGCTCGGTGGCCAAATGACTCAATGAGCCTTTTTGGTTACAGCAATGCGAAATTAGGCAGCCAAAATAGGAAATTCTTAAAACTTATATCAATATATCTTTCTATAAGGCGGGCTGTCTTCTTTAAGCAACAAACAGATTCTTCTGAATATTTGGTTCATTAATATGACACTGTTAACATTTTTGAATATTTTAGGAAATTAGACAGGAGGTTCTGTTTAGATCAAAGGCAATTAGCGATGGGCAATAAATGCTGGCCCAGCCAGCGACGCCCACATCCCATGAAGGAATTTTTAAAAAATCAGGTCTGCCATTTGAACTAGGTCTCCTAGTTTAGTGTTGTAAAATTACAAGGTTTAACTCCAGACATAGAAGATTATTTTTTTAAAAATCTGTAACATTTTCATCTCAGCTTGCAAAGGATTGCGTAGACAAGGGGACATATCTCGGCTGTTCTTTGAAAACATTGAATATTCTTCAACGAGCCTGCAGGAATGATGTTTGCTGGTGAGTTTGCAAATTTCAATCAGGAGTGGCAAATGAACTGTATATACCTAATATCATAAATTTTAAAGATCCAATGGAAAAGAAGAAAGAACTTAATTTAGAATTGTTCCCTTCACAACCTCAGGACAAGCCCAAAATGCTACACAACAAATTAATTACTTTTGAAATGTAGCCACTGTCACAATGTAAGGAAACACATTATCCAAATTTGCACACAGTAAAGTTCCACAAACAGAATTGAGATGATTAACCAGATAATCTGGTGCAGTGATGTTAGTGAGGAGGAAATGTCGGCTAAGACACCAGACAGAGCTCCCTTACTTTTCTTCGAACAATGCCATGGGATCTTTTACTTCCACCTGAGAGGATAGATGGGTCTCAATTTAATGTCTTGGCTGAAAGAAAGCACTTTCTCCATACTGCTCAGGAGTCTCAGCCTCTATTTTGTGCTCAAGTCTCTGGAGTGGGCCTAAGAACCCACAACCCTCTGGTTTAGGGGCGAAAGTGCTTCGGCTTATCTAAGGGTAATGACACATAGTTGTATCACTAGTATCCTGGTCCAAAATGCTAATGACAATGTGTTCATATTAACAACTACAGACAATGTTGATATTAAGATATCTCATCATGAGCATATTGTACTTATTATTTAGAAACATGGTAAAGGGCCAAAACCCATAATGCAGAATACCTTCAAAGTTGAAATGAGTAAGGTTGAAACTAAGGTAAATCAAGGAATAATTATTTAGGGGATGCAAAGCTTGGATTTTAATAGAAGAAAAAATTAATAATGGAAGGAAATGCGTTGGAATACGAAGAGTTTCTGTTTGAGATCCTGTTTAACGAGTCACATTTTAAAATCAGTTGGGAACTTGTATGTCAGTTACAATTATTGTATAGCTCGTTTTGATACAGCAATTAATGCTGTAGTAATATAATTGTACAAAATTCAGCAGATTTCAAAATTCAGCAGGTTTCATTTCATCCGTAACATATTGATTAATTGATTCATGTAATATCAATGGGTTAATAAATAGATCAGGTTACGTAGAGGAATTTTAAACAACTGGGTAAACAAAATCCAGAGTCAGAATTCAATGAATAAATCTAAAGTAGTGAATTAATACGATCAGCTGTGGATAAATGCTACGATACTCTCTGTACACAGCACTTTTAGGAATGGGCAATAAATGTTGGCCATTCCAGCAAAGCCCAGCTCTCATGAATGAATTTTTAAAAATCATAGGACTTATGCTTTAATACTTTTGATTTGTTGTAGGGGTAATGACATTTGTCCAATGCATTTACTGTTGCTGAGACATTGTGCGGATGATGAAGCTGATGGACATTTAACTCCAATTTTGAAGAACTGTGTGCCAGGTAACTGCAAAACATAAGTAATAACTAGGAGAAGACCATTCTTCCAAACAAGCTCTTCCTGTGAAATACAATCTTGACTATGTAAATGGTATTCTCTCAATCAGGAGTCTCTCTCCTAGAGAAGTACTTGAAAAAAAAGCTACTCCCACTGACTATTGAGCCAGCAACTAAACCAAAAGGTGGAAAGAAGAGTTTAGATGAACTCATTTTACACAATTGGGTTGTTAGGATATGGAATACCTGAAAATAAACAGTGGTTCAGAATAGTTCAACAGTGAAAACAGAATTAATAATATCTTTTGAGATTGAGGTGGGTAAGTATTTGCAAAGGGAAAATAGAAGAGTATGGGTAAAAGGCAAGGAATTGTGACTAATGAATATCTCCTTCAAAGATGGCTCAAACTTCTGTGCTGTGAAATTATGGGTGGAATTTTCCCATTCCCGGGTTCCGTGGTGGGCGGGAGTGGAGAATCTAGCAGGAGGCAAAAAGTCGGAAACCTGCCAGCATAAAATTAGTTTGCAATTCTCCCAATGGCGGGTCAGGTGGCGAGAACGTTATTTGAGTTCATTACCATCTCACGAATGCTCATTAAAACAGCTGCTCGCCGGAATCACATGCTGCCTTCCAATCTTGCGTCACCAAGCAAGAAATCACGTTGGTCTGAATCTCATTTGAAAACGAGTGGCGTACACAGGTCAGTCCTCACTTCGCCCGTGACTTCAACGTGAGTGCAACACACATATCCTACCTGACACAGCGCCGTGCCAGTCTTCTTGTTTTGCCAGTGGAACACCACACTGCTGGGAGTGTAGAGTTGGTCTGCTCCTGGAGGCTGCCTCTGTAGTCACAAGGACACCACTGTGCAGTGATACTCAGGCAGGGCTCAACTTTCTGATACTGACCAGTATTGCGAGCAGGGGTGGGTGGTGGGGGTCAGCTCCCAGTGGGTGTCACCATTGTCCAGAAGGACACCACTGTGCAGCAATACTCATACAGGCCTGAACATTCATAAACCAACCTTTCGACCAGGGTGGGGGTGAAGGGGGAACACACAAGGGGCAATGGGGAAGGATGGTGTACTGCAGCTCCACGGAGGGTCAAGGGCTGTGTGCTCAATAGGAATAATGCACCTTGGTGTACAGGGCTGTCTCACAGTCATTTATCATGGGTTTGTCTGTCTCTGTACTGGGTGTTGATGGAATGGTGATGAGTATAGGAGGCATCTGCAGCCTGTATTTGGGAAATATGTGATAAAGACGAGGAGTATGTGAAGCTTTCTTTGTGGAGGAGGGGGGTCACCTCGATAGGTGACTGTGCACACGGCCTCTAGATGGAGAGGGCAGAGGTCCACATGGGGCATGTCAGTAGTGATGGGCTTCTGGGGGAGGGTAAGAATGTCGAGCGCAACAACTAGGGGATGCAGTATTATTGGGGGAGGCTGGAGAATAACAGGAGGGAGCTCTACCTTCATATCATGTGATTCCAGGTTGATTTCTGGGACATGGACATTGAGGGGGGGGAGTGTCGACCTTCATTTTGAAATGGTAGTGCAGAGCCACCACCTTGCTCTTTCGGAGTTATTGAGCAGTCATAAATCAAAAGTAGAGGTGATTCTGAGAGGGAGGGCTCTGAGGCTGTGTGGAAGGAGCGTACTGCTGGAGTAAGGGGCCCTTTCTGTGCACCCTCTAACCTTTTGATGCCACAGAGTAAACTGGAGTCTGATTAGAGAGAAAGGAGGAAGATCTCCTTGTGAAGAAAGCCACTGGAAGCCAATGCCTTTATCAGCACTGTAACAGGGATAATCACAAATCAACTGGTTAACATCCAGTAGCTGCACCTCAACATTAACACATAGGAATGTAAAATTTGGGAATGCAGGCAATTGTTAAGGAGGCACAGATGCAGAATATATGGCTTCCATCAATGGAGGCCAGTAATGAACTCTCCAGAATTGGCATTCAAAACAGGCCAAAGGGCACCCAGTCATTAATCATCAGCAACTTATTGGTGAGGCCAACTTTGGAGAATTGTGTGCAGTTCTGGTCGCCTAACTACAGGAAGGATATCAGTAAGATTGAGAGAGTGCAGAGAAGATTTACTAGGATGTTGCCGGGTCTTAAGGAGTTGAGTTACAGGGAAAGATTAAACAGGTTAGGACTTTATTCCTTGGAGCGTAGAAGAATGAGGGGAGATATGATAGAAGTTTACAAAATTATGAGGGGTATAGACAGAGTAAATGCGAGTAGGCTCTTTCCACTTAGATTAGGAGAAGTAAACACGAGAGGACATGGCTTTAGGGTGAAAGGGGAAAGATTTAGGGGGAACATTAGGGGGAACTTCTTCACTCAGACAGTGGTGAGAGTGTGGAACGAGCTACCATCTGACATGATAAATGTGGGCTCACTCTTAAGGTTTAAGAATAGTTTAGATAGATACATGGATGGGAGAGGTCTGGAGGGTTATGGACTAGGTGCAGGTCAATGGGACTAGCGGAATAATATTTTGGCACGGACTAGAAGGGCCGAATGGCCTGTTTTCTGTACTGTAGTGTTCTATGGTTCTATGGTTCTAATCAGTATGTCAGCACTGAACTAGGTTAGGGACTACATTTCATTGAAACCTTCTCATACCACTGTGGGATTCAGATGTTCTGTATCTGGGATGGCATCTTGGTCCCCTCAATGTGTGTGCTAGCGCCTCAGAGACAAAACTACATCAGTGACAAAGCAAGTAGGGCAGAAGCCACTGTAGGCATCTACCCGGCCATGTGGAAAATTGCCCAGGTATGTCCTGTACGCAAAAAGCAGAACAAATCCAACCCAGCCAATTACCATCCCATCAATCTATTCTTGATCATCAGTAAAGTAATGGAAGGAGTCATCAACAGTGCTATTAAGCATCACTTGCTTAGCAATAACCTGCTCACTGATGCCCAAACTCTGGGTTCCGGCAGGGCCACTCAGCTCCTGACCTCATTACAGCCTTGATTCAAACATGGACAAAAGAGCTGAACTCCCGAGGTGAGGTGAGAGTGACTGCCCTTGACATCAAGGCAGCATTTGACTGAGTGTGGCATCAAGGAGCCCTAGCAAAACTAGAGTAAATTGGAATCGGGGAAAACTCTCCACTGGTTGGTGTCATACCTAGCACAAAGGAAGATGGTTGTGATTGTTGAAGGTCTGTCATCTCAGCTCCATGACATCACTGCATCACTACCTTAGGGTAGTGTCCTCAGCCCAATCATTTTCAGCTGCTTCATCAATACTTCTTCTACTTCTGAGTATTCTACTATATAATGTGTATTTTCTTGTCTTGTTAGCCTTCCCCCAATGTATTACCTTGTTTTTAATTCACTCACAGGATGTAGGCTTTGCTGTCAAGGCCAGCATTTATTGTCCATCCCTAGTTGCCCTTGAGAGGGTGGTGGTGAGCTGCCTTCTTGAAGGAACTGTGTTATATTTCCAAGTCAGGATGGTGAGTGACTTGGAGAGGAACTTCCAGCGGTGGTGTTCCCATCTATCTGTGCCCTTGTCCTTCTAGATGGTAGAAGTTGTGGGTTTGGAAGGTGCTGTCTAAGGAGTCTTGGTGAATTCCTTCCAGTGCATCTTGTAAATGGTACACACTACTGCTACTGTGCATTGGTGGTGGAGGGAGTGAATGTTTGTAGATGTGTTGCCAATCAAGCAGGCTGCTTTGTCCTGGATGGTATCAAGCTTCCTGAGTGTTGTTGCAGCTGCACTCATGCAGGCAAGCGGGGAGTATTCCATCACACTCCTGACTTGTGTCTTGTAGATGGTGGACAGGCTTTGGGGAGTCAGGAGGTGAGTTACACATGACAGGATTACTAGCCTCTGACCTGCTCTTGTAGCCACAGTATTTATATGGCTAGTCCAGTTCAGTTTCTGGTCAATGGTAACCCTCAGGATGTTGATAGTGGGGGATTCAGTGATGGTAATCCTATTGCATGTCAAGAGGCGAAGGTTAGATTCTCTCTTGTGGGAGATGATCATTGCCTGACACTTGTGTGGTGCGAGTGTTACTTGCCACTTGTCAGCCCAAACCTGGATATCGTCCAAGTCCTGTTACCTTTGAACATGGACTGCTTCAGTATCTGAGGAGTCTTGAATGATGCTGAACATTGAACAATCATCAGTGAATATCCCCACTTCTGACCTTATGATGGAAAGAAGGTCATTGATGAAGCAACTGAAGATGGTTGGGTCGAGAACACTACCCTGAGGAACTCCTGCAGTGATGTCCTGGAGCCGTGACTTTTAACCTCCAACAATCACAACCATCTTTCTTTGTGCTGGTTATGACTCCAACCAATGGAGAGTTTTCCCCTTGACTCCCATCGACTCCAGGTTTGCTAAGGCTCCTTGATGCCACACTCGGTCAAATGCTGCCTTGATGTCAAGGGCAGTCACTCTCACCTAACCTCGGGAGTTCAGCTCTTTTGTCCATGTTTGCACCAAGGCTGTAATGAGGTCAAGAGCTGAGTGGCCCTGGAGGAACCAAAGCTGGGCATCAGTGAGCAGGTTATTGCTAAGCAAGTGATGCTTAATAGCACTGTTGATTGCCCCTTCCTTTATTTTACTGATGATCGAGAGTAGATTGATAGGGCGGTAATTGGCTGGGTTGGATTTGTCCTACTTTTTGTACACATGACATACCTGGGCAATTTTTTTTATTTGCACTTTTTTTTGACACTTTTCCAGGTTGAACTGCACTTGCTACTGTCCGCGCACCTGACTAGACCATTGATATCTTCCTGTAGTCTAGAGCTTTCTTCTTCATTATCAATCATATGGCCAATTTTAGTAACATCTCCAATTAAATGACTGAAACAATTGTTTTCAATCCCTCCCCTAAACTTTGCTCCTTAGCCACCAACTCCATCTGCCTCCCTGGTAACAGCCTGAGATTAAGCCACTCTGTTCACAACCTTGGTGTCACATATGATCCCGAGATGAGCTTCCGACCTCTATCTCTAAGACTGCCTATTTTCATCTCCATATCATCATTTGACTTCACCCCTTTTTCAGATCATCCGCTGCTGAAACTCTCATCCATGCATTCATAATCTCTAGACTCAACAATTCAAATGCACTCCGGGCTGATCTCTCACATTCTACCTTCCGTAAACTTGAGATCATCCAAAACTCTTTTGTCTGTGTCTTAACTTGCTTAACATGCAGCAAGTTCCATTCCCCGATCACCCTTGGCTCTCTGACCTTGGCTCCGGGTCAATTCTTAAGTTTAAAATTTTGATTTTATTTTCAAAATTCCTCCATGCCCTTTCCCCTCCCTATCACTGTAACCTCTTCCAAAAACACAACCCTCTGAGATATCGGGGCTCCTCTAATTCTGATCCCTTGTGCAATCTCAGTTATAGTTATTCTACCATTGGTAGTTGCTCCTTCAGTTTTCTAGTCTTCAGGCTCTGAGATTTCCTGTCCACGTCTTTCAGCTGCTCTTCCTACTTCTCTTCTTTAAGACACTTCATATAACCTTCCTCTTTGACCAAGCATTTGGTCATCTGACCTAAGATCTGTTTAAGTGGCTTGCTGTCACGCTTTGTTTAATAATCCTCCTGTGGGAGATTTTATTACATTAAAGGTGCTATACTAATATGAGTTGTTGTTGTCTACACACTTCTTAATCATACCAATATATTCAAGTCCAAATCATTAATATACGACACAAAAAGCAAGAGACCTAGTACTAAAAGGGAACCAGTGGATGTACTGTACTTAGATTTCCAGAAGGCATTTGATAAGCTGCCACATCAAAGGTTATTGTGGAAAATAAAAGCTCATGGTGTCGGGGGTAACACATTGACATGGATACAAGATTAGATAGCCAACAGGAAACAGAGAGTGGACATAAATGGGTCATTTTCTGAGTGACAAGTTGTAACAATGTAAACTGGTTAGTGAGCAGTTTATGTCAGTGAGCCCCTCTCAGGACTCCTGCACTACCCGCCTGTTTCTCTTGGGCTGCCTGGCGGTCACCCATTCCCTATCTGCCTGCTTGCTTCTAATTTGTGGTGTGACCACCTCTCTGAATGTGCTACCCACATAGATATCTGCCTCACGGATGCATCAGAGTGACTCCAGCTGCTGTTCAAGCTCTAAAACGTGGAACTCAAGCTTGTGCAGCCAATGATACTTCCTGCACATGGGCTCATCTGGGTCATGAGAAGTGTCCACGAATCCCCAATGTCACAGGACGGGCATTCTGCTTGGCTGAGCTGTCCTGCCATGCCTTAACCATAAACTTTTAAATCACTTTTTTACTTAAACTTTAGTTACTTTTACTTACTTTAAACTTACTCTTGTCCTATTAACTATAAACTGAAGATCAGTAGAAAGTAGAAATTCTTCGCCCTTACTCACAAATCAGCTCCCTCGCCTGTGCCTATAAATTCTTACTTTTCCTGTGCTTGTTTAGAAATTTACGTTTCTGTACTTGCCCTGTTTTAAATCTTCCGACTGTCTCTCCCCTCGCGCTGTTTTATCCCCTGAACTCTCGCTGTTTTATCCCCTGAACTCTCGCTGTTTTATCCCCTGAACTCTCTCTATTTTATATTCCGACCTCTCACCGTTTTACCTCCTGAACTCTCGCTCACCTCTCACTCGAAGTCTCGTTGTTTTAACCTCTCTCCCAAAGTCTCCCTATTTGTTTCAATCAAGTCACCTCTTACTCTTCTGAAGTCCAGTAGAGATGAACCTAGCCTGTTCAACCATTCCATGCGACCATGGCCCCATGATCTCTAGCCATTTGATACCAAGCCACATAACTAAATGTTAGAGCAGATGATCAAGAGCTTGGCCAAAGGTGTAGGTTTTAAGGAGCATCAAAAGGAAAAGGTTGTGGGAAGAATTCCAAAACTTAGGGACTTGGCAACTGTAGGTCTGACCACCAGTCATAGAGAAATTAAAATCAAGAAGCTCAAGAGGACAAGATTAGAGGAACTAAGTTATCTTGGGGGTTGTAGAGCTGGAGAAGATTGATGAGATATGGAGGCACGCAACCATGGGGAGGAATTTGAACTTGAGGCTTCCTTATGTCAGTGAGCATGAGGGTGATCTGTGAATGTAAACTAGAACATGGGCAGCAGATCTTTGGATGATCTCAGGTTTATGGAGGGTAGAATGTGAGAAGTTGCCCAGGAGTGCATTTGAATAATCAAGTCCAGAGGTAACAAAGGCATGAACAAGGGTCTTCAGATGAGAAGAAGCAGGGGTGATGTTACAGAATTGGACATAGGTGGCCTTAGTGCTGGTGCAGATAGCTCATCTCGGGGTCAAGTATGATACCAAGGCTGCGAGCAGTCTGGTTCATCCTCAGATAGTTGCTAACGAGAGGACTGGAGTCGTTGGTGGGGAGTAGAGTTTGTGGTGGGTCTTCCCAGTGTTTAGTTGGAAGAAATTTCTATTCATCCAGTAATGTATGTCAGGCAAGCAGTCTATCAATTCAGAGGTAGTGGAAAAGTTGAGCTAGGTGGTGGCACGATAGAGCTGGATGTCGTCGGCTTACAGCTGTGCTTTTGGATGAGGTATCCGAGAGGCAGCATAAGGTTGAGAAATAGGAAGGATCTGAAGCTAGATGCCAAGAGGACACCAGAGGTAACAGTGTCAGTGAGCAGAAGTTATTGCAGGCAAAATTCTGAGTACAATTAGATAGATAAGAATGAAACTAGGTGAGAGCACTGCCACCCAGCTGGACAATAATGGCGAGACGTTGGAGAAGGCTGAATGGCCCCTCCTGAAGTGAGGCACCCCCTCCTTAAGATCTGGTGGCCTCTGGACCAACCCCCTGCCCCCCACCCCCCTGACCTCTCCCCCAAGATCCCGATTGCATGCCCCCAGACCTTCCCTAACCTTCCCGCCCTGGGATCCTTTTAACTGACCTGGGCCTCCAGTGCCCAGACCTAGGCTCCACATCCTTCTGCATTTCTTCTCTTGTCGACCGCAGCACTGTCGCTGCAGGATCTGGAGAGCTGCTGGCCAGTAACTCTCTAAGGCAGGACTTCCTCCCTTAGAATGAGGGGCAGAAGTCCCATCTGCAGCCACTTATTGCTCATTCAAAAATGAAATGGCTGTGGGGCCATAAGTCAGCGGATTCAGATGGTGGGAAGTGAGATCCTGCCATCTGAAAAATTCAGGCCTCAGTGTGCAAACTGCCAGGTAAATCCTGGTGGTGAAGTCTGTGGCCTGGTGAGATGGGTCCTTCCTTCTTGGCCATCCTGTGCCCAAGAAGGGGCCTGTCGACAGCAAGAGAGAGATCCAAGAGAAGACACCCCCTCTGCCCTTTGCACTGCCCCACCCCCACCTCTATTCTCTGACTGGCACCGGCAATCCCACCCTACTCACTTGCAATCCAGGGCCCCAGCGACAACCTTCATCCTTGGGCCTCCTGTAGTGCCAACAGCGGCCACAGCTCCTGATGGTGCTGCCAGTACTGGAGAGATGCCAGCCTCCGATTGGCCAACAACTCTTGAAGGCGGGACAATTGTCCTTCAGAAGAAAGTTTGGTGGGAAATTGCTCTTGGTGGAGTTGGGAATGCTGGCTCTAGCCAACAGGTTGGCCATTAGGATTTAATTCCAACAGGGCTCCCAGAAATAACTGCAGCAGGGGTACCATTGAGTCTCCAGCCAGTGGGCAGCTCCACTGACAAAACCATTTTCGGAAATATAGTCAGATCCAATCTGGAGCACTATGTTCACTTTTGGGCACTGCACCTAAGGAAAGATATACTGGCCTTTGAAAGGCTGCGGCATAGATTTACTAATGTTTAGTGGATTAAATTATGAGGACAGATTTTATAAAATTGATTTGCATTGCTAGAAGTTAGAAAGTTGAAAGGGAAGTTATTTGAGCTTTTAAAACAGGTAGCAAAATCCAATAGGGTACGTGTAGGCCAGAATTTTCACGCTGGTGTGCGGGGACGGGCCCGACATGCCAACACGTAAAATCACACCTGGTGATGTCAGGCGTGCATCTCAACGTCACCACACATCATTCAGATTTTTCATTCGGCAGGCGTGTGGTGGAAGCGGCTGCACAATCGCCAAACTGTCGAAGGCCTGTTAAGGCCATTAAAAAAACCAATTAAACTAATTATCAACACTGCCCGTCCAACCTTAAGGTTAGCTGGCAGGTGAAAAGGGAGGGATGAGGTTTCCAGAAGGTTTCATTAAATAAATAATTTTTTTTTCGCAATTCATAAACATGTCCCAGCTCATGTGACACTGTCACATGAGAGAACATGTCTAAATAATTTTTATTATTCTTTATTTGAAACCTTCAATCTAAACTTAATCTCCCTGAGGCAGCTCCGTGCCTCAGGGAGATTGCTGCGTTCCTTTGCGCATGTGTGAAAAAGTGCAGGCCCCGAGTCTCCACCCTCCCACCCCCCCACCTGCACAGGTAGTCCTGAGTGCTACCGGCTGTGCGTTACGCTGGGCGGGCCTTAATTGGCTTACTTACTACTTATTACTTCAACTACTACTACTTATTAACCACTTACTACTTTAGTACCAATGCCAGCCTGTGCCCCAGCACCTGTCAAAATTACATAAATCCTCTCCTGTCCACAACACAGAGAAACCTTTTTTTTTGGGTGGGGGCATCTAGTGTAAGGCGGCTAAGTTTTAGAGTGAGAGCTAAGCCATGTTGAAGTGAAATGAGAAGTCCTTTTTCATGCAAATTTTTCTTGAAAATATGGAACTCTCTCCCCAAAAGCCTCTGAACACTGGGTGATTAAAATATTCAAGACGGAGATTGACAGATTTTTGTTAGCTGTGGTACTGATCAATTATGATCTAATTGAATGAAAGAACAGGCTCAATGGCCTAACTGAATGGCCTAATCATATTCCTATGGTTCCAACTAGATAAAGTTAATGAGGAATACAATTTCTCATTAAAGCTTGACTGCATAGACATCGGTTTGTAAAAGCCAACTTCAGTCTGATGTTAACAAACACTTTAATAAGAATAATTAATCTTGTTAGCCTTTTGGGTAGAGCTAAATGCTGCAAATTGGGCTATTGGTTTCTCAAGGAGGAGGATCTAGATTGACTGATGGGCTTCCCTCATCCTTACCTTTCTTTGTGATCTTTGAGGTTTTTGAGAAAGTGGACTTGTGTTGGGTTTGTGTTGATGGAAAGGGCTACCTGAAGTATCTCTTTGCTATTTAAATCTTCACATTCTTGTTTTTCTGTTTGCTTTTTAGAATGCCCTGACACTTACTACTTCAGTACCAACACCAGCCTGTGCCCCAGCACCTGTGAAAATCACCAGAACAAGGAGCAGTGCAAGGGGCCAAGTCTTTTGGGATGTGCTTGTCCTGACGGTAAGAATATCAAAATATAAGGGATACATTTTAAAGGCTTTTCTGCGCTTTGGAGTGTCACCAGATTGAGTGTGAGCCAGAATTAGTGAATGGGCTAATTGTTTCCACTATTTCTTCTCCAGCCAAAAGCCTACCAGTCAGGAATTAATATTGGGAAATCACAAATTTTGCAAGCCCATGGTTTTTCCAACCATTAACAATAATCAATAGAAGTGAGTGTAAATGTACAGTTCCTGATACGCACTCACAAAGGTTGGCAAGCCACAAGCACAAATATGTTTAGTGGTAGGAGCACAACAAAAGGCTTTAAAATGGTGGGGACTGGGTGCTTAATATTCAAGGATACAAAGGGTTAGGTTTTCATGAAAGAGACGGGTATCAGGAGTCTGGAAAGTTCCTGACTCTGCAAACCCGTCTCTGTTAAGGAGGCCCTACCAGCTATATTTTCATTCCAGGGAGGTGGAGGCAGGACAGACTCAGGCCCATCAGCAATGATGAGCGAATGACCAAACTGGCAGGCTGGAAGGCCCACCTCTGGTTACTGCGACATTTGCCCAGTTGTAATGATGAATGTCAGGCCCACAAGCCCTCACCCTCATTCACCCAATCGCCCCACATGGCCCTTCCATGCCCCGTCATACCTCCTCATTCCCCCTTATGCGCCCATATGTCCTCCATAGCTATTTACTCAGTATCCACTATGGACAGACCTCAGGGGCCATGTAATCACAATAGGAAGTCTTTGAAATTGATACAAAAAAAATTAAACTTCTAACAATTAAATATAGCTGACACTCTAAAATACTTCATACTGAAGGAAAATCGCTGAAAAAGACGTAAATTCCCTCAAGTGATCATTCAATTGTAAAACAAACATTTGTTAAGAATCACATTGTCAATCAAATTATGTATACAACTCCCTGCTGAGATTTGTGGTTCAAAGCTTTTGACAGTCAGCCAAGCATTCATAATGGGTTCAGCTGTAAAAACAAACCACCACAAGGGCCCTGCAAGATGGTTTGAATTGTCCACCCCCACAATGGAACATAAGAACTTATGAATCGGAGCAGGAGTAGACCACATGGCCCATCGAGCCTGCCCAGCCATTCAATGCAATCATGGCTGATCTTGGCCTTCAACACCATTTTCAACCCACTTCCCATATCCTTTAATTCCCGGAGAGACCAAAAATCTGTAACCCAGCCTTAAACATATTCAACGATGGAGAATCCACAACTCTCTGTTCCAAAGATTCACAAAGATTGAGTAAAGAAATTTCTCCTCATCTCAATCCTCAATGATTGGACTCTTATCCTGAGACTGTGCCCCCATGTTTTAGATTCCTTGACCAATGGAAACAATCTCTTATCATCTACCATATCAAGCCCCTTTATATTTTTATAGGTTTCAGTGACATTGACTCTCATTCTTCTATACTCAATGGAATGTAAGCCCAATTTATTCAGCTCCTCATCGTAGGCCAACCCTTTCATCACAGGGACCAATTTAGTGAACCCTTGCTGTATTACCTCCAATGCAAGTGTATCCTTTCTTAAATGTGGAGGCTTGGTCTTTAAATGTTTTCAAGGCTGAATTAGACAGATTTTTGATAGAGAAGGGAGTCATGAGTTATGGAGGACAGACTGGAAGATGGAGCTGAGACCACAACCAGATTAGCCATGATCATATTGAATAGTGGAGGAGGCTCAAAGGACCAAATGGCCTACTCATGTTCCTAAGTCTTATGTTCCTAAAACTCCATACGGTACTCCAGATGTGCTCTCACCAAAACCCTGTAAAACTATAGGAGGGCTTCTTTATTTTTGTACTCCAATCCCCTTACAATAAACACCAATATGCCATTTGTCTTCCTAATTGCTTGCTGCACCTGCATGCTAACTTTGTGCACTCCTTTTACCAGTGGACTCAAGTCTCTTTAAACATCAACATTTACAAGTTTCTCACCTTTTAAAAATATTCTGCTTTTTTATTCTCATGACCAAAGTAAATAACTTCACAATTTCCTATATTATTCTCTATCTGCCATCTTGTTGCCTGCTTATCTAACCTGTCTATATCACTGCAGCCTGTTATGACACAGCAGTTGGTAAAGGCTGAGTTGTTTAAATCCCAGAGGGAAACTTAAACAACTGTCATAACTTAAATTTTCAGTTGGTATGTTTGAGATGCAGCTCTGAATTCAGGAATAAAACCACTAAGCCTCGAGAGGTTTTTCATATAAAACTAAATTAAACATTTATTAATTTAACAACAATTGTAAAAACATACACATGTCTAAAAATTACCACCATAATAACGTTTAAACAAATCCCCAAATTAATCATTCCCAGGTAAATCTTCACCAAGGCAACAATAACCCATAGACTTAAACAGACACCAGATAAAGCACATTTGATGTTATGAATTCAAAATGAGGTTCCTTTCAATTTTCAGACACAGTCCTAGGCTTACAGGCTGGTTAGGTCTTAAATACCTCTGACTCAAACCTCCTTTCTGTTTATACCCAGCTTCCCAATTGAATGTAAATTTTCCGTTGTATCACTAGGTTTTTAAATTTTACCTCTCCTAACAATAATCCTTTCATTCCACCAATTTTATTAGTAATATAAACACATTACTTAGTGTCTTCCAGCTAGGTGCAAGATTTCACCCATTCTTCTGAATGGTTTGTTCAACAAATGCAAATGTACCCTTTAGCATCTATCCCTTATGTTTATCTAATTAACATCTCAAAACCACTATACATCAAAGCACCCAGACTAGCTGGCTTTAATCCAATTAAGCCACACACAAACACAGACACAGACCCCACTACAATTCCAATTTAAAAATAATTTCCAATCACATTATACACATTAATATCTCTTCATGATTAGCCTCTCTGTGTCCTCACAGCTTACCTTTCCACCTAGTTTGGTATCATCAGCAAATTTGGATACATTACTTTCTGTCTCTTCATCTAAGTCATTGATATTGATTGTAAATAGTTGAGGCCCCAGCACTGTTTTTTGCAGCACTCCACTATTCACTACCTCCCAACTTGAAAAAGCCCTGTTGTTCCCACTCTTTTCTATCCATTAACCAATCCTCTATACATGTTAATATATTACCCCCCAACTCCACATTAACCTATTAACCCTTTGTGAGGCACCTTATGAATGCTTTTTGGAAATCTTGGTATACTGCATCTATTGGTCCCCCTTTATCTTTTGTTAGTCACATCGTCAAAAAATGCTAATAAATTTGTGCAACAGGATTTCCCTTTAGTAAAACCATGTTGACTTGTTCTATTCGTACTATGCTTTTCTAAGTGAACTGTTAAGACTTCAGTGGTACAGAACTTGAGTATTGCTGGAAAAAAATACTTTTTTGTCAAAGCTTTTAGTCTTGTACTCAATGGGACAATTCACAAGAAATTACCAATGTCAGAGGAAACAACATGTTTATACTGTATGAGAGGAGAGTGTTGATTGGTTGGCAAGTAGCTTCTGATTGGTAGAGGTGTTGCCAAGAATAATGCACCAATTTATGGTTACTGACAGTTAACTGCCAAGCATTGTTTGAAATTTAAACAAGGCAGCTTGACTCTGATTGGTCAAGGCATTGCTCTGGGGATTGAACCAGTGAATGGGTGGTTCAAACAGAGATATATTTAAACAAAATAAATGTCTCTGTTTCAAGCAATAATGTTTCCTTAATAATAGATACTAGCTTTTTTTTTGCAACAACTAATGTTGAGCTAACTGGCTTGTAGTTCATTACTTACCCTCTCCCTCCCTTCTTGAAAAGTGGTATAACATTTGCCAACTTCCAATCTAGTACAACGATTCCTGAATCGAAGGAATTTTGAAAAATCATAGCTAACACACCCATTATATCTGCAGCTATCACTTTTAGAACTTTAGGGCCACCAGATCCCAGGGATTTTAGTCCCTTAGGTTTCTCCAATACTTTATCTCTACTTATTAATTGCCCTAATATTCTTGCTCTTTTTATCCCCTAAGTTCAGGTCTGTTCCTGATATGGAACTTGTATCTTCTACTGCAAAGATAAATACAAAAAATTTGTTCATGCCTCTGCATTTCCTATTTCCCATGATAATTTCTCCTGTCTCTGCTTCTAAAGGACCAACATTTATTTTAGCTACTCTCTTCCTTTTTCTGTACTTATAAAAGCTCTTACAATCTGTTTTTATATTTCTGGCTAGCTTAGTCTTGAATTTTATTTTTTCCCTTTTTTACCTACTTTTTGGTGGCCCTTTGCTGGTTTCTAAAACAGTCCCAATCCTCAGACTTGCTATTGTTTTTTTGCAAGATTATAAGCCATTTATTGTAATCTAATACAATCCTTAACACGGGTCCTTAATACGATTCAGGACAAAGTAGCCCATTGGTTGGCACCCCAAGCACTAACATCAACATTGACTTCCTGCATCACCAATGCACAGTGACAGTGTGCACCATCTACAAGATGCCCTGAAGCAACTCACCAAGGCTCCTTTGACATCACCTTTCAAACTTGCAACCACTACCACCTAGAAGGACAAGGGCAGCAGATTCACGGAAACACCACCACCTGGAAGTTTCTTTCCAAGCCACTCACCATCCTGACTTGGAAATATATCGCCGTTCCTTCATTGTCGCTGAGTCAAAATCCTGGAACTCCCTTCCTAACAGCATTGTGGGTGTACCACATGGACTGCAGCGGTTCAAGAACGTGGTTGATGAGGGGAATGCAATTGATGTTATTGACATGTATTTTAAGAGTTTGACCAAGTATCATCTAAAAAGCTGGATAAGAAAACTGAGGCTCATGAAATTGAAGGATTGGTGTCAGCTTGGAAAAAAAGTTGGCTTCAGGGTAGAAAATTGTGAGTCATGGTAAATGGTTGTTTTTCAGACAGGAGGATGTAGACAGCTGTTTTCTCCAAAGTTCAGTGCCGGGGCCACTGCAAATTTTCTTATGTGCATGAATGACTTGGATATTGGAGTAGAAAGTAAAATTTCAAAATTTGCTGATGATAACAAACTAGGAGCTGCAACAAACAGTGAGGATGATCAATGGCCAGTTGGCTGCAAGAATCCCCTTCTTGTAAGTTTGCGTTCAATATCTATTGAGCACAGATTCAAGAAGATTAGTCTCTTTTACAAATGCATAATTATCTCTGATTTGATTTAAAGTTGTCTAAATAGACTGGTTTATTGAAGATGGGATATCATCAATGGTACATAACTTAGCACAACTGAACTGTTTTTTCACACAAGATAAAGAGGTTTCAAGTGTTTGCAATTTCTGCTATTGATATTTTAAAGGGTCTGAATGATTGACACCTTTAAATTGACAATTTTTATGAATGAATGACTTCTTTTTATAGCTTTTTTAACATATTCCATTGTCACAATAGGGTTAATTGGCTCCATACAGAGTGTATAGTGCAAAGGAACTGAGCCCCTCCACCGCATCTATTCTGATGAAGCCACTTTCCAAAACAGCGCTTCTGACACATCTTCCTTCTTCCTTAGCTGGGATTGCCTACCCATGTGGTTGGCAGGGTCCTCAGCCGTGTCCAAACCATTTCCTACACCTATGCCCTCACACCTTCCCCTCCCTCCCAAAACCATGATTTGGTCCCCCTTGCCCTCACTTTTCACCCCACCAGCCTCCACATTCAAAGGATCATCCTCTGCCATTTCCGCCAACTCCAGCATGATGCCACTACCAAACACATCTTCCCCTCATCCTGCCTTCCAGCAACCTGTAGGGAACCATTCCCTCCGGGACACCCTGGTCCACTCCTCCATCATCCCCAACACCTCATCCCCCTCTCACGGCACCTTCCCATGCAATCACAGAAGGTGCAACACCTGCCCCTTTACCTCCTCCCTCCTCACCATCCAAGGGCCCAAACACTCCTTTCAGGTGAAGCAGAGCTTCACTTGCACCTCCTTCAATTTGGTCTACTGCATCCATTGCTCCAAATATACTCTCCTCTACACTGGGGAGACCAAACGCAGACTGGGTGACCATTTTGTGGAACACCTTCAGTCTGTTTGCAAGCATGACCTAGACCTTCCAGTCACTTGCCATTTCAACACTCCACCCTGCTCTCATGCCCACATGTCCATCCTTGGCCTGCTGCATTGTTCCAGTGAAGCCCAATGCAAACTGGAGGAACAGCACCTCATCTTCCGACTGAATATTGAGTTCAACTTCAGATCATGAACTTTCTCCTCCATCCTCACCCTCTTTCTCTAATCCTCTTAGTTCTACATTAATTTTTATTTTTATCCACTTATTTTTTATTTTTATTCATTTATCTGTGGTTTTATCCTCCTTTTCATCCCCCTCTTCTATCCCATTTTCTATTTGTTTTTCCCCATCACCATCCCTCCCCTGCACCCAATCCCCTACAGGGCCATCTGTTACTTGTTCCATGTTGTTCTTTCACACAATGCCAACCTTGTGCTGCTATTATCACATTCTGCTTTCTTACCTTTTTTGCCACTATCAGCAGCTTTTTTAGCCCCTTACCACTACCATTAACAATCCCTTTGCCCTTTGGTTCATGACATCTTTGTCAACCCCTCCTTTGTCCCCAACCATCGCTGGCCTCCTATCCAGCTTCATCTGCCCCTCCCCACCCCTTAAACAGTATAAATTTCATCAGATTTCCACTTCTCTTCAGCTCTGAAGAAGAGTCAAATGGACTTGAAATGGTAACTCTGTTTGTCTCTCCACAGATGCTGCTAGACCTGTTGAGTTTTTTTTCAGCACTTTCTGGTTTTGTTCCTTTCTTTATGGTGCAAGCCCAGTAGCAGACAATGTCCTTCTAAGGCAAGGGGGTGCAGGAGGCCACCCTGGACTTTGAGTCCATTATTAAAGCCTTTGATACTCATTTTAGCCCAAAGTAAAATTTAGTAATTGAGTGAGTATGTTTAACCAGCAGCTGCAAATATATGGAGAATTGATTGAATTATTTTTAACTAACCGATATTGCCCAGCTAGTTCTTGCAGATACAGGGCGTTGAAGGATGAGATAATCTGTGACCATATGATCGTGGGTGTCTGGGATGAAAAATTCTCCAATCTTCTGCAGACTAAGATGATCTCACTTTGGATCGAGCAGTCCAGTATGTGAGGCAGGCCGAGGTTAGAGCAATTAATCAGGCTACAATTTGAGGGTACTCTGAGGCTTCAGATGATTCTGTCTATTGGGTAGGCCCACAGGCAGTGACTCCACCCATAGGGAAGCCCACCAAACCAGGCAGAAGGGCAGCAAAATCAGTGCTGGCAGTGATTTTGAGATACTTACGTTGTGACATGAAAATCCCACGTAGACGCTAGGACTTCCCAGTAAGGATCACGGAATGCTTCCAATGCAGCAAAACTGGACATCTCAAGCGTTGCTGCAAATTCAATAATTTTATTGAATATTGAATTCAACAACTTTAGGTCGTGAGCTCCCTCCCCCATCCCCACCCCCTTTCTGCTTCCCCCTTCCTTTTCTTTTTTTCCAATAAATTATATAGATTTTCCTTTTCCCACCTATTTCCATTATAAAAAGAGAAAAAGAAAAAAAAAATATTTATTTTATTTTTTTTTTACATCTTTTATGCTCTCCCCACCCCCACTAGAGCTATACCTTGAGTGCCCTACCATCCATTCTTAATTAGCACATTCGTTTAGATAATATCACCAACTTTAACTTTAACACCTATGTGTTCTTTTGTATTATTGTTGTTGACATCTTTTAATGATCTGCTTCTATCACTGCTTGTTTGTCCCTACAACCACACCCCCACTCCACCTCTCTCTCTCTCTCTCTCTCCGCCCCCCACACACACACCTTAAATCAGCTTATATTTCAACTCTTTCTTGGACTCGAACTCAAGTTCTGTCGAAGGGTCATGAGGACTCGAAACGTCAACTCTTTTCTTCTCCGCCGATGCTGCCAGACCTGCTGAGTTTTTCCAGGTAATTCTGGCAATAATTTTAATCCAAGTTGAAGACAAGAAAGTATTTATGAAACACATTCTATTCAAGAAATGGAAAGTCAAGTAAAAGACAGTGTTACTTATTTCTTCGGGGAAGTTGATAATCTTAATCCAGATTATTGGTCAGTTACAGACCAAGTTTAAGGTTTCGATACTACTTTTAAAATTGGTATTGGAGCTGCTGTTAACAAATGATCTAGACTGGCTTCATCCATCAGACATTAAGTTACAAGGTCCAGGTGTCATAGATTTACCAGTCAAAAACAGGATTATTGCTCCTCTTAGCTATAAGGGGTGACAGATCATTGATTCTCTCTATGTTCTTCACAATCAGCACACATCCTTATTGAGTGGTGATGTTGACATGCTTCTAAGCATCCGAGAAAAACCAGATGATGCGCATCATGTGAACAACTCATTGTCTTTCATGCAAACATCTTCAGTCTTTTATTTAGAAACAGTGGAAATTCAGCCTTCAGAAGTTGAGGAAGTTTAACCACCAGCAGTAAATTCCTTTCTTTCACAGAGACACCATTCTTCAGTCCCAGCTGAAAGTCTTCTTCCCTTCAGAGCTGGAGATCAGCACAGAAGCTGCAGCAGAATCTTTAGCACTTCTGAAGCTGCAGAATCCTGTACAGCAATCTTATCCACAAGTTGATTGTCTACAGGATATTCCTCTCATTACAGAAGCAGGCTATCTTGTCTCCATATATTCAGCAATTCCTCCCATTGCCCAGAATGAAGCAACCTCACAGAGAGAAGTGTAGCTCTCTTACTGCTGGCTACAGAAAGTAGACAATCCTCCCAAAATATCATGGGAAATCATCTCTTCTTCTTTTCCTGACAGTCTGACAGGAAGTTTGTCATTTTTTTCCCTTCATCATCTAAGTTCATTGAAATCTCAGATTGTCAATCTTTTTTTCAGGCATCGATACAGCAGTGGATATTTTAGCTGTGACCGTCTTCCCTGGGGTTGAAGATCATTCCATTTCTGAAGCTCTCTCCCTGGGTGCTTCAAGGGAGCAAAAAGTTTCTCAGTATCCTGAGTTCTTCTCTTCTAGTCCCATAGGGTCCAAAGATCAATTCTCTTCAGTCTTCTTTATTAGCCTTTCATTGAAAAGTCTTTATTGTCCTTACAGTTCAGTCATCTTGCAACCTGCACTCTGTTTCCCAGCAATGCTGACAGCAATACTGACAAAGTGTTGTCCTATTCTGCAGATGATGATGTTCTACCAGATGCAGAAGAAAGCCTTTATGTCTCCAAGACGTCTTCCCTAAGGGCAGAGAATACTGAGGGAGATTGAATCCCTCGGGACTGTGACTTTGGGAGGGGAAGAATAGGAGTTGGAGTGGGTAGAATTAGTAGTTACATAAAGGGAGTTACAGGAATGCAATGTAAATAAAAGGCATAACTTTATGTTGTTGTTGAAAATAGGATAGTATTCTTGGGGGGAGATGTAGCCAAAAGGGTTAACAAATGAGATATGCTAATGTATGATGTAGATGCCATCAGTCATTAATGTGTTAGTCTCTCTCTTTCTCTCTAGAGAGAGAGAGAGAGAGAGAGGTTGGAATCAGACCAAGGAGCAATGTGCCTACTCTGTAACCTGTTTGGATGTAGTACGGATAAGCAAGTGTAAAGCAGATAGCAGAGTTTGTCTATAGTCTGTCTATTAACCAAGTTCCACGCCTACAGTCCAAGATGAATGATATATCTCAGACCACCAGATAGTGAGCATTACCTCTCATTTGGCTTTATGGTTACTTTCATGCGTGTTTAGTCTGCTGGCCTTCCAAGGTTTTCCTCCTCTCTTCAGCAAGATAACAGCAGGTCCCATCATACTTAGTCACACGCATTCTGCAGACAGCTCATGCCTCCTGGTTATGCTCAACGTTATTAATTGGGTACCAAGCTGGTCTCTGGCCCAATTAGGGCATTTGTATTTCAAAATACCGCTCATGACCAAATGAGTTCAAGTGCTGGTTTGGGACCCAGAAATTATCCAGATGTCCAGTTCCCAACTCCTCTTTGACACTATGACCCATTTAACTTACGTTGTGGTGTCTTTGATGAACGGACCACAGGAGACTTAGGTACAGGTTACGATTGTTTATTCAAGCAATTGCAAGGAGGGTACCATCTCAATGCAGTTTGAGATAGTACTTTGCTAAACTACAAGTATTTATCGGTCACATACAAGAACAATTTCCAGATTCCGATCTCGTCAACATGTAGGTTTACGTTAAACAGACAGGTCTCTGATGCAAAGGTACATGCATCATCTGACCCCACCTTCACCTGTCTTCCTATCTAAGCTGGGACCATCTGTCCTTCCCCTATCTGTTGAAGAGCACACTTAATGAGGATGTTATTGCCATCCTCTGACTCCAGCCTAACTCCCAGGACCTTGCTGGTGATTGCAAACCCTGAGGGTGTACAAAGTTCAGCATTCTCTCTGTCCCAGCCTGATCTTTAAATGTTAACTACCTAGCAATTGTGGTTTTGCATGCTGAGATATTTTAAGTCAAGTCCCTTGACCATTACTGTATTCCTTTATTTCCCCCTAACACTTAGATATTGTACCTGATTTTTCAGTGCTATTTAGGAGCAGATCATTGGGGATTTTCACGTATTTATCCTTCCAGATCCCTTTGCTCCTCTATAAAATTTAAATTTTTATCTTTCAAATAATGTGTAACCTCATCATTTTTCTAAACTAAATGTAATTCCTCACACTTATCTATGCTTAAATGCATTTACCACTTATATGGCCATTCGGCAAGTCTATACATATCTTGTAAAACTTGCTGCATTCCTCCTCAGTGTTGACTATCCCTCTCAATTTGGTGTCATTTGCAGATTAATAAATTGTGTTTTTCATTCTAAAGTTTAAATTATTAATTGGCTGCTAGAAATCCCACAGTAAGTTTGTTGGCAGCAGTACTCTGTTCCTTGGTTGATAACCACAAATCCAGTTTTTTTCTAAAGTAAAATGTATTTCTATAAGTCAATGAAGAAAGGCACATAGGAATTCACCAAGGCTCCTTAGACAGCACCTTCCAAACCCACAACCACTGCCATCTAGAAGGACAAGAGCAGCAGATAGATGGGAACACCCCCACCTGAAAGTTCCCCTCCAAGTCACTCACCATCCTGACTTGGAAATATATCACCGTTCCTTCATTGTCGCTGGGTCAAAATCCTGGAACTCCCTCCCTAACAGCACTGTGGGTGTACCTACAAGAAGGCAGCTCACCACCACCCTCTCAGGGGCAACTAGGGGTGGGCAATAAATGTTGACCCAGTAGCAAAGCCCACATGCCATGAAAGAATAAAAAAAAGTGAAAAGTGGTTAATAACCAAAATGAAAATTATTGTTTGCAGATATTAGCAGTAGCAATATGTTAGCCTGTCAAAGTAATTGCAAAAAATGCCCACACCTGTTAAGTTGAAAATCCTTTTGAATCCTGTCTATTGGTGAAGAGGGAACTACAAAGAGGGAAAGAAGTACAAGCATTTGAAACAGGAAGGCTGTGAGGCTAGTTTGGTCTGTTAGGTGGAGAACTATGGGTTTTCACTGAGATGAAGAGATTTGAATGCTGGAGCATAGCTAGAAGACATTGACTATGAGCAGCTCAGGGCTAAATTAAAAAGCAGAACCACAAAGGTAATAATCTCTGGATTAGTCATGTGTAAATTGGCGTAGGGTAAGGTTAGAGAGGTAAATGCATGGCTCAAAAATTGATGTGGAAGAAATGGGTTCCAATTCATGGAGCACTGGTACCAGTACCGGGGAAGGAGAGAGCTGTTCCATTGGGATGGGCTTCATTTGAACCATGCTGGGACCAATGTCCTGGCGAATCATATAACTAGGGTTGTAGACAGGACTTTAAACTAATTAGTGGGGCTGGGGGGTTGGGGGGGTATTCAATTGAAGGGAAGTTTAAAAAATCAAAAAGAAGTGAGAGAGCAGAGGTGCAGGATAGTGAAGAGGCAAACGATAATCAAAGTGTGACAGGAAGGGGCAGAAAATATAAGCAGAGGAGCACAGCACAAATTAGAATCAGAATGAGTAACAATGATAAAAAGTCAAAGCTTAAGGCTCTTTATCCGAATGTAGGCAGCATTTGTAACAAGATAGATGAGTTGACGGCATAAATAGAAATAAATGAATATGACTTGATAGCTATTACAGAGATGTGGTTGCAGGGTGACCAAGACTGGGAACTCAATATTCAAGGGTATTCGATGTTCAAGAAAAATAGGCAAAAAGGAAAAGGAAGCCTTGCCTTGTTCTTTTTCCAACTCAGGAACTCTTTCAGCTTCCTTTTGAAATCTTTCTGGCCAAGCAAGGTTAATTTCCCTCAACCAATTTTGACCTAGGAAGCTTGGTCCTCTACTTTGTAATGACATCATTGGTAGTTGTGCCAATTGGGGTCTATAATGAACAGTTAATCTGGTGATAGCTTTTACCTGGATTTCTTCACCTGTGTACATTTTCAACTTGGCAGATGTTTGTTCCAAATTTGATTATTGATCACCTTTTTAAATATCTAAAAGTGTGTTCTCCTATTACAGTAGCAGAAGCACCCATGTCTCCTTCTATTTTTAATAGTTTACCATTCATTTGGCTCTGTCTTCCTGACTTTCACATTGATTAATCAATAAATGTCAGAATTGGTTGTTTCTGGCTCTTCTACACTGTAGTCTTCACTGGACTTCGATTGTTGTCTGGAAGCCTGTTTAAATCTTGCTTTGCAATGTTTCAATATGTGTCCACTTCTGTGACAAAAGTAACACTCGACATTTTTAAATTGCCAGCCATTAGGAATACGATTGTTTCCATGTCGAAAAAAATTAATTTGCTGCTAAGCTGTTTCCTCTCAGTTTTCAGTTAGTGGGGGCTGTTTCCTGCTTCATAGCAGAGAGCCAGCTTTTTGCATCACTTTTGGCTGAGCTTCCTGCCCAGCTAGGCGAAAAGCACCATTTTGCACTCCTTAAATTGCTTGGTAAATCCCTTACTTTCCATCACAAGTGCTATTTCTAATACTTTCTTAAAATCAAGATTCACTTCAGCTAGCAATCTTCGCTAAGTAGCATCCTTCTGCACCCCACACATCAAACAATCCCTGAACATGTCTTTCAGGGTTTCACCAAAATCACAATATTCCATTAGTTGTTTTAATTTCACCACATTGGTAGCAATAGTCTCCCCCAGGGCTCTATTCCATAAATTGAACCTGAACCTCTGCATTGTGACTGAGAGCTTGGGTTGAAAACGTCCCATAATGAGGTCTCCTAATTCTCTGAAAGTCTTTGAATCTGGAGCAACTGGACACTGTCAAGTTTCGAATTAAACTGTAGGTCTTGCTCCCACAATTACTCAGGAGAATCACTCTCCTCTTCTCCTCCCCCGTGATTTTGTTGACTTGAAAGAAGAACGCAAGATGTTCTATATATTGAGACCAGTCATTTGTGGCTGGTTCAAAGGGATACATTCTGCCAAACTGAGGCATCTCAGATGAGTATATCTTCCTTTCTTTTTAATTTGATTAGATACTCACAATTACTGGGTGAGGTATGGCAATGGATTTGATATATCCTCATTGCCAGTTTGTTATAGAGTTGATTTTCCAGGCAACTTTTTTTGGTGGATACATTTAACTTTATTTGCAAGATGGCAGCAGCAACTATATGTGTTCATCAAACTCCATAACTAAAGAAGTTCTCTATCCTAGAGGTTCCCCGCGCTGCTAACCCATTGGTTTACGGAGATCATGTGATCCAACAGCACATGTTTATTCTTAAAGCTACAGTCCTACATTTATCAAAACTATAATTAATACATTGCTGCACCTTTTTTTGGTCTATTCATTTAAATGGATATAAATTTGTGGGGAACATAACCCTGATTTACTGACATTCCCTTCTGGGAAGAAATGTTATACCACTAAAATTTGTAAAATCAGCCTGACAGAATATGTAATATTCATGGCTTATGTGCCATGCACTAAGTGTTGCACACGCTCCAATAGCCATAGCAGGTTAGCTTGTTGAACAAATTGTATTATCATACTCATGTCTTCCATTTATGACTGTTTATGTTCAGGTCTTGTTTCGTACCATGGAAAGTGCATCCAACCTCAAGATTGTCCGTGTTCATACAAGGGGGAAGTATTTAAAAGCGGGCAGAGCATCCGGTTGTTTTGCCTTGATTGGTATGAATTTTGGCCATGTGATTTCAATTATTCTCCAGTTATATTGAATCGTTATTATTACAATACAGGAATAGACAATCATGTCAATATTAGGTATTTCTCTCCAAGTACAATAAGCGTCTAAACTTTTAGGTTTATTGGTTCACTAAAGTCCTTTAGGGAAGAAATCTGCCATCCTTACCTGGTCTGAACTACATGCGACTCCAGACCCACAGCAGTGTGGTTGACTCTTAAATGCCCTCTGAAATAGCAAGCCATTTGGTTGTATCAAACTGCTACGAAGCCTAAAAGGAATGAAACCAGATGGACCATCCAGCCCTATCAACCCTGAAAGGTCCTCCCTACATCTGGCGGCTTGGGTGGATGTCCCACAGACTAGGCAATTAACAGCCTGCTCATGGATTCATACATTACAAACAATGTCCCAGCCACCACCATCACCATCCCTGGGTATGTCCTGTCCCACCAACAGGACAGGCCCACCAGAATGAGAGCACAGTTGTACACTGTCATGAGGGAGTTGCCTTGGGAGCTTCCAATATCAACTCTGGAACCCATGAAGTCTCATGGCTTCAGATCAAATGTGGGCAAGGAAACCCACCTACTGTCTCCCCTTAGCTGATGAATCAGTGCTCCTCCATGTTGAACACCACTTGGAGAAAGCATTGAGGATGGCAAGGGCACAGAATGTACTCTAGGTGGGGGACTTCAATGTCCATCACCAAGAGTGGCTTGGTGGCAAAACTACTACTGACCAAGCTAGCTGAGTCCTAAAGAACATAACTGTTAGACTGTGTCTTTGGCAGGTGGTGAGGGAACCAACAACAGGGAAAAACCTACTTGACCTTGTCTTCATCAATGTACCTGTTGCAGATGCATCTGTCCTAGACAGAATTGGTAGGAATGATCATCGCACAGTCCTTTTGGGGACAAAGCCTCATCTTCACATTAAGGATACCCTCCATCATGTTGTGTGGCACCACCACTGTGCTAAATGGAATAGATTTCAAACAGATCTAGCAACACAAAATTGGGCATTCATGAGGTTCAGTGGGCCAAAAACAGCAGCAGAATTTTATACAACCACAATCTGTCACCTCATGGCCCAGCATATCCCCCACTCTACCATTACCATCAAGCCAGGGGATCAACCCTGATGCAATGAAAAGTGCAGGAGGGTATGCCAGGAGCAGCACCAGGCATACCTAAAAATGAGGTGCCAACCTGGTGAAGCCATAACACAGGGCTCCTTGCATGCCAAACAGCATTAGCAGCAAGTGATAGACAGGGCTAAGCGATCCTACACCAACGGATCAGATCTAAGCTCTGCAGAACTGACACATCCAGTCATGAATGAACAACTAACTGGAGGAGGAGGCTCAACAAATATCTCCATCCTCAATGAATGGAGAGCCCAGCATCTCAGTGCAAAAGATAAGGCTGAAGCATTTGCTACAATCTTCAGCCAGAAGTGCTGAGTGAATAAGCCATCTTGGCTTCCTCCTGAGGTCCCCAGCATCACAGATGCCAGTCTTCAGACAATTCGATTCACTGCACATGATATAAAGAAAGGTCACGACCCTGACAATATTCCAGCAACAGTACTGAGGACTCGTGCTCCAGAACTTGCTGTGCCCCTAGCCAAGCTGTCCCAGTACAGCTACAACACTGGCATCTTCCCGGTAATGTGGAAAATTGCCCAGGTATGTTCTGTACATAAACGGAAGGAAAAATCTAACCCAACTAATTACTGCCCCATCAGTCTACTCTCAATCATCAGCAATATGATGAAAGGTGTTGTCAACTATCAAGTGCTGTCAAGCAGCACTTACTCAGCAATAACCTGCTCACTGATGCTCAGGTTGGGTTCCACCACGGTCACTCAGCTTCTGACCTCATTATAACTTTGGTTTAAACATGGACAAAAGAGCTGAACTGCAGAGGTGAGGTAAGAGTGACTACCCTTGATATCAAGGCAGATTTGACTCAGTGTAGCATCAAAGAGCCCTAGCAAAACTGGAGTCAATGGGAATCAGGGGGAAAATTTACCACTAGCACAGAGGAAGATGGTTGTGGTTGTTGGAGGTCAATCATCTCAGTTCCAGGATATCACCGTAGGAGTTCCTCACGGTTGCATCCTAGGCCCACCTATCTTCAGCCGTTTCTTCAATGACTTTCCCTCCATCATAAGGTCAGAAGTGAGGAAGTTCACTGATGATTGCACAATGTTCGGCACCATTCGTGACTCCTCAGGTACTGAAGCAGTCCATGTTCAAATGCAGCAAGGTCTGGACAACATCCAGGCTTGGTCTGATAAATAGCATAACATATGTGCCATACAAATGCCAGACAATGGCCACTTCCAACAAGACAGAATCTAACCACCTCCCCTTGACATTTAATGGCATTACAATCACTGAATCTCCCATCATCAATACCCAGGGGGTTACCATTGACCAGAACCTAAACTGGACTAGCCATATGAATACTGTGGCTACAAGAGGCTGGGAATTCTGCAGAGAGGAACTCACATTCTTTCTCCCTGAAGTCTGTCCTCTGTCTACAATGCACAAGTCAGGAATGTGATGGAATATTCTCCACTTGCCCGGATGAATGCAGCTCCAACAACACTCAAGAAGCTTGACACCATCCAGGACAAAACAGCCCGTCCACTACCTTCAACAGTAACTCCATCCACCACTGATGGATAGTAGCAGCAGTGTGTGCAATCTACAAGATGCACTGCCTCAACTCACCAAGGCTCCTTTGACAATACCTTCCAAACACACAACTCCTATCAAAACAAAACAGAATTACCTGGAAAACCTCAGCAGGTCTGGCAGCATTGGCAGAGAAGAAAAGAGTTGACGTTTCGAGTCCTCATGACCCTTCAACAGAACTAGGTGAATCCAAGGAAGGGGTGAAATATAAGCTGGTTTAAGGTGTGTGGGGAGGGGGGTGTGGGTTTGGGTGGGGGGAGAGAAGTGGAGGGGGGTGGTGTGGTTGTAGGGACAAACAAGCAGTGATAGAAGCAGATCATCAAAAGATGTCACAGACAACAGAACAAAAGAACACATAGGTGTTGAAGTTGGTGATATCTAAATGAATAATTAAGAATGGATGGTAGGTGCCCTACCATCCATTCTTAATTAGCACATTTGTTTAGATAATATCACCAACTTCAACACCTATGTGTTCTTTTGTTCTTTTGTCTGTGACATCTTTTGATGATCTGCTTCTATCACTGATTGTTTGTCCCTACAACCACACCACCCCCCTCCACTTCTCTCCCCCCACCCAAACCCACCCCCCCCTCCCCACACACCTTAAACCAGCTTATATTTCACCCCTTCCTTGGATTCACCTAGTTCTGTTGAAGGGTCATGAGGACTCGAAACGTCAACTCTTTTCTTCTCTGCCGATGCTGCCAGACCTGCTGAGGTTTTCCAGGTAATTCTGTTTTGTTTTGGATTTCCAGCATTCGCAGTTCTTTTGTTTTTAACACAACTCCTACCATGTAGGACAAGGCAGATGCATGTGAACACCTCCGCTTCCAAGTTCCCCTCCAAGTCACACACCAACCTGACTTGGAAATATATCTCTGTTCCTTCACTTTTGCTGGGTCTAAATCCTGGAACTGCCTGCCTAACAGCACTGTGGGTTTACCTACACCACAGGGACTGCAGTGATTGGAGGAGGCAGCTCACCACCACCTCCACAAGGACAACAAGGAATAGGCAATAAACGTTGGCTTAGCCAGTGACGCCTACATCCTGTGAATGAATAATAAAAAAAACACAGAAAACAAAACACCAGCAAGAGAATTTAAACATCAAGACAGTGCAGTATTTAATTAGAGGCTTAGAATGAAACAATGCAGCATACTGGCATATTCCTTTTTCTGACATGGTGCTCTTGTGTTGATTTTTTTATTGCAGCAAATGCCAAGGTGGACAGATGGATTGTAATGACTTGAAATGCCCAGGTAGGATTATGCCATCTACAAACCTGTGATGCAGAAAGGAGTATATTATTTAGAACTTTTTAAAGGTGTAATTGATTGGAAAGTAGAGGGAAAGCAGAAGTGTATAAGGATTTTCAGATGATATTTGATAAGGTGGCCTAATCAAAAGAATCAAAACAAAGATGACTGCCCACATAGAGTCTAAATTCTGATGTAATTCCAATTCCTCTTTGATTTCCCTTTTTATTTCTGGTTGGTGGGGCCATGTACTGCTTCTCTCAACCCACCAACAGGATGGGGGGACCTCCCGGGCACTGCTGCCAGCAGTCCGGAACATCTCTGTGTTTTAAACATTCTGCTATAACAGTGGTGATCCAAAATTGGGATGAACATGGAAACTAAGAGCAGGAGTAGGCCATTCAGCCCTTCAAGCCTGGATTAGAACTGAAGGAATTCTGTTCTCAGGACTTTAAAGCCGGTCAAGTAGGGGGTACTGGTGGCTAGAAATGGGAGGCAGGCGAAGGGTGGAATCGGGGTAGGGTGGAGCGGAGGCTGGAAACAGGAAGCAGGCAAAGGTTGGAAGGGAGGGGTAATCGTCCAGGGAAGGCGGGGTGGGGAGAGAGTGTCAGGGAAGAGGGAGGTTGGATGGTGGGAGGGATTGTCCAGGGAAGGGAGTGGGGGGTGTGGAGACACTCTAGGGAAGGGGGCGGGGGGAGAAAAAGAGTGGCCGGATAAGTCGGGGGGAGGGTCATGTCAGGGGAAGGGGTGGAAGACTGTCCAGGAAAGGGGAGGTAGACTGTCCAGATACCTGGGCACAGGTGGAGGACTGTCTGGGAAGCGGGGAGACTGTCCCTGGGAGGAGGCCAGGGCGGAGGCAGCAATGGAATAAGCAATAGACAAAGCGGGTCCAAGAGGTCAAGGCAGGTGGTGTTGACGGTACGGTCCTGGGGATTGAACTGAGGATACTGGGCAGAGGAGGGAATAAGCACAGTCAGAGGGGGGAGTGGGTTATGGTAAGGTGGCAGGTGTAGGGTGATAGTATGATTGGTAAAGGTTTCATTGGTGTTGGGGGGCAGTTGGTGTCAGGGAGGTGGACTACACAGGTGGCTCAGGTAATGGGAAGGGTCAGGGTGGGCATGGGGACGGTAAAGGTTGTTAGCTCTGAGGGGAGGGAAGGAATGTGACCGTGGATTGTAATAAGGTAACGGGGGCGGGGGGAAGGTCAAGGGTGACAGAGGGGAGAGGAATGGTGATATTGGATGGGTGAAGGATGATGTGGGGAAGTTGGTGGGTGACAGAGGGAGGGTAGAAAGTGGTGGAGCAAGTTTGACAGGTGACGTGCACCATTTTAAAAAAATATGACCTGGATAACGCAGACATTAGTCAGTAAGTGTGATTCCTTGAAGTGGGAGGAGGCTCTTTTCAGGTGGGTACTGTTCAAGATCAGCATAATTGACCAACTAAAGGGACACCCTAATAATCAGGAGGCAACTGGATTTCAACCATGCACAGATGTGTTCTCCCTTCTATGGTTAAACCCACAAGGCATCAGGCTTGTTCCAACTTGGGTCTCATAACTTCGAGATCCCAGCAAGGTGTAGAGCTGCCATTCATTTTGTGCCATTTGCCATCGGCTGCTGTCAGAGGATGAAGGGAGGGAAGGAGGTGGATGCTGGTGGACGACAGCAAACCTGCGACTCTAAACCTTCCTTCTCCAGGTGAATAGTCATCGCTGACAAGGGCTCATTTGGTTAGTCTTTCTATGATATCAAGGTAATGGTCTCACTATACAGTCTTAAGGGTAGTGGAGGCAAGTGAAATAGTGTCAGAGGGAGACTTCTTGCACATGGCTGTCCTCACCCTGGTCAAAGAGCAATGGCTCGATGTGCAACCATGTATGAATGGGAGGAACATCATCTCTGGTCTTCAAGGATGTCCTTCACCTGAAAGGGGTGGGGTAGGGATGCCATGTCTAGACAGAGGATAGGCACAGGGCTTAACACAGGCTTGCTGCCTCTGAGATGGAGGCAAAACTTTAAAGAATATGCTCACTAATATTATGACTTGAATGAATTCACAGATCCACTAGATGGTGCAGGCTCCAGGCAACTCTGCCTTTGTATTGACTCTCAACCAAATGAGGAGATGCAGGGGCCTGTTACAGGTTGGTACAGGGTCAGGAGGAGCAATGCCCTGAGCAACAAGAGACACCGAGGCCTCAGGAAGATCAGGATGCTGACGAGTAGGGTCCACTGCACAGCGAGCATTGGCCGAACCAAGGGGCTTTATTGCAGGCAGTGCAGTTACATACAGATGAGCGAAAGGCAATGTTGGAGGTGGCTGCGGTGTCCCGGAATGTGGTTTCTTACATCTGCCAGGTTCTCCACAATAACCTGTGGCCGCAAGGACTTGGAAGGAATCCCATGCTGGTGGCATTGAATGTCACTACCACCCTAAGCTTCTTCGCCAGTGGCTCCTTCCAGGGCTCCACCGAGGACTTGTGCAGCATTTCCCAGTCAGTGTAAGGCAAGTCACATGGGAGATGACAGATGCCCTGTTCAAGAGGGCGCACAAATTTGTCCAACTCTGTCTGGATCCCAAAAGCCAGGTTGCAAGAGCATTGGGATTTGCAGAAATCTCAAGTTTTCCATAATGTAGGACGCTATTAGCTGTACACCTGTGGCCTTGAGAACTCCCTGGCAACAGCTAGTCACATTCATCAATAGAATATGGTTCCACTCTTTGAACGTGCAGCTCATATGTGATCACAGAAGACAAATCCTACCTGTTTGTGCTCAGTTCCCAGGGAGCTGTTATGGGGCCTACATTCTGACCACTCTCAGGTGCCACAGGTTTTTGAAGGACCTCAGCGATTGCAGAGCTGACTCTTCAGGGACATGGGATACCCCAGAAGACCTGGCTGACAGAGTGCTGCTGAGGAGAGCAACAATGATGCACATGACCCCACCCCATGCTTGAGCAGATGATAGATATCCTAAAGATGAGATTCAGATGTTTGGACCAGGCAGCCTGAGCTCTCCAATACTCACCACAGAAAGTGTCTTGGAACATCATTGTCTGCTGTGCCCTGCTCTTTGCGCTACAAAGGGGGCATGTCTTACCTGAAGGAGACATAGAGGACTGTGATGTCACCTGCGACAAGAAGACAGTGAAGGGGATGCAGCTGACGAGGGCCAGGCTGTTGCTGACCCACATGCAGAGGCCATAGCAGGGCTGTGACACAGCAAACAGTCCTGTGACAAGCTGATAGCTACCAGATTCCAGGCAGAGTAAGCTGCCAATACATTTCTTTAACATTTTGGTTTTCTATCCTCTGCTGGCTGGAAGGGCCCCAGCTCCTTTATGGTTACAGATAACATACTTTGCCCTAATGTACCTTGATTTATGAGAGCTGAATTAAATTGCTAGTTACAGTCTGCCCTGTTGGTGGTTTGCATGTGCCAAACTATGTGGAAATGCAGAGCCCTGCTGCTAAACAGCACTCCGTTCTCCTGTGACCGCAGGAATCTGTAAGTGGGATTGCCATTTTACACATGCCTCTACAAAGCCCTTGTCCTTGGCAACTTGGAAGCGATCTCAAATCTAACCTCAGTAGAGATGCACTCGTGTCACCCTCACACTGCTCCCAAAGAGGAAGGGGAGGCAGTGGTCGACCTGGCAGAGGGCACTTGTAGGCAGCGTCAGCTAGATGGGTTCACAAGGAGGAGCAGCATGAGAACACCATTTGGTCCCTCCATGCAGCTTGATCAGGGACGATCATGTTCCTGCCACCCACCCCTCCCCCCCCCACCCCCACCCGCCAATCGCCACTAAACCCATATCCCTTGACATTTTTATCATGTTGAGAAGTTTCCCTGTAACTTTGGAGTCCAGTCACTGAGAGTACTTCACCTGCGCTATGGGTTGTTGAGGTGCAACCACACCAGACCCTCCAATGCTGAGACCCCTAGAAGTCTCAGTCCTGGATGGCCTTAGCATTAGTACGAGACTGTGCTATGTCATTGTGGACACCCCAGTCAAGGTAAAGTTCTTTCCTGCATGGACTCTGCAGAGGCCTGTTAGAGCTGATGCTTTTTTAAGAAATTCATTCATGGGACGCCGTCATTGCTGGCTAGGCCAGCATTTGTTGCCCAAGCCTAATTGCCCTCAAGCAGGGGCATAGATTTAAGGTAAGGGGAGATTTAGAGGGGATGTGAGGGTGGTGGGAATCTGGAACTCACTGGCTGAAAGGGTGGTAGAGGCAGATACCCTCCTAACATTTAAGAAGTATTTGGATGTGCACTTGTGATGCCATGGCATACAAGTCTATGGGCCTAGTGCTGGAAAATGGGATTAGAATAGTTAGGTACTTGTTTGACCGGTGCAGACCCGATGGGCTGAAGGGCCTTTTTTCTGTGCTGTAGACATCTATGACTCTATGACTCTATTGAATGTCCAGAATTCCACCTCCAGTCTGGGAGCACTTGCACTTGTTCTGGGCTTTCTTGTCTTGCAGAAAGACAGAAGGATTGATTGTCATCCCAATAGTTGCATGAGCAGTTCAGGAGCATACTGGCAGCTGCTGAGCCCTCCCCAGTGTAATATATCTGTATCTGGCATAGCAAAGGTTAATGTGGGACTGGGAACAGTACTGCCCACAGTATGATGTAAAGAGGCACATGACCTGAGAATAGGATCAGCTGTGGGCTGGACAGAGACCTGTGTAGAAGCAAGCATGAAGTTAGCTCATTACTATGTACAAATGTACAGGGTATAGTACAAGCTATCTGTTATCAATAAATAGTCCATTATCAACCATACAAGACTCAGAATCTCTTCATGAGCCCTACTGAATGTACAACGTACAGCATGGTGACAGCGAGTGGAGAAACCCAGAACCTCAGAAGCTGGAGCAGAAATTCAAATATTGGAAAACTAAAGGTAGCAGCATTCTGAACTGATTGAAAGTACCTGAAGCAAAGGCACAGAGGGAGATCACCTGGAAGAAGCTCCATTGCAGAATTGGAAGCAGAAAAGTCAAAGAAAAGCTCTACCGTGCAGCCAAGGACTCCACAAAAATCTTGTGGAGCTCAATTGTGAATGCAGTCAAAGGACCTAGCAGGGATGAGCATTAAATTCAGTTCTCAGCCAGGACTAACTTAACAAGGTTCAGTGCTGTAAAAACGCCAGAAAAGCCAGTTTCCGAAATCTCTGCGGCTAGTTAGGTTCAGAGTCAGCACCATACCACATGGTGGCTGAGTTCATTGCAAGAAAAAGAAAAGCAGAAGATTTAAAAATCTCAATCAAAGCCAGGAATAGATTGTAAAATACCTGAAAATCCTCCAATAGCATAGCAATGGCCCAGAATAGTTGTCTGAGTAAATTGCTGCACAAAGCTAAAGACGAAAAGATGTCCAGACTGCCATCAGCGCAGGAGCCTGCCAAAACACGACAAGCATGGAAAGATCCTTCAAAAAAGCAGCTACTGCAGCGCCACATTTAAAACCTGCATGCTGTTTAAAGCTGTACTCACCTGAACTTTAAAGCAACTATGGACAACAAATCAACATTACCAGACCAATAGACGGATTTTCAGAAAAGATTTTTGATACACTAGATAAAAAGCCAGAAACTGAATATGAGCATTCAGGTCTGAAACTGTGAGGCAAGGAATCAATTGATGGTTCTGGGGCCAGTACATATTTTGATCTAAGAAGCAACACAACACATGCCTGGAGAACTGGGACTCCTTTATAAATGAATTAAACATTCTGCTGTGATTATGGTGACAGAACTTAAGAGACAGATTTAGGAGTGGCTGAATACCTTTTCAGACATACTACAAGCCAAGGAAGATCTGAAGATAACTGAACATCAACATACAACATCCAGTAAGTGATAGCTGAAACTCGAAGTGGCTGGATTCGGTGCAAGAGTGCTGGCAAAGGAAGCTGTGCAGTAGTCAGTAGAAGTGCTGGTGGAATGAGAGATCATTCAACTGGTGTGGACACTAATTTCCATGGAAGGCCCTTTTCCTGGATGAAATGGAGGAGGAGAGACATCACTGGGGCAGGGGTAGTCTGTTCTGTGACATCCTGGATGAGCAAACCAGATCCTAGCTTGCACAAGTGAGTGACTGTCTGGGATAGGGGGGACCTGACCCCATGAGGACGGTGGGAAGGGCTTCCTGGCATCAATATAAGCATGTAAACAGGTCAAGGCAAGATTGAATGAAACTTCAGGGAATTCTGGCAGGTAATAGTTGATTGAGGTTTCAGTTCTGATGGACTCAGGTTCGGTAATGGAAGGGTCACATGGGGATAAAGGTTGTTTCTGATGTGACCTAAGAAGCAAACACAATTTTGACAGGTGAGCACCATTTTAAAAAAAAAGTGAACATTAGTCTTAAATTCCAGGCTCTTTTCAGGTGGGTACTTTCAAGATCAGCATAATTGACCAACTAAAGCCTAATAATCAGGAGGCAACTGGATTTCAACCATGATGTGTTCTCCCTTCTATGGTTACCCACAAGGAGGCTTGTTGAACTTGGGTCCATAAATCCCACAAGGTGTAGAGCCACATTTTGTGCCAAGTCAGAGGATGGGGAGGGAAGGAGGGGGCTGGTGTGACCTTCCTTCTAGGTGAATAGTCATCGAACTCAGGGTAGTGGAGGAGTGAAATAGTGTCAGATTGGCTGTTGGTAGGCAAGATGTGCTGGGAGGACAAGGATCACCTGCCATTCTAGACAGCACATAACACACTGAGATGGAGGAAGAATATGCCTAAGAATGACTAGATGGTCTCCAGGCAACTGCCTTTGTATTGACTCTAACCTGCAACATAGGGTCAACAATGCCCTGATAACAAGAGACACCACCTCAGGAAGATCAGATGAAGTGTCCATGCAAGCGAGCAGAACCAGATTGCAGGCAGTGCAGACATACTGCAATGTTATGTATTGGTTTCTTACATCTGAGGACAAGGACTTGGAAGGAATCCCATGCTGGTGGCATTGAATGTACTACCACCCAGCTTCTTCGCCATTCCACCGGTGCAGCATTTCCAGTGTTTCACATGACTGGTTGCACAAAGTGTCTGGATCCAAAAGCCATGCAAGAGCATTGGGATTTGCAGAAATCTCAAGCCTAGGACGCATACACCTGTGGCCTGAGTGGCAGCTCACATTCATCTTACCTTTGAACTGCTCATATGTGATGCCCAGTTCCCATGAGCCTACATTTGACCACTCTTGCCACAGGTTTCAGAATTGCAGAGCTGTCAGGGACATGGGATACCTGGCTGACAGAGTGCTGCAGGAGAGCAATGATGCACATGACCCCACCCCACTTGAGCTGATATCCTAAAGATGAGATTCAGATGTTTGGACCAGGCAGCCTGAGCTCTCCATACTCACCACAGAAAGTGTCTTGGAACATCATTGTCTGCTGTGCCCTGCTCTTTGCGCTCATGTCTTACCCATCTGTGATGTCACCTGCGACGACAGTGAAGGGGATGCAGCTGCTGTTGCTGACCCACATCTAGCAGGGCTGTTCCTGTGACAAGCTGATAGCTACCAGATTCCAGGCAGAGTAAGCTGCCAATACATTTCTTTAACATTTTGGTTTTCTATCCTCTGCTGGCTGGAAGGGCCCCAGCTCCTTTATGGTTACAGATAACATACTTTGCCCTAATGTACCTTGATTTATGAGAGCTGAATTAAATTGCTAGTTACAGTCTGCCCTGTTGGTGGTTTGCATGTGCCAAACTATGTGGAAATGCAGAGCCCTGCTGCTAAACAGCACTCCGTTCTCCTGTGACCGCAGGAATCTGTAAGTGGGATTGCCATTTTACACATGCCTCTACAAAGCCCTTGTCCTTGGCAACTTGGAAGCGATCTCAAATCTAACCTCAGTAGAGATGCACTCGTGTCACCCTCACACTGCTCCCAAAGAGGAAGGGGAGGCAGTGGTCGACCTGGCAGAGGGCACTTGTAGGCAGCGTCAGCTAGATGGGTTCACAAGGAGGAGCAGCATGAGAACACCATTTGGTCCCTCCATGCAGCTTGATCAGGGACGATCATGTTCCTGCCACCCACCCCTCCCCCCCCCCACCCCCACCCGCCAATCGCCACTAAACCCATATCCCTTGACATTTTTATCATGTTGAGAAGTTTCCCTGTAACTTTGGAGTCCAGTCACTGAGAGTACTTCACCTGCGCTATGGGTTGTTGAGGTGCAACCACACCAGACCCTCCAATGCTGAGACCCCTAGAAGTCTCAGTCCTGGATGGCCTTAGCATTAGTACGAGACTGTGCTATGTCATTGTGGACACCCCAGTCAAGGTAAAGTTCTTTCCTGCATGGACTCTGCAGAGGCCTGTTAGAGCTGATGCTTTTTTAAGAAATTCATTCATGGGACGCCGTCATTGCTGGCTAGGCCAGCATTTGTTGCCCAAGCCTAATTGCCCTCAAGCAGGGGCATAGATTTAAGGTAAGGGGAGATTTAGAGGGGATGTGAGGGTGGTGGGAATCTGGAACTCACTGGCTGAAAGGGTGGTAGAGGCAGATACCCTCCTAACATTTAAGAAGTATTTGGATGTGCACTTGTGATGCCATGGCATACAAGTCTATGGGCCTAGTGCTGGAAAATGGGATTAGAATAGTTAGGTACTTGTTTGACCGGTGCAGACCCGATGGGCTGAAGGGCCTTTTTTCTGTGCTGTAGACATCTATGACTCTATGACTCTATTGAATGTCCAGAATTCCACCTCCAGTCTGGGAGCACTTGCACTTGTTCTGGGCTTTCTTGTCTTGCAGAAAGACAGAAGGATTGATTGTCATCCCAATAGTTGCATGAGCAGTTCAGGAGCATACTGGCAGCTGCTGAGCCCTCCCCAGTGTAATATATCTGTATCTGGCATAGCAAAGGTTAATGTGGGACTGGGAACAGTACTGCCCACAGTATGATGTAAAGAGGCACATGACCTGAGAATAGGATCAGCTGTGGGCTGGACAGAGACCTGTGTAGAAGCAAGCATGAAGTTAGCTCATTACTATGTACAAATGTACAGGGTATAGTACAAGCTATCTGTTATCAATAAATAGTCCATTATCAACCATACAAGACTCAGAATCTCTTCATGAGCCCTACTGAATGTACAACGTACAGCATGGTGACAGCGAGTGGAGAAACCCAGAACCTCAGAAGCTGGAGCAGAAATTCAAATATTGGAAAACTAAAGGTAGCAGCATTCTGAACTGATTGAAAGTACCTGAAGCAAAGGCACAGAGGGAGATCACCTGGAAGAAGCTCCATTGCAGAATTGGAAGCAGAAAAGTCAAAGAAAAGCTCTACCGTGCAGCCAAGGACTCCACAAAAATCTTGTGGAGCTCAATTGTGAATGCAGTCAAAGGACCTAGCAGGGATGAGCATTAAATTCAGTTCTCAGCCAGGACTAACTTAACAAGGTTCAGTGCTGTAAAAACGCCAGAAAAGCCAGTTTCCGAAATCTCTGCGGCTAGTTAGGTTCAGAGTCAGCACCATACCACATGGTGGCTGAGTTCATTGCAAGAAAAAGAAAAGCAGAAGATTTAAAAATCTCAATCAAAGCCAGGAATAGATTGTAAAATACCTGAAAATCCTCCAATAGCATAGCAATGGCCCAGAATAGTTGTCTGAGTAAATTGCTGCACAAAGCTAAAGACGAAAAGATGTCCAGACTGCCATCAGCGCAGGAGCCTGCCAAAACACGACAAGCATGGAAAGATCCTTCAAAAAAGCAGCTACTGCAGCGCCACATTTAAAACCTGCATGCTGTTTAAAGCTGTACTCACCTGAACTTTAAAGCAACTATGGACAACAAATCAACATTACCAGACCAATTTGGACTGATCCAAGGGCCAGACGAAACACAAGATAGGGAACTTTGGCAGAAAAGATTTTTAAGATACATGATAGCTTCAGGATTAGATAAAAAGCCAGAAACTGAATAAATGAGCATATTACTTTATTCAGTAGGTCTGATGGTCAGTGATATTATTGTGAGGCAAGGAATAAACAAATTCTCAGGTAAATTGATGAAGTTCTGATATCATTCAATACATATTTTGATCTAAGAAGCAACACAATTTTAGAGAAAGTGAAATTCAACAAATATGTCCGACAGCCTGGAGAACTGGTTGACTCCTTTATAAATGAATTAAACAGATTAGCTGAAGGCTGTGATTATGGTGACTTTACGTCAGAACTCATAAGAGACAGATTTGTTGTAGGAGTGGCTGACAATACCTTTTCAGACATACTACAAGCCAAGGAAGATCTGACTCTAGATAACTGAACATACAACATACAACATCCAGTAAGTGATCAAGAAGCAGATTCCTGAAACTGATATTAGACTGAGACAATGAAGTGGCTGGCACACATTCGGTGCAGATGTTTCATGCTGGTGAGTGCTGCAATGCAAACTCCTGCCTGACATCCCTGTGCACTCACACACTTAGACTGCCTGATGCCCTTATGAGAGTTAGTTTGTAGTCAGTAGACAGTGCAGTTAACCTGGTGGAATGCAGCAGATCATTCACCCTCTTCCCGCGCTGCTGGGCGTCTCTGCACTGGACTATGTGGACACTAATTTCCACTGAGACCCCTGCCCATGCTGCAGTGGTCAGATGGAAGGCCCTCCTGCTGCTACCCCAGGGAAACAGCACCTCCCACCTTTCCTGGATGAAATGGAGGAGACTTTCCAGAGAGACATCACTGGGCCGCAGGGCCACATGCTGTCTGTGTTTCTGTGACATCCTGGATGAGCAAACCAGAGCTCCTAGCTTGCAGTAAGTGAGTGACTGTCTGGCTGTCCTTTAAATAGGGGGCCTGGACCTTTGACCCCATGAGGTAACGGTGGGAAGGGCAACTTCCTGGCATCAGATTCACCATACTCTGCATAGAATCATAATGAGCTAAACAGGACAAGGTCACATACATTCAGCCGTCCCGCCCTCCAGAGGAAATCACTGACTTCCACTCCTGTGACCGAATTTAGACTTCACAATAGAAGATTCTGCCCAATTATTCTATTCTATAACATTTTTCTTTTAAAAGGTGGACTTGTATATTTCCAGGAACTCTTGTTTCATTTCATATTATCAGTGTTTGCTTTAGCAAAACTAGTCGGTATGATATCAGTGACCATGTATTTGTTGTCTCTCCACTCAGTGATTTGTTCGGTCAGTGGAAGTCAGTACATCACGACCTTTGATGGGACTCGTTATTATTTCAGTGGAGGATGCATTAATACCTTAGTGACAACTGACTTGTTCACTGTCTCCCTTGGCACAAACACGTGTGAAGAGGTAAGAACAGTGACTTTGCTGATAATTAAATTCTGCAAGGATAAAGCAATAGGAAAATGGTGTGTTGATCCCATTTCATAGTTCCTGATCTTAGTTCTCTCTGTAAAATGGACACAAGAATTTTTAGGAGCAGAGAAAGGCTAAACAAAGAGGCTAAAAGAGGTTAAGCAAGCCCATCCATTTAAAGAGATCAACTCTTCCTATCTATCTTCCCCTAAATCTTTGGTCTTAAGAAATACATTCAGTTGTTCCTTGAACCCACTTTTTTTTTCATGGCATATCTGTGTCACTTGGAAGGCCAGCATTTATTGCCCATCCCTAATTGCCCTTGAGAAGTATTCCTGATAGCTCTTAGGAAGACAGCACTACCTTTTCTTAAAATTTATTCATAGGATGTAAACTTCTCATCCCTAATTACCCTTTAGAAGGTGGTGGTGAGCTGCCTTCTTGAACCGCTGCAGTCCATGTGGTGTAGGTACACCCACAGCGCTGTTAGGGAGGGAGTTCCAGGATTATGACCCAGCGACAGTGAAGGAACGGTGATATATTTCCAAGTCAGGATGGTGAGTGACTTGGAGGGGAAATTCCAGGTGGTGGTGTTCCCATCTATCTGCTGCCCTTATCCTTCTAGATGATAATGGTCATTGGTTTGGAAGATGCTGCCTAAAGAGGCTTGGTGAATCCCTGCAGTGCATCTTGTTGATAGTACACACACTGCTGCTACTGTGGTTGGTGGTGGAGGGAGTAAATGTTTGTGGATGGGGTGCCAATCAAGTGGGCTGCTTTGTCCTGGATGGTGTCAAGCTTCTTGCATGTTGTTGGAGCTGCACTCATTCAGTGGAGCGAATGTTACTTGCCACTTGTCAGCCCAAGCCTGCATATTGTCCAGGCCTTGCTACATTTCGACATGGACTGCTTCAGTATCTGAGGAGTCATGAATGGTGTTGAGCATTGTGCAATCATCAGTGATTATCCCCACTTATGACCTTATGATAGGAGGAAGGTCATTGATGAAGCAACTGATGATGGTTGGGCCTAAAGCACTACGCTGTGGAACTCCTGCAGTGATGAACTGGAACTGAGATGACTGACCTCCAACAGCCACAACCATATTCCTTTGTGCTAGGTATGACTCTAACCAGCAGAGAGTTTCTACCTGATTCCCATTGATTCCAGTTTTGCTAGGGCTCCTTGATGCCACACTCGGTCAAATGCTGCCTTGATATCAAGGGCAGTCACTCTCACCTCACCTTGGGAGTTCAGCTCTTTCATCCATGTTTGAACCAAGGCTATAATGAGGTCAGGAGCTGAATGGCCCTGGCAGAACCCAAACTGAGTGTCAGAGAGCAGGTTATTGCTAAGCAAATGCCACATGATAGTACTGTTGATGACCCCTTCCATTACTTTACTGATGATCAAGAGTAGACTGATGGGGCAGTAATTGGTTGGGGTGGATTTGGCTTTTTGTGTACGGGACATTCCTGGGAATTCTGGGTAGATGCCAGTGTTGTAGCTATACTGGAACAGCTTGGCTAGGGGGGCAGCAAGGTCTGGGGCACAAGTCCTCAATACTACTGCCGGAATATAGTTGGAGCCCAAAACCTTTGCAGTATCTCCACATTGGTATTCCCATATTGTGGTATAACATACCTTCCAATTTATTAAAATGCCTAAGTTGCACCTGCAAGCACAAAACCATCTAGTGTCTGTCCTCCCCATCCCCCACCAGCCACCTTCCCCCAGCACTGAAAGGGACTATACTTTTGCATGAACATTACAACTTAAATAGACATTTCCCAGGGACAAAAGTCAGGTTAAGGCTACCCCAAATTTGAGGGAAGGGAGAAAATTGCCAAGAAATGAGTTAAACTCATCTGTATTACCTCAGGTGTCATTTATCTGTGCTTCTTCCTTAATTACACTTGCTTGTCTTGATTCATTATGCTAATTCATTGTTAGGCTAATCTACAATGCTTGAGGAGGAAACAATGTTGTTTGATAGTTTGGCCAATACTTTGCTCCTCTGTTCCAGCATTTGACTGCACTTTGCACTACATTTGCCATCCATAGTAGGGCCTGTCTGTTGTGTCTTTCAGAATGGGAGAGCTGTTACACATCTGGCCCCATGGTATTTTGGTGGAGAATTGCCTGGTTTCAATGCTCAGGCAAACCTGATTAATTGAGGGCAATGCCCTCCTGCAACCTTTCGTCCTTCTGCACAGCCAACAACTGATTCACCACTGAGGGATTTTGTTGTGATAGGACTTATTGATTGGTAATTCTTGCTCACCATGTCACAGCGTGCTGTAAAGTATGTAGACTCATCCCATCTACTTTGCCCCTCCTGACGCACCCACTGTAGTCCATGGCTGCTTCCTTGTCAGAAGAGATTCTGCCTATTTTACAATAGCCTTAATGTCTGGATGCTGTTCCTGCTATTTGCCACACACTGATGTGGTTGGTAGTAGCAGCTCACCCCAATATTTGGTGCTACCTGATGCTTGCCTCCCAGCACATGGCAAAATACTTGTTCCTGTGACATGTGGTTAGGTCTGGAATTAAAGTATATTGCACCTAGATGGAACTGGGAAGCCAAGTTGAAAGGCTAAATTGTAGGACCAAGTTTGAAAGAAATGAAGAAGAAAATGGTCAGCCAGGTAATAGTGATTAAATGTCACCATGTTTAGATTTTTAAAAACTTGAAGATTGGAGAAGAAAGTTCGAGGAAGATAATGCATTCCATGTCATTGAAAAGGATGATAGGTTCGAAATGTTGTAATGAGTCTTTAATTGGACACGTTGATAAACAGGAATAGGCATGTGTAGGATGGCATATTTGGAGAACAAGGCAGGAAACTTAAGAAAAGTTTGGCGTGGATATAGCAGTTCCAGGGAAAATGGTAGATGTATCAATGTCCGAGCAGTAGGAGGCATGGTTCTTAATGAATATTTTGCCCTTGTCTTCAAAAAAGTGAAGAACAAATCTGACCTTGTAATTGAGGAGGAATGTGAAATATTAGTTGAGGTAAACAGTAAGAGATATTAAGATGTTTAACATCGTTCAAAGTGGATAAGTCACTTGGCCCAGCTGAAATTTATCCCAGGCTTCCAAAAGAAGCAAGAGAAGAAATAGTGGAGGCACCACAATAATTTTCCCATACTCTCTGGTTACTGGCTGGAGGACTGCTAATGTTGTAACATTGTTAAAATGAGAGGAAGGGACAGCCTGAGCAATAACAGGCCAGACAGCCTAGCTCCGATAGTGGGAAAATTATTGGAAAAAGTTCTGAAAGCCAGTGTCATTTTTTTTTAGAAAGGCAGGGATTAATCAAGAAATCAGCATGGATTAGTTAAGAACAGTCAGTGTGGATTAGTTAAGGGAAGGTCATGTCTAACTAACTTGATTTAATTTTTTGGAATCACAACGAGGGGGGTCACTGAAGACAGTGCATTTGGTTTAGTCTACATGAATTTCAGGAAGGAATTTGACAAGATCCCACGAATACCATAGAGTGCAAGAAGATAATAATGGGCAGGTGGTTGGAACAGTGGCAGATAGAGTTCAGCTCAGAGAAGTGTGAGATAATGCATTTGGGGAAGGTAAGGCAATGGAATGAGCAATAAATGGTAGATACTGAGGTATGGAGAAATGCATGTTCACAGGTCCCTGAAAGTGGCTGGACAGGTAGATAAATTGGTCAAGAAGGCATATGGGATATTTGCCAAGGCATTGGGTATAAGAGCTGGGAGGTAATGCTGGAATTGTATAAAACACTGGTTAGACCACAGGTGGAGTACTGCGTGTACATAACTCTCAAAAAGACATGATTGCACTATGGAGGGTACAGAGGAGATACAGAAAGATGTTGCCTGGACTGGAGAATTTTAGTTATGAAGAAAGTTTAGATAGGCTAAGATTGCTTTACCTTTGGAAATGAAGAGGCTGAGAAGAGATCTAACTGGAATGTATAAAATTATGAGAAGTCTAGGTAGAGTGGATAGCAAGGTCCTATTCCCCTTAGTTGCAGGGCATAGATTTAGGGTAAGAGGTTGGAGGTTTAGAAGGGACTCAAGGGGAACTTTTTCATTTAGAGAATGGCGGTGATAAACTGGAACTCACGGCCTGAAAGGGCGTTAGAGACAAAAACCTTCATCACATTTTAAAAAGTATTTGAATATGTAGTTGAAATGCCAAAATCTGGAGAATAGGCTGGATGGCTACTTAACAAAAACAGAATTACCTGGAAAAACTCAGCAGGTCTGGCAGCATCGGCAGAGAACAAAAGAGTTGACGTTTTGAGTCCTCATGACCCTTCGACAGAACTTGAGTTCGAGTCCCAAGAAAGAGTTGAAATATAAGCTGGTTTAAGGTGTGTGTGTGGGGGGCGGAGAGATAGAGAGAGAGAGAGAGGTGGAGGGGGGGGGTGTGGTTGTAGGGACAAACAAGCAGTGATAGAAGCAGATCATCAAAAGATATCAACAACAATAGTACAATAGAACACATAGGTGTTAAAGTTAAAGTTGGTGATATTATCTAAACGAATGTGCTAATTAAGAATGGATGGTAGGGCACTCAAGGTATAGCTCTAGTGGGGTTTTTTTTTAATTTTTTTTTTATAATGGAAATAGGTGGGAAAAGGAAAATCTTTATAATTTATTGGAAAAAAAAAGGAAGGGGGAAACAGAAAGGGGGTGGGGATGGGGGAGGGAGCTCACGACCTAAAGTTGTTGAATTCAATATTCAGTCCGGAAGGCTGTAAAGTCCCTAGTCGGAAGATGAGGTGTTGTTCCTCCAGTTTGCGTTGGGCTTCACTGGAACAATGCAGCAAGCCAAGGACAGACATGTGGGCAAGAGAGCAGGGTGGAGTGTTAAAATGGCAAGCGACAGGGAGGTTTGGGTCATTCTTGCGGACAGACCGAAGGTGTTCTGCAAAGCGGTCGCCCAGTTTACGTTTGGGCTGTCCAATGTAGAGGAGACCACATTGGGAGCAACGAATGCAGTAGACTAAGTTGGGGGAAATGCAAGTGAAATGCTGCTTCACTTGAAAGGAGTGTTTGGGTCCTTGGACGGTGAGGAGAGAGGAAGTGAAGGGGCAGGTGTTGCATCTTTTGCGTGGGCATGGGGTGGTGCCATAGGGCGGGGTTGAGGAGTAGGGGGTGATGGAGGAGTGGACCAGGGTGTCCCGGAGGGAGCGATCCCTACGGAATGCCGATAAGGGGGGTGAAGGGAAGATGTGTTTGGTGGTGGCATCATGCTGGAGTTGGCGGAAATGGCGGAGGATGATCCTTTGAATGCGGAGGCTGGTGGGGTGATAAGTGAGGACAAGGGGGACCCTATCATGTTTCTGGGAGGGAGGAGAAGGCGTGAGGGCGGATGCGCGGGAGATGGGCCGGACACGGTTGAGGGCCCTGTCAACGACCGTGGGTGGAAAACCTCGGTTAAGGAAGAAGGAGGACATGTCAGAGGAACTGTTTTTGAATGTAGCATCATCGGAACAGATGCGACGGAGGCGAAGGAACTGAGAGAATGGGATAGAGTCCTTACAGGAAGCGGGGTGTGAGGAGCTGTAGTCGAGATAGCTGTGGGAGTCGGTGGGTTTGTAATGGATATTGGTGGACAGTCTATCACTAGAGATTGAGACAGAGAGGTCAAGGAAGGGAAGGGAAGTGTCAGAGATGGACCACGTGAAAATGATGGAGGGGTGGAGATTGGAAGCAAAATTAATAAATTTTTCCAAGTCCCGACGAGAGCATGAAGCGGCACCGAAGTAATCATCGATGTACCAGAGAAAGAGTTGTGGCTACTTGTTGGCTGGCAGAGACATAATGGGCCAATTGACCTCCTTCCATATCACAAATTTTCTCTAGTTTTGTGGCTGGATTTTATGGCCACAAATCAGGTGTGCCCTAATTTTTCTACATTTCAATGATTCTACTGCCACAGATCAGTAGCTGAACCCAGTTAACACTTTGCTAATCTGGTTTTCTGTTTTATTTAGGCTGACAATGGTAACTGTATTGAATATGTCACTCTGACAGTCAAGGCAATTGGAATATCAATAACGCTTACTAAAACTGGCCGTGCCTTTCTTGGAAAAAATGAAACTGAACTTCCCTTTGTCTATGGGTCAGGTAAGCCCCACTGCTTCAGAGTTCAGGCTGTGTGTTTTTATGTTTCTTTGTTTACCTGAACCTATTTATCTCTCTTAGTACCTCTCTTGGTCTGGCACAAGGCCCATTTGATGCAGGAATGTGCTCTTGAAGCAAGGTTGAATTCTTTCTGATTTTCTTGTTACACTGCTAGAAGGGTACAGTAATGAAAAGTAAACTTTTAATGAAGAGGTCTGAATGAATGATCTAGGAATCAGTGTTCAAATCCAACTGCAGCAACTGGTGAATTTAAATTCAGGTAAATAAATAAGATATGGGATTTTTAAAAAACTGGAATAAGTAATGGTGACCATGAAACTACAAGATGGTTGAAGGCATCTGCTTACAACATTTTCCCTTTTGAGTCAGAAAGTGGGAGGTGGGCCATTTCCTGATTTGTTCCTGAGTTATGAAGGTCAGCCCCTTTACATTAACTTTTCATCTTCCAGAGTTGGGGTTGAGCTGGAGTTGAAGCCTCCAAGGCCACAATGGAGGTGGGTGGATGCTAATGCAGGAAGGTTAGAAGGCTGCCTCTATTTACTGGAACATCTCTACATGGTTGTTAGGCTTCCCAGCCCTCACCAACCCATTTCATCTCCATGTCCCCCATGAATCCTTCAAACCCTTTATGCTTGCCATGCACCCAGGACCTGAAGGCCTATGTCCCAGGACTCTAAAAGTGATAGATGCAGAGATATTGGGTGCACTGGCAATAATTTTCCAAAATCCCCTAGATTCTAGAACAGTCCCAGCAGATTGGAAGCTAGCAAAAGTAACATTGCAATTGAAGAAAGCAGAAAGAGAGAGGAAATAGACCAGTTAGCCTGACATCAGTCATTGGGAAAGTGCTGGAGCCTATTATTAAAGAAGTTTTAACAATACACTTAGAAAATCATAGTAGGATCAGATGAAGTCAATATGATTTTAAAAAAGGGAAATAGTGTTTGACAAATTTATTACCTTGACGATAGAAATAGTAGGGTAGATAAAGGGAAAGGTGTAGTGTACCTGGATTTCAAAAAGACATTCGATAAGGTGAAGATGAAAAGTTAATAGGTAAGATAAGGTCTCATGAAGCTGGGGTAATATACTGGCATGGATACAGGGTTGTTTACTGGAGAGGATGCAAAGAGTAGGCATAAATGGTTTACGTTGTAAGGGTGGCCGAGTTGCTACTATTGTTGATAGAGTTGATCTGCAGATATTTCTTGGGTGGAAACGTTGGGGTGTGTGTCCTGACGCCACGGCATTGGGGTGTGCGCACCTGCCGAACTGTCAAAGGCCTATTAAGGCCATTTAAATATCAATTCAAACGATAAATTGAGTTGCCCGTCCAACCTTAAGGTTGACAGGCAGGCGAAAAGCCCAGGTGGCCTTCGCATTTTACATGGAACCTCATCCACGGGTGGGATGAGGTTTCATGAAGGGTTTATAAATTAAATACATTTTTTCATTAATATTCCTTGACATGTTCCAGCTCATGTGACATTGAGGGACATGTCTTAAAATATTTTCTTTTCTTTATTTAAACTTTTAAACCTTAACCGAATCTCCCTGAGGCACAGAGTTCTGTGTTCTTTTGCACACACATGCGAATGAGCGCAGGCCCCAACTCAGGGAATTCCCCCCACCCGCACAGGGAGTGCACAGTGCTCTGGGCACACATCACACTGGACGGGCTTTAATTGGCCCACCCACGTAAAATGGTGGCGCGCACCTGATTGGGTTCGCGCCCGCCACCCGCACAACCCCCCTCCCAACGGGGGGAAATTTCTGCCCATTAAGTTTATTTATAATATACTCAGCAGCAACTGCACGTGTGCTTTCAACTCCAACTCTATCTCTACACTGACTGCTGAGATAGCCCATGCTACTCTCTTATTGGTTACTACAGATCATGTGATCTTCCCTAAAAGTATTATTCCTGAAGCTACATTGCACACTAAATAATAATTACTGCAGTTTGTTTTCAGGTTGACAGGCTGTGATCAGTAGAGTGCCACAAGGATCAGTGCTGGGGCATCAGCTATATACAGTCTACATTGATGACTTAGAAAGTAATGTATTTAAGTTGTAAAATTGATGTTCAGATAGACTTGGGTGTGCTTGTACAAGGAACTGCGAATGTTACTTGCCACTTGTCAGCCCAAGCCTGGATATTGTCCAGGTCTTGCTGCATTTGGACATGGACTGCTTCACTGTCTGAGGAGTCGTGAATGGTGCTGAACATTGTGCAATTATCAGCGAACATCCCCACTTCTGGCCTTATGATGGAAGGAGGGTCATTGATGAAGCAGCTGAAGATGGTCACTACCCTGAGGAACTCCTGCAATGATGTCCTGGAACTGAAATGACTGACCTCCAACAACCACAACCATCTTCCTTTGTGCTAGGCATGACTCCAACCAATGGAGAGTTTTCCCCCTGATTCCCATTGATTCCAGTTTAGCTCGGGCTCCTTAATTCCACACTCGGTCAAATGTGACCTTGATGTCTCACTTCACCTCGGGAGTTCAGCTCTTTGTCCATGTTTGAACCAAGGCTGTAATGAGGCCAGGAGCTGAGTGGTCCTGGCAAAACCCAAACTGGGTATCAGTGAGCAGGTTATTGCAAAGCAAGTGCTGCTTGATAGCACTGTTGATGACCCCTTCCATTACTTTACTGATGATGGAGAGTAGACTGATGAGGCCAGGTTCGATTTGTCCTGCTTTTTGTGTACAGGTCATACCTGGGCAATTTTCCACATAGCTAGGTAGATGCCAGTTTTGTAGCTGAACTGGAACAGCTTGGCTAGGGGCACAGCAAGTTCTGGAGCACAAGTCATTTGTACTATTACCAGAATATTGTCAGGGCCCATAGCCTTCGCACTATCCAGTATCTTCAGCCGTTTTTTGATATCACTTGGAGTGAATTAAATTGGCTGACGACTGGCATCTGTGATGCTGGGGACCTCCAGTGGAGGCTGAGATGGATCATCCACTCGGCACTTCTGTCTGAAGATTGTAGCAAATGCTTCAGTCTTATCTTTTGCACTGATGTGCTGGGCTCCACCATCATTGAGCATGGGGATATTTGTGGAGACTCCTCCTCCTCCAGTGTGTTGTTTAGTTGTCCACCACCATTCACGACTGGTGGCAGGACTAGAGAGGACTAGAGAGCTTAGATCCATTGGTTGTGGGATCGCTTAGCTCTGTCTATCACTTCCTGCTTATTCTGTTTGGCACACAAGTAATCCAGTGTTATAGCTTCACCAGGTTGGCACCTCATTTTTAGTATACCTGATGCTGCTCCTGGCATGCCCTCCTGCACCCTTCATTAAACCAGGGTTGGTTCCCTGGCTTGATGGTAATGGTAGAGTGGGGGATATGCCGGGCCATGAGGTTACAGATTGTGTTCGAGTACAATTCTGCTGCTGCTGATGGCCCACAGCGCCTCATGGATGCCCAGCCTTGAATTGCTGGATCTGTTTGAAATCTACCCCATTTTGCACGGTGATGGTGCCACAAAACACGATAGAGGGACTTCGTCTCCACAATGACTGTGCGGTGGTCACTCCTACCGATACTGTCATGGACAGATGCATCTGCAGCAGGCAGGTTGGTGAGGATGAGGTCAAGAATGTTTTTCCCTCTTGTTGCTTCCCTCACCACCTGCTGCAGACCCAGGCTAGCAGCTATGTCCTTTAGGACTCAGCCAACTCAGTCAGTAGTGGTCTTACTGTGCCACTCTTGGTGATAGACATTGAAGTCCCCCATCCAGAGCACATTCTGTGCCCTTGCCACCCTCAGTGCTTCCTCCAAGTGGTGTTCAAAATCAAGGAGCTCTCATTCATCAGCTGAGGGAGAGCGGTACGTGGTAATGAGCAGGAGGTTTCCTTGCCCATGTTTGACCTGATGTCATGAGACTTCATGGGGTCCAGAGTCAATGTTGAGGACTCCCAGGGCAACTTCCTTATTACTGTACACCACTGTGCCCTCGGTCTGGTGGCTCTCTCCTGCCGGTGGGACAGGACATACCCAGGGATTGTGATGGTGGTCCAAAACAAAAACAGAAATACCTGGAAAAACTCAGCAGGACTGGCAGCATCGGTGGAGAAGAACAAAGTTGATGTTTCGAGTCCTCATGACCCTTCAACAAAACTAAGTAAAAATAGGAGAGGGGTGAAATATAAGCTGGTTTAAGGTGAGGGGGGAGGTTGTAGGGACAAGCAAGCAGTGATGGGAGCAGATAACCAAAAGATGTCAGACAAAAGAACAAAGAGCTGTTGAAGGTGGTGAAATTATCTAAAAGAATGTGCTAATTAAGAATGGATAGCAGGACGCGCAAGGTACAGTTAGCTCTAGTGGGAGTGGGGAGAAATAAGACTAAAAGGGCATAAAAGGTATAGATTTAAAAATAATGGAAATAGGTGGGATAAGAAAAATCTATATAAATTATTGGAAAGAACAAAAGGGAGGGGGAAGAAACAGAAAGGGGGTGGGGATGGAGGAGTGAGTTCAATATCTAAAGTTGTTGAATTCAATATTCAGTCCGGAAGGCTGTAAAGTGCCTAGTCGGAAGATGAGGTGTTGTTCCTCCAGTTTGCGTTGAACTTCACTGGAACAATGCAGCAAGCCAAGGACAGACATGTGGGCAAGAGAGCAGGGTGGAGTGTTAAAATGGCAAGCGACAGGGAGGTTTGGATCATTCTTGCGGACAGACCGAAGGTGTTCTGCAAAGCGGTCGCCTAGCCTGCGTTTGGTCTCTCCAATGTAGAAGAGACCGCATTGGGAGCAATGAATGCAATAGACTAAGTTGGGGGAAATGCAGGTGAAATGCTGCTTCACTTGAAAGGAGTGTTTGGCCCCTTGGACAGTGAGGAGAGAGGAAGTGAAGGGGCAGGTGTTGCATATTTTGCATATGCATGGGGAGGTGCCGTAGGTGGGGGGTTGAGGAGTAGGGGTTGATGGAGGAGTGGACCAGGGTGTGCCGGAGGGAACGATCCCTACGGAATGCCGCCAGGTGGGGTGAAGGGAAGATGTGTTTGGTGGTGACATCATGCTGGAGTTGGCGGAAATGGCAGAGAATGATCCTTTGAATGCGGAGGCTGGTGGGGTGATAAATGAGGACAAGGAGGACCCTATCATGTTTCTGGGAGGGAGGAGAAGGTGTGAGGGAGGATGTGCGGGATATGGGTCGGATACGATTGAGGGCCCTGTCAACGACCGTGGGTGGAAAACTTTGCTTAAGGAAGAAGGAGGACATGTCAGAGGAACTGTTTTTGAAGGTGGCATCATCAGAACAGATGCAATGGAGGTGAAGGAACTGAGAGAATGGGATAGAGTCCTTACAGGAAGCGGGGTGTGAGGAGCTGTAGTCGAGGTAGCTGTGGGAGTCGGTAGGTTTGTAATGGATATTGGTGGACAGTCTATCTCCAGAAATTGAGACAGAGAGGTCAAGGAAGGGAAGGGAAGTGTCAGAGATGGACCAAGTGAAAATGATGGAGGGGTGGAGATTGGAAGCAAAATTAATAAATTTTTCCAGGTCCCAACGAGAGCATGAAGCAGCACCGAAGTAATCATCGATGTAGCGGAGAAAGAGTTGTGGGAAGGGGCCGGAGTAGGATTGGAACAAGGAATGTTCCACATTCCCCATAAAGAGACAGGCATAGCTGGGGCCCATGCGGGTACCCATAGCCACACCTTTTATTTGGAGGAAGTGAGAGGAGTTGAAGGAGAAATTGTTCAGTGTGAGAACAAGTTCAGCCAGACGGAGGAGAGTAGTGGTGGATGGGGATTGTTCGGGCCTCTGTTCGAGGAAGAAGCTGAGAGCCCTCAGACCATCCTGGTGGGGGATGGAGGTGTAGAGGGATTGGACGTCCATGGTGAAGAGGAGGCGGTTGGGGCCAGGGAACTGGAAATTGTTGATGTGATGTAAGGTGTCAGAGGAATCACGGATGTAGTTGGGAAGGGACTGGACAAGGGGAGAGAGAAGGGAGTCAAGATAATGAGAAATGAGTTCCGTGGGGCAGGAACAGGCTGACACGATCAGTCTGCGGAGACAGTCCTGTTTGTCGATTTTTGATAGGAGGTAGAAGCGGGCCGTCCGAGGTTGGGCGACTATCGGTTGGAAGCTGTGGGAGGAAGATCTCCAGAGGAGATGAGGTCAGTGACAGCCCTGGACACAATGGCTTGATGTTCAGTGGTGGGGTCCTGGTCTAGGGGGAGGTAGGAGGAAGAGTCTGAGAGTTGACGCTCAGCCTCTGCGAGGTAGAGGTCAGTGCGCCAGACAACAACAGCACCATGGCTGGTGAATACACGGCTGGGGCTGGGATTGGAAGATGGGGTGGGGACGGAGGGACAGGCAAGGGTGGAGGGTCCTAGATGGGTGTTGGTGTCGATGAGTTGTTGGAGCTTGCGCTCCTTAGCACTTGAGAGAAAGAGAAAAAGTTTCTTGTTGAGGCGTCGGATGAGCCGAAGGATAAAATGAAACTGGGGGCACGTTCAGCTTTGAGAAAGGGTACGGCGGTGCTGCTGGAGGGAGAGGTCGAGTGTGTTCATATGGCAGCGCATGGCACTGAGTGTGGATCTCAGAATGTGACGGGAACAGCAGTCCGAGAAACGTTTTATGTCCCGGAGATACCTGTAATCCTGGGTGGGTTCAAAACATGAGGGATGGAATTTCAGTTGAAATCCACGTGGGGTAATTCGGAGATGGAGACAGTCACTGAGAAAGGAGATATGGCTGTGAAAGCGGGTTTTAGTAAACACCTTGTCAAACACCAGGAGAGAAATGGAAAGAAATGAAGGTGAACAAGGCAAGAGAGAGATTCGAAAATCCTGATGGAGAGTAGGACAGAACTTCTTCAAGGTAGGCATTTCTTAAAGAGAAGTGGCAGTCAATTAAACACAGAGATAAAAACAAAAAACCGCCGACGCTGGAAATCCAAAACAAAAACAGAATTACCTAGAAAATCTCAGTGTCTGGGACATTATCTGTAAGGTATGATTCCGTGAGGATGACTATGTCAGGTTGTTGCTTGACTAGTCTGTGAGACAGCTCTCCCAACTTTGGCATGACCCCTCCGATGTTAGTAAGGTGGGCTTTGCAGGGTCGACAGGGCTGAGCTTGCCGTTGTCGTTTCCAGTGCCTAGATTGATGCCGGGTGGTCTGTCCACTTTCATTCCTTTCTTGTGACTTTGTATTGGTTGGTTACAACCAAGTGGCTTGCTAGGCCATTTCAGAGTGCATGTAAGAGTGGAGTCACATGTAGGCCAGACCAGGTAAGGATGGCAGATTTTCTTCCCTCAGAACATTAGTGAACCAGTTGGGTTTTTTTTTATTACAGTCAGTAATGGTTTCATGGTCGTCATCATCAGGCTTTTAATTCTAGATTTTTATTGAGTTCAGATTTCACCATATCTGCTGTGGTGGGATTCAAACCCAGGTCCCCCGAGCATTACCCTGAGTTTTTGGATTACTAGTCCAGCGACAATACCACCACACCATCACCTCCCCTCTCTTGGCAGTGGATCACTCAGCTTGAAGAATGCAGTTAGCTGCAAGAATTAATATGAATTGTAGATGTCCTCTGATTCTTGAGCCTTCCACTAACCAGTGCAGTTTTTCCCTATCTATTTTGTCCAGTAGTAATCTGGATTAAGATATGGCAGAGCAGGTTTTATGTCTGGACATAGGTAAAGCTAAGGATCAAGTTCTACTGAGGGAGTTTGAGGAGCTAGATTCTAAATTAATAAACAGAGCCTGAAGGGTAATCTCTGACTTACTACCCAAGTTATGCACAAATTGGCATTAGGTCTTGCCAAATCTAATTGCGAAGGCTCACTGTTTCACCTGTTTTACTTATTCCAAACACATTCACCTCTTTCACAACAAAACAGAAAAACCTGGAAAAACTCAGCAGGTCTGGCAGCATCGGCGGAGAAGAGTACAGTTGACGTTTCGAGTCCTCATGACCCTTCAACAGACATCAACTGTACTCTTCTCCGCCGATGCTGCCAAACCTGCTGAGTTTTTCCAGGTATTTCTGTTTCTGTTTTTGTTTTGGATTTCCAGCACCTGCAGTTCTTTGTTTTTACATTCACCTCTTTCTTTGTTGGCTATACACTAAACATGAGCGGTTTTTTTGTCACATATGCAAGCATTTGCAAAACCAACATCTCCTTTCAGGATTTCTTTCTCACTTCTCGTTCTACACACTTGACTTTCCATTCCTCAGAACCTCATCCTGATTCCATTGTGTTTCTTCCCCAGTTCCTCGCATCTACACTGTATGTGACTGCGCTTAACATCTCTACTTTCTTTTTCAAGACCACCCACTTACTTTTGCTCTGTCGTTCTGAAGGACAAAACAATGAATAATGATAGGTGAAGATCACGATCAAGACAGGAATAGGAAACCTCAAGCCCTCATCCAAATGGAGTAGGATCCCTGCAGATTAATGGTTTGGCTAAAGTTATGAGCATTAGAAAAGATGAGGTTGGTGGCTTAGCTGAAGTAAACATTGTGGGTTATAAACTGGTCTGCATCCATTTTTCAGCATGGGGCTTGCAATTTATGACCTGCGTATGCCTGATCTCATTGAGGCAGGTAGCATACAAACTTGGTGATGCCTCCTCATTTACCTGATTGTAGCATTGGTCCAAGCATTGCTGAATGCTTAGGCATTTAGCATGGGGGTGTGTAGCATTTAGCATGGGGGTGTGTAGCATTTAGCATGGGGGTGTGTAGCATGTGTAGATATCTCATGGTGCAGCCAACCTGCTCCTCTTAAAGGCAGTCTCCTCTTAAAAGGGAGCTGCTGCTGGCTGCATGCAAGAGATGCACAGATGGAGTCCCAGGACAGGGCTCCTAGTTTCATGAATGCTGCGCTGGGAGCTTTTGTGGTCAAGGTGGACAGGAGGGGGGAGGTGAAATTTCCACAAGTGCCAGAAGGTTTTCAAGCCAAACCCTCAGAAGGAAATGGAAACGGGCTGCCAGGGAAGTGAACACAAGGAGTCTGGCCCAAGGACCTGGCAGCACGCTAAAAAAATGTTTAATGGTCTTACACGAGTAGTCAAGATCTGTGAATGCATCTTCAAAGGACCTCAGACTCACCACACACCAAATGACTCAGGCTGCTCAAATCACTGCATGCTCTCCATTCACCAAACAGCTATTGACAGTCAGGAGGTGAGGTACTTGCTGCAGAATTCCTAGCCTCTGATCTATTTTTGTAGCCACAGTATTTATGTTGGTTGCCCCCAGGAGGTTGCCCCCAGAATTCAGTGATGGTAATGCCATTCAATGTCACAGGGAGATGGTTAGATTCTCTCCTGCTTTCAGATGGGGTTTTCTGCTCCCTCGCACTGGCCAGATCTTCCGGTCCCACCAAAGTCTACAGACATTTGAAAGGCTGAACTCATCCGCTGCAGAGAAACCTGCCATGGCTGGGCTTGAAAGTCACTTGCCGCTTACTAGTCCAAGCCTGAACATTGTCTAGGTGTTATGACACAGCTTTTGATAAAGGCTGAGTTATTTAAAATCCCAGAGGGAAAATTTAAACAAATGTCATAACCTAAATTTTCAATTGGTATGTTTGAGATTCAACTCTGAATTCAGGAATAAAACCCACCAAGCCTCAAGAGGTTTTTTATATAAATTAAATTAAACATTTATTAATTTAACAACAAATTTAAACACATACACGTCTACAAATTACTTCCATAATAAACAAATACCCAAATTAATCTTCACCAAGGCAAAAATAACCCATAATCAGAAACCAGGCAAAGCACATTTTACCTTACAAATTCAAAATGATGTTCTTTTCAATTTGGTTCCTTCATACAGTGTGGGGGTTACAGGCTTAGATCTTACATGCCCCTGACTTACACACAAAACTCTTCTGTATATATCTAGCCTTCCCTTTGAATGTAAATTCTCATTGTATCACCAGGCCCTTTGAACTCCATCTCTCTTAACAATTAAACCCCTTTCATAGTTCCAATTGTATTAATAATATTGGTGTCTCCTCGCTAGATGCAAGGTTTCACCCCCAGTCTTTGAATGGTTTATTCAACAGAATGCAAATGTACCCTCTACCTTACTGTTTATATCTCAAAACTACTATACATCAAAGCAGCCAAACTAACTGGCTTTAATCCTATTAAGGCACACACACTTACAACTACAGACACAGGCCCTACTCCAGCTCTAATTTAAAATAATTTCCAATAACATTATATACATTAATATCTTCATGACACTAGGTCTTGCTGCATATGAACATGGACTTTTTCCAATAACTGAGGGGTTACGGATGGAACTGCAGACTGCAATCATGATCTTTTTTCCAGTAATAAAATCTAAATTGTTATAGGAAATAATTTAAAATACATCACTTTTGTTCCAGACGGTACTTGCAAATTAGCCTAGGACTTAAATGAAATTAAGAATGCTGAAAACACACAATAAGGCAGATTTTCAATTTGCCCAGGAGGTGTGAAATTGGCATTGCAGGAACCTTCTGTTTTTGTAGCGTCTGCAATGAATGGCTGACCTGCAACACTTGTTTTATACTTAGCAAGTTGATAATCCAAAATAAAAACAAAAAACTACAGATGCTGGAAATCCAAAACAAAAATAAAAATACCTGGAAAAAATCAGCAGGTCTGGCAGCATTTGCGAAGAGGAACACAGTTAATGTTTCGAGTCCATATGACTCTTCAACAGAACTAAGGAAAAATTGAAAAGAGATGAAATATAAGCTGGTTTAAGGGGTGGGCGGGTAGAGCTGGATAGAGGGTCAGTGATAGGTGGAGATAACCAAAAGATGTCATAGACAAAAGGACAAAGAGGTGTTGAAGGTGGTGATATTATCTAAGGAATGTGCTAATTAAGGGTAGAAAGGATGAGCAAGGTACAGATAGCCCTAGTGGGGCTGGGGTGGGGGGAAGGGATAGAAATAGGCTCAAAGGTAGAGATAAAATAATGGATGGAAATACATTTAAAAATAATGAAAATAGGTGGGAAAAGAAAAATCTATATAAATTATTGGAAAAAAACAGGGGGATCGGAAAGGTGGGGGGGGGGGATGGAGGGGAAAGTTCATGATCTAAAATTGTTGAACTCAATATTCAGTCCAGAAGGCTGTAAAGTGCCTAGTCAGAAGATGAGGTGCTGTTCCTCCAGTTTGTGTTGAGCTTCACTGGAACAATGCAGCAGGCCAAGGACGGACATGTGGGCATGAGAGCAGGGTGGTATGTTGAAATGGCAAGCGACAGGGAGGTCTGGGTCATGCTTGCGGACAGACCGAAGGTGTTCTGCAAAGCGGTCACCCAGTCTGTGTCTGGTCTCTCCAATGTAGAGGAAACCGCATTGGGAGCAACGAATGCAGTAGACTAAACTGAGGGAAGTGCAAGTGAAATGCTGCTTCACTTGAAAGGAGTGTTTGAGCCCTTGGACGGTGAGGAGGGGGGAAGTAAAGGAGCAGGTGTTGCACCTTCTACGGTTGCATGGGAAAGTGCTGTGGGTGGGGGTTGAGGTGTAGGGGGTGATGGAGGAATGGACCAGGAACTATCCCTGCGGAATGCCACTGGGGGGTGAAGGGAAGATGTGTTTGGTGGTGGCATCATGCTGGATTTGGCGGAAATGGCGGAGGATGATCCTTTGAATGCGGAGGCTGGTGGGGTGATAAGTGAGGACAAGGGGGACCCTATCATGGTTCTGGGAGGCAGAGGAAGGTGTGAGGGCGGATGCGTGGGAAATGGGCCGGACATGGTTGAGGGCCCTGTCAACCACTATGGGTAGAAAACCTTGGTTAAGGAAGAAGGAAGGCATGTCAGAGGAACTGTTTTTGATGCGACGGAGGCAAAGGAACTGAGAGAATGGGATGGAGTCCTTACAGGAAGCGGAGTGTGAGGAGCTGTAGTCAAGGTAGCTGTGGGAGTCGGTAAGCTTGTAATGGATATTGGTGGACAGTCTATCACCAGAAATTGAGACAGAGAGGTCAAGGAAGGGAAGGGAAGTTTCAGAGATGGACCATGTGAAAATAATGGAGGGGTGGAAATTGGAAGCAAAATTAATAAATTTTTCCAGGTCCAGACGAGAGCATGAAGCAGCGCTGAAGCAATCATCGATGTACCGGAGAAAGAGTTGTGGGAGGGGCCTGGAGTAGGACTGGAACAAGGAATGTTCCACATACCCCATAAAGAGGCAGGCATAACTGGGACCCTTGCACCAGTTGATAAACTACTTTAGTAGGCCTGAGAGTCCTCCAAACAATAAATTACAGGTCAACTACTTCCTGCCTCTTAAGCAATAATGTTGAACATCTGCAGTAATTAAGATTGCTTGGAAGATAGAACATAATGGCTTAAAAATGTAATAATAGCTTAAAGGGGAAAATTAAGAACTTCTAGGAGCAGGAAACAGTCAACAAGTCTGTCAAATGCCCCATGCTACCAAATATCTCAGTCCATTCTCCCACCAGAAAATGTTCTAATTGTCTCCTGAGCCTATTTATGCAGCCTACTGCAGGCTTTTTCCTTGATAACTCAAATGAATGAAGAAATTCCACCTGGCTCTCTTTTTTACTCATAGCTTCTCAATCTTCTTTAGCCACTACCTTGAGTGTTCATCTGGCGTCCTCGATATTCCTGGAGATAATGAGTATGACCGGTGTTCACATCCAGTATGATTTCAAGGGAGGTAGAATCTACATGATTCTCCAGCCAAATATGGTGATAGAAACCCGGGGGCTCTGTGGAACATACAATAGGAATCAATTGGATGATTTCATGTAAGTAAATATTTTTCTGCTTCTAGATGTCTTTACTGTGCAGTTTTTGGCCCAGGAGGAAGAGTATTTCCTCCAGCCCTAGCAAATAAACCTATAAACCACCACCACAACCACCCCCAGCCCTCCACACAACATCAACTGCCCTGAAATCTGTCCAATCCTTGCCTCCACGATCCCTCCTCAACCACCCTTCCGCCATGATCACCAATCCTGCCCATCACTGATCATTCACATTCACCGAACTCCCACCAAATCATACCCTACCCACTGCCTCCTGGATCTGTCCACTCCCATCTCCATGATCTTCTCCTAATTCCCCACCAACAATCATTAACCCCCTGATTTACTGACCAACCCCATGGTTATTGATCTTCCATTGTCACCAATCCGCCATCGGGTCCCGATTCCCCTGTGACAACAGATCCACCCTGTCATCACCAACCTCTCCAACCACAGATCCACCCTGTCATCACCAACCCCTCCAACCACAGATCCACCCTGTCATCACCAACCCCTCCAACCACAGTCTACCCTGTCATCACCAACCCCTCCAACCACAGATCCACCCTGTCATCACCAACCCCTCAAACCACAGATCCACCCTGTCATCACCAACCCCTCCAACCACAGATCCACCCTGTCATCAACAACCCCTCCAACCACAGATCCACCCTGTCATCACCAACCCCTCCAACCACAGTCTACCCTGTCATCACCAACCCCTCCAACCACAGATCCACCCTGTCATCACCAACCCCTCCAACCACAGATCCACCCTGTCATCAACAACCCCTCCAACCACAGATCCACCCTGTCATCACCAACCCCTCCAATCACAGTCTACCCTGTCATCACCAACCCCTCCAACCACAGATCCACCCTGTCATCACCAACCCCTCCAACCACAGTCTACCCTGTCATCACCAACCCCTCCAACCACAGATCCACCCTGTCATCACCAACCCCTCCAACCACAGATCCACCCTGTCATCACCAACCCCTCCAACCACAGAGTCCACCCTGTCATCACCAACCCCTCCAACCACAGATCCACCCTGTCATCACCAACCCCTCCAACCACAGATCCTCCCTGTCATCACCAACCCATCCAACCACAGATCCACCCTGTCATCACCAACCCCTCCAACCACAGATCCGCCCTGTCATCACCAACCCCTCCAACCACAGATCCACCCTGTCATCAACAACCCCTCCAACCAGAGATCCACCCTGTCATCACCAACCCCTCCAACCACAGATCCACCCTGTCATCACCAACCCCTCCAACCACAGATCCACCCTGTCATCACCAACCCCTCCAACCACAGATCCACCCTGTCATCACCAACCCCTCCAACCACAGATCCACCCTGTCATCAACAACCCCTCCAACCACAGATCCACCCTGTCATCAACAACCCCTCCAACCACAGTCTACCCTGTCATCAACAACCCCTCCAACCACAGATCCACCCTGTCATCACCAACCCCTCCAACCACAGGTCCACCCTGTCATCACCAACCCCTCCAACCACAGTCTACCCTGTCATCACCAACCCCTCCAACCACAGATCCACCCTGTCATCACCAACCCCTCCAACCACAGATCCACCCTGTCATCAACAACCCCTCCAACCACAGATCCACCCTGTCATCACCAACCCCTCCAACCACAGATCCACCCTGTCATCACCAACCCCTCCAACCACAGATCCACCCTGTCATCACCAACCCCTCCAACCACAGATCCACCCTGTCATCACCAACCCCTCCAACCACAGTCTACCCTGTCATCACAACCCCTCCAACCACAGATCCACCCTGTCATCACCAACCCCTCCAACCACAGATCCACCCTGTCATCACCAACCCCTCCAACCACAGTCCACCCTGTCATCACCAACCCCTCCAACCACAGATCCACCCTGTCATCACCAACCCCTCCAACCACAGATCCACCCTGTCATCACCAACCCCTCCAACCACAGATCCACCCTGTCATCACCAACCCCTCCAACCACAGATCCACCCTGTCATCACCAACCCCTCCAACCACAGATCTACCCTGTCATCACCAACCCCTCCAACCACAGATCCACCCTGTCATCACCAACCCCTCCAACCACAGATCCACCCTGTCATCACCAACCCCTCCAACCACAGATCCACCCTGTCATCACCAACCCCTCCAACCACAGATCCACCCTGTCATCACCAACCCCTCCAACCACAGATCCACCCTGTCATCACCAACCCCTCCAACCACAGATCCACCCTGTCATCACCAACCCCTCCAACCACAGATCCACCCTGTCATCACCAACCCCTCCAACCACAGATCCACCCTGTCATCACCAACCCCTCCAACCACAGATCCACCCTGTCATCACCAACCCCTCCAACCACAGATCCTACCCTGTCATCACCAACCCCTCCAACCACAGATCCACCCTGTCATCACCAACCCCTCCAACCACAGATCTACCCTGTCATCACCAACCCCTCCAACCACAGATCCACCCTGTCATCACCAACCCCTCCAACCACAGATCCACCCTGTCATCACCAACCCCTCCAACCACAGATCCACCCTGTCATCACCAACCCCTCCAACCACAGATCCACCCTGTCATCACCAACCCCTCCAACCACAGATCCACCCTGTCATCACCAACCCCTCCAACCACAGATCCTACCCTGTCATCACCAACCCCTCCAACCACAGATCCACCCTGTCATCACCAACCCCTCCAACCACAGATCCACCCTGTCATCACCAACCCCTCCAACCACAGATCCACCCTGTCATCACCAACCCCTCCAACCACAGATCCACCCTGTCATCACCAACCCCTCCAACCACAGATCCACCCTGTCATCACCAACCCCTCCAACCACAGATCCACCCTGTCATCACCAACCCCTCCAACCACAGATCCACCCTGTCATCACCAACCCCTCCAACCACAGATCCACCCTGTCATCACCAACCCCTCCAACCACAGATCCACCCTGTCATCACCAACCCCTCCAACCACAGATCCACCCTGTCATCACCAACCCCTCCAACCACAGATCCACCCTGTCATCACCAACCCCTCCAACCACAGATCCACCCTGTCATCACCAACCCCTCCAACCACAGATCCTACCCTGTCATCACCAACCCCTCCAACCACAGATCCACCCTGTCATCACCAACCCCTCCAACCACAGATCCACCCTGTCATCACCAACCCCTCCAACCACAGATCCACCCTGTCATCACCAACCCCTCCAACCACAGATCCACCCTGTCATCACCAACCCCTCCAACCACAGATCCACCCTGTCATCACCAACCCCTCCAACCACAGATCCACCCTGTCATCACCAACCCCTCCAACCACAGATCCACCCTGTCATCACCAACCCCTCCAACCACAGATCCACCCTGTCATCACCAACCCCTCCAACCACAGTCTACCCTGTCATCACCAACCCCTCCAACCACAGATCCACCCTGTCATCACCAACCCCTCCAACCACAGATCCACCCTGTCATCACCAACCCCTCCAACCACAGATCCACCCTGTCATCACCAACCCCTCCAACCACAGATCCACCCTGTCATCACCAACCCCTCCAACCACAGATCCACCCTGTCATCACCAACCCCTCCAACCACAGATCCACCCTGTCATCACCAACCCCTCCAACCACAGATCCACCCTGTCATCACCAACCCCTCCAACCACAGATCCACCCTGTCATCACCAACCCCTCCAACCACAGATCCACCCTGTCATCACCAACCCCTCCAACCACAGATCCACCCTGTCATCACCAACCCCTCCAACCACAGATCCACCCTGTCATCACCAACCCCTCCAACCACAGATCCACCCTGTCATCACCAACCCCTCCAACCACAGATCCACCCTGTCATCACCAACCCCTCCAACCACAGATCCACCCTGTCATCACCAACCCCTCCAACCACAGATCCACCCTGTCATCAACAACCCCTCCAACCACAGATCCACCCTGTCATCACCAACCCCTCCAACCACAGATCCACCCTGTCATCACCAACCCCTCCAACCACAGATCCACCCTGTCATCACCAACCCCTCCAACCACAGATCCACCCTGTCATCACCAACCCCTCCAACCACAGATCCACCCTGTCATCACCAACCCCTCCAACCACAGATCCACCCTGTCATCACCAACCCCTCCAACCACAGATCCACCCTGTCATCACCAACCCCTCCAACCACAGATCCACCCTGTCATCACCAACCCCTCCAACCACAGATCCACCCTGTCATCACCAACCCCTCCAACCACAGATCCACCCTGTCATCACCAACCCCTCCAACCACAGATCCACCCTGTCATCACCAACCCCTCCAACCACAGATCCACCCTGTCATCACCAACCCCTCCAACCACAGATCCACCCTGTCATCACCAACCCCTCCAACCACAGATCCACCCTGTCATCACCAACCCCTCCAACCACAGATCCACCCTGTCATCACCAACCCCTCCAACCACAGATCCACCCTGTCATCACCAACCCCTCCAACCACAGATCCACCCTGTCATCACCAACCCCTCCAACCACAGATCCACCCTGTCATCACCAACCCCTCCAACCACAGATCCACCCTGTCATCACCAACCCCTCCAACCACAGATCCACCCTGTCATCACCAACCCCTCCAACCACAGATCCACCCTGTCATCACCAACCCCTCCAACCACAGATCCACCCTGTCATCACCAACCCCTCCAACCACAGATCCACCCTGTCATCACCAACCCCTCCAACCACAGATCCACCCTGTCATCACCAACCCCTCCAACCACAGATCCACCCTGTCATCACCAACCCCTCCAACCACAGATCCACCCTGTCATCACCAACCCCTCCAACCACAGATCCACCCTGTCATCACCAACCCCTCCAACCACAGATCCACCCTGTCATCACCAACCCCTCCAACCACAGATCCACCCTGTCATCACCAACCCCTCCAACCACAGATCCACCCTGTCATCACCAACCCCTCCAACCACAGATCCACCCTGTCATCACCAACCCCTCCAACCACAGATCCACCCTGTCATCACCAACCCCTCCAACCACAGATCTACCCTGTCATCACCAACCCCTCCAACCACAGATCCACCCTGTCATCACCAACCCCTCCAACCACAGATCCACCCTGTCATCACCAACCCCTCCAACCACAGATCCACCCTGTCATCACCAACCCCTCCAACCACAGATCCACCCTGTCATCACCAACCCCTCCAACCACAGTCTACCCTGTCATCACCAACCCCTCCAACCACAGATCCACCCTGTCATCACCAACCCCTCCAACCACAGATCCACCCTGTCATCACCAACCCCTCCAACCACAGATCCACCCTGTCATCACCAACCCCTCCAACCACAGATCCACCCTGTCATCACCAACCCCTCCAACCACAGATCCACCCTGTCATCACCAACCCCTCCAACCACAGATCCACCCTGTCATCACCAACCCCTCCAACCACAGATCCACCCTGTCATCACCAACCCCTCCAACCACAGATCCACCCTGTCATCACCAACCCCTCCAACCACAGTCTACCCTGTCATCACCAACCCCTCCAACCACAGATCCACCCTGTCATCACCAACCCCTCCAACCACAGATCCACCCTGTCATCACCAACCCCTCCAACCACAGTCTACCCTGTCATCACCAACCCCTCCAACCACAGATCCACCCTGTCATCACCAACCCCTCCAACCACAGATCCACCCTGTCATCACCAACCCCTCCAACCACAGATCCACCCTGTCATCACCAACCCCTCCAACCACAGATCCACCCTGTCATCACCAACCCCTCCAACCACAGATCCACCCTGTCATCACCAACCCCTCCAACCACAGATCCACCCTGTCATCACCAACCCCTCCAACCACAGATCCACCCTGTCATCACCAACCCCTCCAACCACAGATCCACCCTGTCATCACCAACCCCTCCAACCACAGATCCACCCTGTCATCACCAACCCCTCCAACCACAGATCCACCCTGTCATCACCAACCCCTCCAACCACAGTCTACCCTGTCATCACCAACCCCTCCAACCACAGATCCACCCTGTCATCACCAACCCCTCCAACCACAGATCCACCCTGTCATCACCAACCCCTCCAACCACAGATCCACCCTGTCATCACCAACCCCTCCAACCACAGATCCACCCTGTCATCACCAACCCCTCCAACCACAGATCCACCCTGTCATCACCAACCCCTCCAACCACAGATCCACCCTGTCATCACCAACCCCTCCAACCACAGATCCACCCTGTCATCACCAACCCCTCCAACCACAGATCCACCCTGTCATCACCAACCCCTCCAACCACAGATCCACCCTGTCATCACCAACCCCTCCAACCACAGATCCACCCTGTCATCACCAACCCCTCCAACCACAGATCCACCCTGTCATCACCAACCCCTCCAACCACAGATCCACCCTGTCATCACCAACCCCTCCAACCACAGATCCACCCTGTCATCACCAACCCCTCCAACCACAGATCTACCCTGTCATCACCAACCCCTCCAACCACAGATCCACCCTGTCATCACCAACCCCTCCAACCACAGATCCACCCTGTCATCACCAACCCCTCCAACCACAGATCCACCCTGTCATCACCAACCCCTCCAACCACAGATCTACCCTGTCATCACCAACCCCTCCAACCACAGATCCACCCTGTCATCACCAACCCCTCCAACCACAGATCTACCCTGTCATCACCAACCCCTCCAACCACAGATCCACCCTGTCATCACCAACCCCTCCAACCACAGATCCACCCTGTCATCACCAACCCCTCCAACCACAGATCCACCCTGTCATCACCAACCCCTCCAACCACAGATCCACCCTGTCATCACCAACCCCTCCAACCACAGTCTACCCTGTCATCACCAACCCCTCCAACCACAGATCCACCCTGTCATCACCAACCCCTCCAACCACAGATCCACCCTGTCATCACCAACCCCACCAACCACAGATCTACCCTGTCATCACCAACCCCTCCAACCACAGATCCACCCTGTCATCACCAACCCCTCCAACCACAGATCCACCCTGTCATCACCAACCCCTCCAACCACAGATCCACCCTGTCATCACCAACCCCTCCAACCACAGATCCACCCTGTCATCACCAACCCCTCCAACCACAGATCCACCCTGTCATCACCAACCCCTCCAACCACAGATCCACCCTGTCATCACCAACCCCTCCAACCACAGATCCACCCTGTCATCACCAACCCCTCCAACCACAGATCCACCCTGTCATCACCAACCCCTCCAACCACAGATCCACCCTGTCATCACCAACCCCTCCAACCACAGTCTACCCTGTCATCACCAACCCCTCCAACCACAGATCCACCCTGTCATCACCAACCCCTCCAACCACAGATCCACCCTGTCATCACCAACCCCTCCAACCACAGATCCACCCTGTCATCACCAACCCCTCCAACCACAGATCCACCCTGTCATCACCAACCCCTCCAACCACAGATCCACCCTGTCATCACCAACCCCTCCAACCACAGATCCACCCTGTCATCACCAACCCCTCCAACCACAGATCCACCCTGTCATCACCAACCCCTCCAACCACAGATCCACCCTGTCATCACCAACCCCTCCAACCACAGATCCACCCTGTCATCACCAACCCCTCCAACCACAGATCCACCCTGTCATCACCAACCCCTCCAACCACAGATCCACCCTGTCATCACCAACCCCTCCAACCACAGATCCACCCTGTCATCACCAACCCCTCCAACCACAGATCCACCCTGTCATCACCAACCCCTCCAACCACAGATCCACCCTGTCATCACCAACCCCTCCAACCACAGATCCACCCTGTCATCACCAACCCCTCCAACCACAGATCCACCCTGTCATCACCAACCCCTCCAACCACAGATCCACCCTGTCATCACCAACCCCTCCAACCACAGATCCACCCTGTCATCACCAACCCCTCCAACCACAGATCCACCCTGTCATCACCAACCCCTCCAACCACAGATCCACCCTGTCATCACCAACCCCTCCAACCACAGATCCACCCTGTCATCACCAACCCCTCCAACCACAGATCCACCCTGTCATCACCAACCCCTCCAACCACAGATCCACCCTGTCATCACCAACCCCTCCAACCACAGATCCACCCTGTCATCACCAACCCCTCCAACCACAGATCCACCCTGTCATCACCAACCCCTCCAACCACAGATCCACCCTGTCATCACCAACCCCTCCAACCACAGATCCACCCTGTCATCACCAACCCCTCCAACCACAGATCCACCCTGTCATCACCAACCCCTCCAACCACAGATCCACCCTGTCATCACCAACCCCTCCAACCACAGATCCACCCTGTCATCACCAACCCCTCCAACCACAGATCCACCCTGTCATCACCAACCCCTCCAACCACAGATCCACCCTGTCATCACCAACCCCTCCAACCACAGATCCACCCTGTCATCACCAACCCCTCCAACCACAGATCCACCCTGTCATCACCAACCCCTCCAACCACAGATCCACCCTGTCATCACCAACCCCTCCAACCACAGATCCACCCTGTCATCACCAACCCCTCCAACCACAGATCCACCCTGTCATCACCAACCCCTCCAACCACAGATCCACCCTGTCATCACCAACCCCTCCAACCACAGATCCACCCTGTCATCACCAACCCCTCCAACCACAGATCCACCCTGTCATCACCAACCCCTCCAACCACAGATCCACCCTGTCATCACCAACCCCTCCAACCACAGATCCACCCTGTCATCACCAACCCCTCCAACCACAGATCCACCCTGTCATCACCAACCCCTCCAACCACAGATCCACCCTGTCATCACCAACCCCTCCAACCACAGATCCACCCTGTCATCACCAACCCCTCCAACCACAGATCCACCCTGTCATCACCAACCCCTCCAACCACAGATCCACCCTGTCATCACCAACCCCTCCAACCACAGATCCACCCTGTCATCACCAACCCCTCCAACCACAGATCCACCCTGTCATCACCAACCCCTCCAACCACAGATCCACCCTGTCATCACCAACCCCTCCAACCACAGATCCACCCTGTCATCACCAACCCCTCCAACCACAGATCCACCCTGTCATCACCAACCCCTCCAACCACAGATCCACCCTGTCATCACCAACCCCTCCAACCACAGATCCACCCTGTCATCACCAACCCCTCCAACCACAGATCCACCCTGTCATCACCAACCCCTCCAACCACAGATCCACCCTGTCATCACCAACCCCTCCAACCACAGATCCACCCTGTCATCACCAACCCCTCCAACCACAGATCCACCCTGTCATCACCAACCCCTCCAACCACAGATCCACCCTGTCATCACCAACCCCTCCAACCACAGATCCACCCTGTCATCACCAACCCCTCCAACCACAGATCCACCCTGTCATCACCAACCCCTCCAACCACAGATCCACCCTGTCATCACCAACCCCTCCAACCACAGATCCACCCTGTCATCACCAACCCCTCCAACCACAGATCCACCCTGTCATCACCAACCCCTCCAACCACAGATCCACCCTGTCATCACCAACCCCTCCAACCACAGATCCACCCTGTCATCACCAACCCCTCCAACCACAGATCCACCCTGTCATCACCAACCCCTCCAACCACAGATCCACCCTGTCATCACCAACCCCTCCAACCACAGATCCACCCTGTCATCACCAACCCCTCCAACCACAGATCCACCCTGTCATCACCAACCCCTCCAACCACAGATCCACCCTGTCATCACCAACCCCTCCAACCACAGATCCACCCTGTCATCACCAACCCCTCCAACCACAGATCCACCCTGTCATCACCAACCCCTCCAACCACAGATCCACCCTGTCATCACCAACCCCTCCAACCACAGATCCACCCTGTCATCACCAACCCCTCCAACCACAGATCCACCCTGTCATCACCAACCCCTCCAACCACAGATCCACCCTGTCATCACCAACCCCTCCAACCACAGATCCACCCTGTCATCACCAACCCCTCCAACCACAGATCCACCCTGTCATCACCAACCCCTCCAACCACAGATCCACCCTGTCATCACCAACCCCTCCAACCACAGATCCACCCTGTCATCACCAACCCCTCCAACCACAGATCCACCCTGTCATCACCAACCCCTCCAACCACAGATCCACCCTGTCATCACCAACCCCTCCAACCACAGATCCACCCTGTCATCACCAACCCCTCCAACCACAGATCCACCCTGTCATCACCAACCCCTCCAACCACAGATCCACCCTGTCATCACCAACCCCTCCAACCACAGATCCACCCTGTCATCACCAACCCCTCCAACCACAGATCCACCCTGTCATCACCAACCCCTCCAACCACAGATCCACCCTGTCATCACCAACCCCTCCAACCACAGATCCACCCTGTCATCACCAACCCCTCCAACCACAGATCCACCCTGTCATCACCAACCCCTCCAACCACAGATCCACCCTGTCATCACCAACCCCTCCAACCACAGATCCACCCTGTCATCACCAACCCCTCCAACCACAGATCCACCCTGTCATCACCAACCCCTCCAACCACAGATCCACCCTGTCATCACCAACCCCTCCAACCACAGATCCACCCTGTCATCACCAACCCCTCCAACCACAGATCCACCCTGTCATCACCAACCCCTCCAACCACAGATCCACCCTGTCATCACCAACCCCTCCAACCACAGATCCACCCTGTCATCACCAACCCCTCCAACCACAGATCCACCCTGTCATCACCAACCCCTCCAACCACAGATCCACCCTGTCATCACCAACCCCTCCAACCACAGATCCACCCTGTCATCACCAACCCCTCCAACCACAGATCCACCCTGTCATCACCAACCCCTCCAACCACAGATCCACCCTGTCATCACCAACCCCTCCAACCACAGATCCACCCTGTCATCACCAACCCCTCCAACCACAGATCCACCCTGTCATCACCAACCCCTCCAACCACAGATCCACCCTGTCATCACCAACCCCTCCAACCACAGATCCACCCTGTCATCACCAACCCCTCCAACCACAGATCCACCCTGTCATCACCAACCCCTCCAACCACAGATCCACCCTGTCATCACCAACCCCTCCAACCACAGATCCACCCTGTCATCACCAACCCCTCCAACCACAGATCCACCCTGTCATCACCAACCCCTCCAACCACAGATCCACCCTGTCATCACCAACCCCTCCAACCACAGATCCACCCTGTCATCACCAACCCCTCCAACCACAGATCCACCCTGTCATCACCAACCCCTCCAACCACAGATCCACCCTGTCATCACCAACCCCTCCAACCACAGATCCACCCTGTCATCACCAACCCCTCCAACCACAGATCCACCCTGTCATCACCAACCCCTCCAACCACAGATCCACCCTGTCATCACCAACCCCTCCAACCACAGATCCACCCTGTCATCACCAACCCCTCCAACCACAGATCCACCCTGTCATCACCAACCCCTCCAACCACAGATCCACCCTGTCATCACCAACCCCTCCAACCACAGATCCACCCTGTCATCACCAACCCCTCCAACCACAGATCCACCCTGTCATCACCAACCCCTCCAACCACAGATCCACCCTGTCATCACCAACCCCTCCAACCACAGATCCACCCTGTCATCACCAACCCCTCCAACCACAGATCCACCCTGTCATCACCAACCCCTCCAACCACAGATCCACCCTGTCATCACCAACCCCTCCAACCACAGATCCACCCTGTCATCACCAACCCCTCCAACCACAGATCCACCCTGTCATCACCAACCCCTCCAACCACAGATCCACCCTGTCATCACCAACCCCTCCAACCACAGATCCACCCTGTCATCACCAACCCCTCCAACCACAGATCCACCCTGTCATCACCAACCCCTCCAACCACAGATCCACCCTGTCATCACCAACCCCTCCAACCACAGATCCACCCTGTCATCACCAACCCCTCCAACCACAGATCCACCCTGTCATCACCAACCCCTCCAACCACAGATCCACCCTGTCATCACCAACCCCTCCAACCACAGATCCACCCTGTCATCACCAACCCCTCCAACCACAGATCCACCCTGTCATCACCAACCCCTCCAACCACAGATCCACCCTGTCATCACCAACCCCTCCAACCACAGATCCACCCTGTCATCACCAACCCCTCCAACCACAGATCCACCCTGTCATCACCAACCCCTCCAACCACAGATCCACCCTGTCATCACCAACCCCTCCAACCACAGATCCACCCTGTCATCACCAACCCCTCCAACCACAGATCCACCCTGTCATCACCAACCCCTCCAACCACAGATCCACCCTGTCATCACCAACCCCTCCAACCACAGATCCACCCTGTCATCACCAACCCCTCCAACCACAGATCCACCCTGTCATCACCAACCCCTCCAACCACAGATCCACCCTGTCATCACCAACCCCTCCAACCACAGATCCACCCTGTCATCACCAACCCCTCCAACCACAGATCCACCCTGTCATCACCAACCCCTCCAACCACAGATCCACCCTGTCATCACCAACCCCTCCAACCACAGATCCACCCTGTCATCACCAACCCCTCCAACCACAGATCCACCCTGTCATCACCAACCCCTCCAACCACAGATCCACCCTGTCATCACCAACCCCTCCAACCACAGATCCACCCTGTCATCACCAACCCCTCCAACCACAGATCCACCCTGTCATCACCAACCCCTCCAACCACAGATCCACCCTGTCATCACCAACCCCTCCAACCACAGATCCACCCTGTCATCACCAACCCCTCCAACCACAGATCCACCCTGTCATCACCAACCCCTCCAACCACAGATCCACCCTGTCATCACCAACCCCTCCAACCACAGATCCACCCTGTCATCACCAACCCCTCCAACCACAGATCCACCCTGTCATCACCAACCCCTCCAACCACAGATCCACCCTGTCATCACCAACCCCTCCAACCACAGATCCACCCTGTCATCACCAACCCCTCCAACCACAGATCCACCCTGTCATCACCAACCCCTCCAACCACAGATCCACCCTGTCATCACCAACCCCTCCAACCACAGATCCACCCTGTCATCACCAACCCCTCCAACCACAGATCCACCCTGTCATCACCAACCCCTCCAACCACAGATCCACCCTGTCATCACCAACCCCTCCAACCACAGATCCACCCTGTCATCACCAACCCCTCCAACCACAGATCCACCCTGTCATCACCAACCCCTCCAACCACAGATCCACCCTGTCATCACCAACCCCTCCAACCACAGATCCACCCTGTCATCACCAACCCCTCCAACCACAGATCCACCCTGTCATCACCAACCCCTCCAACCACAGATCCACCCTGTCATCACCAACCCCTCCAACCACAGATCCACCCTGTCATCACCAACCCCTCCAACCACAGATCCACCCTGTCATCACCAACCCCTCCAACCACAGATCCACCCTGTCATCACCAACCCCTCCAACCACAGATCCACCCTGTCATCACCAACCCCTCCAACCACAGATCCACCCTGTCATCACCAACCCCTCCAACCACAGATCCACCCTGTCATCACCAACCCCTCCAACCACAGATCCACCCTGTCATCACCAACCCCTCCAACCACAGATCCACCCTGTCATCACCAACCCCTCCAACCACAGATCCACCCTGTCATCACCAACCCCTCCAACCACAGATCCACCCTGTCATCACCAACCCCTCCAACCACAGATCCACCCTGTCATCACCAACCCCTCCAACCACAGATCCACCCTGTCATCACCAACCCCTCCAACCACAGATCCACCCTGTCATCACCAACCCCTCCAACCACAGATCCACCCTGTCATCACCAACCCCTCCAACCACAGATCCACCCTGTCATCACCAACCCCTCCAACCACAGATCCACCCTGTCATCACCAACCCCTCCAACCACAGATCCACCCTGTCATCACCAACCCCTCCAACCACAGATCCACCCTGTCATCACCAACCCCTCCAACCACAGATCCACCCTGTCATCACCAACCCCTCCAACCACAGATCCACCCTGTCATCACCAACCCCTCCAACCACAGATCCACCCTGTCATCACCAACCCCTCCAACCACAGATCCACCCTGTCATCACCAACCCCTCCAACCACAGATCCACCCTGTCATCACCAACCCCTCCAACCACAGATCCACCCTGTCATCACCAACCCCTCCAACCACAGATCCACCCTGTCATCACCAACCCCTCCAACCACAGATCCACCCTGTCATCACCAACCCCTCCAACCACAGATCCACCCTGTCATCACCAACCCCTCCAACCACAGATCCACCCTGTCATCACCAACCCCTCCAACCACAGATCCACCCTGTCATCACCAACCCCTCCAACCACAGATCCACCCTGTCATCACCAACCCCTCCAACCACAGATCCACCCTGTCATCACCAACCCCTCCAACCACAGATCCACCCTGTCATCACCAACCCCTCCAACCACAGATCCACCCTGTCATCACCAACCCCTCCAACCACAGATCCACCCTGTCATCACCAACCCCTCCAACCACAGATCCACCCTGTCATCACCAACCCCTCCAACCACAGATCCACCCTGTCATCACCAACCCCTCCAACCACAGATCCACCCTGTCATCACCAACCCCTCCAACCACAGATCCACCCTGTCATCACCAACCCCTCCAACCACAGATCCACCCTGTCATCACCAACCCCTCCAACCACAGATCCACCCTGTCATCACCAACCCCTCCAACCACAGATCCACCCTGTCATCACCAACCCCTCCAACCACAGATCCACCCTGTCATCACCAACCCCTCCAACCACAGATCCACCCTGTCATCACCAACCCCTCCAACCACAGATCCACCCTGTCATCACCAACCCCTCCAACCACAGATCCACCCTGTCATCACCAACCCCTCCAACCACAGATCCACCCTGTCATCACCAACCCCTCCAACCACAGATCCACCCTGTCATCACCAACCCCTCCAACCACAGATCCACCCTGTCATCACCAACCCCTCCAACCACAGATCCACCCTGTCATCACCAACCCCTCCAACCACAGATCCACCCTGTCATCACCAACCCCTCCAACCACAGATCCACCCTGTCATCACCAACCCCTCCAACCACAGATCCACCCTGTCATCACCAACCCCTCCAACCACAGATCCACCCTGTCATCACCAACCCCTCCAACCACAGATCCACCCTGTCATCACCAACCCCTCCAACCACAGATCCACCCTGTCATCACCAACCCCTCCAACCACAGATCCACCCTGTCATCACCAACCCCTCCAACCACAGATCCACCCTGTCATCACCAACCCCTCCAACCACAGATCCACCCTGTCATCACCAACCCCTCCAACCACAGATCCACCCTGTCATCACCAACCCCTCCAACCACAGATCCACCCTGTCATCACCAACCCCTCCAACCACAGATCCACCCTGTCATCACCAACCCCTCCAACCACAGATCCACCCTGTCATCACCAACCCCTCCAACCACAGATCCACCCTGTCATCACCAACCCCTCCAACCACAGATCCACCCTGTCATCACCAACCCCTCCAACCACAGATCCACCCTGTCATCACCAACCCCTCCAACCACAGATCCACCCTGTCATCACCAACCCCTCCAACCACAGATCCACCCTGTCATCACCAACCCCTCCAACCACAGATCCACCCTGTCATCACCAACCCCTCCAACCACAGATCCACCCTGTCATCACCAACCCCTCCAACCACAGATCCACCCTGTCATCACCAACCCCTCCAACCACAGATCCACCCTGTCATCACCAACCCCTCCAACCACAGATCCACCCTGTCATCACCAACCCCTCCAACCACAGATCCACCCTGTCATCACCAACCCCTCCAACCACAGATCCACCCTGTCATCACCAACCCCTCCAACCACAGATCCACCCTGTCATCACCAACCCCTCCAACCACAGATCCACCCTGTCATCACCAACCCCTCCAACCACAGATCCACCCTGTCATCACCAACCCCTCCAACCACAGATCCACCCTGTCATCACCAACCCCTCCAACCACAGATCCACCCTGTCATCACCAACCCCTCCAACCACAGATCCACCCTGTCATCACCAACCCCTCCAACCACAGATCCACCCTGTCATCACCAACCCCTCCAACCACAGATCCACCCTGTCATCACCAACCCCTCCAACCACAGATCCACCCTGTCATCACCAACCCCTCCAACCACAGATCCACCCTGTCATCACCAACCCCTCCAACCACAGATCCACCCTGTCATCACCAACCCCTCCAACCACAGATCCACCCTGTCATCACCAACCCCTCCAACCACAGATCCACCCTGTCATCACCAACCCCTCCAACCACAGATCCACCCTGTCATCACCAACCCCTCCAACCACAGATCCACCCTGTCATCACCAACCCCTCCAACCACAGATCCACCCTGTCATCACCAACCCCTCCAACCACAGATCCACCCTGTCATCACCAACCCCTCCAACCACAGATCCACCCTGTCATCACCAACCCCTCCAACCACAGATCCACCCTGTCATCACCAACCCCTCCAACCACAGATCCACCCTGTCATCACCAACCCCTCCAACCACAGATCCACCCTGTCATCACCAACCCCTCCAACCACAGATCCACCCTGTCATCACCAACCCCTCCAACCACAGATCCACCCTGTCATCACCAACCCCTCCAACCACAGATCCACCCTGTCATCACCAACCCCTCCAACCACAGATCCACCCTGTCATCACCAACCCCTCCAACCACAGATCCACCCTGTCATCACCAACCCCTCCAACCACAGATCCACCCTGTCATCACCAACCCCTCCAACCACAGATCCACCCTGTCATCACCAACCCCTCCAACCACAGATCCACCCTGTCATCACCAACCCCTCCAACCACAGATCCACCCTGTCATCACCAACCCCTCCAACCACAGATCCACCCTGTCATCACCAACCCCTCCAACCACAGATCCACCCTGTCATCACCAACCCCTCCAACCACAGATCCACCCTGTCATCACCAACCCCTCCAACCACAGATCCACCCTGTCATCACCAACCCCTCCAACCACAGATCCACCCTGTCATCACCAACCCCTCCAACCACAGATCCACCCTGTCATCACCAACCCCTCCAACCACAGATCCACCCTGTCATCACCAACCCCTCCAACCACAGATCCACCCTGTCATCACCAACCCCTCCAACCACAGATCCACCCTGTCATCACCAACCCCTCCAACCACAGATCCACCCTGTCATCACCAACCCCTCCAACCACAGATCCACCCTGTCATCACCAACCCCTCCAACCACAGATCCACCCTGTCATCACCAACCCCTCCAACCACAGATCCACCCTGTCATCACCAACCCCTCCAACCACAGATCCACCCTGTCATCACCAACCCCTCCAACCACAGATCCACCCTGTCATCACCAACCCCTCCAACCACAGATCCACCCTGTCATCACCAACCCCTCCAACCACAGATCCACCCTGTCATCACCAACCCCTCCAACCACAGATCCACCCTGTCATCACCAACCCCTCCAACCACAGATCCACCCTGTCATCACCAACCCCTCCAACCACAGATCCACCCTGTCATCACCAACCCCTCCAACCACAGATCCACCCTGTCATCACCAACCCCTCCAACCACAGATCCACCCTGTCATCACCAACCCCTCCAACCACAGATCCACCCTGTCATCACCAACCCCTCCAACCACAGATCCACCCTGTCATCACCAACCCCTCCAACCACAGATCCACCCTGTCATCACCAACCCCTCCAACCACAGATCCACCCTGTCATCACCAACCCCTCCAACCACAGATCCACCCTGTCATCACCAACCCCTCCAACCACAGATCCACCCTGTCATCACCAACCCCTCCAACCACAGATCCACCCTGTCATCACCAACCCCTCCAACCACAGATCCACCCTGTCATCACCAACCCCTCCAACCACAGATCCACCCTGTCATCACCAACCCCTCCAACCACAGATCCACCCTGTCATCACCAACCCCTCCAACCACAGATCCACCCTGTCATCACCAACCCCTCCAACCACAGATCCACCCTGTCATCACCAACCCCTCCAACCACAGATCCACCCTGTCATCACCAACCCCTCCAACCACAGATCCACCCTGTCATCACCAACCCCTCCAACCACAGATCCACCCTGTCATCACCAACCCCTCCAACCACAGATCCACCCTGTCATCACCAACCCCTCCAACCACAGATCCACCCTGTCATCACCAACCCCTCCAACCACAGATCCACCCTGTCATCACCAACCCCTCCAACCACAGATCCACCCTGTCATCACCAACCCCTCCAACCACAGATCCACCCTGTCATCACCAACCCCTCCAACCACAGATCCACCCTGTCATCACCAACCCCTCCAACCACAGATCCACCCTGTCATCACCAACCCCTCCAACCACAGATCCACCCTGTCATCACCAACCCCTCCAACCACAGATCCACCCTGTCATCACCAACCCCTCCAACCACAGATCCACCCTGTCATCACCAACCCCTCCAACCACAGATCCACCCTGTCATCACCAACCCCTCCAACCACAGATCCACCCTGTCATCACCAACCCCTCCAACCACAGATCCACCCTGTCATCACCAACCCCTCCAACCACAGATCCACCCTGTCATCACCAACCCCTCCAACCACAGATCCACCCTGTCATCACCAACCCCTCCAACCACAGATCCACCCTGTCATCACCAACCCCTCCAACCACAGATCCACCCTGTCATCACCAACCCCTCCAACCACAGATCCACCCTGTCATCACCAACCCCTCCAACCACAGATCCACCCTGTCATCACCAACCCCTCCAACCACAGATCCACCCTGTCATCACCAACCCCTCCAACCACAGATCCACCCTGTCATCACCAACCCCTCCAACCACAGATCCACCCTGTCATCACCAACCCCTCCAACCACAGATCCACCCTGTCATCACCAACCCCTCCAACCACAGATCCACCCTGTCATCACCAACCCCTCCAACCACAGATCCACCCTGTCATCACCAACCCCTCCAACCACAGATCCACCCTGTCATCACCAACCCCTCCAACCACAGATCCACCCTGTCATCACCAACCCCTCCAACCACAGATCCACCCTGTCATCACCAACCCCTCCAACCACAGATCCACCCTGTCATCACCAACCCCTCCAACCACAGATCCACCCTGTCATCACCAACCCCTCCAACCACAGATCCACCCTGTCATCACCAACCCCTCCAACCACAGATCCACCCTGTCATCACCAACCCCTCCAACCACAGATCCACCCTGTCATCACCAACCCCTCCAACCACAGATCCACCCTGTCATCACCAACCCCTCCAACCACAGATCCACCCTGTCATCACCAACCCCTCCAACCACAGATCCACCCTGTCATCACCAACCCCTCCAACCACAGATCCACCCTGTCATCACCAACCCCTCCAACCACAGATCCACCCTGTCATCACCAACCCCTCCAACCACAGATCCACCCTGTCATCACCAACCCCTCCAACCACAGATCCACCCTGTCATCACCAACCCCTCCAACCACAGATCCACCCTGTCATCACCAACCCCTCCAACCACAGATCCACCCTGTCATCACCAACCCCTCCAACCACAGATCCACCCTGTCATCACCAACCCCTCCAACCACAGATCCACCCTGTCATCACCAACCCCTCCAACCACAGATCCACCCTGTCATCACCAACCCCTCCAACCACAGATCCACCCTGTCATCACCAACCCCTCCAACCACAGATCCACCCTGTCATCACCAACCCCTCCAACCACAGATCCACCCTGTCATCACCAACCCCTCCAACCACAGATCCACCCTGTCATCACCAACCCCTCCAACCACAGATCCACCCTGTCATCACCAACCCCTCCAACCACAGATCCACCCTGTCATCACCAACCCCTCCAACCACAGATCCACCCTGTCATCACCAACCCCTCCAACCACAGATCCACCCTGTCATCACCAACCCCTCCAACCACAGATCCACCCTGTCATCACCAACCCCTCCAACCACAGATCCACCCTGTCATCACCAACCCCTCCAACCACAGATCCACCCTGTCATCACCAACCCCTCCAACCACAGATCCACCCTGTCATCACCAACCCCTCCAACCACAGATCCACCCTGTCATCACCAACCCCTCCAACCACAGATCCACCCTGTCATCACCAACCCCTCCAACCACAGATCCACCCTGTCATCACCAACCCCTCCAACCACAGATCCACCCTGTCATCACCAACCCCTCCAACCACAGATCCACCCTGTCATCACCAACCCCTCCAACCACAGATCCACCCTGTCATCACCAACCCCTCCAACCACAGATCCACCCTGTCATCACCAACCCCTCCAACCACAGATCCACCCTGTCATCACCAACCCCTCCAACCACAGATCCACCCTGTCATCACCAACCCCTCCAACCACAGATCCACCCTGTCATCACCAACCCCTCCAACCACAGATCCACCCTGTCATCACCAACCCCTCCAACCACAGATCCACCCTGTCATCACCAACCCCTCCAACCACAGATCCACCCTGTCATCACCAACCCCTCCAACCACAGATCCACCCTGTCATCACCAACCCCTCCAACCACAGATCCACCCTGTCATCACCAACCCCTCCAACCACAGATCCACCCTGTCATCACCAACCCCTCCAACCACAGATCCACCCTGTCATCACCAACCCCTCCAACCACAGATCCACCCTGTCATCACCAACCCCTCCAACCACAGATCCACCCTGTCATCACCAACCCCTCCAACCACAGATCCACCCTGTCATCACCAACCCCTCCAACCACAGATCCACCCTGTCATCACCAACCCCTCCAACCACAGATCCACCCTGTCATCACCAACCCCTCCAACCACAGATCCACCCTGTCATCACCAACCCCTCCAACCACAGATCCACCCTGTCATCACCAACCCCTCCAACCACAGATCCACCCTGTCATCACCAACCCCTCCAACCACAGATCCACCCTGTCATCACCAACCCCTCCAACCACAGATCCACCCTGTCATCACCAACCCCTCCAACCACAGATCCACCCTGTCATCACCAACCCCTCCAACCACAGATCCACCCTGTCATCACCAACCCCTCCAACCACAGATCCACCCTGTCATCACCAACCCCTCCAACCACAGATCCACCCTGTCATCACCAACCCCTCCAACCACAGATCCACCCTGTCATCACCAACCCCTCCAACCACAGATCCACCCTGTCATCACCAACCCCTCCAACCACAGATCCACCCTGTCATCACCAACCCCTCCAACCACAGATCCACCCTGTCATCACCAACCCCTCCAACCACAGATCCACCCTGTCATCACCAACCCCTCCAACCACAGATCCACCCTGTCATCACCAACCCCTCCAACCACAGATCCACCCTGTCATCACCAACCCCTCCAACCACAGATCCACCCTGTCATCACCAACCCCTCCAACCACAGATCCACCCTGTCATCACCAACCCCTCCAACCACAGATCCACCCTGTCATCACCAACCCCTCCAACCACAGATCCACCCTGTCATCACCAACCCCTCCAACCACAGATCCACCCTGTCATCACCAACCCCTCCAACCACAGATCCACCCTGTCATCACCAACCCCTCCAACCACAGATCCACCCTGTCATCACCAACCCCTCCAACCACAGATCCACCCTGTCATCACCAACCCCTCCAACCACAGATCCACCCTGTCATCACCAACCCCTCCAACCACAGATCCACCCTGTCATCACCAACCCCTCCAACCACAGATCCACCCTGTCATCACCAACCCCTCCAACCACAGATCCACCCTGTCATCACCAACCCCTCCAACCACAGATCCACCCTGTCATCACCAACCCCTCCAACCACAGATCCACCCTGTCATCACCAACCCCTCCAACCACAGATCCACCCTGTCATCACCAACCCCTCCAACCACAGATCCACCCTGTCATCACCAACCCCTCCAACCACAGATCCACCCTGTCATCACCAACCCCTCCAACCACAGATCCACCCTGTCATCACCAACCCCTCCAACCACAGATCCACCCTGTCATCACCAACCCCTCCAACCACAGATCCACCCTGTCATCACCAACCCCTCCAACCACAGATCCACCCTGTCATCACCAACCCCTCCAACCACAGATCCACCCTGTCATCACCAACCCCTCCAACCACAGATCCACCCTGTCATCACCAACCCCTCCAACCACAGATCCACCCTGTCATCACCAACCCCTCCAACCACAGATCCACCCTGTCATCACCAACCCCTCCAACCACAGATCCACCCTGTCATCACCAACCCCTCCAACCACAGATCCACCCTGTCATCACCAACCCCTCCAACCACAGATCCACCCTGTCATCACCAACCCCTCCAACCACAGATCCACCCTGTCATCACCAACCCCTCCAACCACAGATCCACCCTGTCATCACCAACCCCTCCAACCACAGATCCACCCTGTCATCACCAACCCCTCCAACCACAGATCCACCCTGTCATCACCAACCCCTCCAACCACAGATCCACCCTGTCATCACCAACCCCTCCAACCACAGATCCACCCTGTCATCACCAACCCCTCCAACCACAGATCCACCCTGTCATCACCAACCCCTCCAACCACAGATCCACCCTGTCATCACCAACCCCTCCAACCACAGATCCACCCTGTCATCACCAACCCCTCCAACCACAGATCCACCCTGTCATCACCAACCCCTCCAACCACAGATCCACCCTGTCATCACCAACCCCTCCAACCACAGATCCACCCTGTCATCACCAACCCCTCCAACCACAGATCCACCCTGTCATCACCAACCCCTCCAACCACAGATCCACCCTGTCATCACCAACCCCTCCAACCACAGATCCACCCTGTCATCACCAACCCCTCCAACCACAGATCCACCCTGTCATCACCAACCCCTCCAACCACAGATCCACCCTGTCATCACCAACCCCTCCAACCACAGATCCACCCTGTCATCACCAACCCCTCCAACCACAGATCCACCCTGTCATCACCAACCCCTCCAACCACAGATCCACCCTGTCATCACCAACCCCTCCAACCACAGATCCACCCTGTCATCACCAACCCCTCCAACCACAGATCCACCCTGTCATCACCAACCCCTCCAACCACAGATCCACCCTGTCATCACCAACCCCTCCAACCACAGATCCACCCTGTCATCACCAACCCCTCCAACCACAGATCCACCCTGTCATCACCAACCCCTCCAACCACAGATCCACCCTGTCATCACCAACCCCTCCAACCACAGATCCACCCTGTCATCACCAACCCCTCCAACCACAGATCCACCCTGTCATCACCAACCCCTCCAACCACAGATCCACCCTGTCATCACCAACCCCTCCAACCACAGATCCACCCTGTCATCACCAACCCCTCCAACCACAGATCCACCCTGTCATCACCAACCCCTCCAACCACAGATCCACCCTGTCATCACCAACCCCTCCAACCACAGATCCACCCTGTCATCACCAACCCCTCCAACCACAGATCCACCCTGTCATCACCAACCCCTCCAACCACAGATCCACCCTGTCATCACCAACCCCTCCAACCACAGATCCACCCTGTCATCACCAACCCCTCCAACCACAGATCCACCCTGTCATCACCAACCCCTCCAACCACAGATCCACCCTGTCATCACCAACCCCTCCAACCACAGATCCACCCTGTCATCACCAACCCCTCCAACCACAGATCCACCCTGTCATCACCAACCCCTCCAACCACAGATCCACCCTGTCATCACCAACCCCTCCAACCACAGATCCACCCTGTCATCACCAACCCCTCCAACCACAGATCCACCCTGTCATCACCAACCCCTCCAACCACAGATCCACCCTGTCATCACCAACCCCTCCAACCACAGATCCACCCTGTCATCACCAACCCCTCCAACCACAGATCCACCCTGTCATCACCAACCCCTCCAACCACAGATCCACCCTGTCATCACCAACCCCTCCAACCACAGATCCACCCTGTCATCACCAACCCCTCCAACCACAGATCCACCCTGTCATCACCAACCCCTCCAACCACAGATCCACCCTGTCATCACCAACCCCTCCAACCACAGATCCACCCTGTCATCACCAACCCCTCCAACCACAGATCCACCCTGTCATCACCAACCCCTCCAACCACAGATCCACCCTGTCATCACCAACCCCTCCAACCACAGATCCACCCTGTCATCACCAACCCCTCCAACCACAGATCCACCCTGTCATCACCAACCCCTCCAACCACAGATCCACCCTGTCATCACCAACCCCTCCAACCACAGATCCACCCTGTCATCACCAACCCCTCCAACCACAGATCCACCCTGTCATCACCAACCCCTCCAACCACAGATCCACCCTGTCATCACCAACCCCTCCAACCACAGATCCACCCTGTCATCACCAACCCCTCCAACCACAGATCCACCCTGTCATCACCAACCCCTCCAACCACAGATCCACCCTGTCATCACCAACCCCTCCAACCACAGATCCACCCTGTCATCACCAACCCCTCCAACCACAGATCCACCCTGTCATCACCAACCCCTCCAACCACAGATCCACCCTGTCATCACCAACCCCTCCAACCACAGATCCACCCTGTCATCACCAACCCCTCCAACCACAGATCCACCCTGTCATCACCAACCCCTCCAACCACAGATCCACCCTGTCATCACCAACCCCTCCAACCACAGATCCACCCTGTCATCACCAACCCCTCCAACCACAGATCCACCCTGTCATCACCAACCCCTCCAACCACAGATCCACCCTGTCATCACCAACCCCTCCAACCACAGATCCACCCTGTCATCACCAACCCCTCCAACCACAGATCCACCCTGTCATCACCAACCCCTCCAACCACAGATCCACCCTGTCATCACCAACCCCTCCAACCACAGATCCACCCTGTCATCACCAACCCCTCCAACCACAGATCCACCCTGTCATCACCAACCCCTCCAACCACAGATCCACCCTGTCATCACCAACCCCTCCAACCACAGATCCACCCTGTCATCACCAACCCCTCCAACCACAGATCCACCCTGTCATCACCAACCCCTCCAACCACAGATCCACCCTGTCATCACCAACCCCTCCAACCACAGATCCACCCTGTCATCACCAACCCCTCCAACCACAGATCCACCCTGTCATCACCAACCCCTCCAACCACAGATCCACCCTGTCATCACCAACCCCTCCAACCACAGATCCACCCTGTCATCACCAACCCCTCCAACCACAGATCCACCCTGTCATCACCAACCCCTCCAACCACAGATCCACCCTGTCATCACCAACCCCTCCAACCACAGATCCACCCTGTCATCACCAACCCCTCCAACCACAGATCCACCCTGTCATCACCAACCCCTCCAACCACAGATCCACCCTGTCATCACCAACCCCTCCAACCACAGATCCACCCTGTCATCACCAACCCCTCCAACCACAGATCCACCCTGTCATCACCAACCCCTCCAACCACAGATCCACCCTGTCATCACCAACCCCTCCAACCACAGATCCACCCTGTCATCACCAACCCCTCCAACCACAGATCCACCCTGTCATCACCAACCCCTCCAACCACAGATCCACCCTGTCATCACCAACCCCTCCAACCACAGATCCACCCTGTCATCACCAACCCCTCCAACCACAGATCCACCCTGTCATCACCAACCCCTCCAACCACAGATCCACCCTGTCATCACCAACCCCTCCAACCACAGATCCACCCTGTCATCACCAACCCCTCCAACCACAGATCCACCCTGTCATCACCAACCCCTCCAACCACAGATCCACCCTGTCATCACCAACCCCTCCAACCACAGATCCACCCTGTCATCACCAACCCCTCCAACCACAGATCCACCCTGTCATCACCAACCCCTCCAACCACAGATCCACCCTGTCATCACCAACCCCTCCAACCACAGATCCACCCTGTCATCACCAACCCCTCCAACCACAGATCCACCCTGTCATCACCAACCCCTCCAACCACAGATCCACCCTGTCATCACCAACCCCTCCAACCACAGATCCACCCTGTCATCACCAACCCCTCCAACCACAGATCCACCCTGTCATCACCAACCCCTCCAACCACAGATCCACCCTGTCATCACCAACCCCTCCAACCACAGATCCACCCTGTCATCACCAACCCCTCCAACCACAGATCCACCCTGTCATCACCAACCCCTCCAACCACAGATCCACCCTGTCATCACCAACCCCTCCAACCACAGATCCACCCTGTCATCACCAACCCCTCCAACCACAGATCCACCCTGTCATCACCAACCCCTCCAACCACAGATCCACCCTGTCATCACCAACCCCTCCAACCACAGATCCACCCTGTCATCACCAACCCCTCCAACCACAGATCCACCCTGTCATCACCAACCCCTCCAACCACAGATCCACCCTGTCATCACCAACCCCTCCAACCACAGATCCACCCTGTCATCACCAACCCCTCCAACCACAGATCCACCCTGTCATCACCAACCCCTCCAACCACAGATCCACCCTGTCATCACCAACCCCTCCAACCACAGATCCACCCTGTCATCACCAACCCCTCCAACCACAGATCCACCCTGTCATCACCAACCCCTCCAACCACAGATCCACCCTGTCATCACCAACCCCTCCAACCACAGATCCACCCTGTCATCACCAACCCCTCCAACCACAGATCCACCCTGTCATCACCAACCCCTCCAACCACAGATCCACCCTGTCATCACCAACCCCTCCAACCACAGATCCACCCTGTCATCACCAACCCCTCCAACCACAGATCCACCCTGTCATCACCAACCCCTCCAACCACAGATCCACCCTGTCATCACCAACCCCTCCAACCACAGATCCACCCTGTCATCACCAACCCCTCCAACCACAGATCCACCCTGTCATCACCAACCCCTCCAACCACAGATCCACCCTGTCATCACCAACCCCTCCAACCACAGATCCACCCTGTCATCACCAACCCCTCCAACCACAGATCCACCCTGTCATCACCAACCCCTCCAACCACAGATCCACCCTGTCATCACCAACCCCTCCAACCACAGATCCACCCTGTCATCACCAACCCCTCCAACCACAGATCCACCCTGTCATCACCAACCCCTCCAACCACAGATCCACCCTGTCATCACCAACCCCTCCAACCACAGATCCACCCTGTCATCACCAACCCCTCCAACCACAGATCCACCCTGTCATCACCAACCCCTCCAACCACAGATCCACCCTGTCATCACCAACCCCTCCAACCACAGATCCACCCTGTCATCACCAACCCCTCCAACCACAGATCCACCCTGTCATCACCAACCCCTCCAACCACAGATCCACCCTGTCATCACCAACCCCTCCAACCACAGATCCACCCTGTCATCACCAACCCCTCCAACCACAGATCCACCCTGTCATCACCAACCCCTCCAACCACAGATCCACCCTGTCATCACCAACCCCTCCAACCACAGATCCACCCTGTCATCACCAACCCCTCCAACCACAGATCCACCCTGTCATCACCAACCCCTCCAACCACAGATCCACCCTGTCATCACCAACCCCTCCAACCACAGATCCACCCTGTCATCACCAACCCCTCCAACCACAGATCCACCCTGTCATCACCAACCCCTCCAACCACAGATCCACCCTGTCATCACCAACCCCTCCAACCACAGATCCACCCTGTCATCACCAACCCCTCCAACCACAGATCCACCCTGTCATCACCAACCCCTCCAACCACAGATCCACCCTGTCATCACCAACCCCTCCAACCACAGATCCACCCTGTCATCACCAACCCCTCCAACCACAGATCCACCCTGTCATCACCAACCCCTCCAACCACAGATCCACCCTGTCATCACCAACCCCTCCAACCACAGATCCACCCTGTCATCACCAACCCCTCCAACCACAGATCCACCCTGTCATCACCAACCCCTCCAACCACAGATCCACCCTGTCATCACCAACCCCTCCAACCACAGATCCACCCTGTCATCACCAACCCCTCCAACCACAGATCCACCCTGTCATCACCAACCCCTCCAACCACAGATCCACCCTGTCATCACCAACCCCTCCAACCACAGATCCACCCTGTCATCACCAACCCCTCCAACCACAGATCCACCCTGTCATCACCAACCCCTCCAACCACAGATCCACCCTGTCATCACCAACCCCTCCAACCACAGATCCACCCTGTCATCACCAACCCCTCCAACCACAGATCCACCCTGTCATCACCAACCCCTCCAACCACAGATCCACCCTGTCATCACCAACCCCTCCAACCACAGATCCACCCTGTCATCACCAACCCCTCCAACCACAGATCCACCCTGTCATCACCAACCCCTCCAACCACAGATCCACCCTGTCATCACCAACCCCTCCAACCACAGATCCACCCTGTCATCACCAACCCCTCCAACCACAGATCCACCCTGTCATCACCAACCCCTCCAACCACAGATCCACCCTGTCATCACCAACCCCTCCAACCACAGATCCACCCTGTCATCACCAACCCCTCCAACCACAGATCCACCCTGTCATCACCAACCCCTCCAACCACAGATCCACCCTGTCATCACCAACCCCTCCAACCACAGATCCACCCTGTCATCACCAACCCCTCCAACCACAGATCCACCCTGTCATCACCAACCCCTCCAACCACAGATCCACCCTGTCATCACCAACCCCTCCAACCACAGATCCACCCTGTCATCACCAACCCCTCCAACCACAGATCCACCCTGTCATCACCAACCCCTCCAACCACAGATCCACCCTGTCATCACCAACCCCTCCAACCACAGATCCACCCTGTCATCACCAACCCCTCCAACCACAGATCCACCCTGTCATCACCAACCCCTCCAACCACAGATCCACCCTGTCATCACCAACCCCTCCAACCACAGTCCTACCCTGTCATCACCAACCCCTCCAACCACAGTCCACCCTGTCATCACCAACCCCTCCAACCACAGATCCACCCTGTCATCACCAACCTCTCCAACCACAGATCCACCCTGTCATCACCAACCCCTCCAACCACAGATCCACCCTGTCATCACCAACCCCTCCAACCACAGATCCACCCTGTCATCACCAACCCCTCCAACCACAGATCCACCCTGTCATCACCAACCCCTCCAACCACAGATCCACCCTGTCATCACCAACCCCTCCAACCACAGATCCACCCTGTCATCACCAACCCCTCCAACCACAGATCCACCCTGTCATCACCAACCCCTCCAACCACAGATCCACCCTGTCATCACCAACCCCTCCAACCACAGATCCACCCTGTCATCACCAACCCCTCCAACCACAGATCCACCCTGTCATCACCAACCCCTCCAACCACAGATCCACCCTGTCATCACCAACCCCTCCAACCACAGATCCACCCTGTCATCACCAACCCCTCCAACCACAGATCCACCCTGTCATCACCAACCCCTCCAACCACAGATCCACCCTGTCATCACCAACCCCTCCAACCACAGATCCACCCTGTCATCACCAACCCCTCCAACCACAGATCCACCCTGTCATCACCAACCCCTCCAACCACAGATCCACCCTGTCATCACCAACCCCTCCAACCACAGATCCACCCTGTCATCACCAACCCCTCCAACCACAGATCCACCCTGTCATCACCAACCCCTCCAACCACAGATCCACCCTGTCATCACCAACCCCTCCAACCACAGATCCACCCTGTCATCACCAACCCCTCCAACCACAGATCCACCCTGTCATCACCAACCCCTCCAACCACAGATCCACCCTGTCATCACCAACCCCTCCAACCACAGATCCACCCTGTCATCACCAACCCCTCCAACCACAGATCCACCCTGTCATCACCAACCCCTCCAACCACAGATCCACCCTGTCATCACCAACCCCTCCAACCACAGATCCACCCTGTCATCACCAACCCCTCCAACCACAGATCCACCCTGTCATCACCAACCCCTCCAACCACAGATCCACCCTGTCATCACCAACCCCTCCAACCACAGATCCACCCTGTCATCACCAACCCCTCCAACCACAGATCCACCCTGTCATCACCAACCCCTCCAACCACAGATCCACCCTGTCATCACCAACCCCTCCAACCACAGATCCACCCTGTCATCACCAACCCCTCCAACCACAGATCCACCCTGTCATCACCAACCCCTCCAACCACAGATCCACCCTGTCATCACCAACCCCTCCAACCACAGATCCACCCTGTCATCACCAACCCCTCCAACCACAGATCCACCCTGTCATCACCAACCCCTCCAACCACAGATCCACCCTGTCATCACCAACCCCTCCAACCACAGATCCACCCTGTCATCACCAACCCCTCCAACCACAGATCCACCCTGTCATCACCAACCCCTCCAACCACAGATCCACCCTGTCATCACCAACCCCTCCAACCACAGATCCACCCTGTCATCACCAACCCCTCCAACCACAGATCCACCCTGTCATCACCAACCCCTCCAACCACAGATCCACCCTGTCATCACCAACCCCTCCAACCACAGATCCACCCTGTCATCACCAACCCCTCCAACCACAGATCCACCCTGTCATCACCAACCCCTCCAACCACAGATCCACCCTGTCATCACCAACCCCTCCAACCACAGATCCTACCCTGTCATCACCAACCCCTCCAACCACAGATCCACCCTGTCATCACCAACCCCTCCAACCACAGATCCACCCTGTCATCACCAACCCCTCCAACCACAGATCCACCCTGTCATCACCAACCCCTCCAACCACAGATCCACCCTGTCATCACCAACCCCTCCAACCACAGATCCACCCTGTCATCACCAACCCCTCCAACCACAGATCCACCCTGTCATCACCAACCCCTCCAACCACAGATCCACCCTGTCATCACCAACCCCTCCAACCACAGATCCACCCTGTCATCACCAACCCCTCCAACCACAGATCCACCCTGTCATCACCAACCCCTCCAACCACAGATCCACCCTGTCATCACCAACCCCTCCAACCACAGATCCACCCTGTCATCACCAACCCCTCCAACCACAGATCCACCCTGTCATCACCAACCCCTCCAACCACAGATCCACCCTGTCATCACCAACCCCTCCAACCACAGATCCACCCTGTCATCACCAACCCCTCCAACCACAGATCCACCCTGTCATCACCAACCCCTCCAACCACAGATCCACCCTGTCATCACCAACCCCTCCAACCACAGATCCACCCTGTCATCACCAACCCCTCCAACCACAGATCCACCCTGTCATCACCAACCCCTCCAACCACAGATCCACCCTGTCATCACCAACCCCTCCAACCACAGATCCACCCTGTCATCACCAACCCCTCCAACCACAGATCCACCCTGTCATCACCAACCCCTCCAACCACAGATCCACCCTGTCATCACCAACCCCTCCAACCACAGATCCACCCTGTCATCACCAACCCCTCCAACCACAGATCCACCCTGTCATCACCAACCCCTCCAACCACAGATCCACCCTGTCATCACCAACCCCTCCAACCACAGATCCACCCTGTCATCACCAACCCCTCCAACCACAGATCCACCCTGTCATCACCAACCCCTCCAACCACAGATCCACCCTGTCATCACCAACCCCTCCAACCACAGATCCACCCTGTCATCACCAACCCCTCCAACCACAGATCCACCCTGTCATCACCAACCCCTCCAACCACAGATCCACCCTGTCATCACCAACCCCTCCAACCACAGATCCACCCTGTCATCACCAACCCCTCCAACCACAGATCCACCCTGTCATCACCAACCCCTCCAACCACAGATCCACCCTGTCATCACCAACCCCTCCAACCACAGATCCACCCTGTCATCACCAACCCCTCCAACCACAGATCCACCCTGTCATCACCAACCCCTCCAACCACAGATCCACCCTGTCATCACCAACCCCTCCAACCACAGATCCACCCTGTCATCACCAACCCCTCCAACCACAGATCCACCCTGTCATCACCAACCCCTCCAACCACAGATCCACCCTGTCATCACCAACCCCTCCAACCACAGATCCACCCTGTCATCACCAACCCCTCCAACCACAGATCCACCCTGTCATCACCAACCCCTCCAACCACAGATCCACCCTGTCATCACCAACCCCTCCAACCACAGATCCACCCTGTCATCACCAACCCCTCCAACCACAGATCCACCCTGTCATCACCAACCCCTCCAACCACAGATCCACCCTGTCATCACCAACCCCTCCAACCACAGATCCACCCTGTCATCACCAACCCCTCCAACCACAGATCCACCCTGTCATCACCAACCCCTCCAACCACAGATCCACCCTGTCATCACCAACCCCTCCAACCACAGATCCACCCTGTCATCACCAACCCCTCCAACCACAGATCCACCCTGTCATCACCAACCCCTCCAACCACAGATCCACCCTGTCATCACCAACCCCTCCAACCACAGATCCACCCTGTCATCACCAACCCCTCCAACCACAGATCCACCCTGTCATCACCAACCCCTCCAACCACAGATCCACCCTGTCATCACCAACCCCTCCAACCACAGATCCACCCTGTCATCACCAACCCCTCCAACCACAGATCCACCCTGTCATCACCAACCCCTCCAACCACAGATCCACCCTGTCATCACCAACCCCTCCAACCACAGATCCACCCTGTCATCACCAACCCCTCCAACCACAGATCCACCCTGTCATCACCAACCCCTCCAACCACAGATCCACCCTGTCATCACCAACCCCTCCAACCACAGATCCACCCTGTCATCACCAACCCCTCCAACCACAGATCCACCCTGTCATCACCAACCCCTCCAACCACAGATCCACCCTGTCATCACCAACCCCTCCAACCACAGATCCACCCTGTCATCACCAACCCCTCCAACCACAGATCCACCCTGTCATCACCAACCCCTCCAACCACAGATCCACCCTGTCATCACCAACCCCTCCAACCACAGATCCACCCTGTCATCACCAACCCCTCCAACCACAGATCCACCCTGTCATCACCAACCCCTCCAACCACAGATCCACCCTGTCATCACCAACCCCTCCAACCACAGATCCACCCTGTCATCACCAACCCCTCCAACCACAGATCCACCCTGTCATCACCAACCCCTCCAACCACAGATCCACCCTGTCATCACCAACCCCTCCAACCACAGATCCACCCTGTCATCACCAACCCCTCCAACCACAGATCCACCCTGTCATCACCAACCCCTCCAACCACAGATCCACCCTGTCATCACCAACCCCTCCAACCACAGATCCACCCTGTCATCACCAACCCCTCCAACCACAGATCCACCCTGTCATCACCAACCCCTCCAACCACAGATCCACCCTGTCATCACCAACCCCTCCAACCACAGATCCACCCTGTCATCACCAACCCCTCCAACCACAGATCCACCCTGTCATCACCAACCCCTCCAACCACAGATCCACCCTGTCATCACCAACCCCTCCAACCACAGATCCACCCTGTCATCACCAACCCCTCCAACCACAGATCCACCCTGTCATCACCAACCCCTCCAACCACAGATCCACCCTGTCATCACCAACCCCTCCAACCACAGATCCACCCTGTCATCACCAACCCCTCCAACCACAGATCCACCCTGTCATCACCAACCCCTCCAACCACAGATCCACCCTGTCATCACCAACCCCTCCAACCACAGATCCACCCTGTCATCACCAACCCCTCCAACCACAGATCCACCCTGTCATCACCAACCCCTCCAACCACAGATCCACCCTGTCATCACCAACCCCTCCAACCACAGATCCACCCTGTCATCACCAACCCCTCCAACCACAGATCCACCCTGTCATCACCAACCCCTCCAACCACAGATCCACCCTGTCATCACCAACCCCTCCAACCACAGATCCACCCTGTCATCACCAACCCCTCCAACCACAGATCCACCCTGTCATCACCAACCCCTCCAACCACAGATCCACCCTGTCATCACCAACCCCTCCAACCACAGATCCACCCTGTCATCACCAACCCCTCCAACCACAGATCCACCCTGTCATCACCAACCCCTCCAACCACAGATCCACCCTGTCATCACCAACCCCTCCAACCACAGATCCACCCTGTCATCACCAACCCCTCCAACCACAGATCCACCCTGTCATCACCAACCCCTCCAACCACAGATCCACCCTGTCATCACCAACCCCTCCAACCACAGATCCACCCTGTCATCACCAACCCCTCCAACCACAGATCCACCCTGTCATCACCAACCCCTCCAACCACAGATCCACCCTGTCATCACCAACCCCTCCAACCACAGATCCACCCTGTCATCACCAACCCCTCCAACCACAGATCCACCCTGTCATCACCAACCCCTCCAACCACAGATCCACCCTGTCATCACCAACCCCTCCAACCACAGATCCACCCTGTCATCACCAACCCCTCCAACCACAGATCCACCCTGTCATCACCAACCCCTCCAACCACAGATCCACCCTGTCATCACCAACCCCTCCAACCACAGATCCACCCTGTCATCACCAACCCCTCCAACCACAGATCCACCCTGTCATCACCAACCCCTCCAACCACAGATCCACCCTGTCATCACCAACCCCTCCAACCACAGATCCACCCTGTCATCACCAACCCCTCCAACCACAGATCCACCCTGTCATCACCAACCCCTCCAACCACAGTCTACCCTGTCATCACCAACCCCTCCAACCACAGATCCACCCTGTCATCACCAACCCCTCCAACCACAGATCCACCCTGTCATCACCAACCCCTCCAACCACAGATCCACCCTGTCATCACCAACCCCTCCAACCACAGTCTACCCTGTCATCACCAACCCCTCCAACCACAGATCCACCCTGTCATCACCAACCCCTCCAACCACAGATCCACCCTGTCATCACCAACCCCTCCAACCACAGATCCACCCTGTCATCACCAACCCCTCCAACCACAGATCCACCCTGTCATCACCAACCCCTCCAACCACAGATCCACCCTGTCATCACCAACCCCTCCAACCACAGATCCACCCTGTCATCACCAACCCCTCCAACCACAGATCCACCCTGTCATCAACAACCCCTCCAACCACAGTCTACCCTGTCATCACCAACCCCTCCAACCACAGATCCACCCTGTCATCACCAACCCCTCCAACCACAGATCCACCCTGTCATCACCAACCCCTCCAACCACAGATCCACCCTGTCATCACCAACCCCTCCAACCACAGATCCACCCTGTCATCACCAACCCCTCCAACCACAGATCCACCCTGTCATCACCAACCCCTCCAACCACAGATCCACCCTGTCATCACCAACCCCTCCAACCACAGATCCACTCTGTCATCACCAACCCCTCCAACCACAGATCCACCCTGTCATCACCAACCCCTCCAACCACAGTCTACCCTGTCATCACCAACCCCTCCAACCACAGTCTACCCTGTCATCACCAACCCCTCCAACCACAGATCCACCCTGTCATCACCAACCCCTCCAACCACAGATCCACCCTGTCATCACCAACCCCTCCAACCACAGATCCACCCTGTCATCACCAACCCCTCCAACCACAGATCCACCCTGTCATCACCAACCCCTCCAACCACAGATCCACCCTGTCATCACCAACCCCTCCAACCACAGATCCACCCTGTCATCACCAACCCCTCCAACCACAGATCCACCCTGTCATCACCAACCCCTCCAACCACAGATCCACCCTGTCATCACCAACCCCTCCAACCACAGATCCACCCTGTCATCACCAACCCCTCCAACCACAGATCCACCCTGTCATCACCAACCCCTCCAACCACAGATCCACCCTGTCATCACCAACCCCTCCAACCACAGATCCACCCTGTCATCACCAACCCCTCCAACCACAGATCCACCCTGTCATCACCAACCCCTCCAACCACAGATCCACCCTGTCATCACCAACCCCTCCAACCACAGATCCACCCTGTCATCACCAACCCCTCCAACCACAGATCCACCCTGTCATCACCAACCCCTCCAACCACAGATCCACCCTGTCATCACCAACCCCTCCAACCACAGATCCACCCTGTCATCACCAACCCCTCCAACCACAGATCCACCCTGTCATCACCAACCCCTCCAACCACAGATCCACCCTGTCATCACCAACCCCTCCAACCACAGATCCACCCTGTCATCACCAACCCCACCAACCACAGTCTACCCTGTCATCACCAACCCCTCCAACCACAGATCCACCCTGTCATCACCAACCCCTCCAACCACAGATCCACCCTGTCATCACCAACCCCTCCAACCACAGATCCACCCTGTCATCACCAACCCCTCCAACCACAGATCCACCCTGTCATCACCAACCCCTCCAACCACAGATCCACCCTGTCATCACCAACCCCTCCAACCACAGATCCACCCTGTCATCACCAACCCCTCCAACCACAGATCCACCCTGTCATCACCAACCCCTCCAACCACAGATCCACCCTGTCATCACCAACCCCTCCAACCACAGATCCACCCTGTCATCACCAACCCCTCCAACCACAGATCCACCCTGTCATCACCAACCCCTCCAACCACAGTCTACCCTGTCATCACCAACCCCTCCAACCACAGATCCACCCTGTCATCACCAACCCCTCCAACCACAGATCCACCCTGTCATCACCAACCCCTCCAACCACAGATCCACCCTGTCATCACCAACCCCTCCAACCACAGATCCACCCTGTCATCACCAACCCCTCCAACCACAGTCTACCCTGTCATCACCAACCCCTCCAACCACAGATCCACCCTGTCATCACCAACCCCTCCAACCACAGAACCACCCTGTCATCACCAACCCCTCCAACCACAGATCCACCCTGTCATCACCAACCCCTCCAACCACAGATCCACCCTGTCATCACCAACCCCTCCAACCACAGATCCACCCTGTCATCACCAACCCCTCCAACCACAGATCCACCCTGTCATCACCAACCCCTCCAACCACAGATCCACCCTGTCATCACCAACCCCTCCAACCACAGATCCACCCTGTCATCACCAACCCCACCAACCACAGTCTACCCTGTCATCACCAACCCCTCCAACCACAGATCCACCCTGTCATCACCAACCCCTCCAACCACAGATCCACCCTGTCATCACCAACCCCTCCAACCACAGATCCACCCTGTCATCACCAACCCCTCCAACCACAGATCCACCCTGTCATCACCAACCCCTCCAACCACAGATCCACCCTGTCATCACCAACCCCTCCAACCACAGATCCACCCTGTCATCACCAACCCCTCCAACCACAGATCCACCCTGTCATCACCAACCCCTCCAACCACAGATCCACCCTGTCATCACCAACCCCTCCAACCACAGATCCACCCTGTCATCACCAACCCCTCCAACCACAGTCTACCCTGTCATCACCAACCCCTCCAACCACAGTCTACCCTGTCATCACCAACCCCTCCAACCACAGATCCACCCTGTCATCACCAACCCCTCCAACCACAGATCCACCCTGTCATCACCAACCCCTCCAACCACAGATCCACCCTGTCATCACCAACCCCTCCAACCACAGATCCACCCTGTCATCACCAACCCCTCCAACCACAGATCCACCCTGTCATCACCAACCCCTCCAACCACAGATCCACCCTGTCATCACCAACCCCTCCAACCACAGATCCACCCTGTCATCACCAACCCCTCCAACCACAGATCCACCCTGTCATCACCAACCCCTCCAACCACAGATCCACCCTGTCATCACCAACCCCTCCAACCACAGATCCACCCTGTCATCACCAACCCCTCCAACCACAGATCCACCCTGTCATCACCAACCCCTCCAACCACAGATCCACCCTGTCATCACCAACCCCTCCAACCACAGATCCACCCTGTCATCACCAACCCCTCCAACCACAGATCCACCCTGTCATCACCAACCCCTCCAACCACAGATCCACCCTGTCATCACCAACCCCTCCAACCACAGATCCACCCTGTCATCACCAACCCCTCCAACCACAGATCCACCCTGTCATCACCAACCCCTCCAACCACAGATCCACCCTGTCATCACCAACCCCTCCAACCACAGATCCACCCTGTCATCACCAACCCCTCCAACCACAGATCCACCCTGTCATCACCAACCCCTCCAACCACAGATCCACCCTGTCATCACCAACCCCTCCAACCACAGATCCACCCTGTCATCACCAACCCCTCCAACCACAGATCCACCCTGTCATCACCAACCCCTCCAACCACAGATCCACCCTGTCATCACCAACCCCTCCAACCACAGATCCACCCTGTCATCACCAACCCCTCCAACCACAGATCCACCCTGTCATCACCAACCCCTCCAACCACAGATCCACCCTGTCATCACCAACCCCTCCAACCACAGATCCACCCTGTCATCACCAACCCCTCCAACCACAGATCCACCCTGTCATCACCAACCCCTCCAACCACAGATCCACCCTGTCATCACCAACCCCTCCAACCACAGATCCACCCTGTCATCACCAACCCCTCCAACCACAGATCCACCCTGTCATCACCAACCCCTCCAACCACAGATCCACCCTGTCATCACCAACCCCTCCAACCACAGATCCACCCTGTCATCACCAACCCCTCCAACCACAGATCCACCCTGTCATCACCAACCCCTCCAACCACAGATCCACCCTGTCATCACCAACCCCTCCAACCACAGATCCACCCTGTCATCACCAACCCCTCCAACCACAGATCCACCCTGTCATCACCAACCCCTCCAACCACAGATCCACCCTGTCATCACCAACCCCTCCAACCACAGATCCACCCTGTCATCACCAACCCCTCCAACCACAGATCCACCCTGTCATCACCAACCCCTCCAACCACAGATCCACCCTGTCATCACCAACCCCTCCAACCACAGATCCACCCTGTCATCACCAACCCCTCCAACCACAGATCCACCCTGTCATCACCAACCCCTCCAACCACAGATCCACCCTGTCATCACCAACCCCTCCAACCACAGATCCACCCTGTCATCACCAACCCCTCCAACCACAGATCCACCCTGTCATCACCAACCCCTCCAACCACAGATCCACCCTGTCATCACCAACCCCTCCAACCACAGATCCACCCTGTCATCACCAACCCCTCCAACCACAGATCCACCCTGTCATCACCAACCCCTCCAACCACAGATCCACCCTGTCATCACCAACCCCTCCAACCACAGATCCACCCTGTCATCACCAACCCCTCCAACCACAGATCCACCCTGTCATCACCAACCCCTCCAACCACAGATCCACCCTGTCATCACCAACCCCTCCAACCACAGATCCACCCTGTCATCACCAACCCCTCCAACCACAGATCCACCCTGTCATCACCAACCCCTCCAACCACAGATCCACCCTGTCATCACCAACCCCTCCAACCACAGATCCACCCTGTCATCACCAACCCCTCCAACCACAGATCCACCCTGTCATCACCAACCCCTCCAACCACAGATCCACCCTGTCATCACCAACCCCTCCAACCACAGTCTACCCTGTCATCACCAACCCCTCCAACCACAGATCCACCCTGTCATCACCAACCCCTCCAACCACAGATCCACCCTGTCATCACCAACCCCTCCAACCACAGATCCACCCTGTCATCACCAACCCCTCCAACCACAGTCTACCCTGTCATCACCAACCCCTCCAACCACAGATCCACCCTGTCATCACCAACCCCTCCAACCACAGATCCACCCTGTCATCACCAACCCCTCCAACCACAGATCCACCCTGTCATCACCAACCCCTCCAACCACAGATCCACCCTGTCATCACCAACCCCTCCAACCACAGATCCACCCTGTCATCACCAACCCCTCCAACCACAGATCCACCCTGTCATCACCAACCCCTCCAACCACAGATCCACCCTGTCATCACCAACCCCTCCAACCACAGATCCACCCTGTCATCACCAACCCCTCCAACCACAGATCCACCCTGTCATCACCAACCCCTCCAACCACAGATCCACCCTGTCATCACCAACCCCTCCAACCACAGATCCACCCTGTCATCACCAACCCCTCCAACCACAGATCCACCCTGTCATCACCAACCCCTCCAACCACAGATCCACCCTGTCATCACCAACCCCTCCAACCACAGATCCACCCTGTCATCACCAACCCCTCCAACCACAGTCTACCCTGTCATCACCAACCCCTCCAACCACAGATCCACCCTGTCATCACCAACCCCTCCAACCACAGATCCACCCTGTCATCACCAACCCCTCCAACCACAGATCCACCCTGTCATCACCAACCCCTCCAACCACAGTCTACCCTGTCATCACCAACCCCTCCAACCACAGATCCACCCTGTCATCACCAACCCCTCCAACCACAGATCCACCCTGTCATCACCAACCCCTCCAACCACAGATCCACCCTGTCATCACCAACCCCTCCAACCACAGATCCACCCTGTCATCACCAACCCCTCCAACCACAGATCCACCCTGTCATCACCAACCCCTCCAACCACAGATCCACCCTGTCATCACCAACCCCTCCAACCACAGATCCACCCTGTCATCACCAACCCCTCCAACCACAGATCCACCCTGTCATCACCAACCCCTCCAACCACAGATCCACCCTGTCATCACCAACCCCTCCAACCACAGATCCACCCTGTCATCACCAACCCCTCCAACCACAGTCTACCCTGTCATCACCAACCCCTCCAACCACAGATCCACCCTGTCATCACCAACCCCTCCAACCACAGATCCACCCTGTCATCACCAACCCCTCCAACCACAGTCTACCCTGTCATCACCAACCCCTCCAACCACAGATCCACCCTGTCATCACCAACCCCTCCAACCACAGATCCACCCTGTCATCACCAACCCCTCCAACCACAGATCCACCCTGTCATCACCAACCCCTCCAACCACAGTCTACCCTGTCATCACCAACCCCTCCAACCACAGTCTACCCTGTCATCACCAACCCCTCCAACCACAGATCCACCCTGTCATCACCAACCCCTCCAACCACAGATCCACCCTGTCATCACCAACCCCTCCAACCACAGTCTACCCTGTCATCACCAACCCCTCCAACCACAGATCCACCCTGTCATCACCAACCCCTCCAACCACAGATCCACCCTGTCATCACCAACCCCTCCAACCACAGTCTACCCTGTCATCACCAACCCCTCCAACCACAGTCTACCCTGTCATCACCAACCCCTCCAACCACAGATCCACCCTGTCATCACCAACCCCTCCAACCACAGATCCACCCTGTCATCACCAACCCCTCCAACCACAGATCCACCCTGTCATCACCAACCCCTCCAACCACAGATCCACCCTGTCATCACCAACCCCTCCAACCACAGATCCACCCTGTCATCACCAACCCCTCCAACCACAGTCTACCCTGTCATCACCAACCCCTCCAACCACAGATCCACCCTGTCATCACCAACCCCTCCAACCACAGATCCACCCTGTCATCACCAACCCCTCCAACCACAGTCTACCCTGTCATCACCAACCCCTCCAACCACAGATCCACCCTGTCATCACCAACCCCTCCAACCACAGATCCACCCTGTCATCACCAACCCCTCCAACCACAGATCCACCCTGTCATCAACAACCCCTCCAACCACAGTCTACCCTGTCATCACCAACCCCTCCAACCACAGATCCACCCTGTCATCACCAACCCCTCCAACCACAGATCCACCCTGTCATCACCAACCCCTCCAACCACAGTCTACCCTGTCATCACCAACCCCTCCAACCACAGATCCACCCTGTCATCACCAACCCCTCCAACCACAGATCCACCCTGTCATCACCAACCCCTCCAACCACAGATCCACCCTGTCATCACCAACCCCTCCAACCACAGATCCACCCTGTCATCACCAACCCCTCCAACCACAGATCCACCCTGTCATCACCAACCCCTCCAACCACAGATCCACCCTGTCATCACCAACCCCTCCAACCACAGATCCACCCTGTCATCACCAACCCCTCCAACCACAGTCTACCCTGTCATCACCAACCCCTCCAACCACAGATCCACCCTGTCATCACCAACCCCTCCAACCACAGATCCACCCTGTCATCACCAACCCCTCCAACCACAGTCTACCCTGTCATCACCAACCCCTCCAACCACAGTCTACCCTGTCATCACCAACCCCTCCAACCACAGATCCACCCTGTCATCACCAACCCCTCCAACCACAGATCCACCCTGTCATCACCAACCCCTCCAACCACAGTCTACCCTGTCATCACCAACCCCTCCAACCACAGATCCACCCTGTCATCACCAACCCCTCCAACCACAGTCTACCCTGTCATCACCAACCCCTCCAACCACAGATCCACCCTGTCATCACCAACCCCTCCAACCACAGATCCACCCTGTCATCACCAACCCCTCCAACCACAGATCCACCCTGTCATCACCAACCCCTCCAACCACAGATCCACCCTGTCATCACCAACCCCTCCAACCACAGTCTACCCTGTCATCACCAACCCCTCCAACCACAGATCCACCCTGTCATCACCAACCCCTCCAACCACAGTCTACCCTGTCATCACCAACCCCTCCAACCACAGTCTACCCAAGTGCCACCCCCACCATCTCTCCCTCCCACACCATTAACCTTCAGATGTGGCATACGGCACAGTCTTTGTCACCGAACAGGCAGCCGGGTTTGTCAATCAGGCTGGCTAGCAGGCATGGTTGCAGCTTCATGCCTTTTGAGAAATTATGTCCTCCCATAGCTTCTCCCCCAGGCTCCAAAATGACCCTCCTCTAAATGGGGGCCATAGGTTCAGGGAGAGATCATTCAGCCCCCAGAGCCTGTGCCAACATTGGGATCATGAATGTATAATACCAGACAGGATTAAAAGGCTAACTTTTATACAGGTTGTACTGCACATGTTCATTTCAGTGACATCAGAAAATTTCTTTGTATTTGATGAAAACTACTTTCATTGGACCTACTTGTGCTCATTTTGCCTGCATGGCCACTTTCATCAATATCAACACTACTGGTCCACTAAAGAGCTACCTACCCTATTGGTCTCCTACCCAATTAAGTCATTTACATTTGAAAATTACGTGAATGATGCAGTTCAGACGTTGGTTCAAGACCTGGAATACATTCTGGTGTCAGGTTCTTGAACATTCTTTGAAAACCCGGCCCAATGTTTCAGATCAATGACCTCATTCAAAACTTTGTTACTGCCCAGTGCCTGAACAGCCAGGAACCAGAAAGCTTGACCACCTCAATAGAAGCTGTTGTTGTAGAGTTTAGTGCTGCATCTGGCGGTAGAGCACACATGTTACCATTTTTTATGCTGAATCCAGCACATCTGGAGGCAGTAGTTCCATACTGGTTGCATAAGCATACTACAATATTTTGCCATTGACAGCAGTGTAATAACGTAAGCAGAACATTGCAGAAAAACATTACAAGAATCGTTCCAGGGATGAGGGACTTCAGTTACTTGGATAAATTGGAGAAGCTGGTGGAATGTTGAGAGATTTTATAAAAGTGCTCAAAATCATGAGGAGTCTGAATGGAGTAGATAAAGATAAACTATTACTATTGGTGGAAGCGTTGACGATCAGCAGTCACTGATTTAAGGTGGATGGCAAAAGAACCAAAGGTGACATGAGGAAAAGCTTGCTCACACAGAAAGTGATCAAGATCTGGAATGAACTGCTGAAAAGGTGGTGGGGGCAGGTTCAATCATAGTTCTCAAAAGGCAATTAGGTTATTATCTGAAGGGAAACAATTTACAAGACAAAAGGGGAAAGAGCTATGGGAGTGGCACTGAGTTGCTCTTGCAGAGAGCTACCATGAATATGAAGGACTGAATGTAGCCTCCTTTGCTATGATGATTGCACACAAGCTATACAACAGAAATATCCCTATTTGAAGAGTTTCTTCCCCTCCTGGCCTATAATTTTTATTTTTTTATTTTTACATTTATAGGGCTTCTTCAGCTGTACCATTGTTACAACTGGTTGGGCAGTGAAACCCATCTGGTTCACTAATGTCCTTTAGGGGAGGAAATCTGTCATCCTTACCTCCTCTGGCCTGCATGTGACTCCAGATCCATAGCAGTTGACTTTTAACTGCCCTCTCAGCAGTTAAATCTGTCCTTGAATTCAGTGGCAATTAGGAATGGGCAACAAATGCTGGCTTTACCAGTGATACCCACATCCAATAAATAATTTTAAAAAATGTGGCCCTATCTATGTTGGACATCTTAGAAATGGTGGTGTCTGGAATGTTGGCATTAGTAGGGCGGAAAATCTCCTGACCCATTTTGAAGTTGTTGTTGCCTTATTAATGCTAATTTGGCCAAGCTAACAAGAGTTGTGTTGTTGACTGAGAGCATGATTACTCTTGGCTAAGAATTTTCACATTTAAAGAATATTCCGTTCTATGAAACTCTAAAGACAGAATAACTTTAGAATCATTTTTTTTCAAAAGGAATGCATTTTGGAAGAGGAGAGATTAAGAAACGCAGTAGTCAGTTTAATGTACAAATCAAAGACGATATTATTCCTTGCTTTAAATCAGTAACTTAGTTTATCTTTATTTATTATATAGGTCCTCAAGTAACCAGATTGAATCTGTTCCGATGGCCTTTGTGAACTCCTGGAAAGGAAGTACAGAGTGTGCTGATTCACCTTTGTTTCCAGTGCATAAACCTTGTAACGTTAACCATCAAAAAGGTAAAGATTGGTTAGAATGTTTTACTCTAAGTTGAGGAGAGCACTCAGTGGATGAAATCTTCATGGTCTTATCAAGACAGCTCTGAAGGCTGGGTCACATTGGCAATGCAATGGCCAATTGAGTGGTCACGTATGGACAGATTGGCGACACTGCCAGGATCTTACCTCCTCCAAGCTAAGGCTGAATCCCAGAAGCTGGCAGGGCGTCGCCTTCCAGCAACTGGCCAAGGGACCAGCGAGGCCTCAGTTATTGTTTTCCCTCCATGCAACGGCCATTTGAGTGGCCACACTCATTTTGAAGTGTTTTAATGTCTTCAGAGGGCACCTCCAACTTGAGGCACCACAGCTGTCTCCCTCCTATATTAGGAGTATCCACCTCTCTTAGTGGAGCTGTCAGGTGCCCAGAACCGCAGGCAGTCCCATTGGCCTGCCTGCCAACCCTAATTGGACAGGGCTCTCAGATTGGCTCTTAATTAGCTGCCTCCAGGAGAATTGTGCAGCTGGGCATGACTCAGAGACTATTGGGTTTGGGACCTGCATTTATCCCTAATAGGAGAATTTTTCAAATATGATAAGATCCCACCCATTATTTCTCAAGTGGACATGAACACAAATGTTGTATCAAAATATTTAAGATTTCGAAGTATAATAACGGCATGCTATGTTTGGGTGTAATATGCTAATCTCATATGGTAATTTGAGTATCTGCACCATTTCTCCATTACCTGCTGAGTTCTTAATTTCAGCCATGTACTTACTTGGAAGCATTATGCACAGTGCAATTATCTCCATTAAGGAATGGACGATCAGAAACACAGTTACTGCTGGACTTGCTGTTCTGAATTTATCAGCCAACATGTGCAGAGGAGCATTAATGGCATTGGCAGATGTAAATTCACTCACATTCTGGTTCATCAATGATGTACGGCGAAGAAAAAGAAATAAACTTTTAAAAATCCTAATTATTTTAGCAGGAGCAAACTAACAATGAGACACAAATTATCATTGAAGTTTCATATGTCAAAGGAATGCTGATAGGAAGCCATCGCACTACAAAAAGTTTGGTCTTCTGGAATTTTGATGTTCAAATTAAAGACAGTTACTACAAAAGTGGGTTATAGCTCATGAGATTTCCATGGAATAGAAATTCATGGGTGACAGTTTTGTCCCTTGTAACTGTGAGCCATGGTGTGCAATGGCTTTCAACATGTTATGCATTCTGAAGTCAGTGCATGGACAGTAAACCACACTTATGCTTTTGTTCTTTGTTATAGAATCATATGCAACAGAGAAATGCAGCATCATCAGAAGTAAAATATTTAAGAATTGTCATTTCATCAGTCCAGAACCATTCTATGATCAGTGCAGACGTGATGTTTGCAGCTGTTCAGACTCTGAAACCTGCCTGTGCACAGCTCTAGCTCACTATGCTCATGTGTGTCTCCTGCATGGAGCCTTTATTGACTTCCGAGTTGCAATTCCTGAATGCAGTAAGTATGTTCTCTGACTGTTGCCATGATATTGTTTGTGATGATCCGTATAGCATGAATGAACAAACCCACAAATAATAATCTAGCTTGTTTCCCTTTGAAGTTTTCTTTCTATAGCAGCTGTGGAATGGGCTGTTTAAGTTTAATAATTAAACTATTAATGATAATGTTTACAGCTTTATCTCTCTTCAATCATATTTTAATGGTAGATGGATGGCACTTTATTTTCTTGATAATAATCTACAGACCCCTGAAGTATTCTAGCAATCTGTGTAGATCGAAGCAATGGGCAATATATGCTAGCAATCAATTGTTAGCAATGCTCACATCCTGAGAATGAATAGTTTAAAAAAAAATCTTTATTCCTATTTTTTGTTAATTTAGTTTTATTGGTTTCATCAAAAGAGTAAAAAAAACTTGCTTGTTTTTCTGCAACAAACTAGCAAACAATCCTGAAATTTTCCAGCTGGTTAAAATACTAAAAACAAGACACTGGCTAATTAGTGGTTTAACTGGGTAACCTCACTGTCCAATCTGATCGCTCTAAGAACCCTGGAATGGGAAGGACAGGTTCAGCAGTTTTTATTCCTGAATTTAATGTTAAGATTGCAGGAAGGCTATCTGACAGTTTACCAGTGTTTTTAGTTGCGTTGATGGCAATTATGTTGGCTTTAGAGTGGGTGGTGAAAGTAAAGCCATTGAAAGTCATCATTTGTTCAGGTTCGTCATCAGCAATGGTCTCTATCCAATCTTGTTTTTCTGAATTCAGACAGGATTTTATATTTGAAATGTTTCAGTTATTCTGTAACATGCAACAGTTAGGTATTGTGGTGTGTTTTTTTTATGGATGTCAGCACATAAAGGTGAGGAGTAGGGAGTGAGTGAGGTAGCAGATTCGTTGGCTAAAAGTTCTATAAATCACTTGATTCTATATACTGAGATTTCATTAGGGAAGACAGAAACTAAATCTATTATTAAACAACAACAAAAGTGGGATATGGATGAGAAAGAAAACATTTATATCAGATTCAAAACAATGTGAAGTTAGCTAGTAAATTCACTGGAAAGTGTAGAAGGGATGAGGAGTGATTATCTGTGATTATGAGTAGGATTAAGACTGGGCACTGTGGGTTTAATAAACTTCTGTGTTTAATAGGGAAACATGTCGATGGTTTGTATCAGGAGTGTGGGGAAGGATTCCTGCAATCAGTGGAGCACGTTTTACACACTGTATTAAGTTTGCAGCTGAAAGGGGAACTATGCAGTCTAATTTACAACAGAAGGGTATATAGTGTGATACGGTGGCTAGTATTTTAGAAGTTAGATTTGGGTATTGGGATATTTATAAAGTCGTGTTGCTTTTTTATACTTCACAGGATCAGTGGGTAGAATTTAGTTCTTTTCTTTGCATTGCACTTCTTCCTCCAATACAGTAGGGAGCAGTAATAGACCAAAGAGGTGTGAATTTGCCAGAAACCATAAAGAGAAGAAAGAAGCTTTCATTGTTCTGTGCTGTTAGCTGATCTCAGCTGGAGAAGTAAATGGAATGTCACATTTGGTCTCAGTATCCTTGAACTAATGGAGGGGTCCTGCTCCTGATCACTATCCAGAAACTTATGGGTGCATGTGATTGTTGGGTGAGAATGGAATTAGGGTTATCCAGAATCTCCACAATTAAGTAGTCTGCTCGCACTCACTATTTAGGCTCAGACATGAATAATAGGCATAAAAACAAAAAACTGCGGATGCTGGAAATCCAAAACAAAAACAGAATTACCTGGAAAAACTCAGCAGGTCTGGCAGCATCGGCGGAGAAGAAAAGAGTTGACGTTTCGAGTCCTCATGACCCTTCAACAGAACTAGGCCTAGTTCTGTTGAAGGGTCATGAGGACTCGAAACGTCAACTCTTTTCTTCTCCGCCGATGCTGCCAGACCTGCTAAGTTTTTTCCAGGTAATGAATAATAGGCACTTGATTTATTACTGATATTTTGCCGCTGCCCATGAACTGTTTCCAATAAGAATCTGTGCTGTGATCCCATATATGACTATTCACTGTTGTCGTTTTGTGAAGATAGGAGGTTGAGAGCATAGATCTAGATTTGAACTATCCCACTATGCTTAAGCAATAATTATCTTGCCTCTTTAGTTCCATGTAAATGCTCCATCAAAGTGTCTAAAAATCGCATATCATTAGAGTTAGGAAATTATTTTAACTGTATGATAACCTTGACTTATTTTAACAGGATTTAAAAGGGTGCCACTTTATAGTTACACTTGACTTGTGGTGTCAGTTTTTGACCTTTCAGTGCACTTCTTTAAAAAGCATTTTGATGACTTGGATGACTCAGTAACCACTCAAGACAGTTCCAGGGCACTGCTAATAATTTTAATTCTAATCTGCCTGTTCCTGCCCCAAGGAACTCATTTCTTGCTATCTTGACTCCATTCTCTCTCCCGTTGTCCTGTCTCTTCCAACCTATATCCGCGATTCCTCTAACACCCTACATCATATCAACAATTTCCAGTTCTCTGGCCCCAATCGCCTCCTCTTCACCATGGATGTCCAATCCCTCTAGACCTCCATCCCCCACCGGGATGGTTTGAGGGCTCTCAGCTTCTTCCTCGAACAGAGGTCCAAACAATCCCCATCCATCACTACTCTCCTCCATCTGGTTGAACTTGTTCTCTCACTGAACAATTTCTCCTTAAACTCCTCTCACTTCCTCCAAATAAAAGGTGTGGCTATGAGTACCCACATAGGTCCTAGTTATGTCTGTCTCTTTACGGGGTATGTGGAACATTCCTTGTTCCAGTCCTACTCCAGCCCCCTCCCACAACTCTTTCTCCGGTACATCGATGACTGCTTCGGCGCTGCTTCATGCTCCATCTCTGACACTTCCCTTCCCTTTCTTGACCTCTCTGTCTCAATTTCTGGTGATAGACTGTCCACCAATATTCATTACAAGCCTACCGACTCCCACAGCTACCGTGACAACAGCTCCTCACACCCCGCTTCCTGTAAGGACTCCATCCCATTCTCTCAGTTCCTTCGCCTCCGTCGCATCTGTTCTGATGATGTCACTCTCCAAAACAATTCCTCTGACATGTCTTCCTTCTTCCTTAACCGAGGTTTTCCACCCACGGTGGTTGACAGGGCCCTCAACCATGTCCGGCCCATCTCCCACGCATCCACCCTCACACCTTCCTCTCCTTCCCAGAAACATGATAATGTCCCCCTTATCCTCACTTATCACCCCACCAGCCTCCGCATTCAAAGGATCATCCTTCGCCATTTCCGCCAACTCCAACCTGATGCCACCACCAAACACATCATCCCTTCACTCCCCGGCGGCATTCCGCAGGGATCGTTCCCTCCGGGACACCCTGGTCCACTCCTCCATCATCCCCTGCACCTCAACCCCCTCCCATGGTACCTTCCCATGCAACCGCAGAAGATGAAACACCTGCCCCTTTACTGCCCCTCTCCTCACCGTCCAAGGGCTCAAACATTCCTTTCAAGTGAAGCAGCATTTCACTTGCACTTCCCTCAATTTAGTCTACTGCATTTGCTGTTCCCAATGCGGTTTCCTCTACATTGGAGAGACCAAACGCAGACTGGGTGACCGCATTGCAGAACACCTTCGGTCTGTCTGCTAGCATGACCCAGACCTCCCTGTCGCTTGCCATTTCAACACTCCACCCTGCTCTCATGCCCACATGTCCGTTCTTGGCCTGCTGCAATGTTCCAGTGAAGCTCAACACAAACTAGAGGAACAGCACCTCATCTTCCGACTAGGCACTTTACAGCCTTCCGGACTGAATATTGAGTTCAACAACTTTAGATCATAAACTTTCCCCTTCATCCCCGCCCTCTTTCCGATCCCCCTTCTTCCAATAATTTAAATAGATTTTTCTTTTCCCACCTATTTCCATTATTTTTAAATGTATTTCCATCCATTGTTTTATCTCCACCTTTTAGCCTATTTCGATCCCTTCCCCCCACCCCAGCCCCACTAGGGCTATCTGTCACTTGCTCGTCCTGCTTTCTACCCTTAATGTCACCATTTGCACATTTCTTAGTTAATTTCACCACCATTAACACCTCTTTGTCCTTTTGTCTATGACATCTTTTGGTTATCTTCACCTATCACTGGCCCTCTATCCAGCTCTACCTGTCCCACCACCAACCACCACCACCGCTGCCCCCCCTCCACCCGCCCCTCCTTAAACCAGTTTATATTTCACCTCTTTTATTTTTTTCCTTATTTCTGATGAAGAGTCATTCGGACTCGAAACATTAACTGTGTTCCTCTCTGCAGATGCTGTCAGACCTGTTGAGGTTCCACGTATTTTTGTTTTTGTTTTGGATTTCCAGCATCCGCAAATTTTTGCTTTTATCACTGCTAATAATTGATCAGCCACTGATAGGGCCTGGAGAGCTGGACCTGTAACTGCAGATTTAGATTCCCACGTCAGTCACAGCGTGAGGGGTCCTAGGTGAACAAGCATGGAAGATTTATAACTGCTGGATGCTAGTGAGTGGTTCACTTTTAGCAAACTCTATTTGTTTTCTCCCTACTTTTCCCTTTTTGCTGCCTGAGCCAAATAAACTTTACAAAGAAGCATGCAAGGCCAGCCAGGCCTCAACATTTCCTCGGTCCTTACGGGAGATATCTGGCCCTCACTCAGCATGTCTCTTGCAATTACATAGGATTTTTTGGCACATAAACAGGCATTTGGCCCAACCAGTCCCTACCAACACTTATACTCCACTCCTCCATCTCTTCTCACTTAAATTTACCATCGTATCACAACTTTCCTATTCCCTTCTCATATGCTTATCTAGCTTCCACCATTTGCAGCTAAAAATCTGTTATGTCCCACTTCTCTATTGTGTTCAAAGGATGAAATGGCCTACATCTGTACTTATTTCCATGTTGTTCCTATGTGCCAGTGCTTCAATGTACATCAATAACACTCTTCCCCTTGTCATTACTCAAAGTTCCCTTGCAACTTTTTCAAAAGCTCAGGAATGCATGTGTAGTGTGGTGGGGGTTTAACAGAATAGTTATGGTAATAAGTGATGTGGACCAAGAGGTAACAGTGACATCAGCAGTCATGTGCTAAAGACTCTGTACAGCAGATAGAGCAGGCAGTGCTCATGAGAGATGTGCACACCTAGGTCATTATGTATATATTGTACATAATGTAAATAGAACATTGATTGAAGTGACTACTCAAGTCAGGCTACACTCTATGTAGATAAGATACATCACGCTGACAGTTTATGAAACAATACGCAACTTCATAAATTTCATTAGCCAGGTGCCTGATATGCACAAAAGTCCATGATTAGCAATCTTCCAACAAAACTCAGAAGAAATTCACACTAGGGCAGTTTCTGCTTTGTGTAATAAGAAGAAATCCTTGTCTCTACAGGGACATACCCTACTTACTCCTTTTATGCTTTTGAGACAGTATAAATCCTAAAGTTTAAGATTTCTACTTGAGCTTTAGCTTTCTAAAACTGCACAGCACACCAATATTCAGCATTTATAATTTCCCATGCCTGTTCATGCCAGGACCTCCCACCATCTCTCCCCCTCCTTCTGATTAAGCATATGGTCCTGTAGGAAATAATCCAAATTCCCAGTTCTCCAGGCCTTGTTAATGGCTGGCTAATTATTAGCAGTGTCATGCAACTGGCTTGAGTGGACTAGTGAGTAACCCATAAAAGGTCGACAGTTCAAATTTCTGTTTCCAGATGTGCCATCTTGAAGATAATTAGGCCACAAAAACTTGCTATCTTCATTCCAAGTAGGTAACTGGGATAGATTGTAAAGTAAGTAATTATGGTAGGAGCATTCTCACCCCAATGATGAAGACTACCAATGATTGTATCACAGTCTATTTCGGATTTGGAATGTTCCAAACTCATTGAAAAAGAGGAAATATTTATGAATATTGTGCAAGAGAGCAGCAAAGTTGCAAAGAGTAAGGGACATAATGAGGTAAGTTAAGAAATAGGCAATTCAAGATTATAAACGCACTGCATTCCATAAGGGAAGAATAAAGATTCCCATAGTCTGAGCACTTCAAAGAAAGGATGAGGCTGAATCGGCACAATGAATGGGGGTAAAATCCCAATATTGCTTGACTAATGAGGTGTTTTCAGTTCAATTTACATGAACAGGACTCAGAAAAATTGTCAATCTTGTGACTAATTCCTCTTTCCTTTCTTTCCCATCTGTCTTACAGCAATGAATTGCACTGGGAATATGGTGTATACTTTAACCAACCATGCATGCAAAAGAAACTGTTACTACCTCAGTACAGGAAGTAGCTGTCTCAAACTTCCATCATCAGGCCACTTGGAAGGATGCAACTGTCCTGAGAACATGTACTTCAATCCACACATTAAAAACTGTGTTGCCAACATGTAAGAAAACTTTCATACCTCCATAAAGAATCAAAGCCTCAGAGAAATCAGTGTTTGGTACTTTGGTCCTAAGCATTTCTGATCCACACATTCTTTACACGTGGCTTTCTCTTGATTTGTAAATTAGTTGTGTGTCAAAATAAGGCACATCAATGTTGAAGAAGAGAAAAACATATAATTTATCAACTTGGGGATAGTATGGGAAAACACTGATGAGGAACAAGAACTCAAGAAATAGGAGCAGAATTATACGATATGGCTCTTCCAGCTGTCCTGCCCATCAATATGATCGGAGCTGATCTTGGGCTTCAACTCCATTTTCCTACCTTCTCACCATGAGAGGCCAAAAATCTGTTAATCCCAGCCTTAAATGTATTCAACGATGGCGCACCCACAACCCTCTTGGGTAGAGAATTCCAAAGATTCACAGCCCTTTGAGTGAAGTGATTTCTCCTCATCTCAGTCCTAAATGATTGGCCTGAGACTGTGTCCCCGTGTTTTAGATTCCCCAGCTAGCAGAGACAATCCCTAAGATCAACCCTATCAAACCCCCTCAGAATTTTGTAAGTTTCAATGTGTTGGAAGATCAGTGATAATCGACTTGAATGGCGGAGCAGGCTTGATGGACCAAATGGCCTACTCCTCCTCCTGTTTCCTGTGTGCCTATGTTGTCAATAGTTTCAAGGTTCTCAAAATCAAATGCAACTAATGTTTGGTACACAGTAAACCTCCCTTCTCCTACTGTTTGCAACTTTGCTGCTCTCTTGCACAATCGTCATAATATTTCATCTTTTGCAATGAGTTTAGAACATTCTGAATAATAAAATACACTTGGCATAGTCAATGGCAGGCTTCGTCATTAGGGTGAGAATGCTGTTGCCATGTTTAGAAACTCAATTTCCAAATTTGCAGATGACACCACATTGGAGGGATGGTTAACACTAAGGAGAACTGTAACAAATTAATAAACTTGCAGAATGGGCAAATAATTGGCAAATGAAATTCAACTCAGATAAATGGAAGGAGTAAATTTTGGGAGGATGAATAGAGAGGTCACTTATTACTTGGAGTTGCAAGCCTAAGTGGGGTAGAGGAACAAAGAGATCTCAGAGTGCAATTACACCAATTATTATAAGATGCACCACAGGTTAGCAAGGCCACAAAAAGAAGCAAACCAAGCACTAAGCTTTATTTCCAGAGGAATAGAATTAAAAAGTAGGGAACTTAAGCTAAACCTGCATCGAAACATGATGAAACCACACTTAGAGTACAGTGTGCAGTTCTAGTCATCATTTTAAGAAGAATATAGAGGCAGTGAGAGTGCAGAGAATGCAGAAAAGATTTACAAGGATGATGCCAGAAAGGCATGGGTGTACATATCAGAAAAGGGTTGACAGGATGGGTCCCTTTAGACCCTAAGACCATAAGACATAGGAGCAGAAGTAGGCCATTCGGCCCATCAAGTCTGCTCCACCATTCAATGAGATCAAAGAGGGCATGGGAGGAGGCGGCAGCTCGGGTGAGCAGCCACAACACGGTGCGGCGCACCTGGGTGCAGTGCCGGAAAAGGTTTTATGACCTGCTGCACTCAGGAAGGGTGAGTACCCTGTTGGCATGGGTCAGTGTGTTCAATTATTTTGGGATGGCTGTACCCCTGTGGAACTCAGGGGTGTTAGAGTCTGAACGCCAACTGTCAATCACACCGGAGCTGGCCAAGGGGCTGAGCCTGGTAGCTTTGACTGAGTGCCTTTCAGCTTGAGGGGCACGACTCGGATGTGCCCTCTGAGGTGTTCCTCAGCTGGGGTTGGCCAGGCTGCAATGGTGCTGCCAGTAGAGAGAGGATGAATCAATGCTCTCCTGTCTTTTTAGGAGTAGACATCCCATAACAATGTCAAGAGGATGCAGACTGGAGGAAGACCCCTGCACCCCCTCATCCCCTCCTGCTATGAGCAGGAGGCCTTGGAGCTTGAAAGGCGCCATGCACCTCGATCAAGCAGCCATGGAGAGGCTGGGTTGTCAGACAAAGGTAAGAGTGCAATGCACAGAGATGAGAGTTTTGACTTATACCCTTCTAGTGCAGTCTCTTCATTGATGTCAGCGTCGAACCTGGAGTCCCCAGTGACCATTGGAAGATGATGGCACCATGATGCAGATCTCCATTGTCTCACCAGGGTGCCTGGCATGCATAGTGACAGTGTGACAACTTTAACTAATGACATGTCCTTGCTCTCCCTTTTAGTTTCACCAGCAGGCATTCACTCTCTGGACACTGAAGGGCCACCCCTGACCCTGGAGGACCACCATGCACCCCAAGTGCCTGCATCACACCCGTTCTCTGAAGCAGGCCCCAGTGCAGATTCCAGCACCTCAGTGAGCATTAATTCAGCAGGTACTCGATGCACATTAATGAGGGCACTTCACACACACTTGAGGTGCAGGTGGAGGCAGACAGTTTCCAGAGCACCGGCAGTCGGAGGACTGCTGGAGGCGAGGACGATGCTTCATCGAAGGCTGATGGGCCTCTGGAGTTGTCCATTAGGCGGCAGATGCTGGACATCCAATGGGGTGCGTGGGAGGATTCAGCGGAGATCCGAGAGGGTATGCATGCCATGTTCTCCATTGTGGAAGAGTCCGTGCAGAGCATGAGCAATGCGTTAACGCTCATGGCTGAGCGCAATGCCTCCTTCTTTGAGAGAGTGGCGACTCTCATAGTGTGGCTGCTCCGGGAACAGAATCAGGGCTTCCTGGGGCTGCGTTCAGACCTGCAATCCCAAAGATAGACACTGACCTCAGCTGGTCAGTGTCCGTGTGTGAGATGGATGGGGCACCCAGTATCCCAGCTAGGTGCCCGTGCATCAATGTTCAACAGGGAGGTCCAGAGCGACCTCATGTTGGCGCATGAGCTGCTTGTCGTCTCTGCAGGCTCCTCTCAGGGCACTCTGCATGATGGCAGCATCTCCTCTGTCCCTCTGCCATCTGATAAGACTGCGATGACTGGAGAGATGCCAGCTGTGGCACCAGCCACTCCCTCCCTGGTAGGGCCAGCACGGGGCTCCACTGGCCAGAGGACAGCCACCAAGGTCATTAAGGCCAACCAGACAGCAGAGTCAACAGGTTGTTTCCAATGCTGGTGCCAGAGGGGGGAGCACCAAGACTTAGCACCCATACCATAAGTTTAAAGCAGCTTATGCACATGAGGGACTAGTCATGGCTGATCTTTTGTTCCCCCATTTTGTTTTTTTTAATGGTATGACTACCAACACTGGTTTTTTTCTGTTCAAGACTAGGTGAGTTCCAACATACAATTATATTTGTTTTTGTGTTATTGATCTGAGTATGCTTCATTTGGTTTGTAGGTTCAGGGTAGGCCAGAATGTAATGCTGGACTTGGGTGGCTTGAACCTTTATTGCACAGGCACTGAGTGTATCCTGAGGGTTAAGGAAAGGGTAATTTCTGCGATCCAGGATAGAGACAACAGCCCTGGCATGAGGTGGTAGTTCTTATTTGGCAGCCTAACTGAAGGAGCGTTGGATCAAGGTGTCCCTGGTGTCCCTGCTTCCCTGGAGGTTACCAAGGTCTGTCTCCACACCCTCAGCATTCTCCTCACTGTGCTGCTCTTCTGACTCATTGCTGGATTCATCCTCTGTAGACTGTGGAGCTGCGTTAAGATCCTGTTCCTCCAGTGAGTCCCCCCTTGCCAGTGCCAGATTGTGGAGAGTGCAGCATGCAACCACTATCAGTGATACCCGCTCTGGGGGGTGTTGTAGGGATTTCCCTGTAAGGTCCAGACATCGGAAACGCATCTTGAGAAGGCCTACGATTCTCTCGACCACCGCCCTTGTGGAGGCATGACTCCTATTGTACCGCTGCTCTGTCTCTGTGTGATGGAAAGGCGTCATGAGCCACTTTTTCAAGGGATAGCCCTTGTCACCCAGCAGCCATCCATCCAGCCGGGCTGGAGCACTGAAGAGCCCCGGCACCTGGGAGTGTCTGAGGATGTAGGCGTCGTGGGAGCTGCCTGGGTACTTTGCACAGACTTGTAGAATCTGCATCCTGTGGTCACACACTATCTGCACATTCATGGAGTGGAAGCCCTTCCTGTTGACGAAGGCACCCGGCTGACCTGCTGGTGACTTGATGGCCACATGTGCGCAGTCGATAGCACCCTGGACACGGGGGAACCCAGCAATCGGAGCAAAGCCTCTGGCTCGCTCAGCCTGGCTGGACTCATCAGTACAGAAATGAATAAATGTCATTACTGCCTGAACAGAACTTCTGTCACCAGCTTGACACAACTGTGGACAGCTGGTTGGGAGACTCTGCGCAGAATCCCACTGAGCCCTGGAAAGAGCAGGAGAAATTGAGGACCACTGTGACCTTCAGAGTCACTGGCATGGGGTGTCCACCCACACAGTCGGAGCCGAACTCAGGCCTGATCAGCTGGCAAATGGAGAGGCGGAGCCTCCTTCAGCACTGCACTTCAGACATATTGAGGTAGCTGCATCACCGCCTGTAAACCCTGGCAGCAGGATAGTGGCATCTTCTGCAGCCCCTTCCACCTTGGACTACCTGCTGGCCCTGCGCCCCTTGTGCCTGCGCCTCTCCTCCCACAGGTCCCTCCCCTGGAAGCTGCATTGAGACACCTGACCTCCTCTTCCTTCTGCCCCTCTCTTCCTCCTCAGAGGAAGTGCCTCCAGCAGAGACCACAATCCCCGTCACTGAGATAAGGGAAGGCTGTCTGATACTTGGAAGGGTCCACATGGTCCAAATCCTCAGGGGGCCTGGAAGACACCAATAAGCCCAGAAATGAAGCCTGGAAATGCTAAGAATGAAGCCCCGATCAGAGAATAAGCTTCAAAACTCCTCACCACTCACACTGGCAATGCTGCTGACTCTTCTTATCCCGCCCGTGGATGAGGTTCTGCAACTTGTGGGCTGCCCGTTTTGCCCATGTGATGAGCGAAAACTTGCAGGGGCAACGTTAAATCCCCATCAAATGGGTTGTTAAGGGTTTTATCTGGCCTGTTAATTAATGCTGGGCGTGGCTCTGACACTTGCGCACGCCTGCTAAGCCAAATGTTTCGTGAGTGCGCAATGACATCAGGACACTCGGCCGACGTCATCGCGCATCATTTTACGCTTGAGTGGGTCAGGTGCACGCCCACCTGCTCAGCAAAAAATCCTGCCTTATGTGTTTCAATAAGGTCGCCTCTCCTTCATCTAAACTCCAGTGTGTACAGGCTCAACCTACTCAACCTCTCCTCATAACAAAATCCCTCCATCCCCGGGATCAACCTAGTCAACCCTCTCTGGACTGCCTCCAATGCCAGCATATCTTTCCTTAGATAAGGGGACCAAAACGATTCAGTATTCTAGGTGTGGTCTAACTGGTGCCTTGTATAGTTTTAGCAAGACTTCCCGATTTTTGCATTCCATTCCCTTTGAAATAAAGGCCAACATTCCATTTGCCTTCCCTATTACCTGTTGAACTTCTATGCTAGCTTTTTGTGATTCATGCACAAGGACCCCCAAATCCCTCTGTGCTGCAGCTTTCTGCAGTCTTTCTCCATTTAAGTAATCTTCAGCTCCTCTATTCTTCCTGCCAAAGCGCATAACCTCACATTTTCCCACATGATATTCCATCTGCCAAGTTTTTGCCCACTCACTTAACCTGTCTATATTCATCTGTAGACACCTTGTGTCATCCTCACCATTTGCCTTCCCACCTATTTTTGTGTCATCTGCAATCTTGGCAATAGCACATTCATTTCCCTCATCTAAGTCATGAATATATATATTGTAAATAATTGTGGCCCCAGCACTGATCCTTGGTGCTGTCCACTAGTTACAGGTTGCCATCCTGAAAATGCCCCCCTTATCCCCACTCTGTGTCTCCTATTAGTTAGCCAATCCTCTATCCATGCTAATAGACTACCCACAACACCATGGGCTCTTATCTTATTAAGTAACTTTATGTGCCGTACCTTATCGAACACCCTTTGGAAATCCAAATATATTACACCCGCTGATTCCCCTTTATCTATCCTGCTTGTTACCTCCTCAAAGAATTGTAATAAATTTGTCAGACATGATTTCCCCTTCATGAAGCCATGCTGACTCTGCTTGATTAGATTATATATTTCTAAATGCTCCGCTATTACATCCTTTATAATAGACTCTAACATTTTTCCAATGACAGATGTTAAGCTAACTGGCCAATAGTCACCTTTTTTTGTCTCCCTCCCTTTTTGAATAAGGGTGTTACATTGGCAGTTTTCAAATTGTCTGGGACTTTTCCAGAATCTGAGAATTCTTGGAAGATTACTACCAGTGCATCCACTATAACTGCAGCTATTTCCTTTAATATCCTAGGATGTAACCCATCAGGTCCAGGGGACTTATTGGCCTTTTAGCCCCATTAATTTCCCTAGTACTTTTTTTCTAATGATAGTTATTGTATTTATTTCCTACCCACTTTTGCTCCTTGATTATTTAGTATATTTGGAATGCTATTAGTGTCTTCTACCGTGAAGACTGATGCAAAGTAATTTATTTAATTACTCTGCCATTTCCTGATTCCCCATTATTATTTCCCAGCCTCATTCTCTAAGGGGCCTATGTTCACATTAGCCTCTCTCTTCCTTTTTATATACTTAAAGAAGCTCCTACTGTCTGTTTTTATATTCTGTGCTAGTTTACCCTCAAAGTTTATTTTCTCCCTTTTTATTATTTTTTGGTCATCAAAGCCATGGTGTGCTCCTCATGCTCCATGTGGGGAGCCAGGAACATTTCCAGTGCCCGGGACCAGCATGTGTGCCCAGCTGCAGCTCCTGGAAGCTCAGGTTTCAGAGCTGGAATGGCGGCTGGGGACATTGTGGAGCATCTGCGAGTCTGAGAGCATCGAGGATAGCACGCTTAGAGAGGTGGTCACACCACAGATGAAGGGACTTGAGGAAGGAAAGGAATAGGTGACCACCAGGCAGTCCAAGAGAAACAAGCAGGTAGTTCAGGAGTCCCCTGGGGTCCCGCTCGCAAATCGGTATTCCGTTTTGGAGGCTGATGAGGGCATTGGTTCCTCCAGGGACTGTGGACAGAGCCAAACTTCTGGCACCATAAGCAGCCTGTCTGTACAGGAGGGTAGGAAGGGAGGAAAAACAATAGTAATAGGGGAAAACAGATAGGCACTTCTGTGGCCGTCAATGTGACTCCAGGATGGTATGTTGCCTCCCTGGTGCCAGGGTCTGGGATGTCACTGAACGGCTGCAGGGCATCCTGAAGGGGGAGGGTGATAAGGCAGAGGTCATGGTACATGTTGGTACTAATGACATAGGTAGAAAGAGGGATGAGGTCTTGCATCAAGAATTCAGGGAGTTAGGCAATAGACTGAAACGCAAAACCTCTCGGGTTGTAATCTCTGGATTACTCCCAGTGCCACGTGCTAGCGAGCTCAGAAATAGGAGAATAGCGCAGTTGAATATGTGGCTTAAGAGTTGGTGCAGGAGGGAGGGTTTTAAATTCATGGATCACTGGGACCGTTTCTGGGGAAGGTGGGACCTGAACAAGCTGGACGGTCTACATCTGAACCAGAGCGGGACTAATATCCTTGTGGCCATGTTTGCTAGTGCTGTTGGGAGGAGTTTAAATTAATTCGGCAAGGGGAGGGGACACAGAATGTTAACAGAATAGGGATACATCATAATACAGTAAAACAATCAAATCCGAGGGAGTACAGCTGCAATAAGCTTCAAGGGAGTAAGGCAAGGCTGGATGGCCTCTACTTTAATGCCTGGAGTATTACAGGTAAAACGGATGAGTTAAGGGTAAGGATTGACATATGGAATTGTGATATAGGAGCCATCACTGAGACATGGTTGAGGAAAGGGCAGGATTGGCAGCTCAACATTCCGGGATATAGAATCTCCAGCTGAGACAAGGGAGGGGTAAAAGAGGAGGAGGCATTGCATTATTAGTTAAGGAGTCAGTTACTGCAGTAAGGAGAGATGATATCTTGGAGGGGGCATCGAATGAAGCTTTGTGGGAAGAGCTTAGGAATACAAAAAGGGGCAGCCACATTGTTAGGTGTTTATTATAGACCCCCATATAGTCAGCGGGAAATTGAGGAGCAAACATGTGCACAATTTGTGGAGGTGTGTAAAAACAATAACAATAGAGTAATTATATTAGATGATTTCAACTTTCTCAACTTTAATTGGGATAGACATAGCGTTAAGGGCTTGGATAGAGTGGATTTCTTGAAATGTGTACAGGAGAACTTTTTAGGTCAATATGTAGAGGGTCCAACAAGGGATGGTGCATTGCTGGACCTAATTCTGGGGAATGAAGCCGGACAGGTGGCTGAGGTGGTAGTGGGCGAGCATTTTAGCGATAGCAACCACAACAGTTTAAGTTTGTTATGGACAAAGAAATCGACAAGTTGCAAAAAAATGTTTTGGATTGGGGGAGAGTGGATTTTAGTAAAATACGGCAGGATCTGGCCAAGGTAGACTGGGAACAGTTACTTGTGGGGAAATCTACAGAGGAACAGTGAGGGGTGTTCAAAAAGGAAAAGGGGAGGGTACAGGCTCAACATGTTCCCTCTAGGGTGATAGGAAGGAGTAACAAGCCCAGAGAACCATGGATGACCAGAGATATTCAGGTTACGATGAGAAGGAAAAGAGGGGCTTTTAGCAGGTACAAGGGAAGCAAATCAGCAGAAGCATTAGTGGAGTAGAGACAGTGCAGGGTGGAACTTAAGAAAGCAATTAGGAGAGCAAAGAGGGGATATGAGAAAGCTCTGGTTGGTAAAAGTAGGGAAAATCCCAAAATATTCTCTAAGTATATCAATGGGAAGAGGATAACCAGGGAAGAGTAGGGCCCATAAGGGAGCAAGGGGGCAATCTATGGGTGGAGCCAGAGGACATCGCTAGAGTGTTGAATGAATACTTCACATCCATCTTCACCCAAGGGAATAAGGATGAAGGTATCGAACTCAGGGAGAGAGACTGTGAGGTTCTTTAGCAAATTGATATAGGGAGTGACAAGGTATTGGAGGTGTTGGCAGGCTTAACAAAGAACAAAGAATAAAGAAAAGTACAGCACAGGAACAGGCCCTTCGGCCCTCCAAGCCTGCGCCGATCATATCGCCCGTCAACTAAAACATTTTGTACTTCCGAGGTCTGTATCCCTCTATTCCCATCCTATTCATGTATTTGTCAAGCTGCCTCTTAAGCACCACTATCGTACCTGCTTCCACCACCTCCTCTGGCAGCGAATTCCAGACACTCACTACCCTCTGCATAAAAAACTTGCCCCACACATCTCCTCTATAGTTTTCTCCTCTCACCTTAAATCTATGTTCCCTAGTAATTGACTCTTCCACTCTGAGAAAAAGCTTCTGACTATCTACTCTGTCCATGCCACTCATAATTTTGTAAACTTCTATCAAATCGCCCCTCAATCTCCATCGCTCTAGTGGACAAATCTCCAGGTCCGGATGATTTGTGTCACAGACTGCTGAGGGAGGCAAGGGAGGAGATCGTAGAGGCTCAGACCCAAATTTTTAATTTCTCTCTGGCCACAGGGGACGTGCCAGAGAACTGGAGAACAGCTAATGTGGTTCTGCTATTTAAGAAGAGTTGTGGAGATAAGCCAGGGAACTACAGGCCAGTGAGTCTCACGTCAGTGGTAGGGAAACTATTGGAGAAAGTTCTGAAGGAGAGTATCTATTTCCACTTGGAGAGACAAGGTTTGATCAGGGATAGTCAGTATGGCTTTGTCAGAGGGAGGTCATGCCTAACAAATTTGATTGAATTTTTTGAGGAAGTGACCAGGTGTGTAGATGAGGGTAGTGTAGTTGATGTAGATTATATGGATTTCAGCAAAGTCTTTGACAAGGTCCCACATGAGAAACTTATAAAGAAGGCAAATGCACATAGGATACAGGGTAATTTGATAAGGTGGATTCAAAACTGGCTTAGTTGTAGGAGGCAGAGGGTGATGACAGAAGGATCCTTTAGTGACTGGAAACTAGTGTCCAGTGGCATTCCACAGGGATCTGTGCACGGTCCCCTATTATTTGTCATTTATATAAACGACATAGATGACTATTAGTAAGTTTGCGGATGACACAAAGATTGGCCAGGTGGTTAACAGTGAGGCTGAGTGTCTTGGGCTACAGGAAGATATAGACGGGGTGGTCAAATGGACAGATATGTGGCGGATGGAATTTTACCCTGAAAAGTGTGAGGTGATACACTTTGGAAGGAGTAATTTGACAAGGAAGTATTCAATGAACGGCATGGCACTAGGAAGTTCTGAGAAACAAAGGGACCTTGGCATGTGTGTCCATGGATCTCTGAAGGCGGAGGGGCATGTTAGTGGGGTGGTGAAAAAGGCATATGGGACACTTGCCTTTATCAATCGAGGCATAGATTACAAAAGTAGGGTGGTCATGTTGGACTTGTATAGAACCTTGGTGAGGCCACAGCTGGAGTACTGTGTGCAGTTCTGGTTGCCACATTATAGGAAGGATGTGATTGCACTGGAGGGGGTGCAGAGGAGATTCACCAGGATGTTGCCTGGGATGAAACATTTAAGTTATGAAAAGAGGTTGGATAGACTTGGGTTGTTTTCGTTGGAGCAGAGAAGACTGAGGGGTGACCTGATCGAGGTGTACAAGATTATGAGGGGCATGGACAGGGTGGGTAGGGAGCAGTTGTTCCCCTTAGTTGAAGGGTCAGTCAGAAGGGGGCATAAGTTCAAGGTGAGGGCAGGAGGTTTAGGGGGGATGTGAGGAAAAACTTTTTCACCCAGAGGGTGGTGACAGTCTGGAATGTGCTGCCTGGGAGGGTGGTGGAGGTGGGTTGCCTCACATCCTTTAAAAAGTACCTGAATGAGCACTTGGTACATCATAACATTCAAGGCTATGGGCCAAGTGCTGGTAAGTGGGATTAGGTAGGTAGGTCAAGTGTTTCTCACGTGTTGATGCAGACTCGATGGGCTAAAGGGCCTCTTCGGCACTGTGATTTTGTGATTCTGTGAAAAGGGTGAAAGGTTATTGAGGGTAGCTGGGAATGTGGAGTTGAGGTTACAATCGGATCTTATTGAATGGTGGAGCAGCCTTGAGGGGCCAAGTGGCCTACTCCTGCTCTGAATTTCCGTGTCCACGCCACTTGCCACATCCCAGTAATTAGCAAATGAGTCTTTTATCCTGACTCTGTCTCCTACCTCCAAACCAATTACTGGCCTATGTTCAAATGTTACCTCCAATTCTAGGCATTTTGCTAATAATCTGTTATGTGGTATCTTACCAAATGAATTTGGAAAGTCCATCTAAAGAACATCAATGGACTCTGGCCTACCTCCCATGTTCATGACCTGCTGAAAAAATTCATCTAGATTAATCTAATCCCTGCTGACTATCTTTAATTAGTGATATAGTGTTCAGCAGACTGTCTCTGTAGATCAATTTTAATGGGGGAGGTGGTGGCCAAGTGGTTTTGTTACTGGCCTATTAATCCAGAGACCCAGGGTAATGTTCTGGGGACATGTGTTTAAATCCCACTATGACAGATGGTGAAACTTGATTTCAATAAAAATCTAGAGTTAAAAGCCTGATAATGACCATGAAATGAATGCTGGTTGTCATAAAAACCCATCTAGCTCACTAATGACCTTCACGCATGTGACTCCAAGCCCACAGCAATTTGGTTGGTTCTTAGGGATGGGCAATGAATGCTGACTTAGCCAGTGACACCCACATCCCATGAATGAATAAAAAAAATTCCATGAATGAAAAAACTTCCTTATGATTTACATTAACTTGATAGATTTGTCATTACCTGGTTTCTCCCTTCATAAAATATGGAGTAACAATTGCAGTTTTCTAAATCAAGAGCTCAACTATTGATTTCTAACTCAGATACAGAAAATATGCAATTGATATTTTCCCACCAGCTAAAAAAACCCACCCTGGACCTCTCTGACCTTGCAAACTACTGTCCCATCACCTCACTAGCATCCACCTTTAATGGGATCATATATTCCTCAACCACTCTCCCTTTAATATACTTACAAGCTCTCTTAAAATAAAAGAAAGATTTGTATTTATGTAGCACCTTTCAAGACTACCAGATGTTTGAAAGCACTTCAAAGTTAATGAAGTGATGTTGAAGTGCAGCCACTGCTGTAATGTGGCAAACATGGCAGCCAACTTGCACACATATAAGAACAAAAGAATTAGGAGCAGGGGTAGGCCAGTTGGGCCTTTGAGCCTTCTCCACCATTCGATAAGATCACAGCTGATCTGGTTGTGATCTCAACTCCACTTTCCTGCCTGCCCCCCATAACTCTTGACTCCCTTGACTATCAAGTAACTACTTAACTCAGCTTGATGAAATTCAGTGACCCCAGCCTTCACTCTCTGGAGAAGAGAATTCCACTGTTTAACAACTCTTCGAGAGAAAATATTTCTCCTCATGTCAGTTTTAAAAGGGAAACCTATTATTCTTAAAATATGTCCCCCTAATTCTAGTCTCTCCCACAAGAGCATAGGCAAATTTAGCTAGCATACATTTAGTCCCACAGCATCTAGCCTGACAAGACCCCTCAGGATCTTATATGTTTCAATAAGATCATCTCTCATCCTTCTAAACTCCAATGGGTATAGGCCCAACCTGATCAGCCTTTCTTCATAAGATAAGCCCTTCATCTCAGAAATGAGTTGAGTGAACCTTCTTTGAACTGCTTCCAATATCCTTTTTCAAATAAGGAACCAAACTGTACACGCTGATTTAGAAATTGTCTCACTAAGACCCTGTACAGTTGCAGTAAAACTTCCCTAATATTATATTCCATTCCTCTTGCAATAAACACCAACATTCTATTTGCCTTCCTAATCACTTGCTGTACCTACATATTAACATTGAGCACCATGCACCAGAACACCCATCTCCCTCTTTACTTCATAGTCTGTATTCTCTCTCCATTTAAATAAGATACTGTTTTCCTATTTTTCCTAACAAAGTGGACAAGTTCACATTTTCCCACATTATACTCCATCTGCCAAATTTCTGTCCATTCATTTATCCTACCTATATCCCTTTGTGGACTCTTTTCCTCTTATTGACAACTTACTTTCCCAGCTGTCTTAGTGTTATCAGCAAAGTTAGCTACCGTACATTTGGTCCCTCCATCCAAGTCATTGTGTAGATTGTTAATAGTTGAGGCTCCAGCACTAATCCCTGTGGCACTCCACTACTTACAGTTTACCAACCCAAAAATTACCTACTAATCCCTTCTTCCTGTTTCCTGTTAGATAACCAATCCTCTGCCCATGTTAATATGTTAACCCCTGCACCCTGGTGCTCTTATCTTGTATATTAACGTTTGATGTGGTACCTTATCAAATGTCTCCTGGAAATCCAAATACACCACATCTACAGCTAACCCTTTATCCAGCTCATTTGTTACTTCCTGAAAAACTCTAATAAATTAGTTAAATAAAATTTTCCTTTCACAATGTTATGTTGACTCTGCCTGATCCTATTATTTTCTAAGTATCCAGCTTTAACCTCCTTAATAATGGATTCTAGCACTTTCCCTATGACAGATGTTAGACTAACTGGCCTGTAGTTTCCTGCTTTCTGTCTTCCTCCTTCATAGAATAAAAGGTCTAACATTTGCTATTTTCCAACTCACTGGGACCTTCCAGAATCTAAGGAATTTTGAAAATTATAACCAGTGCCTCTACTATCTCTGCAGCCACTTGATCTGATATGATCATTATCAACTAGAGGCTCTTTTACCATGAGGTTATTGATTAATTCTATCTCATTGCTCATGACATCCACTATATCTCCTCTCACATGATCCCTTTCTCCCACTATTTAGCTTAAAGTCCACTCTACTGAATCGCCAGAACATTAGTTCCAGCAAGATTCAGGTAAAAGCAAGCCAACGCCACAGCTCTGACTTGCCCTGATACTGGTTCCAGTGCTCCATGATTTGGAACCCATTTCTCCTATTCATACTAGTCTTTGAGCCATGCATTCATCTCTCTAATCATACTTACCCTGGATGACAGGGTTCTTCTTTGAGGAGACATTGGGGAGACTGGACCTGTATTCTTTAGAGTTAAGAAAAATGAAAAATTCATTAAGTAGATTTTTTTATTGAATCATAGGATGTGGGCACTGCTGGCTGGGCCAGCATTTACTGTCCATTCCTAGTTACCCTTGAGAAGGTGGTGATGAGCTGCCTTCTTGGACTGCTGCGGTCCATGTGGTGTAGGTACACCCACAGAGCTGTTAGGAAGGGAGTTCCAGGATTTTGACCCAGTGACAGTGAAGGAACGGCGATATATTTTGAAGTCAGGATGCTGAGTGACTTGGAGGGGAACTTCCAGGTGGTGGTGTTCCCATCTATCTGCTGCCCTTGTCCTTCTAGATGGTAGTGGTCGTGGGTTTGGAAGGTGCTGTCAAAAGAGCCTTGGTGAATTCCTGCAGTGCATCTTGTAGATGGTACACACTGCTGATGCTGTGTGTCAGTGATGGAGGGAGTGAATGTTTGTGGATGTGGTGTCAACCAACGGTCTGCTTTGTCCTGGATGGTGTCAAGCTTCTTGAGTGTTGTGGGAGCTGCACTCTTCCAGGCAAGTGGGGAATATTCCATCACATTCCTGACTTGTGCCTTGTAGATGGTGGACAGGCTTTGGGGAATCAGGAAGTCAGTTACTCATTGCCGGATTCCCAGCCTCTGACCTGCTCTTGTCACCACAGTATCTATGTGTCCAGTTCAGTTTCTGGTCAATGGTAACCCCCAGGATGTTGATATTGGGGGATTCAGTGATGGTAGTGCAATTGAACATCAAGGGGCGATGGTTAGCTTCTCTTTTGTTGCAGATGGTCATTGCCTGGCACTTGTGTGGCACATATTTTACTTGCCAGTTGTCAGCCCAAGCCTGGATATTCTCCAGTTCTTGCTGCATTTGGACATGGACTGCTTCAGTATCTGAGGAGTCGTGAATGGTGCTGAACATTGTGCAATCATCAGTGAACATCCCCACTTTTGACCTTATGAAGGAAGGCAGGTCATTGATGAAGCAGCTGAAGATGGTTGGGTTGAGGACTCTACCCTGAGGAACTCCTGCAGTGATGTCCTGGAGCTGAAATGACTGACCTCCAACAACTGCAACCATCTTCCTTTGTGCTAGGTATGACTCAAACCAGCGGAGAGTTTTCCCCCTGATTCCCATTGACTCCAGTTTTGCTAGGGCTCCTTGATGCCACACTCGGTCAAATGCTGCCTTGATGTCAAAAGCAGTCACTCTCACCTCATCTCAGAAGTTCAGCTCTTTTGTCCATGTTTGAACCAAGGCTTTAATGAGGTCAGGAGCTGAGTGGCCCTAGTGGAACCCAAACTGGGCACCAGTGAGCAGGTTATTATTAAGCAAGTACCGCCACTTGATAGCACTGTTGATAACCCCTTCCATTACTTTACTGATGATGGAAAGTAGACTGATAAGGCAGTAATTGGCTGGGTTCGATTTATCCTGCTTTTTGTGTACAGGACATACCTGGGCAATTTTCCACATAACCAGGGAGATGCAGCTGTAATGGAACAGCTTGGCTAGGGGTGCAGCAAGTTCTGGAGCACAAGTCTTCAGTATTATTGCTGGAATATTGTCAGGGGCCATAGTGTTTGCACTATCCAGTGCCTTCAACTGTTTCTTGATATCACATGGAGTGAATCGAATTGGCTGAAGACTGGCACCTGTGATGCTGGGCACCTCCGGAGGAGGCCGAGATGGATTATCCACTCGGCACTTCTGGCTGAAGATTGTTGCGAATGCTTTAGCCTTATCTTTCAAACTGATGCGCTGGGCTCCACCATCATTGGGGATGGGGCGTTTTGTGGACCCTCCTCCTCCAGTGAGTTGTTTAATTGTCCACCACCATTCACGATTGGATGTGGCAGAGCTTAGATCTGATCCATTGGTCATGGAATTGCTTAGCTCTGTCTATCGCTTGCTGCTTATACTCTTTGGCACGCAAGTAGTCCTGTGTTGACACCTCATTTTTAGGTTTGCCTGGTTGCTCCTGGCCTGCCCTCCTGCACTCTTCATTGACCCAGGATTGATCCCCTGGCTTGATGGCAATGGTAGAGTGGGGGATAGGCCAGGCCATGAGATTGCGTTCTGTAACTGTCGGAGATACAGTTTTCATGCAAACTTTTGGAACTGGTCCTAGTTGGGTTCCTGGTATAATTGCCTCTGAAGCTGAACCTTTGTTATACCAAGTGGAGGTGTAAGACCGGATTGTTCGAAATCATGTGGATCATCTAAGGTGTAGAGAGGCACTTCAGCAACCAGTTATTCCACCTGTAATTGACGTTGAACCTTTAATCCCTGAGATACCAGATCGACTTAGAATAGACATACCAGATGCTTCTATTGAATTACCAAATCCTGAACTGCCATTGTCTAGGGATGCCCCTGTTCATGTTGATCCAGTGGAAGAATCTGAAATCATAGAGCCATGGCACTCTAACCAAATTAGAAAACCACCTCAGAGACTTAATCTATAATCGCATGACCTGTGTATATATGTTGTTGATTTTTTAAAAATTCATTCATAAGATGTGGGCATCACTGGCTAGACCAGCATTTATTGCCCATCCCTAATTGCCGTTGCTCAGAGGGCATATAAGAGTCAACCACTTTGCTGTGGGTCTGGAGTCACATGTAAGCCAGACCAGCTAAGGACGACAGATTTCCTTCCCTAAACGGCATTAGTGAACCAAATGGTTTTATGGTCATCACCAGACTTTTAATTACAGATTTTTATTGGATTTAAATTCCACCATTTGCCATGGCAGGATTCGTGCCCACATCCCCAGAGCATTACCCTGGGTTTCTGGATTATTAATTTAGCCACGGTACCACTACACCATTGCAAGGTATTCTTTGTAAATAAGAAATGTAAAAAAACTCGAGGGGAGGAATGTAGCGACTGTAGGTAAAATCGTTCCTACTGCTTTTAGGGGTCACATGATTGTGCTGAGGAATCAGCCCTTAGCGTGGGTAATCTTCGGGGCAGAGATTTCTAGTCGTGGACCTGGCTTAAGCATGTAGCTTCTACAGAGCCCTGTAAATAAAGTTATCTGTTTCAAGTTAGAAAGCTGTTCAGTACATCAAGTGTAACACAAAGCTCTCTAACTCCTGGGAGACAGAAAGCAGGAAACTACAGGACAATTAGCTTAACATCTGTCAGAAAGAAAATGTTAGAAGTTATTATTAAAAATGATATAGAGGACACTTAGAAAAATTCAAAGCAATCAGGCAGTGAACATGGCTTAGTCAAAGGGATATCATGTTTAACAAATTTATTGGAGTTCTTTGAAGGAGTCATGTGTTGTGGATAAAGTGGCCACATCAAAAGTTATTGCAGAAAATAAAAGATATTGCAGAAAATAAAAGATGGTGCAGGGGGTAACATATTGTCATGGATAGAAGATTGGCTAGCTAACAGGACACAAGGAATTAGCATAAATGGGTCTTTTTCTGGTTGGGATCTAGGTATGCATGAATCACAAAAGACTAGTATTTAGGCACAGCAAGAAATTAATAAAACAATTAGAATGTTTTTTTTTATTCGTTCATGGGATGTGGGCATCGCTAGCTAGGCCAGCATTTATTGCCCATCCCTAACTTGTTCAGAGGACCTTTTTTTTGAGTCAACTACATTGTTGAGAGTCTGGAGTCACATGTAGGCCAGACCAGGTAAGGACAACAGATTCCCTTCCCTAAAGGACGCTAGTGAACCAGATGGGTTTTTACAACAATCAGTAATGGCTTCATGCTGCTGAATCTTCGGCTCCCCCACTTGCTGAGGTGTAAAATGATGCAGGTTAATGTCAGGCGTGCGTCCCGACTTCACTATGCGTCATTTAGATTTTCAGTTCGGCAGGCACGCAGCTGACTCGGCCTGTCAAAGGCCTGTCAAGGCCATTAATGAACTAATTAAGCCTATTGAGATAGCTACCAGTCCAACCTTAAGGTTGGCGGGCAGGCAGAGAACGCAGGGGCCTTCACGTTTCTCATGGTACCTCATCCACAGGTGTGATGAGGTTTCATGAAGGGTTTATAAATTAAATAAATTTTTTCATTAAAGTTCATTGACATGTCCCAGCTCCTGTGATACTGTCACATGAGGGGACATGTCTTAAGAAATGTTTTTCTCTTTGTTAAAATTTTTGGAACTTAAACTAATCTCCTTGAGGTGGCTCTGTGCCTCGGGGAGGTTTCTGTGCTCTTTCACGCGCATGTGTGAAAGAACGCAGGCCTCGGCTCAGGGAACCCAGCCTGCACAGGAAGCACTCAGCGCTTCTGGGTGCGCATCATGCTAGGCGGGCCTTAATTGGCCCGCCCATGTAAAATGGTAGCATGGATCCAATCGGGGGCACCCGCCCCCTGCACAAACCCCCGACAGGGGGAAAATTCTACCCATCGCCATCATTAGACTTTTAGTTCCAGATTTTTATTGAATTCAAATTTTACCATTTGCTGCAGTGGCATTCGAACCCAGGTCTACAAAGCATTACCCTGGATCTCTGGAATACTGGTCTAGACAGATACCACTATGCCACTGCCTACCCATTATTGTTTATTGTGTAGGGAATTGATTACAAAAGTGCGGAAGTTATACTTCGCTTGTACGGGGCACTTGTGAGAACACACCTGGAGTATTGTGTACCGTACTGGTCTCCTCATTTAAGGAAAGATGTAAAGTTGGAAGCAGTTTAGAGAAGGTTTACTAGACTAATCCCAGGAATGGGTGGGTTGTCTAACAAAGAAAGGTCAGACAGGTTAAACTGGAGTTTAGAAGAGTAAGAAGTGACTTGGTTGAAACCTGTAAGGTCCTGAGGGGTCTTGACAGGGTGGATGTGGGGAGGATGTTTCCTCTTGTGGGAGAATCTAGAACTAGGAGTCAATATTTAAAAATAAGGGGTTGCTCTTTTAAGACGGAGATGAAGAGAAATTTTTTCTCTCAGAGGATAGTGCGTCTTTGGAACCCTTTTCCTCAAAAGGCGGCGGAAGCAGAGTCTTTGAATATTTTTAAGGCAGAGCTAGATAGATTCTTGACTAACAAGCGGGCAAAAGGTTATGGGGGGTGGGCAGGAATGTGGGATTGAGGTTACAATCAGATCAGCTGTGATCTTATTGAATGGCAGAGCAGACTCAAGTGGTTGAGTGGCCTATTCTTGCTCCTAATTCATATGTTTGTATGTTCATATGAGCATCCAGAAGCACTGAACCTTTAGGATACATGGACTATCAAAATCAGAGTCAGTCAAATGCATCTAAGTTAAGGAAAGTGCTTAATGTTTGGATGTTTGCTTTGTCCTGATGATACAGTGTACGTGGTTGCAGACTTGGTAAAATCTCCCCTATAATCTAGACTGACACTACACCAGTACAGTGTCTCATTTGCTATCCTTTTAGCGTTAAGTTAAATCATTGACTTTTCTGCCTATTCTGGTGTTTCAGGTGGACATCTTGGAACTATTTATCCCCTTGTGCCTTACCAAAAATTCTCTCTGAACTAACAACACTCAAAGAAAATTCATTACTTCATTACAATTTGTGGAACCTCACAGTGTGCGATGTAACTACTCTGTTAACTTTTTGGACTGGGCAGATGTGCTGCTAGGTCTTTTCCAAGTCTGTATTTCTTATATGTCTAAATGGCTGCAGATAGCAACAGTATTTGTACATTATAATGCATGCCATGTGAAGTTCTTTAGAGTATTAGTGCCAGAAGTATTAAACAACTGTGTCACTGAAATTTCTAACTTTGTCCCTGCTTGTCTGACTATTGACCTCCATGCAGATTAAAGCTTTAAAATTTCCTTAACTTTTATTTTTCTTGAAGTATGGAGTGCCCATGCTACTTGAACAGGTCGGTATACAAACCTGGCGAAAAGACACCATCACCTTTATCAATGAAATACCAAGGATGGTGAGTGCATGTAGTAAATGAAGCATTTAATCTATTATCATGTTCTGTCTCTAAACAGGTTTGCTGTCACTTCTGGCTAATATTGAAAAATAGTGAGACATTTTGGGAATATTTTCAGTATAGAAAGGCAACTATTTTGCCTGAAATAGAGTTCTTACACTGCTTTTTAATCTTTGAGGTCTCCTTAATTGTATAACTGCCTCAGAAAACTGTAACAGCTTTAACATTTTGGTACATTTTAGAACATGACCTAAGTTTATTTTCATTTGTTTTCGATAATTCATTTCAATCAAAAGTTTAAATGGCTTGTTTAGTTCGCGAATAACATTTTCTCCACTTCAGTTGACACCAGTAAATACAAATGTGTTTTCTCCCAACAGCATTACTGGTACAGGAAACTAGATATTTGCATATGTATTTGCAATTTGTACATAAAGACCATGGGCTGGATTTTCATCATTGACTCAGGAATTGCGAGTCGGGCCACTTGCCAGCGTCATGTTCTGGAGTTCTGAATGAACTGGATACACAAGTAATTTTCATCCTGATGAATTGGGGCTACAGTGCCTTTTACATCTGTGTAACTAAACCCTGCTGAGCTAAATCCATTCGTGGGGTTTGGAGCTCAATACAATGGTGCTTTTGGAGTTGCCTAAGCAGATGGCCATTTGCTTATCTTTTTCAAAGGCTCAACAGATAGACTTCCAATCAAAAAAGTCAGGCATCTGTTTAAATAAAAGCAAAATACTGCAGATGCTGGAAATCTGAAATAAAAACAGAAAATGCTGGAAAAACTCAGAAGGTCTGACAGCATCTGTGGAGAGAAAAACAGAGTTAATGTTTCGAGCTCTGAAGGGTCATACGGACTCAAAATGTTAACTCTGTCTCTCTCTCCACAGATTCTGTCAGACCTGCTGAACTTTTCCAGCAGTTTCTGTTTTTATTCCAGACATCTATTTAGATTTTTTTAAAGGCACAGAGTCCATATGAAACATGACAATCAGATTCGCAACGCTGCTGAATTAAGAAGAGCACTTCATCTACTGGACAAAGCACTTTAATGCATCTGAATACTAAAACAATGTTCAGTGATGATGAAGGAATGGCAGTATTTTTCCAAATCAGGATGGCGTGTGACTGAGAGGGTAACATCTTCTGACCAATTCATAGAGATGGTAGAGGTTGCAGGTTGAGGAGATATTGTTGGACATGTCTTGGTGAGTTGCAGTGCATTTTGTAGATGCTGAAGGTAGTTGGGTGTAGGACACTACCTAACAGAACGCCTGCTGCGATGCCCTGGGGCCCAGAGGATTGGCCGACAGCAGCCACAGCTATCTTTCTTTGTACTAGGTATGACTCAAGCCAGTAGAGAGTTTTCCCACTGATTCCCATTAATTTCAATTTTGCTAGAGCTTCATGATGCCCAGGCAAATGCTGTGTTGATATCAAGGGCAGTTACTCTCACTTCACCTCAGGAATTCTGTTCTTTTGTACATTAATATGTCAAGGCTATAATGAGGTCTAGAGTTCAGAAATCCTGGAGGAATGCAAATTTAGCATCAACGTGGAAATTATTGGTGGGTAAGTGCTGCTTGCTAGTGGTATGATCCGAGCTGATGTTAATACTGAGCAAGTCAAATCCCAAAATGAAATCTGGCTTGATTGATCCTAACTTTTTTTTGAAACTGTAGAGGACAGTTACTGAACAAATTCACAGGAGTCTGCTAATGAACATTTAACACAAAAAACACAAAACATTTACTAGACAAGAAAAATGAACTATATTTCATGAGACAAGAAGGTTGGAAATATCTCAATACAAGCACAAGAAAATGATTCAAATATTCATAATTCTCTCACCCCCACAAATAAAAATTTGGAAAGATAAAACAATTTACCATATCTATCTTAAACTCCAATATTTAGCGTAAGTATGTGGTACATGTGAACCAACTGGTGAACTGTGGACAGACACACCACACTCCAAAGTAAACGACAGATGTGACCAAAGCAGATTCATTGGATTTCTCAACAACTCACTCAGATGGTTGTCACACTGTGAGCCAATTAGTCTCACTGAAACTCTGTCTTTCTCACAAGCGTTTCCAATCTTCACATTCAAAGAACTCCCCTTGGGATTCTCTCCAAACATTGTTCCCACTTGGACGGCTTCATCCAGGGTTTCAATCTCGCCTTCTGAGATTCCTTTCTCCTGGATCTCCTAGTACACACAAGCTTCACCTTCAATTTCTGATCTTCGGCTGTGCCAATCTGAACACCACTGCTCCAGAAGGGTACGTTTGCCTTACAGCCCACAACGTGTAGTCACCAACCTTCGGCTGCCCTCTCAGATCTTCTGGGCTTCTCTCGAGCCTGCTTCATTTCAAGTCTGCTACTCACAGCTTTCTCTTTGACTCGGAGGCTATTTCTCTGCACCTTTCTCTCAACTTTACTTAACAGGATCTGTTTCTGATCTTTGTCTTTGTCACTTACCTGAGACTGTCCTCTGGGATCTGTTTCTGATAACTGTCTTTGTACCTACCTGGGACCTCCTTCTGGTACCTCTTTCTGTCCCGCTCCCTAGTTTGGGACCCTTCTTGTTGGTTTGGGACCCTCTCCCTGTCTCCCTCTCCGTGCTGTTGCATGGGACACATTCTCTGCAATGGTGCTCCATTTCAGGGCATCTGAGCTGCAGTTTTGCACCATTTCACTTCTTTGCTTGTTTTCCTTCTGTGCAGGTGCGCGGGGCTGGTTCCTGGCAAACGGAATTAAAATCTGTATGGCACATGTGCGGCCAGTTCCAGGCTGGAGCATGGGCAGAGGTCCCGAGGCTCATACAAAAGATCAAACTGCTGATTTAAGGTAAGTATCTGTGTGTTGTAACACCTTCCACCTCGGAAGAAAGAAACCTATATGTGAAGGTTTCTTTACCATGTCTTTAGCACCTGCTTGACAAGAATTTAACAACGTAAGCTGCAAACACATAGCTTTTAACATACCATACAATCTCTTCTGATTAAAAACAAAAAAACTGCAGATGCTGGAAATCAAAACAAAAACAAAAATAATCTCTTCTTTTTGTTTCACAACTACATGTTATATTCGGTTACAGAGGTCTAACCAAAGAACAATATAAGTAACAAGTAAGATTAGGAGAGTTTAAAGATCATAGAATTAGCATAACTCAACACCTGCATTTCTTTTGTTTCTTATTCCCAGTCTTTAACTCAGCAAAGCATGTCTCATTTAAGTCCACAGCCCAATTGACGTCCTTTTCGTTAGCTGTAGGTGTAATTCCATCCTCACATGCATTTTCCAAACTCAAAGGTAGTAAATTCTCATTTTGAAACAATAAGGTCAAAATGACATCTTCGTACATTAACATCTCATTTCTCCTCTGATCGAAATCTCTTCTAGTCATTTCAAGGATGTTATTGAGATGCTTTTTATGTTCACACAAAAGGGTTTCGTACTATTGCATGGTTTAATCTTTGAACATTTTAAGATCTTGTAGTTTCTCCTGATCCCATTTAAAACAGGTCCTATTTAATTCTCTTTGAGCAACATCAATCACTTCCTCCCCCTGGAGTTTTATAGGTCGTTCTAATACTTCAACTCTTTTACATAATTTACAAACCACATCATTCCACTCCTTGGCGGGTTTTAAATGGTCTTTTTCAAACTGTCCACTTGCCTGGATTCTGGCCGCTGAACCCTGTAGAACACTGGCCAAGTGCTTGTAAATCAGTGCCTCTGGTCATTGACCCTTCCAGACCATACATCTCACCTTTCGTATCCCATAGGTTGCATCGAAGTTCAAGAATCTCATTGCACTTTTCACAATGTAGCTCCAACTGTCCATTCGTCTTGGTTCTTAATTCTGCATTCAACCAACTGTTCTGAATCACCAACATTTCCTCTTCCTGCTCAAGGCATTTTTCACTTTACTTCATGGAGATGTCTGATGCTTGAAGTTCATTAAGTTTTGATTGAAGATTTATCTTTATTAAACTTGTCTCTACAAATCTACCATATACTTGTTACCATCCACAAAGGAGGAGAGTGTGAGAGGAGGACCCTGGGACTGGCAGTCAGCAGCACCTAGAGGAGAGTGTGAGAGGAGGACCCTGGGACAGGCAGCAGCACCTAGAGGAGAGTGTGAGAGGAGGACCCTGGGACAGTCAGCAGCACCTAGAGGAGAGTGTGAGAGGAGGACCCTGGAACAGTCAGCAGCACCTAGAGGAGAGTGTGAGAGGAGGACCCTGGGACAGTCAGCAGCACCTAGAGGAGAGTGTGAGAGGAGGACCCTGGGACAGGCAGTCAGCAGCACCTAGAGGAGAGTGTGAGAGGAGGACCCTGGGACAGTCAGCAGCACCTAGAGGAGAGTGTGAGAGGAGGACCCTGGGACAGACAGTCAGCAGCACCTAGAGGAGAGTGTGAGAGGAGGACCCTGGGACAGTCAGCAGCACCTAGAGGAGAGAGTGAGAGGAGGACCCTGGGACAGTCAGCAGCACCTAGAGGAGAGTGTGAGAGGAGGACCCTGGGACAGTCAGCAGCACCTAGAGGAGAGAGCTAGAGGAGGACCCTGGGACAGTCAGTCAGCAGCACCTAGAGGAGAGTGCGAGAGGAGGACCCTGGGGTAGTCAGCAGCACCTAGAGGAGAGTGTGAGAGGAGGACCCTGGGACAGTCAGCAGCACCTAGAGGAGAGTGTGAGAGGAGGACCCTGGGACAGTCAGCAGCACCTAGAGGAGAGTGTGAGAGGAGGACCCTGGGACATTCAGCAGCACCTAGAGGAGAGTGTGAGAGGAGGACCCTGGGACAGTCAGCAGCACCTAGAGGAGAGTGTGAGAGGAGGACCCTGGGACAGTCAGCAGCACCTAGAGGAGAGTGTGAGAGGAGGACCCTGGGACAGGCAGTCAGCAGCACCTAGAGGAGAGTGTGAGAGGAGGACCCTGGGACAGGCAGCAGCACCTAGAGGAGAGTGTGAGAGGGGGGCCCTGGGACAGGCAGTCAGCAGCACCTAGAGGAGAGTGTGAGAGGAGGACCCTGGGACAGGCAGCAGCACCTAGAGGAGAGTGTGAGAGGGGGGCCCTGGGACAGGCAGTCAGCAGCACCTAGAGGAGAGTGTGAGAGGAGGACCCTGGGACAGTCAGCAGCACCTAGAGGAGAGAGTGAGAGGAGGACCCTGGGACAGTCAGCAGCACCTAGAGGAGAGTGTGAGAGGAGGACCCTGGGACAGACAGTCAGCAGCACCTAGAGGAGAGTGTGAGAGGAGGACACTGCGACAGTCAGCAGCACCTAGAGAAGAGTGTGAGAGGAGGACCCTGGGACAGTCAGCAGCACCTAGAGGAGAGTGTGAGAGGAGGACCCTGGGACAGGCAGCAGCACCTAGAGGAGAGTGTGAGAGGAGGACCCTGGGACAGTCAGCAGCACCTAGAGGAGAGTGTGAGAGGAGGACCCTGGGACAGTCAGCAGCACCTAGAGGAGAGTGTGAGAGGAGGACCCTGGGACAGGCAGTCAGCAGCACCTAGAGGAGAGTGTGAGAGGAGGACCCTGGGACAGTCAGCAGCACCTAGAGGAGAGAGTGAGAGGAGGACCCTGGGACAGTCAGCAGCACCTAGAGGAGAGTGTGAGAGGAGGACCCTGGGACAATCAGCAGCAGCTAGAGGAGAGAGCTAGAGGAGGACCCTGGGACAGTCAGTCAGCAGCACCTAGAGGAGAGTGCGAGAGGAGGACCCTGGGGTAGTCAGCAGCACCTAGAGGAGAGTGTGAGAGGAGGACCCTGGGACAGTCAGCAGCACCTAGAGGAGAGTGTGAGAGGAGGACCCTGGGACAGTCAGCAGCACCTAGAGGAGAGTGTGAGAGGAGGACCCTGGGACATTCAGCAGCACCTAGAGGAGAGTGTGAGAGGAGGACCCTGGGACAGTCAGCAGCACCTAGAGGAGAGTGTGAGAGGAGGACCCTGGGACAGTCAGCAGCACCTAGAGGAGAGTGTGAGAGGAGGATCCTGGGACAGTCAGCAGCACCTAGAGGAGAGTGTGAGAGGAGGACCCTGGGACAGTCAGCAGCACCTAGAGGAGAGTGTGAGAGGAGGACCCTGGGACATTCAGCAGCACCTAGAGGAGAGTGTGAGAGGAGGACCCTGGGGCAGTCAGCAGCACCTAGAGGAGAGTGTGAGAGGAGGACCCTGGGACAGTCAGCAGCACCTAGAGGAGAGTGTGAGAGGAGGACCCTGGGACAGACAGTCAGCAGCACCTAGAGGAGAGTGTGAGAGGAGGACCCTGGGACAGTCAGCAGCACCTAGAGGAGAGAGTGAGAGGAGGACCCTGGGCCAGTCAGCAGCACCTAGAGGAGAGTGTGAGAGGAGGGCCCTGGGACAGTCAGCAGCACCTAGAGGAGAGTGTGAGAGGAGGACCCTGGGACAGTCAGCAGCACCTAGAGGAGAGTGTGAGAGGAGGACCCTGGGACATTCAGCAGCACCTAGAGGAGAGTGAGAGGAGGACCCTGGGACAGTCAGCAGCACCTAGAGGAGAGTGTGAGAGGAGGACCCTGGGACAGACAGTCAGCAGCATCTAGAGGAGAGAGTGAGAGGAGGACCCTGGGACAGTCAGCAGCACCTAGAGGAGAGTGTGAGAGGAGGACCCTGGGACAGGCAGTCAGCAGCACCTAGAGGAGAGTGTGAGAGGAGGACCCTGGGACAGGCAGTCAGCAGCACCTAGAGGAGAGTGTGAGAGGAGGACCCTGGGACAGTCAGCAGCACCTAGAGGAGAGTGTGAGAGGAGGACCCTGGAACAGTCAGCAGCACCTAGAGGAGAGTGTGAGAGGAGGACCCTGGGACAGTCAGCAGCACCTAGAGGAGAGTGTGAGAGGAGGACCCTGGGACAGGCAGTCAGCAGCACCTAGAGGAGAGTTTGAGAGGAGGACCCTGGGACAGTAAGCATCACCTAGAGGAGAGTGTGAGAGGAGGACCCTGGGACAGACAGTCAGCAGCACCTAGAGGAGAGTGTGAGAGGAGGACCCTGGGACAGTCAGCAGCACCTTGAGGAGAGAGTGAGAGGAGGACCCTGGGACAGACAGCAGCACCTAGAGGAGAGTGTGAGAGGAGGACCCTGGGACAGTCAGCAGCACCTAGAGGAGAGTGTGAGAGGAGGACCCTGGGACAGTCAGTCAGCAGCACCTAGAGGAGAGAGTGAGAGGAGGACCCTGGGGTAGTCAGCAGCACCTAGAGGAGAGTGCGAGAGGAGGACTTTGGGACAGTCAGCAGCACCTAGAGGAGAGTGTGAGAGGAGGACCCTGGGACAGTCAGCAGCACCTAGAGGAGAGTGTGAGAGGAGGATCCTGGGACAGTCAGCAGCACCTAGAGGAGAGTGTGAGAGGAGGACCCTGGGACAGTCAGCAGCACCTAGAGGAGAGTGTGAGAGGAGGACCCTGGGACAGTCAGCAGCACCTAGAGGAGAGTGTGAGAGGAGGACCCTGGGACAGGCAGTCAGCAGCACCTAGAGGAGAGTGTGAGAGGAGGACCCTGGGACAGGCAGCAGCACCTAGAGGAGAGTGTGAGAGGGGGGCCCTGGGACAGGCAGTCAGCAGCACCTAGAGGAGAGTGTGAGAGGAGGACCCTGGGACAGGCAGCAGCACCTAGAGGAGAGTGTGAGAGGGGGGCCCTGGGACAGGCAGTCAGCAGCACCTAGAGGAGAGTGTGAGAGGAGGACCCTGGGACAGTCAGCAGCACCTAGAGGAGAGAGTGAGAGGAGGACCCTGGGACAGTCAGCAGCACCTAGAGGAGAGTGTGAGAGGAGGACCCTGGGACAGACAGTCAGCAGCACCTAGAGGAGAGTGTGAGAGGAGGACCCTGGGACAGTCAGCAGCACCTAGAGAAGAGTGTGAGAGGAGGACCCTGGGACAGTCAGCAGCACCTAGAGGAGAGTGTGAGAGGAGGACCCTGGGACAGGCAGCAGCACCTAGAGGAGAGTGTGAGAGGAGGACCCTGGGACAGTCAGCAGCACCTAGAGGAGAGTGTGAGAGGAGGACCCTGGGACAGTCAGCAGCACCTAGAGGAGAGTGTGAGCGGAGGACCCTGGGTCAGGCAGTCAGCAGCACCTAGAGGAGAGTGTGAGAGGAGGACCCTGGGACAGTCAGCAGCACCTAGAGGAGAGAGTGAGAGGAGGACCCTGGGACAGTCAGCAGCACCTAGAGGAGAGTGTGAGAGGAGGACCCTGGGACAATCAGCAGCACCTAGAGGAGAGAGCTAGAGGAGGACCCTGGGACAGTCAGTCAGCAGCACCTAGAGGAGAGTGCGAGAGGAGGACCCTGGGGTAGTCAGCAGCACCTAGAGGAGAGTGTGAGAGGAGGACCCTGGGACAGTCAGCAGCACCTAGAGGAGAGTGTGAGAGGAGGACCCTGGGACAGTCAGCAGCACCTAGAGGAGAGTGTGAGAGGAGGACCCTGGGACATTCAGCAGCACCTAGAGGAGAGTGTGAGAGGAGGACCCTGGGACAGTCAGCAGCACCTAGAGGAGAGTGTGAGAGGAGGACCCTGGGACAGTCAGCAGCACCTAGAGGAGAGTGTGAGAGGAGGATCCTGGGACAGTCAGCAGCACCTAGAGGAGAGTGTGAGAGGAGGACCCTGGGACAGTCAGCAGCACCTAGAGGAGAGTGTGAGAGGAGGACCCTGGGACATTCAGCAGCACCTAGAGGAGAGTGTGAGAGGAGGACCCTGGGACAGTCAGCAGCACCTAGAGGAGAGAGTGAGAGGAGGACCCTGGGACAGTCAGCAGCACCTAGAGGAGAGTGTGAGAGGAGGACCCTGGGACAATCAGCAGCACCTAGAGGAGAGAGCTAGAGGAGGACCCTGGGACAGTCAGTCAGCAGCACCTAGAGGAGAGTGCGAGAGGAGGACCCTGGGGTAGTCAGCAGCACCTAGAGGAGAGTGTGAGAGGAGGACCCTGGGACAGTCAGCAGCACCTAGAGGAGAGTGTGAGAGGAGGACCCTGGGACAGTCAGCAGCACCTAGAGGAGAGTGTGAGAGGAGGACCCTGGGACATTCAGCAGCACCTAGAGGAGAGTGTGAGAGGAGGACCCTGGGACAGTCAGCAGCACCTAGAGGAGAGTGTGAGAGGAGGACCCTGGGACAGTCAGCAGCACCTAGAGGAGAGTGTGAGAGGAGGATCCTGGGACAGTCAGCAGCACCTAGAGGAGAGTGTGAGAGGAGGACCCTGGGACAGTCAGCAGCACCTAGAGGAGAGTGTGAGAGGAGGACCCTGGGACATTCAGCAGCACCTAGAGGAGAGTGTGAGAGGAGGACCCTGGGGCAGTCAGCAGCACCTAGAGGAGAGTGTGAGAGGAGGACCCTGGGACAGTCAGCAGCACCTAGAGGAGAGTGTGAGAGGAGGACCCTGGGACAGACAGTCAGCAGCACCTAGAGGAGAGTGTGAGAGGAGGACCCTGGGACAGTCAGCAGCACCTAGAGGAGAGAGTGAGAGGAGGACCCTGGGACAGTCAGCAGCACCTAGAGGAGAGTGTGAGAGGAGGGCCCTGGGACAGTCAGCAGCACCTAGAGGAGAGTGTGAGAGGAGGACCCTGGGACAGTCAGCAGCACCTAGAGGAGAGTGTGAGAGGAGGACCCTGGGACATTCAGCAGCACCTAGAGGAGAGTGAGAGGAGGACCCTGGGACAGTCAGCAGCACCTAGAGGAGAGTGTGAGAGGAGGACCCTGGGACAGACAGTCAGCAGCATCTAGAGGAGCGAGTGAGAGGAGGACCCTGGGACAGTCAGCAGCACCTAGAGGAGAGTGTGAGAGGAGGACCCTGGGACAGGCAGTCAGCAGCACCTAGAGGAGAGTGTGAGAGGAGGACCCTGGGACAGGCAGTCAGCAGCACCTAGAGGAGAGTGTGAGAGGAGGACCCTGGGACAGTCAGCAGCACCTAGAGGAGAGTGTGAGAGGAGGACCCTGGAACAGTCAGCAGCACCTAGAGGAGAGTGTGAGAGGAGGACCCTGGGACAGTCAGCAGCACCTAGAGGAGAGTGTGAGAGGAGGACCCTGGGACAGGCAGTCAGCAGCACCTAGAGGAGAGTGTGAGAGGAGGACCCTGGGACAGTCAGCAGCACCTAGAGGAGAGTGTGAGAGGAGGACCCTGGGACAGACAGTCAGCAGCACCTAGAGGAGAGTGTGAGAGGAGGACCCAGGGACAGTCAGCAGCACCTAGAGGAGAGAGTGAGAGGAGGACCCTGGGACAGTCAGCAGCACCTAGAGGAGAGTGTGAGAGGAGGACCCTGGGACAGTCAGCAGCACCTAGAGGAGAGAGCTAGAGGAGGACCCTGGGACAGTCAGTCAGCAGCACCTAGAGGAGAGTGCGAGAGGAGGACCCTGGGGTAGTCAGCAGCACCTAGAGGAGAGTGTGAGAGGAGGACCCTGGGACAGTCAGCAGCACCTAGAGGAGAGTGTGAGAGGAGGACCCTGGGACAGTCAGCAGCACCTAGAGGAGAGTGTGAGAGGAGGACCCTGGGACAGGCAGTCAGCAGCACCTAGAGGAGAGTGTGAGAGGAGGACCCTGGGACAGTCAGCAGCACCTAGAGGAGAGTGTGAGAGGAGGACCCTGGGACAGTCAGCAGCACCTAGAGGAGAGTGTGAGAGGAGGACTCTGGGACAGGCAGTCAGCAGCACCTAGAGGAGAGTGTGAGAGGAGGACCCTGGGACAGGCAGCAGCACCTAGAGGAGAGTGTGAGAGGGGGGCCCTGGGACAGGCAGTCAGCAGCACCTAGAGGAGAGTGTGAGAGGAGGACCCTGGGACAGGCAGCAGCACCTAGAGGAGAGTGTGAGAGGGGGGCCCTGGGACAGGCAGTCAGCAGCACCTAGAGGAGAGTGTGAGAGGAGGACCCTGGGACAGTCAGCAGCACCTAGAGGAGAGAGTGAGAGGAGGACCCTGGGACAGTCAGCAGCACCTAGAGGAGAGTGTGAGAGGAGGACCCTGGGACAGACAGTCAGCAGCACCTAGAGTAGAGTGTGAGAGGAGGACCCTGGGACAGTCAGCAGCACCTAGAGAAGAGTGCGAGAGGAGGACCCTGGGACAGTCAGCAGCACCTAGAGGAGAGAGTGAGAGGAGGACCCTGGGACAGGCAGCAGCACCTAGAGGAGAGTGTGAGAGGAGGACCCTGGGACAGTCAGCAGCACCTAGAGGAGAGTGTGAGAGGAGGACCCTGGGACAGTCAGCAGCACCTAGAGGAGAGTGTGAGAGGAGGACCCTGGGACAGGCAGTCAGCAGCACCTAGAGGAGAGTGTGAGAGGAGGACCCTGGGACAGTCAGCAGCACCTAGAGGAGAGAGTGAGAGGAGGACCCTGGGACAGTCAGCAGCACCTAGAGGAGAGTGTGAGAGGAGGACCCTGGGACAATCAGCAGCACCTAGAGGAGAGAGCTAGAGGAGGACCCTGGGACAGTCAGTCAGCAGCACCTAGAGGAGAGTGCGAGAGGAGGACCCTGGGGTAGTCAGCAGCACCTAGAGGAGAGTGTGAGAGGAGGACCCTGGGACAGTCAGCAGCACCTAGAGGAGAGTGTGAGAGGAGGACCCTGGGACAGTCAGCAGCACCTAGAGGAGAGTGTGAGAGGAGGACCCTGGGACATTCAGCAGCACCTAGAGGAGAGTGTGAGAGGAGGACCCTGGGACAGTCAGCAGCACCTAGAGGAGAGTGTGAGAGGAGGACCCTGGGACAGTCAGCAGCACCTAGAGGAGAGTGTGAGAGGAGGATCCTGGGACAGTCAGCAGCACCTAGAGGAGAGTGTGAGAGGAGGACCCTGGGACAGTCAGCAGCACCTAGAGGAGAGTGTGAGAGGAGGACCCTGGGACATTCAGCAGCACCTAGAGGAGAGTGTGAGAGGAGGACCCTGGGGCAGTCAGCAGCACCTAGAGGAGAGTGTGAGAGGAGGACCCTGGGACAGTCAGCAGCACCTAGAGGAGAGTGTGAGAGGAGGACCCTGGGACAGACAGTCAGCAGCACCTAGAGGAGAGTGTGAGAGGAGGACCCTGGGACAGTCAGCAGCACCTAGAGGAGAGAGTGAGAGGAGGACCCTGGGACAGTCAGCAGCACCTAGAGGAGAGTGTGAGAGGAGGGCCCTGGGACAGTCAGCAGCACCTAGAGGAGAGTGTGAGAGGAGGACCCTGGGACAGTCAGCAGCACCTAGAGGAGAGTGTGAGAGGAGGACCCTGGGACATTCAGCAGCACCTAGAGGAGAGTGAGAGGAGGACCCTGGGACAGTCAGCAGCACCTAGAGGAGAGTGTGAGAGGAGGACCCTGGGACAGGCAGCAGCACCTAGAGGAGAGTGTGAGAGGAGGACCCTGGGACAGGCAGCAGCACCTAGAGGAGAGTGTGAGAGGAGGGCCCTGGGACAGTCAGCAGCACCTAGAGGAGAGTGTGAGAGGAGGACCCTGGGACAGTCAGCAGCACCTAGAGGAGAGTGTGAGTGGAGGACACTGGGACAGACAGTCAGCAGCACCTAGAGGAGAGAGTGAGAGGAGGACCCTGGGACAGTCAGCAGCACCTAGAGGAGAGTGTGAGAGGAGGACCCTGGGACAGGCAGTCAGCAGCACCTAGAGGAGAGTGTGAGAGGAGGACCCTGGGACAGGCAGTCAGCAGCACCTAGAGGAGAGTGTGAGAGGAGGACCCTGGGACAGTCAGCAGCACCTAGAGGAGAGAGTGAGAGGAGGACCCTGGGACAGTCAGCAGCACCTAGAGGAGAGTGTGAGAGGAGGGCCCTGGGACAGTCAGCAGCACCTAGAGGAGAGTGTGAGAGGAGGACCCTGGGACAGTCAGCAGCACCTAGAGGAGAGTGTGAGAGGAGGACCCTGGGACATTCAGCAGCACCTAGAGGAGAGTGAGAGGAGGACCCTGGGACAGTCAGCAGCACCTAGAGGAGAGTGTGAGAGGAGGACCCTGGGACAGGCAGCAGCACCTAGAGGAGAGTGTGAGAGGAGGACCCTGGGACAGACAGCAGCACCTAGAGGAGAGTGTGAGAGGAGGGCCCTGGGACAGTCAGCAGCACCTAGAGGAGAGTGTGAGAGGAGGACCCTGGGACAGTCAGCAGCACCTAGAGGAGAGTGTGAGTGGAGGACACTGGGACAGACAGTCAGCAGCACCTAGAGGAGAGTGTGAGAGGAGGACCCTGGGACAGACAGTCAGCAGCACCTAGAGGAGAGAGTGAGAGGAGGACCCTGGGACAGTCAGCAGCACCTAGAGGAGAGTGTGAGAGGAGGACCCTGGGACAAGCAGTCAGCAGCACCTAGAGGAGAGTGTGAGAGGAGGACCCTGGGACAGGCAGTCAGCAGCACCTAGAGGAGAGTGTGAGAGGAGGACCCTGGGACAGACAGCAGCACCTAGAGGAGAGAGTGAGAGGAGGACCCTGGGACAGGCAGTCAGCAGCACCTAGAGGAGAGTGTGAGAGGAGGACCCTGGGACAGACAGCAGCACCTAGAGGAGAGAGTGAGAGGAGGATCCTGGGACTTCAGCAGCACCTAGAGGAGAGAGTGAGAGGAGGACCCTGGGACAGTCAGCAGCACCTAGAGGAGAGTGTGAGAGGAGGACCCTGGGACAGTCAGCAGCACCTAGAGGAGAGTGTGAGAGGAGGACCCTGGGACAGGCAGTCAGCAGCACCTAGAGGAGAGTGTGAGAGGAGGACCCTGGGACAGGCAGTCAGCAGCACCTAGAGGAGAGTGTGAGAGGAGGACCCTGGGACAGTCAGCAGCACCTAGAGGAGAGTGTGAGAGGAGGACCCTGGGACAGGCAGTCAGCAGCACCTAGAGGAGAGTGTGAGATGAGGACCCTGGGACAGGCAGTCAGCAGCACCTAGAGGAGAGTGTGAGAGGAGGACCCTGGGACAGGCAGTCAGCAGCACCTAGAGGAGAGAGTGAGAGGAGGACCCTGGGACAGTCAGCAGCACCTAGAGGAGAGTGTGAGAGGAGGACCCTGGGAGAGACAGTCAGCAGCACCTAGAGGAGAGTGTGAGAGGAGGATCCTGGGACAGTCAGCAGCACCTAGAGGAGAGTGTGAGAGGGGGACCCTGGGACAGTCAGCAGCACCTAGAGGAGAGTGAGAGGAGGACCCTGGGACAGACAGTCAGCAGCACCTAGAGGAGAGTGTGAGAGGAGGACCCTGGGACAGGCATCGGCACCTAGAGGAGAGTGTGAGAGGAGGACCCTGGGACAGTCAGCAGCACCTAGAGGAGAGTGTGAGAGGAGGACCCTGGGACAGACAGTCAGCAGCACCTAGAGGAGAGTGTGAGAGGAGGACCCTGGGACAGTCAGCAGCACCTAGAGGAGAGAGTGAGAGGAGGACCCTGGGACAGTCAGTCAGCAGCACCTAGAGGAGAGTGTGAGAGGAGGACCCTGGGACAGGCAGCAGCACCTAGAGGAGAGTGTGAGAGGAGGGCCCTGGGACAGTCAGCAGCACCTAGAGGAGAGTGTGAGAGGAGGGCCCTGGGACAGGCAGTCAGCAGCACCTAGAGGAGAGTGTGAGAGGAGGACCCTGGGACAGGCAGTCAGCAGCACCTAGAGGAGAGTGTGAGAGGAGGACCCTGGGACAGGCAGTCAGCAGCACCTAGAGGATCTAGTCTCTAGAGGATCTAGCATCTACTCGATACTCAAGTAGGAATAAGGGTAAAATAAAAGCAAGGGTCCATATTCTATTTAGTTAAGATATATCTGGGGAGCTCAGTCCTGTGATTTGCGCATCCTGCGCTATGTGGGAAATCCTAGTCGCTCCTGGCGGCCTGGATGACCGTGCAGGAAGTACCTCCGACTGGAGCAACTCGAGCTCAGGGTTTTGGAGCCTGCGTGGCAGCTGGGGGCACTACAGTGCATTCACAAGGCTGAGAGGGTCGTGGACAGCACATTCCAGGACATGGTCACCTGGCAGCTTGAGGAAGTGGAAGCAGAGAGAAAATGGGTGACCGCCAGACAGAAGAAGAGGTCCAGGCAGGTAGTGAGGGAATTCCCCGAATCCCCCGCTTTTCGGCTTTGGAAAACAGTGAGAGTGACGGTTCCTCTGTGGAGGCCAACCAGAGGCAAGGCCATGGCACTGTGGGTGGTCCAGCTGCTCAGGGGAGGAGGAAGAAGTGTGGAAGGGCAATAGTGGTAGGGGATTCGTTAGTGAAGGGAGTAGACAGGCGCTTCTGTGGCCGTAGACCTGACTCCAGGATGGTATGTTGCTTTCTGGGAACCGGGGTCAAGGATGTTACCGCGCAGGCTGCTGGGCATTCTGAAGGGGGAGGGGGAACAGCCAGAAGTCGTGGTCCATGTTCAGACCAATGACATAGGAAGAAAGAGACTTTCGGGAGTTAGGTAGGAAATTGAAAATCAGGACTTCAAAGGCAGTAATCTCCAGATTACTCCTGGTGCCACGCAGTAGTGAGTATGGGAACAGAAGGATAGAGCAAATGAATGCATGGCTGGAGAATTGATGCAGGAGCAAGAGCTTTAGATTCCTGGGACATTGGGAACATTTCTAGGGGAGGTTGGACCTGTACAAGTTGGACGGGTTACATCTGAACAGGAACGGGACCAACATCCTCATGGGGAGGTTTACTACTGCTGTTGGGGTGGATTTAAACTAAATTAGCAGGGGGATGGAGTCCTGAAAAGTAGTTCGGGGGGGAGAAGCTGAGATGGAATTAGAAGTTAAAACACAAGTAAGTGAGTCTGGAAGGCAGAGGAAACATAGGCTAGATAAGAAAGAAGTGAGTTTAGCAAGGCTAACTGGAATATATTTAATACAAGGAGCCTGAGGAATAAGGCAGATGAGCTGAGGGCACACCTAGGCACGTGGGAGTATGATATCACAGCTATGACCGAGACTTGGCTAAAAGAAAGGCAGGATTGGCAGTTCAACATTCCTGTTTATAGGGTATTCAGATGAGATAGAGAGGGGGATAGAAGAGCGGGGGGCGGGGGGGTGGTGTCGCAGTATTGATCAAGGAATCAATTATAGCAGCGAGGAGGGATGGTATGATATCTTGGAAGGATCATCAAATGAAGCCATAAGGGTAGAAGTGAAAAACACAAAAGGGGAAAACACATCATTGTGTACTATAGGCCCCCAAACAGTCAGGGAGAGATAAAGGATCAAATATGTAATCAAGTTTCTGAGATGTGTAAGAATAATAGGGCCGTAATAGTAGGGGATTTTAACTACCTAAATATTAACCAGGATAGTTTTAGTGTGCAAGGTAGGGAGAGAACAAAATTCTTAAATTGCATCCAGGAGAACATTTTTAACCAGTACGTAGAAAGCCCAACAAGGGAGGGGGCAGTTCTGGGCCTAATATTCAGAAATAAGCCCGGGCAGGTGGAAGATGTATCAGCCGGGGAGCTTGTTGGAGATAGTGACCATAACTCAGTTAGATTTAGAATAGTTATGGAAAGGTTGGTCCGGGACTAAAAGTTGTAAACTGGGGAAAGGCTAATTTTACTAAGATGAGATATGATTTGGTCCAAGTGGACTGGGAGCAGCTACTTAAAGATAAAATTGTGTCAGAGCAGTGGGAGGCATTCAAGGAGGACATAGCGAGAGTACAGGGCAAATATGTTCCCATAAAGACAAAGTGGGGACCAAGTCTGGAGACCCCTGGATGTCAAGGGACATAAAGGGTAGAATTAAGAAAAAAAAAGAGAAGCTCATGGCAGATACTGAGGGCTCAATACGGCAGAGTCCTTAGAGGAGTGTAAACAGTGCAGGGGGGACCTTTAAAAGGAAATTAGGAGAACTAAGAGAGTGCATGACACAGCATTGTGGGTGGAATAAAGGAAAACCCAAAGGGTTTTTTTTAAATATATAAAGAGCAAGAGAATAACTAGGGAAAGAGTAGGGCCAATTAGGGACGATAAAGGCAATGTATGTGTGGACCCAGAAGACATGGGTGCAGCCCACAATGAATACTTTGTGTCGGTCTTCACAAAGGACGATGCAGATATAAACATCAGGGTGGAGGACTGTGAAATATTGGAGGAAGTTAAGATAGAGAGAGAGGAGGTACTAGCGGGCTTAGCAGTCTTAAAAGTGGATAAATCCACAGGCCCAGATGAGATGTATCCCAGGCTGTTGAGGGAGGCAAGGGAAGAGCTATCAGGGGCCTTGGCAGTAATTTTCTAATCCTCTCTGGCCACAGGTGAGGTGCCAGAGGACTGGAGGACTGCTAACATTGTCCCATTATTAAAAAAGTAGGAAGGGATAGACTAGGAAATTACAGGCCAGTCAGTCTAACCTCGGTGGTGGGGAAATTACTAGGAAGAATTCTGAGGGACAGAACTTATCTGCACTTGAAGAGATACGGATTAATCAGGAATAGTCAGCATGGATTTGTTAAGGTAAGGTCATGTTTGACAAGTTTGATCGAATTTTTTGGGAAGGTAACCAGGAGTGTTGATGAGGGTAATGCACTTGATGTGGTCTTCATTGGATTTTAGCAAGGCTTTTGATAAGGTCCCTCATGGTAGACTGGTCAAGAAAGTAAGAGCCCATGGGATCCAAGGCAAAGTGGCACGTTGGATCCAAAATTGGCTGAGAGACAGGAAGCAGAGGGTGATGGTACAGGGATATTTCTGTGACTGGAAGTCTGTTTCCAGTGGGGTTCTGCAGGGCTCGGTGCTGGGGTCCTTGCTCTCGTGGTGTATATAAATGACTTGGAATTAAATGTAGAGGGTATGATCAAAAAGTTCGCGGACGACATGAAAGTTGGTCGGGCAGTAAATAGTAAGGAGGATAGCTGTAAACTGCAGGAGGATATCAATGGACTGGTCAGGTGGGCAGAGCAGTGGCAAATGGAATTCAACCCTGAAAAGTGTCAGATAATGCACTTGGGAAGAGCTAACAAAGCGAAGGACTATACTATGAATGGTAGGATCCTGGAAAGTATTGAAGATCAGCAAGACCTTGGTGCACATATCCACAGATCCCTGAAGGTAGCAGGGCAGGTAGATAAGGTAGTTAAGAAGGCATATGGGTTACTTGCCTTTATTAGCCGAGGCATAAAATACAAGAGCAGGGAGGTTATGCTGGAACAGTATAAAACGTTGGTTAGGCCACGGTTAGAGTATTGCATGCAGTTCTGGAATTCGCATTATAGGAAGGATGTGATTGCACTGGAGAGGGTGTAGAGGAGAATTACCAGGATGCTGCCTGGGCTGGAGGGTTTAAACTATGAGGAAAGATTGGATAGCTGGGGTTGTTTTCCTTGGAGCAGTGAAGGTTGAAAAGGGACCTGATAGAGGTGTATAAGACTATGAGGAGCATAGATAGGATGGATAGGAAGGCACTTTTTCCATTACAAAGAACAAAGAACAAAGAGAAGTACAGCACAGGAACAGGCCCTTCGGCCCTCCAAGCTTGCACCGATCATATTGCCCATCAACTAAAACATTTTGCACTTCCAGGGTCCATATCCCTCTATTCCCATCCTATTCATGTATTTGTCAAACTGCCTCTTAAACACCACTATCGTACCTGCTTTCACCACCTCCTCTGGCAGCGAATTCCAGACACTCACTACCCTCTGCGTAAAAAACTTGCCCTGCACATCTCCTCTATAGTTTTCTCCTCTCACCTTAAATCTATGTCCCCTAGTAATTGACTCTTCCACCCTGGGAAAAAGCTTCTGACCATCTACTCTGTCCAAGCCACTCATCATTTTGTAAACTTCTATCAAGTTGCCCCTCAATCTCCGTCGGTCTAGTGAGAACAATCCGAGTTTCTCCAACCTCTCCTCATAGCTAATAACCTCCAGACCAGGCAGCATCCTGGTAAACCTCCTCTGCACCCTCTCCAATGCCTCTATATCCTTTTGGTAATGTGGTGACCAGAATTGCACGCAATATTCCAAGTGTGGCCTAACCAAGGTTCTATACAGCTGCAGCATGACTTCCCAGCTTTTATACTCAATACCCCTTCCAATGAAGGCAAGCATACCATTTGCCTTTCTGACTACCTTATTCATCTGCGTTGCCACGTTTAGTGACCTGTGGACCTGTACACCCAGATCCCTCTGCCCGTCAATGCACTTAAGTGTTCTGCCATTTACTGTATAATTCCTGCCATAACAATTCTGTTTATTAAGTTCACTTCATAAATTTACTTCAGACAAAGGAACAGGTTCCTTTAATAGGTAAATTCCATGAATACCCACTATTAATACTTTTTCCTTCATCAAACCATCTGGAATACATTGTATCATCAGCCATCATCAATGACTGATCTGTCTCAGTCTCGCTCAAAATATTAATTTGTTTACCAATTTTGTTTGAGGAGGTAAGGGAGCATTTCTCCCTTCAAGACTAAACATCCAGAACCTCAAGTAGCCTGACTCCCTTTAGCCATAGTTAAGAAAGAATTCCCTGGACTATCCAGAGTCTTATCTCCCTTTCTCATAGGTTATAAGGGAACCCATTTCACCTCTGCTACTGCTACAGTTTTAATATCCTTTTCTTGTACAGCCTTTTCTCAGGATTCCTTAAATTCCCATTTAATTTGCAACAATCAACTTTAGTATGTCTAGTTTTATTGCAATGGGAGCAATATTTTCTTTACATCACTTCTAGGTTCTAGCCTATTTCCTTTATTATTTGGGCATCCATTTGTCTTTTCCCTAGAAACTGTACCTTTTCCATCAGCAGATTTTCTATTTCTCCAATTTACTTGTTGATTTCCAGACAACCTTCTCCCACATGTAACTGTCTGTGTGAGATACCGCTTCTCAGATCGATGAGACTTGATGCTCATCTAAATAAGACTTAGTGGTTACTGGAATGCTATTCCAGAATTCTCCTATAAACATAATTTCCCTCTTTCTCAAAATTTTGTTCTAACTTTAATGAACAAAACCATTGATCCCACAGTGTTTCTTTTTCCCTAACAAATCCTACAAATATCTAATTAGGTTTCTTTCTTATGGTTCTAAACTTTACTATTTAAGCTTCAAGGACAAGTACAAAAGCATTGAGTATGCCCTTTTAACCTCTTCATAGTCTGCAGATGACCCTCCGATAGACCAGTATACACATTCATAGCTTACCTATTAGGACACAGACATAAAGGTCCAAGCATCTTTTGGCCACTTCAGCTTCACAGCTTTCTTTTCAAATGAGCTGAAATATCTTTCAATTCCATTCTGTTTAAATTTAGGCACGAGGCGAAGATTTTTAGTTCAATCAAAATTCTCAGTGGAATCAGAATCACCCTCTGAACAACTATCTCACCTCTCTCTCTTTACCTTGGCCGGAGAAAGGGGTTGAGAAACTTATCAGCCGTGATTGAATGGCAGAGCAGACTTGATGGGCCAAATGGCCTAATTTCTGCTCCTATGTCTTATGGTCTTATGGCTCCATGGATAAGCCTGTCATCCATATGACAAATTACTCACTGTTTCCCTTCCAGAATGTGTGACATGGTTCGCTGGAATACCTCCAGCGCTAATGATATCCCAAAGGGAAGTCATTTAAAAATGAACCATCCATAATAAATGTTGTTAATATCCTGGACTCATGGTTTGGGGGTATTTGACAAAACTCGCTATTAGCATCAAGTTTAGTGAAGAGGATGCTGCTGCAAGTTTTACCAAACTGTCAACCACTGATGCCATTGGATGGATTTCTCTCTGGGTTGCCTCGTTTAATTGCTTGAGGTCTACGCAAAGGCTGAGTTGGCCACTCGGCTTGGAGACTGTTTCGAGCCCCAAGGACCACCTCGCTGGCTCTGTGACAGATGATATGACACCTCTAGGCAACATTCTGTTGAGCTCCTCTTTTGGCAGCAATGGGTGTGGTCCTCTCCTGGGAATATATAGACATAAGGGCTTAGCATCTTTAAGCAACATAATATGGTATTCATACTTGATCTTACCAAGCCCCTGAAGGAGCTGTGGAAATTCTTGGTGGAATTGTGTCCTGTTGTCTTGTTATAGGACTTTTTCCACTCTTTTTCAGAATGCCCAGTTGCATGTATGCATTTCTGCTCAGTAATGAAATGCTTTGCTTGTGCAAAACATAGAGGGACTTCTCAATCTGTCGCTCCTGCAGCAATGGGTGGCAGTTAGCTGAATTTGACTTGAAGATTTGTACTCCCTGTGCCTTGCAGTTGAATGTTTAATGGCTGGATGGGAACTGTGTTGAGCCATTCCAAATTATTGGCCAGTATTGTAACAGGAGCTCCAGTGTCAAGTTTGAAGTTAGTGTTAAAGCCTTTAGCTTCCAAAGTGACTGATCAAAAATCATGTTCATGATCGTTTACTTCTCCAAGGAAATCTACAGTGTAATTTCTGTACTTATTCCCAATTTTTAAAATTACCTGTGTGTCATAGATATTCAGTTAATTATTTTTTCCTTTAATGAAATTTTTAAATTTACAAAACTGTTTGAAGTATCCTGTCTTTCCACATTGGAAACATTCTGCACCCTCTGCTGGGCAATCTTGCCTTCTATACTACTTTTATATGCTGTAGTGTAAGCACCTCAAGCACCTACAGTGGGGTTTCCCACCCATTGCTTGTTCCGGTGGGTTTTGAGTGGATGAGGTTGTCACCTTTGGGCTTAACTGACTAGCAGACTCGTCTGAAGCCTCGGTGTGTCAACGGATTATAGCCCATTTCTGCTCCCTAGGTTTGGCCTGCCTAGCGTATTGAAAGGTTGAATTGAGTGGGTGGTCATCTTTTGTCCATTTAAAAAAAAAACTTATGGATTTTTGTATGGTGCAAAATATGTTGTTAATAGCCTGGACTCCTGGTCGAGGGGTATTTGTCAAAACCCGCTATTAGTGTCAAGCTTAGTGAAGCGGACAACAATGTGGTCACTAATAAGTTCATTTTTCAAAGTACCATACCCGCAGCAACTGGGTAACCTGTACAGGTTGGTAATAAACAATGCGATAGATTCCCCCAGTCTTTGGGATTGATTAAGAGCTTTTGTTTCAGACTGAAATGTACATCAAATACTTTTAAGGCAGTTTCAAAATCTGTCAATGTCCCTTCTACCCTTGTCTCAAAGGGACATTTTTTTTTATTCCTTCATGGGGTGTGGGTGTTGCTGGCTACACCAGCATTTATTGCCCATCCCTAATTGCCCTTGAGAAGGTGGTGGTGAGTTGCCTTCTTGTACCACTGCAGTCCATCTACTTTGACTTTTCTTAGTGGCTTTTTGATTCAGCTGAGTGGCTTCCTAGGTCTTTTAAAAGAGAGGTTAAGAGTCAATCACATTGGTGTGAATTTGAAGGCACATGTAGGCTGGACCATGTACAATGTCAGATTTCCTTCCTCAAAGGACATTTGTGAACCAGATGGGTTTTTACAATAATCAATGTTAATTTCATGGTCTCTAAAATGAGCCAGATTTATTAATTAGTTCAATTTAAACTCTACCAGCTGCTGTGGTGGAACATAAACCAATGTTCCCAAAACATTGGGTCTCAGGTTTACTAGTCCAGTGACATCACCAGTGAGCCTCTGTCTCCCTACAGTGTTTTAGAAGTTGGTGTTGGTGTTGGTGGTGCTGATTAAGGGCAAGTCAAAATTGTTTGGCTGTTTCTTGTTGACCATCTAAGGAAGATTTAAGTGCTGATGTTCGCTGATCATTCAAAATACATTCATTTAATATGATAAGCAGTAACATGTAGAAAAATTATATTTATTGATATCCTTTTGTTTGTTAAATGCAGTGTCTGCAGTGGAGCTAAGGTCAAGTGTTCAGAAATTCCAGTTTATCCGAGAGGTAAGAAAATATGTATTTACATATTTGAAGTTATTAAACTCACTGTGATCTTCAGTATCAATTTACACTTGAAGAGCACATGCTCATCTACCATGACAAAGTGTACATTTCCTTTACCTTGCAGAACAGCTCACAGAAGCCACAATTAATCCTTCATGTACCGTTTCTAATATTAAAGACCTCAAATTGATATACTCCTACAGAGAAAAATACATTTTCAGCACAAAGTGCTTTATCTGGAGAGTTCTACTGAGATACTGTGTGAGAAAATGAACTCATTAACACCCATTTTGGGGTGTTTTGAGTGCCCTTAGATGTCCAAAATGGCGTCAGTTGCACAAGGGCACCCTTCGTGTGGAAATCTGTGCCAGATGCTATTGGTGCAGATGTTAGCACTCATGCACTAAATGTCAGCTCATTGTATGCAAGGCAGGCAGATCATGGCATCAATCAGCTTGCCCATTATTCAAAACCAACGGTGCCATTTTGGAAGTCAAAGCCCCTGACAATGGCCTTGTATAACTGAATATATAGAAGCAGCCACCATAACCACTGCTCCCCCAACCCTCCCTGCTCCCCATCCCACCCCTGCCACCACACCGGCTACCTACAAGTTAGTTGCTGGTTGATTTCTTCTGACTGCTGCTATGCTTCTCCATGTGTTTGGCGTTTCCTACAGTTGTTTCAAGTTTCAAGGTTCTGAAGGACTTCTGCACAAACCAGTTGCTCCCAGACATGGGTGCATTTCACTTTGGAATGTAGCATAATTTAGAGAGTAAACAGAAGCCATGCATAGAAGGACATACTGCTGGAAGAGGGAGGAGGAAGGAGAAGGGGTAAAAGAGGAGAAGGGCTCTCAGTCGGAGGCCCCATTCACATAGTGTATTTAGAAAGTATTTCTCCTCCCCCCAAATCTTGGCTGAAATCTGTCACCTGCTGCAGCCACAATTGTAACATCAAAGCAGGGCAAGGACGGCATTGCCAGTGGCTGCAAAGATGATTGTGGCCTTTCATGTGAATGATTCCTTTCAGGCTGCAGCTAGAAATGTTTGCAAGCCTCACAGTTTGCTGTTCACTGCATAAAAAAATTCTTCAGTGTTTAGGTCCATTCATAATTCCTCTAATAATGAAACACTGCTTACCAATCTATAGCAGGAATTGGATATATCCAAGTTTCGACTGACAAATTGCAGGCAAAAATTTAGAGCACAATAGTGACAGATAATGGCCATCTGTAATACGAGAAAGGCCAGTGGTCAGGCAATAGCATCATCATTATCAGGTGCCCCATCACCAATAACTTAGCTAGACAAAGATCCTGGCTATAAAATCAGAGTAAAGGTTAGGCACTTTGAAAAGTGGTTCACAAACTGAGCTTTCAAAATCACAAACTACCTACAAATTTCGAGTCAGAATTTTTTTATTCTTTCATAGGATGTGAGCATTGCTGGCAAGGCCAATATTTATTGCCCATCCTTAGTTGCCCTTGAGAAGGTGTTGGTGAGCTGCCTTCTTGAACCACTACACCCCATGTGGTGTAGGTACACCCACAGTGCTGTTCGGGAGGGAGTTCCAGGGTTTTGACCCAGCGACAGTGAAGAAACAGAGATATAGTTCCAAATCAGGATGGTGTGTGGTTTTGAGGGGAACTTGCAGTGGTGTTTCCATGCTTCTGTTGGCCTTGTCCTTCTAGGTGGTAGAGGTTGTGAGTTTGGAGGGTGCTGTTGAAGAAGCATTAGTGATTTGCTACAGTCCATCTTGTAGACACAGCTGCTACTGTGGTGGAGGAAGTGAATGTTGAAGGTGGTGGATGCGGTGCCGATCAAGTGGGTTGTTTTGTCCTGTTTGTTGTCGAGCACCTTGAGTGTTGTTGGAGCCGCACTCATTCAGGCAAGGGGAAAGTATTCTATCACACTCCTGATTTGTGCCTTGAAGATGGTAGGCAGGCTTTGGGGAGTCAGAAAGTGATTTACTTGCCACAGCCTCTGACCTGTACTTGTGGCCACATTATCTATTTGGCTGGTCCAGTTTAGTTTCTGATTAATGGTGACTCCAGGCTGTTGATGGTGGGAGTACTGCGATGGTAATGCCATTAAATGTCAAGGGAGGATTGTCAGATTCTCTCTTGTTGGAGGTGGTCACTGCCTTGTACTTGTGTGATGCAGACATGTAATATAATATTCACAATATACTGCTACCAGAGTTGTGCATATGCCAAAAATAGTGCAAAACCATTACCAATAGGTAAGCTCTTTATCTGAACATGTTTATAATTGGGCTGGATTTTGATGTAATAATAATGGTGAGGCTAATGCGCCCATCATTATTAATGTTTAAATTGTACAATAACTTCCAGTGACTTCACTTGTACAGTTAAGTACATCAATCAAGAAGTTACGGTCTGAGATGCCCTGCATGATGATTAATGGTCATCAACCTGAGAAGTTAAATTTGTTTCTATCTCCACTGATTCCATTTGACCTGCAGAGTAATTCCAGCATTTCCCGTTTTATTCAGATTTCCAGCATCAGCAGTATTTCTGCTCTTACATGATATTACTGACTAAACTCACTAGAAAAAGATCATTCTTATCCATTCTAGTGATAAGCACCCTTTTAATGGTGTGGCAAGGTTTAATTATTCAAAAGCAGCTTTTCTGCAACTGAAAATTAACTTTAATAACTGTGAAGTCTCATTCCTTTAGATTTTAATTGTGGTTGGAGATTTTTTTAAAAAAAATTTTTACTTTTTGTTTATGTTTTATATATATATATATATCTCCTTTAATCCATCTTTCTTTCCCTTTCTTTATTTCACACTTTGCATTTCATCTGACATTGAATCAAATAATCTAACTGGCACTCCCTTGTTCAATCTCTGCACTGCTTCATAGCAATTCTTCAATCTATTTGGTTAAGAAGATACACAACTGCTTATCCTATTCAACAAAGTACATGGTAGAGGATACTGTGCTTTTTGATAATTAGCTGACATGGACTCCAATGTAAGAGCCCATAAAAATTCTAAGGCTTGTATTTCTGGCTCCTTTCTAAATGTCACCCTCCACTTACTAGTCAGAGATGCATTTAACAAGTATGGCAATCTAAAAATGATAGTCTTCTTTGTGTGAGTGAGATTTGTGGGTGTCTTGGTACAAGAATCACTCAATGCAGGTACAGCAAGTAATTAGGAAAGCTAATAGAATGTTATCACTTATAGCGAGGGGAATTGAATATAAAATAAGTTGGGAGTTCTTGCTTCAGTTGTATAGGACACTGGTAAGACCACATCAGGAGTGCTGTATGCAGTACTGGTCTCCTTATTTAAGGAAGGATGTAAATGCATTAGAAGTAGTTAAGAGAAGGCTTTCTAGACTAATACCAGGAATGGGTGGGCTGTCTTATGATGACAGGTTGGACAGGTTAGGCTTGTATACCCTGGAGTTTAGAAGAGTAAAAGGTGACTTGATTGAAACTTTAAGATCCTCTGCGGTCCTGACAGAGTGGATGCGGAGAGAATGTTTCCTTTTGTGGGAGAATTAGAACTAGGGATCATGTTTTAAAATTAAGGCCAGGAATTTTCCTATGGCAGGTGGGCTGGGCGGGTGCGAGCGGGGGCGGGCGCGGAACCGAACACCGCTCACGATCGGCTCCGCACTGCCATTTTAGCCGAGCGGGCCAATTAATGCCCGCCCAGCGTAATACATGACTGGTAGCGCTCAGCGCTGCCTGTGCAGGTGGGGGGAGGAGGCAGAGTCGGGGCCAGCTCTATTTTGCGCATGCATGTGGAAGAGCACAGCAATCCCCCTGAGGTATGGAGCTGTCTCCAGGAGACTGAATGGATATGAAAATAATTAAAGAAATTATTTAAAAATTTATTTAAACATGTCCCCTCATGTGACTGTGTCACGTGAGTGCAGACATGTTTTTATATTTATGAAAATGTGTTTATTTGTTTTATAAAAGCTTTAGGAAACCTCATTCTGCTCGTGGATGAGGTTTCCTAAAAAACGTGAAGGCCGCTGGGCTTTTCGCCTGCCTGCCAACCTTAAGGTTGGATGGGCAGTGTTCACAAGTGGTTCAATTAATTTCTTAATGGCCTTAATAGGCTGTTTACAGTTCGGCGGGTGCACAATGACTTCAGTGCGCTCCTACCGAATGAACTATCGCAATGGCGCACGATGACATCGGGAAGCATGCCCAACATCATTGCGCATCATTTTACGTGTCAGTGTGCTGGGCCCACCCCCGCACGCTGGCCGGAAAATTCTGCCCCAAGGGATCGTTCATTTAAGACAGAGATGAGGAGAAATTTTCCTGAGTCTTTGGAACTCTCTTCCTCAAAAGGCGGTGGAAGCGGAATCTTTGAATATTTTTAAGGCTGAGCTAGATAGATTCTTCATTAACAAGGGATGAAAAGTTATTGGGGTTAGGCAGGAGGTTATAATCAAATCAGCCATGATCTTATTGAATGGTGGATTAGGCTTGAAGAGGCGAGTGGCCTACTCCTGCTCTTACTTCATATGTTCATTTGTAATTGAATGTTGTAGTCTTTCCTATTCCACACATATAATTCTTTTCTTAGTTGGTCAGCAGTGTGATGGCCTGCTTTGCTCCCACTTTAGTAGGTTTTTTTATTCATTCATGTCATGTGGGTGTCACTAACTAGGTCGACATTTACTGCCCATCCCTAATTGCCCTTGAGAAGGTGGTGGTGAACTACCTTCTTGAACCGCTTCAATCCATGTGGTGTGGGTACACCCACAGCGCTTTTAGGGAGGGAGTTCCAGGATTTTGACTCAGCGGCACTGAAGGAACCGTGATATATTTCCAAGTCAGAATAGTGAGTGACTCAGATTAGAGATTGCAGGTGGTTTTGTTCCCATGCACCTTCTGCCTTTGTTATTTTGGTTGCTGGTTTGGAAGGTGAGTTGCCTGCGAATGGAGGGAGGCTTCTTTAACTGTGAACTTACAGATTCCTCAGAAGAGATGTTGGGAAGGAAAACAGCACTCTGATGGTAAAGCATCAGGGTCAGGAGTGCCTCAAATGGTTCCTGCGTAGAACTCTTGCTTTTCAGTGGGGTACCAGAAAGAAATATGGTCAGGGCTTATAAAGATAACAATATACATTTATATATTAGGTAAGAAACAAAATTAGCTGGTGCAAAATAAAGACTTCTACTCATACAGCGCCTTTCATGACCTCAGTGCATCATACAGCATTTCACAGCCAATGAATTACTTTTTGCGGCAGAGTCACTGTTATAATGTTTGAAATGTGACAGCCAATTTTTTCACAGTGAACTCCCACAAACAGCAATGTGATAATGACCAGACATTTTTTTTTAAGTCATGTTGATTGAGCGATAAATATTGTTCATGACAATAACTTCTTCAAAATGGTTCCTTGGGAAATTTTATGTCCGCCTGAGAGGGCAGAGAGGACCTGGTTTAACACTTCATCTGAAAGACGCCATCTCCAACAGCGCAACATTCCTTCAGTGCTGCACTGGAGTGTTAGCCTAGATTTTGTGCTTGTAATGATACATTCAGCAAAAAAAAAAACTTCTGAGGCAGAATGCAAAGATGACAAGGAAAAGAACTGATGTCAAACCAAAAGGGATATTAGGCAGGGTAGTCAAAGAAGAGTCTTAATGGAGCCAAGGAAGGTGAAGATGTTTGTGAAAGAATTTCAGAATAGGGGGCCTAAGTTGCTGAAGGTATGACCTTCTATAATGGGCTACAGGGAGAGAATAAGAGGTGGTAGATATGGTGCTCATTTCATTAACATAGATCCTCTGACTACAATCGGATAACAAACCAAGAGCTCCCTTCCTAACAGCGCTGTGGGTTTAGTGGTAATGTTACTAGGCTACTATTACAGGCTAATATTGTCAGAACACTGGTTCAAATTCCATCACACATCTGGTGGAATTTAAAGTCAATTAATTAATAGATTCAAATAATTAAAAAATCTGGAATTGATGGCCAGTCTCAGTAATGGTGACCAAGAAACTATCATCAATTGTTGTAAAAGCCTTTCTGCTTCAGCAATAGGGAAGGAAATCTGCCATCCTTACCTGGTCTGGCCTACATGTGACTCCAGACCCACAGCAATGTGGTTGACTCTTAACTGCCCTCTGGAATGGCCTAACAAGGCACTCAGTTGTACTAAAACTGCTACAGAAAAGTCAAACCAGGTGGACTGTAGTGGCACAAAGAGGCGGCTCATCACACCCTTCTCAAGGGCAGTAAGGAATGGGCAATAAATGCTGGCCTTGCCAGCAAAGCTCACATCCCATGGACAAACCAAAAGAGAAGCCAGAAGTTTTTGCTTTTCAGTGTCATGGATGATTTTGATAGAGGAGAGTAATAATTGCTAAAACTTGATTTGACATAATGCATATTCATGGACTTTGCATTTTTAATACTCTTCAGAGCATTGTTCTGAAGATGAAGTGTACACTTACTGCACGAATAATGAACATGGGAAGATGTGTGAGCTAAGCTGTGAGAATCGGACCTCCGAACACAACTGCTCTGGCAAGTGTGAAGAAAGCTGCATATGTAAGCCTGGGTATGTGATCATAAGTTGAACCAAATGAATGAGCAAATAATTATTTTTAATTTTACATTTGCCATAAAATATTTTATGATTAGCAAAGCATCTGCATTGAGAGAAAATAAGGAAGATGTCAATGCATTAGAGAAGGTACAGAAGAGATTTGCTAAAATCAATGAACAAGGGGTGACCAGCTTCAGTTATATGGGAAGACCTGAGAATCTGGAGTTGTTTCCTTTACAGCAGAGAAGGTCAAGAGGTGATTAACAGAGGTATTCAAAATTTTGAATGGTTTTGGTCGAGTATGTAAAGAGAAACTGTTTTCAGTGGCAGAAGGTGTTCTGACCACAGCCGGTGTCAATTGCTGTGCAAACCAAATCCCAGAGGGAAACTTGGCTTATGGAACATGCCCTATTTTTTGTATACTGAAAACGAGAAGAAGACATACTGACCTTAGCCGTAAGAGGTCCAGTAACACACTTGGGATTTTGGGTTTTAAAAAATTCTTTCATGTCTCTATATTGTCTTTGCTTTTGGGTCAATAAAATATAAGAATATAAGATCCCCCATTCCCCTGCCCCCCTGTATATATCTATGGAACTCCTGCAAAATGCAAAAATGTTCCTCTTAAACTCTGATTCCCCCTTTGATATTCAAATAATCTCTCAACTTATCTAAAAATGCAAATGTTAGATCCAACCTATTTACCTGTACCTCAAACCCAACACCTCCATCCTTTTCATGTTTCAAACTCCCCAGGCAACTTGTCTCCTATTAATCTCTGCCCAGCTTAATCAAATCATAGACACACACACAGACTGTTCCCAGAATAACATAATATTCCACATAAGTATAAAAAAAAGACATTTCTCACAGAAGGACAAGGATTTAAGTTGACTGGCAAAAGAACCAGAGGCAACATGGGGAAATCTTTTATTCAACAGCGAGTTGTTGTGATATGAAATGCACTACTGGAACAGGGGTTTGTGATGACTTGGCAGGTGGTATTTGTCAGGCTGACCAAATCCTAAGGAGAAACTTGGTCACGCTATCACAACAATTTTGCAATTTATATTTATTATGAGAAGGTTTATGCGCTGAAGTCAGAGGGAACAAGTCCACTACCAGCTTTAGCAATTTTAAAGATTAAATTAAAACATTTGTTAACAAAAGAAAAGAAGACTTAAAATGCACAAGATTATTGTTACACAGTTATATTTAGTTTTATGACAGTTCTCACAAAATTTATACTTAACTGGACTCCCAACCACACACCCCTTTCAGGCAGCAGTCCAAAATAGATTCTTAATCTATAAAACATCCAGCAAGATTACAACAGGCACCCACTGCTTCTATAAGGGACATATTTCATAGCTTCTTCCTCCATCTCAGTTGACAATGAACCTCCTAGGCTTTTAACACAACCTTGGTTACTGGAACAGCAAACTTCTCCAAGGTGGCTAGAGACTTTTTCCACAAGTCTGTTTCAAACAGTGCACTTTTCAAGGTCTCACACGGGCTCTCATAGATGCCAGTTTTCAACCAATTCAATTCACTCCAAGTGACATCAAGAAACAGCTGAAGTCACTGGAGAGTTCATAAGGCTATGGCCCTGACAATATTCCAGCAATAGTACTGAGGACCAGTGCTCCAGAACTTGCTGTGCCCCTAGCCAAGCTGTTCCATTATAGCTACAATACTGGCATCTACCCGGCTAAGTGGAAAATTCCCCAGGTATGTCCTGTGCACAAAAAGTAGGAAAAGTCCAACCTGGCTAATTACCGCCCCATCAGTCTACTCTCGATCATCAGTAAAGTAATGGAAGGGGTCATCAACAATGCTATCAAGCAGCACTTGCTTAGCCATAACCTGTTCACTGACACCCAGGCTTGGGTTCCACCAGGACCACCCACCTCCTGCCCTCATTACAGCTTTAGTTCAAACATGGACAAAAGAGCTGAACTCCCGAGGTGAGGTGAGAGTGACTGCCCGTGACATCAAGGCAGCATTTGACCAAGTGTGGCATCAAGGAGCCCCAGCAAAACTGGATTCAATGGGAATCAGGGGAAAACTCTCCCCTGGTTGGAGTCATAACATACACAAAGGAAGTTGGTTGTTTGAGGCCAGTCATCTCAGCTCCAGGACATCACTGCAGGAGTTCCTCAGGGTAGTATCCTTGGCCCAACCATCTTCAGCTGCTTCATAAGTGACTTTCCTTCCATCATTAGGTCAGAAATGGGGATGTTCACTGATGATTGCACAACGTTCAGCACCATTCACGACTCCTCAGATGCTGAAGCAGTCCATGTCCAAATGCAATATGCAGGCTTGGGCTGACAAGTGGCAAGTAACATTCATGCCACACAAGTGCCAAGCAATGACCATCTCCAATAATAAAGAATCCAACCATCGACCCTTGATGTTCAATGACATTACCATCACTGAATCCCCCACTATCAGCATTGACTAGAAACTGAACTGGACTAGCCATATAAATACTGTGGCTACAAGAGCAGGTCAGAGGCTAGGAATCGTACAATGAGTAACCCACCTCCTGACTCCCAAAGCCTGTCCACCATCTACAAGGCACAAGTCAGGAGAGTGCTGGAAAACTCCCCACTTACCTGGATGAGTGCTGCTCCCACAACACTCAAGAAGCTTGACACCATCCAGGATAAAGCAGCCCGCTTGATTGGCACAAACATTCACTCCCTCCACCACTGACGCACAGTAGCAGCAGCGTGTACTATCTACAAGATGCACTGCAGGATTTCACCAAGGCTCCTTGGACAGCATCTTCCAAACCCATGATCTAGAAAGACAAGGAAAGCAGACAGATGGGAACATCACCACCTGGAAGTTCCCCTCCAAGTCACTCATCATCCTGACTTGGAAATATATCACCAATCCTTCACTGTCGCTGGGTCAAAATCCTGGAACTCCCTCCCTAACAGCACTATGGGTGTACCTACATCACATGGACTGCAGCGGTTGAAGAAGGCAGCTCACCACCACCTTCTCAAAGTCAGTTAGAGATAGGCAATAAATGTTGGCCCAGCCAGTGAAGCCCACATCCCGTGAATGAATTTAATAAATGCATACAGCTTTCCATCATTCGTTAAATATATTTTCTTCGTTTTGATATGTAAATTCCATTGTTTCAATCAGTCTTTAGAATTTACTTTTCCCACAATATAAAAATAATTTTAGTTGTAATTAGACCATAAGACATTGGAGCAGAAGTAGGCCATTCGGCCCATCGAGTCTGCTCTGCCATTCAGTGATATCATGGCTAATCTGATAATCCTCAAGTCCACTCTCCTGCCTTTTCCCCATAACCCTTGATTCCCTTACTCATGTTTCAATTAGGTCACCTCTCATTCTTCTAAGCTCCGATGAGTACAGGCCCAGCCTACCCAACCTCTCCTCATAAGAAAATCCCCCCATACCCAGAATACACCTAGTGAACCTTCTCTGGACTGCCTCGAATGCCAGTATATCTTTCCTTAAATAAGAGAACCAAAACTGTTCATTGTATTCTAGGTGTGGTCTAACTAGTGCCTTGTATAATTTTAGCAAGACTTCCCCATTTTTATCCTCCATTCCCTTTGAAATAAAGGTCAACATTTCATTTGCCATCCCTATTACCTGTTGAACTTATATGTTAGCTTTCTGTGACTCATGCACAAGGACTTCCAAATCCCTATGTGCTGCAGCTTTCTGCAGTCTTTCTCCATTTAAATTGTATTCATCTCCTCTATTCTTCCTGCCAAAGTGCATAACCTCACCTTTCCCACATTATATTCTACCTGCCACTTTTTTGCCCACTCGCTTAACCTGTCTATATCCCTCAGTAAACTCCTTGTGTCATCCTTACCACTTGCCTTCCCACTTATTTTTTTTTATTATCCACAAATTTAGCGACAGTACATTCATTTCCCTCATCTAGTCATTAATATATATTGTAAATAATTGAGGGCCCCAGCACTGATCCCTGTGGCATTCCACTAGTTACAGGTTGCCATCTTGAAAATTCTCCCCTTATTCCAACTCTCTGTCTTCTATTAGTTAGCTAATTCTCTACCCATGCTAATATACTACTCCAGCACCATGGGCTCTTATCTTATTAAGTAGCCTTATATGTGGTACCTTATCGAACGCCATTTGGAAATCCAAATATATTACATCTACTATTTCCCCTCTCTATAACCTGCTTGTTACCTCCTCAAAGAATTCTAATAAATTTGCCAGACATGATTTCTCCTTCATGAAGCCATTCTGACTCTGCTTGATTAGATTATGTAATTCTAAATGCTCCGCTATTACATCCTTTATAATAGACTCTTACATTTTCCCAATGATGGATGTTAAGCTAAACGGCTTATCTTTTGTCTCCCTCCATTTTTGAATAAGGGTTACGTTGGCAGTTTTCCAAGCATCTGGGGCTTTGCCAGAAACTAAGGATTCTTGGAAGATTACTGCCAGTGCATGCACTATCTCTGCAGCTACTTCTTTTAATATCCTAGGATGCAACCCATCAGGTCTATGGGACTTATTGGCCTTTAACCCCATTAGTTTCCCTTGTACTTTTTCTCTAGTGATAGTTATTGTATTTATTTCCTTCCCCTCTTTTGCCCCTTGATTATTTAGTATTGGAATGCTATTATTGACATCTACCGTGAAGACTGATGAAAAGTATTTATTCAACTCCTCTGCCATTTCCTGGTTCCCCATTATAGTTTCCCCAGCCTTGTTCTGTAAGATGCCTATGTTCACTTTGGCTTTTCTCTTCCTTTTTATACATTTTAAGAAGCTCTTACTGTCCATTTTTATATTACTTGCTAGTTTACCCGCAAAATTTATTTTCTCCCTCCTCATTTTTTTTTGGTCATCTTTTGTTGGTTTTTAAAGTTTTCCCAATCCTCTGACTTACCACTAATCTTTGCCACATTGTATGTTTTTTCTTTTAATTTGACACTATCCTTAACTTCCTTGGTTAGCCATGGTTGGTTTATCCCCTTCCTACAATCCTTCGTCCTCACTGGAATATATCTTTGTTACATAGAAACAAAGAAACTAGGAGCAGAAGTAGGCCATTCGGCCCTTCGATCCTGCTCCGCCACTCATTATGACCATGGCTGATCATCCAACTCAATAGCCTGCTCTCGCTTTCTCCCCATACCCTTTGATCCCTTTCGCCCCAAGAGCTATATCTAACTCCTTCTTGAAAACATACAATGTTTTCGTCTCAACTACTTTCTGTGGTAGTGAATTCCACAGGCTCACCACTCTCTGGGTGAAGAAATTTCTCCTCATCTCGGTCCTAAATGGTCTACCCCATATCCTCAGACTGTGACCCCTGGTTCTGGACTCCCCCACCATCGGGAACATCCATCCTGCATCTACCCTGTCTAGTCTGGTTAGAATTTTATAGGTTTCTACGGGATCCTCCCTCATTCTTCTGAACTCCAACGAATATAATCCTAATCAACTCAATCTCTCCTCATATGTCAGTCCCGCCATCCCAGGAATCAGTCGGGTAAACTTTGCTGCACTCCCTCTATAACAAGTATATCCTTCCTCAGATAAGGAGACCAAAACTTCACACAATATTCCAGATGTGGTCTCACCAAGGCCCTGTACAATTGCAGCAAGACATCCCTGTTCCTGTACTCGAATCCTCTGGCTATGAAGGCCAATATACCAATTGCCTTCTTTACCGCCTGCTGCACCTACATGCTTACCTTCAGCGACTGGTGTACAAGGACACCCAGGTCTCGTTGCACATTCCCTTCTCTCAATTTATAGCCATTCAGATAATAATCTGCCTTCTTGTTTTTGCTACCAAAATGGATAACCTCACATTTATCCACATTATACTGCATCTGACATGCATTTGCCCACTCACTCAGCTTGTCCAAATCACACTAAAGCATCTCTGCATCCTCCTCACAGCTCACCCTCCCACCCAGCTTTGTCTCATCTGCAAATTTGGAGATATTACATTTAGTTCCCTGATCTAAATCATTAATATATATTGTGAATAGCTGGGGTCACAGCACCCATCCCTGCGGTACCCCACTAGTCACTGCCTGCCATTTGGAACAAGGCTCGTTTATTCCCACACTTTGTTTCCTGTCTGCCAACCAATTTTCTATCCACCTCAATATACTACCCCCAATCCCATGCGTTTTAATTTTACACGCTAATCTCTTATGTGGGACTTTGTCGAAAGCCTTCTGAAAGTCCAAATAAACCACATCCACTGGCTGCCCCTCATCAACTCTACTAGTTACATCCTCAAAAAATTCCAGTAGATTTGTCAAGTATGATTTCCCTTTCATAAATCCATGATGACTCTGTCCGATTCTGCCACTGTTTTTCACATTCTCAGCTATTAAATCTTTTATAATGGACTCTAGAGTTTTCCCCACTACTGACATCAGGCTGACTGGTCTATAATTCCCTGTTTTCTCTCTACCTCCCTTTATAAATAGCGGGGTTACATTAGCTACTCTCCAATCTATAGGAACTGTTCCAGAGTCTATAGAATCTCGGAAGATGACTACCAATGCATCCACTATTTCTAGGGCCACTTCCTTAAGTACTCTGGGATGTAGATTATCCGGCCCTGGGGATTTATCGGCCTTCAATCCCATCAATTTCCCCAACACCATTTCCCTACTAATACTGATTTCTTTCAGTTCCTCCCTCTCACTAAACCTTGTGTTCCCCAACATTTCTGAGATGTTATTAGTGTCCTCCTTTGTGAAGACTGAACTGAAGTATGTATTTAGTTGCTCAGCCATTTCTTTGTTTCCCATTATAAATTCCCCTCTTTCTGACTGTAAAGGACCTACATTTGTCTTCACCAATCTTTTTCTCTTCACATACCTATAGAAACATTTAAAAACAGTTTTTATGTTCCCTGCAAGATTACTCTCGTACTCTCTTTTCCCCTTCTTAATCAATCCCTTGGTCCTCCTTTGCTGAATTCTAAACTGCTCCCAATCCTCAGGTCTGTTGTTTTTTCTGGCCAATTTGTATGCCTCTTCCTTGCTTCTAATACTATCTCTAATTTCCCTTGTAAGCCATGGTTTGGCCACCTTTCCTGTATTACTTTTGCGCCAGACAGGAATAAACAATTGTTGCAGTTCACCCATGCGCTCTTTGAATGTTTGCCATTGCCTTTCCAACGTCATCCCTTTAAGTAACATTTCCCAATCCATCATAGCCAACTCACACCTCATACCATCGTAGTTTCCTTTATTAAGATTCAGGACCCAAGTCTCAGAATCAACTACATTACTCTCCATCTTGATGAAGAATTCTATCATATTGTGAGTCATGAACTATTTTCTTAAATGTCTGCCATTGCTCATCGACCATTTTTTTGCTAAAATCCTATCACAGTCCATTCTAACCAACTCTGCCCTCATACCTTTGTAATTACCCTTATTTAAGAAAAAAGAACAAAGGACAAAGAAAAGTATAGCAGAGGAACAGGCCCTTCGGCCCTCCAAGCCTGCACCGATCATATTGCCCATCAACTAAAATATTTTGAACTTCTGGCGTCCGTATCCAACTATTCTCATCCTATTCATGTATTTGTCAAGCTGCCTCTTAAATACCACTATTATACCTGCTTCCACCACCTCCTCTGGCAGCGAATTCCAGATACTGACTACCCTCTGCATAAAAAACTTGCCCTGAACATCTCCTCTATAGTTTTGTCCTCTTACCTTAAATCTATGTCCCCTAGTAATTGACTCTTCCACCCTGGAAAAAAGCTTGTATCTACTCTGTCCATGCCACTCATAATTTTGTAAACTTCTATCAAATCGCCCCTCAATCTCCATCGCTCTAGTGAGAACAATCCAAGTTTCTCCAACCTCTCCTCATAGCTAATAACCTCCAGACCAGGCAGCATCATGGTAAACCTCCTCTGCACCCTCTCCAATACCTCCATATCCTTCTGGTAATGTGGCAAACAGAATTGCACGCAATATTCCAAGTGTGGCCTAACCAAGGTTCTATATAGCTACAGCATGACTTCCCAGCTTTTATACTCAATACCCCTGCCGATGAAGGCAAGCATGCCATATGCCTTCCTGACTATCTTATCCACCTGTGTTGCCACTTTCAGTGACCTGTGGACCTGTACACCCAGATCCCTCTGCCCGTCAATGCACTTAAGGGTTCCGCCATTTACGTATAATTCCTGCCTGTATTAGACCATCCAAAATGCATTATCTCGCATTTGTCCGGATTAAACTCCATCTGCCATTTCTCCGACCAAGTCTCTAACCGATCTTTATCCCATTGTATCCTTTGACAATCCTCTTCACTATCTGCAACTCCTCCAACCTTAGTGTCGTCTGCAAACTTCCTAATTATTCTAGTTACGTTTTCCTCCAAACCATTTATGTTTACTACAAACAGTAAAGGTCCCAGCACTGATCCCTGCGGAACTCCACTAGTCACAGCTCTCCATTCAGAAAAGCACCCTTCCACTGCTACCCTCTGTCTTCTATGACCAAGCTAATTCTGTATCCATCTTGCCAGCTCACCTCTGAACCTGTGTGACTTTACCTTCTGTACCAGTCTGCCATGAGGGACCTTGTCAAAGGCCTTACTGAAATCCATGTATATAACATCCACTGCCCTTCCATCGTCGATCATCTTTGTCACTACCTCAAAAAACTCGATCAAGTTAGTGAGACACGACCTCCCCTTCACAAAACCATGCTGCCTCTCACTAACACGCCCATTTGCTTCCAAATGGTAGTAAATCCTGTCACGAAGAATCTTCTCCAGTAATTTCCCTACCACTGACGTAAGGCTCACCGGCCTGTAAATTCCTGGTTTATCCTTGCTACCCTTCTTAAGCCCTTCTTAAGTTTACTCTTCTCAAGTTTAGCACAGTTGTTTCTGACCCAAGTTTCTTACTCTCAAACTGAATGCTAAATTCTACCGTGTTATGGTCACTGTTTCCTAGGGTATCTTTTACTCTGAGATCATTTATTAAACCTGCCTCATTAGACATTACCAGATCCAAAATAGCCCGGTCCCTTGTTGGATGCACAACATATTGTTTTAGGAAAGTATCCCGAATACACTCTATGAACTCTTGCTCATGGCTCCCTCTGCAATTTGATTTTCCCAATCTACATGAAGATTAAAGTCACCTATGATTAATATACTGCCTTTTTTACATGCCCTCATTATCTCCTGATTTATTCTCTGTCCTACAACTTAGCTACTATTTGGGAACCTATAGATTACTTCCACTAGTGTCTTCTTCCCCTTGTTATTTCTTACCTCTACATTGATAGATTCGACATCTTCTAATCCAAGATCATTTCTTGCTATCGTACTTATTCCATCGCGCACTAACAAAGCTGCCCCACCACCCTTTCCTTCCTGCCTGTAGCTTCGAAAGGTCACACACCCCGGAATATTTAGCTTTGATCTCCTTGTAACCACATCTCCATAATGGCTATAAGACCATACCCATTAACCTCTATTTGCACCATTAATTCATTTATTTTGTTCTGAATACTATGTGCGTTTAAGTTAAGAACCATTAATTTTGCCTTTTTACCATTTTTTCCCCCTTTGACCCTATTTGCTGCTCTTTTTTATGTTTCTACACTCTGTCCCTTCCTGTCACACTCTGGGTATCATTACGTAAATAGCTGCCCTGCAATGCTGCCATACCCTTTTGCTTTGTTAGCCTAAGTATCCACTCTCCAGAACCATTTCACTCCCCTCCCCCAACCCTAGTTATTCGATTCACCAGGACACTGGTCCCAGCAGGATTTAGGTGAAGCCCGTCCCACCGGAACAGCTCCCTTCTACCCCAGTACTGGTGCCAGTGCCCCATGAACTGAAACCCATTCCACCCGCATCAATCTTTCAGCCATGCATTTAACTCCTTGATGTTATTTACCCTATGCCAGTCTGCCATGGCTCAGATAATAATCCCAAGATCATTACCGTGGATGTTCTGCTTTTTAATTTAGCTCCTAACTGTTCAAACTATTACAGCAGAACCTCCTTTGTAGTCCTATCAATGTCATTGGTACCAATGTGGACAATGACAACTTGATTCCTCCCCCACCCCAAGTTCCTCTCCAGCCCTGAGGATATATTCTTAACCCTGGCACCAGGCAGGCAACACAGCCTTCGGGCAGCCTTCCTTTACCCTGGTAATGGAGATTGTGGTCTCAGCTGGAGGCACATCCTCAGAGGAGGAACAGGGGGGGCAGAAGGGAGAGGAGGCCAGGTGTCCAAATGCAGCTTCCAGGGGAGGGACCTGTGGTAGGAGAGGCGCAGGCACAAGGGGCACAGGACCAGCAGATAGTCCAAGGCAGAAGGGGCCACAGAAGACACTACTGAAGACATTGCTGCCAGTGTTTACAGGCGGCGCTGCAGCTATCTGAATATGTCTGAGGTGCAATGCTGAAGGAGGCTCCGACTCTCACGGGAGATTATCACCTCCATCTGTCAGAGTATTGGGTCTGAGCTCAGCTCTGACTGTGTGGGTGGACATCCCATGCCAGTGGCTCTGAAAGTCACAGTGGCCCTCAACTTCTATACCTCTGGCTCTTTCCAGGGGTCAGTGGACAATCTGTATACCGTCTCCCAATCAGCTGTCCACAGTTTCATCAAGCTGGAGACAGAAACTCTGCTCAGGCGGGTACTGACCTTTATTATAAAAGCAAAATACTGCAGATGCTGGAAATCTGAAAGGAAAAACAAAAAATGCTGGAAAAACTCAGCAGGTCTAACAGCATCTGTGGAGAGAAAGACAGAGTGAATTTTTCGAGTCCATATGACTCTTCTTCAGAGCTGACCTTTATTCTTTACCATACGGACAAGGCCAGCCAGGCTGAGCGAGCCAGAGGCTTTGCAGCGATTGCTGGGTCCCCCGCGTCCAGGGTGCCATCCCTACCAAGCCGGACCTTAACACTTCTGCACATTGACCCATGCCAACACGGTACTCGCCCTTCCTGAGCACAGCAGGTAATTGAAATGCTTCCAGCACTGCACCCCTGTGTGCCACAGCACATCATAGCTGCTCACCCAGGCTGCCACCTCCTCCCATGTCCTCTTTGTGAGGTGTGGTGGCCTCTTCCCCCCACCCCTGTGGACAAAGGTGTCCCTCCTGGCAGCCTCCAGCAGATGGCAAGGCACTCATCGGAAAAGCGGAGGAGGGGCTGAGTGCCCACCCAACCTGCCCTCCCGCCTGGTGTTTGCTGGTGCAGTCAAGTGCATCATCCAAACGGCAGCCAGATGCCCTTCCATGACAACCTTGCCGGGCCTGCCGGCCCTTTTATACTTTATACCGGCCTCCGGGTGGCTGTTGGACCTGGCAGCTAACAGCCTGCTCAGCCCTTCCTGGCCAGCAGTGAGCCAGCATGAAATCATGGTCGGGGCCCGATCGCGGGCGGCAGTCGGTTGGCACCACTCCCGGGCCCACCCGACAAGGCCAAAACTCAGCCCCCCCGTTTTGTTGTAGGCACTGGGAAACCCATGATGGCTTTCACTTTCACATCTCGTGGGCCACCTTACCATGTCCTACCCATCAATAGGGTAGTTAGTGCTGTACCTTAGGAGAGCTTTATGGGACCTCTTTCAGGGTGGAACTTGGTGCCTTTTTTTTCTGCCTCCACCAATATAACAGGTATGAACTTTTAGTTTGAGTTTTATAAGTTTCAACGAGATCACTGCTCATTCTTCTAAACACCAGAGAATACAGGCCCAGTCTCCTCAATCTCTCCTCAACAGACAATCCCACCGTCCCAGGGATTAATCTGGTGAACCTCCATTACACTTCCTCCAGGGCAAGTATATCCTTCCTTAGACAAGGAGACCAAAACTCTACACAATACTCCAGGCGAAATCCCACCAAGGCTCTATACAATTGCAGCAAGACATTTTTACTCCTGTACTCCGTACTTGTGAGATCATTTGCCTTCCTAGTTGCTTGTTGCACTTGCATGCTAATTTTTAATGATTTGTGAACAAGGACACGCAGGTCCCTTTGAGCATCAACAATCCCTAACCTCTCACCATTTAAGAAATACTCTGCCTTTCTGGTTTTTCTACCAAAGTGGATAACTTCACACTTATTCACATTGTATTCCATCTGCCATGTTCTTGCCCATTCACTTAGACTGTCCAAATTGCCTTGAAGCCTCCTTGCTTCCTCCTCACAAGTCACATTCCCACCCAGTTTGCTGTCATCAGCAAATTTGAAAATATGACATCCAAATCCTTTTTGTAGATTTATATAGATTGTGAAGAGCTGTGACCCCAGCACTGATCCTTGTGGTACCCCACTAGTAACAGCCTGCCATCTTGTGGAATTTTTTAATTCATTCATGGGATCTGGGCATCACTGGCTTGGCCACCATTTATTGCCCATCCCTAATTGCCCTTGAGAATTGAGTGGTTTGCTAGGCCATTTCAGGGGGCATTTGAGTCAACCACATTGCTGTGGATTTATTCTAACTCTGTTTTCCATCTATTAATCAATTCTCAATTCATACCAGTATGTTACCCCCAATCCCACACGCTCTAATTTTGTTCACTAACTTTCTGTGTGGGACCTTATCAAACGCCTTCTGAAAATCCAAATACATATCCATTGGTTTTCCTTTATCTCTGCTACAGATAATATCCTCAAAAAACTTTGTCAAACACAATTTCTCTTTCATATACCCATATTGACCCTGCCCAATCATATCATTATTTTCAAAGTGTCCATTTATCATATCCTTTAAAACAGATTCTAACACTTCCCTACTACTGAAGTCAAATTAACAGGTCTGTAGTTCTCTGTTTTCTCTCTTCCTCCCTTCTTAAATAGTGGGGTTACATTTGGCACTTTCCAATCTGCAGGAAACTTTTTCGAATCTATAAAATTTTGAAAGATAACCACCAATGTATCCACCATCTCTATAGCCAACTTCTTCAATACTCAGATGTGGCTCATCTGGTCCAGGGGATTTATCAACCTTCAATCCAATTAATTTTTTGAGTACTGCCTCTTTATTAATACTAATTTAGTTCAGTTCCTCATTCTCACAAGCTCCTTTGTTCCCCAATATTTCTGGAAGATTTTCTGTATCTTCCTCTGTGAAGACAGACACAAAGAAATTGTTTAGTTTCTCTGCCATTGCCCTATTCTCCATTATAAATTCTCCTGTCTCCGCCTGTAATGGACCCACATTTGTCCTTGCAAATCTTTTTCTTTTCAAATACCTAATGAATCTTTTACAGTCCACCTTTATGTTTCTTGCTAGCTTGAATTCATGTTCTCTTTCTCTTTCTTTATCAGTTTCTTGGTCCTCCTTAGCTGGGTTCTAAATTGCTCCCAATCCTTGGGTTTACTAATTTTTTTGGCAACTTTATAGTCCACTTCCTTTGGTCTAATGCAATCTTTAACTTCTTTTGTTAGCCATGGTTGATTCACCTTTCCTGTTGGATTTTTGTGTCTTAGGGGAATATACATTTGTCGTAGACCATGTAATACTTCTTTAAATATTAGCTATTGCCTGTCTACTGTTAATTTTTTACTGTAATTTCCTAATCCATCATAGCCATTTAAAATAGATTGTTTTTTTAAATTATGAAATGTTTTAAAGAGTGAATAAGAGAGACTCTTGCCACTGCTTGCAGGTGGCAATGATGAAGGTTAACAATTCCAACTATTACTCCTATAGCAAGGAGAGAGATTAGGTGAAATTTCTTTACACAGAGGGTTGTTGGAATGTGGGATACTTTCTAAGAGAAATTGGTTGAGGCCATGATTAGTGTGTTTTCAAAGAGAAAATTAGTTAAATATTTGAACCTGAGTATGTTATAGGATGAGAGCAAGGTAATAAGTTGAATCTTGGTTTGATTCAGCAAAGAACAGCACAAACATAGTGGGCTGAATGGCCTTCTGTTTCTGTGGACCTATCCTAACATTTTTTCTTTTACAGCCTGGTACGAAGCCCAGAAGGTAACTGCATTAAAAGGAGCCAGTGTCCATGTGTATATGCAGGCCGGTTATATTCCGCAAGTGAGATCTTTCAGCTTGATTGCAACACGTGGTGAGTTCTAAAATTAGGGAAACTTGAGGGAGGGATGTCAAAAGGAATCATGCCTAGAAATTGGATTGTGAGTGTAATTGAGCATGCAATGGGTGGGATTTGCGCTGCATGGCCTCTTACTATTGACTTAGGCAGCATATAATATTCATGTTTTTAAAAATGTATTCTTTTATGGGGTGTGAAATGCTGGCTAGGCTGTAATGTTATCTGATCATATCAATCATGCAGTTGCAGCCAATACTACTTACTAACTGCGTGTGGGATCAGAATTTGAGGGTCTATCATGCTATGTAAAGAAAGCCAGAACCTCTTAAAAGGGAGATGCATCCTGGCTAGACTCCAGGACATCGCTGCAGAAGTTCCTCAGGGTAGTATTCTATGTCCGACCATCTTCACCTGCTTCATCGTGGGCTTTCTCACCATCATAAAATCAGAAACGGGGATGTTCACTGATAACCGTGTTCGGTACCATTTGTGAATCCTCAGATTCTGAAGCAGCCTGTATCCACATGCACCAATACTTGGATAAAATTCAAGCTGGGGCTGATAAGTGGCAGGTACCTTTTTAAATTAATTTATGATGTGGGCTTTGTTGGCTAGGCCATCCCTAATATCCATCCCAAGTATTTCTTGCCCATCCCTAGTTGCCCTTGGGAAGGTGATTGTGAGCTGCCTTCTTGAACCGCAGTAGTCCATGTGGTGTGAGTACACTCACAGTGCTGTTAGGAAGGGAGCTCCAGGATTTACACCTAGCGACAATGAAGGAATGGTGATATATTTCCAAGTCAGGCCTGGAGGGGAACTTCTAGGTGATGGTGTTCTCATGTGTCTGCTGCCCTTTCCCTTCTAGATGGTAGCAGTCGTGTGTTTGGAAAGTGCTGCCTAAGTAGCCTGGGTGAGTTTCTGCAGTGAATCTTGTAGATGCTGCTACTGTGCACCAGTAGTGGTGGGAATGAATGTTTGTAGAAGGTGTGCCAATCAAGTGGGCTGCTTTGTCCTGGATGGTGTTAAGCTTCTTGAGTGTTGTGGGAGCTGCACTCATCCAGGCAAGTGGGGGGTATTCCATCACACTCCTGACTTGTGCCTTGTAGATGGTGGACAGGCTTTGGGGAATCAGGAAGTGAGTTATTCACCGCAGGATTCCTAGCCTCTGACCTGTTCAGTTTCTGGTCAATGGTAACCCCCAGGATGATGGGGGTTTCAGTGATGGTAATGCCATTGAATGACAAGGGGTGATGGTTAGATTCTCTCTTGTTGGAGATGGTCATTGCCTGGCATTTGTGTGGCACAAATGTTACTTGCCACTTATCAGCCCAAGCCTGGATATTGTCCAGGTCTTGCTGCATTTGGACATGGACTGCTTCAGTATCTGAGGAGTCGTGAATGGTGCTGAACATTGTGCAATCATCAGTGAACATCCCCACTTCTGACCTTAGGATGGAAGGAAGGTCATTGATGAAGCAACTGAAGATGGTTGGGCCTAGGACACTTTCCTGAGAAACTCCAATAGTGATGTTCTGTAACTGAGGTGACTCACCACCAACAACCAAAACCATCTTCCTTTGTACTAGGCATGATTCCAACCAGCGGAGAGTTTTCCCCTTGATTCCCATTGACTCCAGTTTTGCTAGGGCTCCTTCAGATCCGTTTGGTCAAATACTGACTTGATGTCAAGGGCAGTCACTCTCACCTCACCTCTGGAGTTCAGCTTTTTTGTCCATGTTTGTTTGAGTCAAGGCTGTAATGTGGTCAAGAGCCGAGTGGCCCTGGCGGAACCCAATCTGGGCATCAGTGAGCAGGCTATTGCTGAGTCAGTGCCGCTTGATAGCACTGCTGATGACATCTTCCAAACCAGATCCAATGTTAAGTTTCCTTTGAAGTTTTGCCTTGTTACAGTGCCCCTTTAAGTGCTGTCACCTTGTTAATTTGTTTATTAGTTAATTTGTTCATCTGATATTACTCAGAAGAGTATAAAGAGACACTTATGCCTCTTTAAATGGACCATTAATTAGTTCATTTGGAAATATATCGCCGTTCCTTCAATGTCATTGGATCAAAATCCTGAACTCCCTTCCAAACAGCACTGTGGGAATCCCTGCACGAAATGGACCGCAGCAGTTCAAGAAGACGATTCATCACCCCCTACCTTCTGAGTGGTATTTAATGATGGGCAACAAATGCTGGCCTCACCAGCACATTCCATGAAAGAATTTTTTAAAACTTGCAAAGTTACCAGAACCAGGTAAGATGCATCTGAGGATACTGAGGGAAACAAAGGTAGGAATTGCAGAGGTACTGGCCAGAATCTTCCAAGTCTCCCTGGATAAAGTGGTGGTGCCAAAGGACTGGAGAATTGTAAACATTATATCCTTGATCAAAAAAGGATGTAACGAAAACCCAGCTGGTCAGATTAACCTTAACAATGGGAACATTTTTAGAAATGTTAAGCAGGGACAAAATTAAGTCACTCGGACAAACGTGGATTAATTAAGGAAAGCCAGAATGGATTTGTTCAGGGCAAATCCTTTTTAACTAATGTGATTGAGTTTTTTTACTGAGGTAACAGAGTGGATGGTTGAGGGTAACGTGGTCAATATGGCCTACATGGGCTTCCGAAAGGCATTTGAAAAAATGCTACATAACAGGCTTATCAGCAAAGCTAAAGCTCATGGAATAGAAAAGACAGCGGCAGCATAGTTATGAAGTTGACCAATTGACAGGAAAGAGAGAGAGTAGTAGTGAGCAGTTGCTTTTCAGACTTGAGGAAAGAGCGACAGAGATTGAGGGGCGACTTGATAGAAGTTTACAAAATTATGAGTGGCATGGACAGAGTAGATAGTCAGAAGCTTTTTCCCAGGGTGGAAGAGTCAATTACCAGGGGACATAGATTTAAGGTGAGAGGAGAAAACTATAGAGGAGATGTGCAGGGCAAGTTTTTTATACAGAGGGTAGTGAGTGTCTGGAATTCGCTGCCAGAGGAGGTGGTGGAAGCAGGTACGATAGTGGTGTTTAAGAGGCAGCTTGACAAATACATGAATAGGATGGGAATAGAGGGATACGGACCCCGGAAGTGCAAAATGTTTTAGTTGACGGGCGATATGATCAGCGCAGGCTTGGAGGGCCAAAGGATCTGTTCCTGTGCTGTACTTTGCTTTGTTTTTTGTTCTTTGAAAGGATTCCTCAGGGGTCAGTCTTAGGACCCTTCCTTTTTTTGATCGCTGTTAATGACTAAACTTGAGTATGCCGGCCACAGTTTCAAAATTTGTAGATAGCACAAAGCTCGGAAGTATTGTGGTATGTGAGGAGGATAGTGACAGATTTCATCAGGAGATCCTGGTGGAATGGGTCGACATGTGGCAGACAAAATTAATGAGGAAAGTGTGAAGTGATACATTTTGGTTGCAAAGCTGAGGAAAGATAATACAAAAGAAAGGATATAATTCTAAAGGAGGGAAAAGGAGCAGAAGGATCTGAGGTATACTTCTTTTGAGCATGTGAATTAAACAAATGAACTAACTAAGGAGGCCTAAGTCTCTCTTTATACCCTTCTGAGTAAAATCAAATGAACACATTAACTAATAAACAAATTAGCGACGTGACAGTCCTTAGAGGGACTTTGTAACAAAGCAAAACTTCAAAGGAAACTTAACAAATTAAATTAAAATGTAATTTAGGGTGGAGACAGCCCTACAGCATCCACCAGTCATGGCAGGTCTCAAGCATATTGGCAGACACCACGTGGTCCTTCCCCAGGGACACCCAGGCACAAACATAGTCCAGAATAGAGGAAGACAATCGGGTCAAGTGCATCAATCACCTGCTACCTGGACCTATTAAAGGCCACCTTGGCCGGGTGCAGGAGCAAGCTAACAAAGAGGTCCTCCACCTTGCCTCAGGAGAAGGTTGGCAACAGAGAAGGAGCGAGTGGCTATAAGAGGGAGGGTTAGGGAGGAAAGGGACTAAGAAGCTGCTGGATAGACAATTGCTGACATAATTTCAGCCTCCAGGAACTGATGCGAGTGAATCTTGGCTGTTAATTCCAATTGATTAATCATGTCAAGCTTGGCTCCCGTTGGTTAATTTCCTGGTGTGGGGGTGCCTTTGCTTATGGCCCAGAGTGGCAGTAAATGTTATATAATCATCAGGATGTGCTATAATAATTAAATGGCTGTGCAAGCTCGCAGCTTAGAGGAAACACTGATCTGGGGGCAAACTCTCTGCTGGTTGGAGCCATAAGCACTACAAAGGAAGATGGGTGTGCTTGTACGACAAAAGGACACCTCATTGGGCTCATGCTGCGAGACAATATGGTTAGAGCTCCGGAATAAGAAGTGTGCAGTCACAATGTTGGGGGTTTACTATAGGCCTCCCAATTGTGGGCAGGAGATTGAGGAACAGTTATGTAGGCAGATTTTGGAAAGATGTAAAAGCAAGAGGGTTGTTGTGGTGGTTGATTTTAACTTTCCCTATATTGACTGGGAATCACTTAGTGCTAGGGGTTTGGATAGTGCAGAATTTGTAAGGTGCATCCAGGAGGGCTTCCTGAGACAATATGTAGATAGTCCAACTAGGGAAGGGGCAATACTGTGGACCTGGTATTAGGGAATGAACCCGGCCAGGTGGTCGAAGTTTCAGTAGGGGAGCATTTCAGGAAAAGTGACCATAATTCAGTAAGTTTCAAGGTTCTGGTGGATAAGGATAACAGGAGTCCTCGGGTTCAGGTGCTTAATTGGGGGAAGGCTAATTATAACAATATTTGGCAGGAACTGAGGAATCTAGACTGGAGGCGGATGTTTGAGGGCAAACCAACAACTGACATGTGGGGGGCTTTCAAATGTCAGTTGATAAGAATTCAGAACCGGCATGTTCCTGCTAGGATGAAGGATAAGCATGGCAAGTTTCAGGAACCTTGGATAAAGAAGGATATTGTGAGATTAGTCAAAAAGAAAAGGGAAGCATTCGTAAGGGCTAGAAGGCTGGGAACAAATGAAGCCCTTGGAGAATATAAAGAAAGTAGGAAGAAACTTAAGCAAGGAGTCAGGAGGGCTAAAAGGGGTCACTGGCAACCAGGATTAAGGGAAATCCCAAGGCCTTTTATACATATGTAAAAAGCAATAGGGTAGCCAGGGAAAGGGTAGGCCCACTCAGGGACAGAGGTGGGAAACTGTGTGTGGAGCCAGAAGAAATGGGAGAGATACTAAATGAATACTTCTCATCAGTATTCACCAAAGAGAAGGACTTAGCGGTTGATTTGTCTAGGGAAGAGTGTGTAGATAACCTGTATCATGTTGAGATCAAAAAAGAGGAGGTGTTAGGCATCTTGAAGAATATTAAGGTGGACAAGTCCCCAGGGCCAGATGGGATCTACCCCAGAGTACTGAGGGAGGCAAGGGAGGAGATTGCTGGGACCTTGACAGAAATCTTTGTATCCTCACTGGCTACGAGTGAGGTCCCAGAGGACTGGAGAATGGCCAATGTTGTTACATTGTTTAAGAAGGGTAGCAGGGATAATCCAGGAAATTACAGGCCGGTGAGCCTTACGTCAGTGGGAGGGAAATTATTGGAGAAGATTCTTCGTGACAGGATTTACTACCATTTGGAAGCAAATGGGCGTATTAGTGAGAGGCAGCATGGTTTTGTGAAGGGGAGGTCGTGTCTCACTAACTTGATCGAGTTTTTCGAGGAAGTGACAAAGATGATCGACGATGGAAGGGCAGTGGATGTTACATACATGGTTTTCAGTAAGGCCTTTGACAAGGTCCCTCATGGCAGACTGGTACAGAAGGTAAAGTCACACAGGATCAGAGGTGAGCTGGCAAGATGGATACAGAATTGGCTTGGTCATAGAAGACAGAGGGTAGCAGTGGAAGGGTGCTTTTCTGAATGGAGAGTTGTTACTAGTGGAGTTCCGCAGGGATCAGTACTGTGACCTTTGCTGTTTGTAGTATACATAAATGATTTGGAGGAAAATGTAACTGGGCTAATTAATAAGTTTGCAGACGACACTAAGGTTGGAGGAGTTGCAGATAGTGAAGAGGATTGTCAAAGGATACAACGGATAAAGATCGGTTGGAGACTTGGGCGGAGAAATGGCAGATGGACTTTAATCCGGATAAATGTGAGGTAATGCATTTTGGAAGGTCTAATACAGGCAGGAATTATACAGTAAATGGCAGAACCCTTAAGAGCATCGACGGGCAGAGGGATCTAGGTGTACAGGTCCACAGGTCACTGAAAGTGGCAACACAGGTGGATAAGGTAGTCAGGAAGGCATATGGCATGCTTGCCTTCATTGGCAGGGGTATTGAGTATAAAAGTCTGGAAGTCATGCTGCAGCTGTATAGAACCATGGTTAGGCCACACTTGGAATATTGCGTACAATTCTGGTCGCCACATTACCAGAAGGATATAGAGGTATTGGAGAGGGTGCAGAGGAGATTTACCAGGATGCTGCCTGGTCTGGAGGTTATTAGCTATGAGGAGAGGTTGGAGTAAATTGGATTGTTCTCACTAGAGCGATGTAGATTGAGGGGGTGACTTGATAGAAGTTTACAAAATTATGAGTGGCATGGACAGAGTAGATAGTCAGAAGCTTTTTCCCAGGGTGGAAGAGTCAATTACTAGGGGACATAGATTTAAGGTGAGAGGAGAAAACTATAGAGCAGATGTGCGGGGCAAGTTTTTTTACGCAGGGGGTAGTCAGTGTTTGGAATTCGTTGCCAGAGGACGTGGTGGAAGCAGGTACGATAGTGGTGTTTAAGAGGCAGCTTGACAAATACATGAATAGGATGGGAATAGAGGGATACAGACCCTGGAAGTGCAAAATGTTTTAGTTGATGGGCAATATGATCAGCGCAGGCTTGGAGGGCTGAAGGGCCTGTTCCTGTGCTGTACTTTTCTTTGTTCTTTGTACTTAACTGAGGTCTTTAAAGTTTAATGGACTTGTACTCACATCAAGACTTTATGCACACATTGTATGAATTCAGGATGAAAAATAGCGGACCCCCTCCTCATCCTTGATATCCTCGACTTCAGAGAATGTGACAATTTTCAGGAAAGGAGATAAGTCACACTGTGGAAACTATTTGATATTCATGTCAGAGGGCAGTTGATCTTTGATGAGGTGAATAACCACTGTTAAGTAGATTGTAAATAGTATTTCCTACTTGTCCACAGCAGGGAAATTCCTGACATGCATTCTCCTGAATTGCCTACTTCCTGTGGCTGAGCGAATCCTCCCAGAGACACATTGTGGCTTTAGACCTTCCAGAGGACCCCTGACATGGTCTTTGTCACCAGACAAATCCAAGAAAAATGTGAAGAATAACACTAGGAACTCTTCATTGCATTCACCACCCTGACCAAAGCATTTGACTGATTAAGTCATGGGGTTTTGGGAATTGTGTTCCTAATATTTGGATGTCCAAGAAACTTCTTCACAATCATGCAACTACCTCATGATGCTGTGATGAAAATTGTTTTGAGTGGGAGATCTAAAACAGCCACCTTCAAAATCCCAACCTGTGTCAAGAAAGGAAGTGTAATAAACCCATACTATTTACAATCTACTTAACAGTGGTTATTCACCTCATCAAAGATCAACTGCCCCCTGACATGAATATCAAAAGCCACCTATATGGAAAACTCTTTAACCTCAGTTGCTTCTGTGCAAATACTAAACTGAGCACCATAGATGTACATGACTTAAAGTTTGCAAAAGACTGCAGTATCAGTGCCCACTCTGCACCAGATTTACAAGCCATTCTAAATCTGTTCAATTCTGCATACAAGAGACTCGGCCTGTCCCTCAGTGTGGCCAAAACAAAACTCATATCAGCTCACACCTGGTCCGTCAAATATTTCACCTTCCATATATGTTGAAGGAGAGACTCTGGAATATGTTGAGCGCTTTCCATACTTTGGCAGCCACCTCTCTCAAAAGGCCACCACTGATGAGGAGATCCAACACCGGATCAGCCGTAATAGCTCAGCCTAAACTACGGCAGTGAGTGTTTGGCAACAAAGACCTCCGCAAGTCAACAAAAGTCCTTTTGTATGGAGCAGTTGTCGTCACCACATTCCTGTACTGCAGTGAGACCTGGGCTGTGTATCAGTGACATATAAGAGTGCTGGAGAAACTCATCATCAATGCCTACACCACATCCTCCGGATTCAACGGGAGGACCATCAAACAAACGCTATTATCCTTCTTGATGTCAGCTCCACAAGATATTAGGCAAAATTCCTGCAAAATCAACTACGATGAACTGGACACTGTGTCCAGAAAACTGAAAAGCATCTCCCCAGGCAAGTCCTGTTGTCTCAACTCTCGAATGGCCAGTGTTCCAGGGGAAGACAAAGAAAACACTTCAAAGACACTCTGGAGCTCTCCTTGAAGCATGGCATAATTGACATTAATGACTGTCAGGAGCTTGCTACCAATCGTTCACAATGGCAACAACTTGTCTAACAAGCTGCATCACACTTTGAGTTCAAAGGCCTTAATGATGAGGTAGGGAGGTGGCAGAAAAAGGAAAAATCAAGAAGCAAATCCCACACTCCAGATCCCACTAGCTTGTAGGACATCCTGCTCCATGTGCCCAAAGATCTACAGGTTGAGAACCAACCTGTCCTGCACATGAAGACCCATGGCAGAAATTCACAACCCTCAGTAGACATTATCCTTGAATCAAGGACAGCTAATGACTTATTTAAAATATGTACCATTTTCTTATTAGCCATCATGGTTTCACCTACATTTATCTTTAATGAATCCATATTGTCCTTTACCACTGATATACGTTGCATATTTTTTCATTTCATCTCTTGTTTTTTTTGTGCGCTCTTGTTGCCTTTTAAGTGGATGTTCACTTTTCTCTTCTTTCATCTTAATACTAACTGCCTCGTTTCAATTTTTCTGCACGGTTGCTTAACTACACAAGTGGAGCTTTTGCTTTTTAGGCTAATGTACTAGTTTTGTCTTGTTTTAAATAATTCTTTTGAATACTTCCTAGTGTTTGGCTGTAGATTTACCCAATAGCAGTTTAACTCAATTCACTGTAGGTAGTTCATTTCTCACCCCTTACTTTAATTAAAAACCTTGGTTTGTGACTTTTGCTCCTCCATTTCAAACCTAATATCAAATTCAATCATACTCTGGTCACATTTGCAGCGTAGTTCCTAACTGGCAGATTGTTCATTAATTCTTGTTTGTTACTCATCAAATCCAGTCTGCCTTTGTCGATTCAAAAACCTAGAGGGCTGTAACTTCTGAGTTCCAGGGCACTGTAACTGGGGGATACCCCAAAGATGCGCTGGGGAACCCAGCCCCACTCCCCTGGAAGTTCCCAGGTAAAGATTGCAAGGCAAACGCCTGGGTAGTGCAAATGAAAATCACAAACTTTGGATGGTTCCGGCTCTGTTACATCAATGGTTACCCAGAAAAAGTTGGAAGAATTACAATCACTTCTAGGTAACTATTGTACAGGCCCCCCCCCCACCATGGGACTCACCCCACACCCCTAAAGTCCCAGGAGACTGCCCCCACTCCCTGACAACCCACACGGCCCCCCCACAGGGACTCCTCACCCCCAATGGACTCCCCCTCCCCAACGGGATTCCCTCAACCCACTGATCTCCCCTCACCACCAACCCAAATACATGGGGGCTCATTTCCTTCCCCCCACCCCAAAGGCCTGATCTGACTCTTACCCTGCAACCCCCCCCCCTGCTCCAAAACCCCAGCCCGATTAGAGCAGACTCCCAAGCCTCACCCCCACCCCGAGGCCTGACCTAACCTCAACCCGCACCGCAACACCCCCCCCCCCCCACTGCATCCTCCCACCATCCGTAGCCGGACCATCCCACCCACCTGCCCACCCAGCCAAAAGCCCACCCCCCAACCCCCACTCCACATCCTACCCTCTTACCTTAGACAATTACCTTCTCCTTTGCCTGTCAATACCTTTAAATTTGGTTGGACCTTTAACTTACCTGGTTTATGGCAGCTAGTGCTGCAAGAAGGAGACGTGGCTTCCTTACATCCAATTCTGCAGCGCTCAACTGAAGGCTGCAGGAGTGCACTGCACTGCCTGGATCTTGCCTGGCCTGAGTCAGAAGGTCGGGCAAGATAAGATTGAAAAAAAATTCGATGAGAAAGTAGGAGCAGAGTGGCAATCTAACTCTGATTGCCATGCCGCTGAAGTTCAGACCCATTGTTCTGGAAAACCAACCTGCACCTATTCTGGAAACTCATAGCAGTTATTGCTTTGTCTGGTTGGCTTCTCCCAGTATGTGAAAATTAAAGTCTCCCATTGCAGTAGAGTTGCTCAGCTTTCTGGGTTGTCCAGTAGTTTCCAGGAATTAACATTACAATCCAGGGCAATGCTGTGAGGAACCTAGCGAAAAAGACCATCTGCCCAGAAAGATATTGTGCTTTGAAAATAATATTTGAAGACTTTATTGGTTATAAAATATTGGAATGCAGGGAAAAAAGTGTGTTTGTCTTTATTTTCCTTGAAGACTATAAAAAAGATTAGTGATGGAGCAAACGGTTGCTTAACTGGTGGTCAAGAATTATCCAAAAGCAAAATACTGCAGATCCTGGAAATGTGAAAGAAAAACAGAAAATGTTGGAATTATTCAGCAGAAGAACCTGAGTGTATATGTGCCTAGATCATTGAAGGTGGCAGGACAGGTTGAGAGAGTAGTTAATAAAGCAGATAGTATCCTGGGCTTCATTAATTTGGGCATAGAGTACAAGAGCAGGGAGGTTATGCTGAATTTATATAAGACACTCATTAGACCTCAGCTGGAATATTGTGTACAGTTCTGGGCACCACATTATAGGAAGGATGTGAACACATTGGAGAGAGCGCAGAAGAGGTTTACAAGAATGGTTCCAGGAATGAGAAATTTCAGTAATGAAGATAGATTGGAGAGGTTGGGACTGTTCTCCTTGGAGAGAAGAAAGCTGAGAGGAGGGGGCTGGACAGAGTAGATAGGGAGAAGCTGTTCCTGCTCGTAAAAGGATCAAAAACGATAGGGCACAGATTTAAAGTGATTTGCAAAAGAAGCAAGTGCGACGTGAGAAAAAACTTATTCACATAATGAGTGGTTCTAGCCTGGAGTGCACTGCCTGGAAGTGTGGTGGAGGCAGGTTCAACCGAGGCATTCAAGAGGGCATTAGATGATTACTTGGGCAAGGGTAAGGGGAAAAGGCAGGGCAATGGCACTAGATCTTAATACTCATTTGGAGAGCCGGTGCAGACACGATGGGCTGAATGGCCTCCTTCTGCACCATAACAATTCTATGATTCTGTGATTCTGTCTGGCAGCATCTTTTGAGAGTAAAACAGAGTTAACAGGAAGCATTAATTTTGTTTTTCCCTCTGCAGATGTTAACTGATATACTGAGTATTTCCATAATTATCTATTTGTTATTTTGGTGAAAAGTTATCCAATTGCTTATTGAACAGCCTGTTCATTTTCTGATTGTCATGGAAAGGTGGGGCATTGTAAGGACAGGTTAAATAACCAAAGGCAAGGGTGTAGGCGCAGGGCAGTTGGAAGCAGGAGACCATGTGATAATACACCTTGGAATAACTCCAACTAAGGTTATCCAACCCTATATTATAACCTATTGCTTTTGCAACCTGCTTCCCCAATCACCTATTAAAAGACCCCCTCGCAACATCACTACTATGAATTGTAAACTCCAATGTTACTATTTGTGCCTTTATTTCTAGTACCTGTCAATCTGGAGAAGTAAATTGTACTGCAAAGGACTGCAGCAAGATCTGTGTCACCTATGGGGAGTCACAATTTGTTCTCTATGATAACATTTGGTTGGAATATGAAAGCAACAACTGTGAAATCCTGCTGACTGAAGTAAGTATCTTCCAATCACTCACAGTGTTGCCTTTAATGCTTATAAATTTATCTCCCAAAGAATTACACATAGGCAATTAAGACCAAGGCCTGGATTTTTGCTCCCCTAGTGGGTATGCAGAGTTGGGAAATTTTCCAGTTTGCCACACTTGCTTCTTTGTTGGATCTTTGTTCGGGGGGTGGGCCGGCTGCATGCTTGAGTCAGGCCCACGACCCTCAGAAACATTTCGGAGGCAGCCACAAGGGCTACCAAGTACCAAGGTAGGCTGATTAAAAGGTCCACCTTGGTGCTTGGGACTTTCTCCCAGTTGTTTAATTTAATATTAGGCCCTTAACCCTTCACTGATCACACCCACTCACACCCACTCACACTCCATGCACTCCATCCATGCCAATTCTTGCCTCTCCATACCGTCTATACCAATTTTTACTCCTCCACCCATCCCCATGGGCCTCTATAGCCCCTATACCAATTTAGTGCCAACTCATGGCAACACATAACCCCTAGCTACTACCCTTTAATCCTTACACGCTCCATGCCAATTCACCCAGTATCCACCATGGGCAGTCCTCAGAAGCCACACTGAGATGAAATAAAGTTCTAAAATTCTATGTAGAAAGATTCTTATTAATAACAGCTGATTCAATAGCTTTAAATCCCTTCAAGTACTTAATCCTTTAGAAAAACAAACATCAGTATTCATAATCCCACATCAAAGACAGCTAATCCTTTAATAATCTCTCGGAGCTGTCGATTAATCTGTGAAGCTACCACCTGCCCCTCCTCTCCACCCCTCTGATAATGATAGGTTGTGGAAGCAGTCAAGCAGTGATAATATATGTATTGACAACATTTAGGGTTATGTCAACAAATAGCTATTGAAATTTCAAACACAATTTTTTTCAACTAAAACAGGAGACTTTTTTTTCAACAGGAGATTTAAATAGCTTAACTGTTCAACAGGCTTCATCCACCTTTTACGAGTATTTTCCTCCACTCTTAAAAATTCTGAGTCACACACTGTGGGAAACGGACGTTGCTCCAGCAAAAATGCGGTCTGTTTGAACTCAGCGCTGAGTTTAAATGGTCCTGCTGTATTCAGGGTGATGTGATATGCATTTATAAAAAACCTGAATCCAGCAGGGCTGAGTTCAAACAGATCGCATTTTTGCTGGAGCGGAGCAAGGCCTGTTTCCTGCAGCGTGTGATTTATGATTTTTAAGAGTAAATGTCATACATACCATTTGTTATCATTACTTTCTTATTAATGCTGATATATATCACACCTAGATAATTTATGGCATAGGAGGCCATTCAGCCCATCATCTTTGCTGTCAGAGAAATAGTTAACTCGGCTAATTCCACTTTGCAGCTCTTAGTTCGTAACCCAATACGTTATAGTACTTTAAGTACATATCCAAGTACTTTTTAAAAGTAATGAGAGTTTCTGCTTCTACCATCCTTTCAGGCCGGGAGTTCCAGACCTCTACCACCTTCTTGTTGGGAAAAAGCTCTTCACTGCTTCCCTCTAATACCACCAGCAATTAATTTAAATCTATGCCTTTTTTTATTGACTTCTCTGCTTATGGAAATAGATCCTATCCACTCAATCTAGGCTGCACATAAGATTTAAGTAAGGTGTATAAACTTCCTTCAGCCTCCTCTGCTTCAAAGAAATCCACCCATCCTATAAAATGTTTCCTCATAGCTAAAACTTTCTTTTCATAGCAACATGCTCATGAATCTCCTTCATATTCTCTTTAATGCAATCAGATCCTTTCAGTAATGTGGCGACCAGAACTGTACGTAATACTCTAGCTGCAGCCGAACTATTGTTATAAACAGTTCTAGCATAATCTCCATGCTCTTATGTTCTGCACCTTCTATACCTATATCCCATATGCCTTCTTTACCAACCTAGATACCTGTCCAGCTACCTTCAGGGATTTATGGACATTCACTTCAAGGTCATTCCTACCTTCTACTCTTCTCCTTCCATTGACTCTTGTCTGTCCACCCCAAATGCATTGCCTTTGACTGCTCCGGATTGAATTCCTTTTGTCACTTTTCTGCCCGTCTGACCAGCCTATTGCTATCTCCTCGGATTTTGAGACTCCCGGTGCTCATGATAGGTGCTCTATAAATGTAAGCCTTTCTTTTCTTTCCTGCAGGCCACATCTTTCTTCCTCAACATTAAACACTCAGCCTATTTTTATAGTAGCTGCAGACTTCTTAATCATGCCCCTCAATCTGTGCATTCCCACTGGAAATATCATTCCAGTCACACAAACAAACAACCATCACTTTTCTCCTTCTGCCACCGAGCCAATTGTGGATCCAACATACCACTTCCCTTTGGATCCCATGACCTTTCAATTTCCTGAGCATTCTCCTGTGTAGAACCTTGTCAAAAACCTTGCTAAATCCATGTGGCCAGCATCAAATGTGCTACCTTCATCAACCCTCCTTGTTAACTGCTCAAAAAATTAAATCAAGTTAGTCAATTATGACACAAAAGCAAAATGGTGTAGATACTGGAAATCAGAAACAAAAACACAAAATTCTGGAAATACCCAGCAGGACTGGCAGCATCTCTGAAGAGGGAAACCAAGTAATAACATTCTCTGGTGCCGGACTTAGGCTCCTGGCATCACTTGAGCCTGAAGAAGAGCTGCATGTGATTAAATCTTCCACTTTTTTGAGTATTATTAATTTCTTAGATGGTGTCTAAGCCTTGCCTGCCCATGCAATCAATAAGCATGCCCCCTCAGGGCTGCCAGTCCAGTTAGCGAGGGTGACATCTGCAGGCAGGGGGCCAACTGGGCACCCAAGGCTGTGGGTGACCAGCAGCCCCACTAGAAGAAGCAGACACTGTCGACATAGGTTGAAGAACGCAAGAGTGCCTCAGATGGCGGCATCCTCTGAAGACCTTAGAAACTGGTTAAAACAAGTTTGGCCACAGCAGCCAGGGCATCGTTATGGAGGGGTTATCCTCCACAGGAAGTCCCACAGCATCAGCTGTGACCCCCTGGCACTGGTGGCTCTGGTAGGTGGGGCCAGTGATGAGGGAATGAAAGCAGGTCTCGCTGGTTCTCTGGCTTGATGCTGGGAGGCCAACTCCAGCTGATTACTGGGCTTTGCGGAGGTGTTGGGGTGACAGGAGTTGCAGTCCACTATCATGAAGATCCCAGCAGCGTTACCAATCTGCCCCAAGTGCGAAGTTAATTGCCATGACTTGGTTCCTTGAGACTGCCAGGCTGATATCCAATGCCAGCCTGATGTTATCTCCAGCAAGATTGCTTGGAGGAGGGACTGTGTCAGGTCCAAAGCCCAATTTGCAAATATTCACTGACCTCCAAAGCTGCCTTCATGTTAAGATCTGCCCAATATTTTGGGTTGATGACCTTTTGTCTGAACATAATTATTTCAATTTTTTTCATCAGAGTTACTGTTAGACCTTCTGAGTATTTGCAGCATATTCTGTTTCCAGACAGATTTTGTTTTATTAATTCATGGGATGTGAGCATCATGTTGTTTTTCACTAGTTGCCCTTGAGAAGGTGGCAGTGAGCTGGTTCCTTGAACCACTGCAGTCCATGTGATGTAGCCTTACCCCTGTGCTGTTAGGGAGGGAATTCCAGGGTTTTGACCTAGTGACAGTGAAGGAACGGCGATATATTCCCAAGTCAGGTTATGGTGAATCTGGCTGGGGAACTTACAAGGGGTGGTGTTCCCATGCATCTGTTGCCCTTGTCCTTCTAGGATGGTACACTCTGCTGCTACTGTGCGTCGGTCGTGGAGGGAATGAATGTTTAAGGTGGTGGATGGGGTGCCAATCAAGTGGGCTGCTTTGTCCTGGATGCCGTCGAGCTTATTAAGTGTTGTGGGAGCTGCACTCATCCAGGCAATTGGAGGGTATTCCATCACATTCCTGACTTGTGCCTTCTAGATAGAGGGCAGGCTTTGGGGAGTCAGGAGGTGAGTTACTCGCCACAGGATTCCCAAACTCTGACCTGCTCTTGTAGCCACAGTCTTTATATGGCTGGCCCTGTTCAGTGTCTGGTCAATGGAAATACTTAGGATGTCGATAGTGGGGATTCAGCAATAGTAATATCATTGAATATCACAGGTAGACGATTAGATTCTCTCTTGTTGGATATGGTCATTGCCTGGCACTTGTGTGGCATGAATGTTACTTGTCACTTATCAGCCCAAGCCTGGATATTGCCCAAGTCTTGCTGCATTTGGATGTGGGTAGCTGAGGAGTCAGGAATGGTGCTGAACATTGTGCAATCTTCAGCGAACATCCCCACTTCTGACCTTATGATAGAAGGAAGGTCATTGATGAAGCAGCTGAAGATAGTTGGGCCTAGGGCACTACCCCGAGGAACTCCTGCAGTGATGACTTGGAACTGAGATGATTGAACTTCAATAACCACAACCATCTTCCTTTGTGCTCAGTGTGACTCCAACCAGCGGAGAGTTTTCCCCTAAGTCCATTGACTCCAGTTTTGCTAGGGCTCCTTGATGCCACACTCAGTCAAATGCTGCCTTGATGTCAAGGGAGTCACTCTCACCTCACCTCATGAGTTCAGCTCTTTTGTCTATGTTTGAACCAAGGCTGTAATGAGGTCAGGAGCTGAGTGGTCCTGGCAAAACCCAAATTGAGTGTCAGTTAGTAGGCTATTGCTGAGTAAGTGCAGCTTGCTAGCTCTGTTGATGACACCTTCTATCACTTTGCTCGAGAGTGAGAGCAGACTGATGGGAGGCTAATTGACTGGGTTAAATTTGTTCTGCTTTTGTGGACAGGACGTACCAGGGCAATTTTCCACATTACCAGGTAGATGCCAGTGTTATGCCTGTACTGGAACTGCTTGGCTAGGGGCACAGATAGTTCTGGAGCACAGGTCTTCAGTACTATTGCTGTAATGATGTCAGGGCCCATAGCCTTTGCAGTGTCCCTGCCTTCAACCATTTCTTGATATCACTTGGAGTGAATCAAATTGGCTGAAGACTTGTATTTGTGATGGTTGGGACCACAGGAGGAGGCAGGTGATTTCCTTTTCCATGTTTGAACTGATGCCATGAAATTTCCATGTGGCCAGGAGTCAATGTTGAGGACTTCCAGGGCAACTCACACTATTATTGTCCCCCCACACCTTGTAGGTTTGTCCTGCTGGTGGGAAAGGGCATATGCAGCGATGATGATTCTATTATCTGGGACCTTGACAGTAAGTTATGAATTGATGAGTATGACCGTGTCAGGCTATTGCTGGACTAGTTTGTGGGACAACTCTCCCAAATTTGGCACAAGTCCCCAGATGTTAGTAGGGACGACTTTGCAAGGTCAATTGGTCAGAATGTCCATTTGGTATTTATAGTGTCTAGGTTGGTGCCAAGTGGTCCGTAGTTTTATTCCTTTTTGTTTCTTCTTGATAGGCCATTTCAGAGGGTTGTTAGTCTACGTCACTTTTACACTGTTTCAGGAATGTTACCACTATGCTCTGCTTTCACTCTCATGTTCTATCTTTCCCCTCTTATTATTTTTCACTGCCCCTCTGAGCTTCTTATATATTTTTTATTCATTCATGGAATGTGGGCTTCGCTGGCTGGGCCAGCATTTATTGCCCATCCCTGGTTGTCCTTCAGAAGGTGGTGGTGAGCTGCCTTCTTGAACCGCTGCAGTCCATGTAGTGTAGGTACAGTGCTGGACGGAGATACAGGATTTTGACCCATCGACAGTGAAGGAAAGGTGATATATTTCCAAGTCAGGGTGGTTTGTGACTTGGAGGGGAACTTCCTGGTGGTGGTGTTCCCATCTATCTCCTGCCCTTGTCCTTCTAGATGGTAGTGGTCATGGGTTTGGAAGGTGACCATAAAACATAAGAGCAGGGGTAGGCCATTTGGCCCATTGAGTCTGCTCCACCATTCATTGAGATCATGGCTGATCTGATAATCCTCAACTCCACTTTCCTGCCTTTTCCCCATAATCATTGATCCCCTTACTGATTAAAAATCTGTCTATCTCAGCCTTGAATATACTTAACAACCCAGCTTCTACAGCCCACTGCAGTAAAGAATTCCACAGACTCACTACCCTCTAAGAGAAGAAATTCCTCTTTATCTCTGTTTTAAATGGGCACCCCCTTACTCTGAGATTATGCCCTCTGGTCCTAGACTCTCCCAAAAGGTAAAACAACCTCTCAGCATCTACCCTGTCAAGCCCCCTAAGAATCTTATATGTTTTAATAAGGCCACCTCTCCTTCATCTATACTCCAGTGAGTACAGGCCCAACCTACTCAACTTCTCCTCATAACAAAATCCCTCCATCCCCGGGATCAACCTAGTGACCCTTCTCTGGACTGCCTCCAATGCCAGTATATCTTTCCTTAGATAAGGGGACCAAAACTGTTCACAGTATTCTAGGTTTAGTCTAACTAGTACTTTGTATAGTTTTAGCAAGACATCCCTATGTTTATACTCCATTCCCTTTGAAGTAAAGGCCAACATTCCATTTACTTTACCTATTGCCTGTTGAACTTGTGTGTTAGCTTTTTGGGATTCATGCATGAGGACCCCCAAATCCCTCAGTGCTGCAGCTTTCTGCAGTCTTTCTCCATTTAAATAATATTCAGCTCCTCTATTCTTCCTGTCAAAGTGCATAACCTCACGTTTTCCCACATTATATTCCATCTGCCAAGTTTTTGCCCACTTGTTTAACCTGTCTATATCCCTCTCTAGACTCTTTGTGTCATCCTCACCACTTGCCTTCCCACTTATTTTTGTGTCATCCACAAACTTGGTGATAGTACATGCATTTCCCTCATCCAAGTAATTAATATATATTGTAAATAATTGAGGCCCCATCACTGATTCCTGTGGCACTCCACTAGTTACAGGTTGCCATCCTGAAAATGCCCCCCTTATCCCAACTCTCTGTCTTCTATTAGTTAGCCACTCCTCTATCCATGCTAATATACTACCCCCAACACCATGGGCTCTTATCTTATTAAGTAGCTTTATGCGCGATACTTTATTAAGCGCCTTTTAGAAATCCAAATATAATACATCTACTGGTTCCTTGCGGATCTTTACTCTGAGATCATTTATTAAACCTACCTCATTATACATTACCACATCCAAAATAGCCTGATCCCTGGCTGGGATCCACAACATATTGTACTAGGAAACTGTCCTGAATACATGCTTCGAATTCTTACTCATGGCTACCTTTCCCAATTAGATTTTCCCAATCTACATGAAGATTAAAGTCACCCATGTTTAATGTACTGCCTTTTTTACACAACCTCATTTTCTCCTGATTTATTGCTGTCTAAGGAGCCTTGGTGGGTTCCTGTAGTTCATCGTGTAGATGGTACACACTGTTGCTCCTGTGCGTCAGTGGTGGAGGGAGTGAATATTTGTGGATGTGGTGCCAATCAAGCGGCTGCTTTGTCCTGGATGGCATTGAGCTTCTTGAGTGTTGTGGGAGCTGCACTCATCCAGGCAAGTGGGGAGTATTGCATCACACTCCTGACTTGTACCTTGGAGGTGGTGGACTGGTTCTCACTTGTATCATCATTTGTATCACACATATGTCGTATGCAGCCTTTTTCTATTACTTCTTTGTCTTATCTCTTTTGTTATCCAGGATCTCTGCCTTTGTTTGTCTTACATTCCCCCTTCTGGGAAAATACCTCGACTGTACCCAATTTATCCCCTCTTTAAAGGCAGCCCATTGTTCAACAATAATTTTTTTTTGCCTGCCAATCTCTGTAAACCTAATTTAGACCTTACTGCATTTTCTCTTACTCTGACCCTAACTCGTACCTTACTATTTCTTACTCAAGTGCTATCCTTTTCTCCGAATCCTTTGAGCACCTTGTTTTATCTCTCCAATGTTACCTCCTGGTTCCCAGGCCATTGCCAAGTTAGTTTAAACTTCCTTAGTAGGACTAACAAAGGACATTGGTCCCGGCTCTGTTCAGGTGTAGGCCGTCTATGCCCTCTGTGCCCACCGTCTGTCGAGCAGCTGGTGTAGCTCCTGCAGTGCCATGTTTAGGGATGAAAATTGGCTTTTTAGAAGCAACTTTAAAGTGATTTTTGATTGTATTCTGCTCTTTACCTTTCTGTTTTGCTAGTCAATTCCACAAGCCACTCGGACCCACTTCAAAGTGGAAGTGACAAATGTTGCATGCAGTCGTTTTGGAGATGTCATCTGCAGAAAGAATGTTAACATCACGGTTGGCGATGTTTCCCTAATGCTTGGTAACATGGATGAAGTAAGCAGAATCTACCCAAATAAAAAGAAAGAAAATGTGTATCCTGTAAATCTGAAATTAAACCAGAAAACAATGGAGATGCACATCAAATTCACAGGCATCTGCGGAGTAAAAAAACAGGATAGGTTAATGTCTCAAGTGTGGATCTTTCTTCAGAATTAAAAACTGGAAGATAAATGAGCCCTTTAGTGGAAAGAAAAGAATGAAAAGGTAGATGAAAATCAGTCGGCTGAATAGATGAATAGGCTTAAAAGCTGGAAAGCAGTGAAATCTATCCTGCTCGCTCCAGCCCCACAGCAGCAACATATCCCTCCATTTCAGATGCTGGTGGATGCTCTGTGACTTCTTGACTTGCCGACCTCTAAGAAAGTTGGAGAAATAGCTCACATTCAAGGCTCTTTACATGCATATTCAGACAAGTAGAGTTGTAGGTTTCTTTAGAGAAGGATTAGATACTTGGTTGAGCCCAACAGTGAGGCACAGCTAAAGGAAGTACTGGTCAGCCATGGGCTCTAATACCATAGTGCTGATTATCCAGCCAGTGCATCTTTCGAGTGCTCAGAGCATGGGTTCACTTCAAGTGCCCTGCTGTTCCTAAAGATTCTACTGAATGTGGCTAAACTAGTATAGAAACTTCCCTTTATGTTCCATCTGGGCCCATTTGCCTTCCTGAAATTGTTCTGAGCCTTTATCAAGGAGACAGTAGCATGATGGTATTATCACTGGATTAGTAATCTAGACACCCAATGTAATCCTCTGGGGACCTGGGTTCGAATCCCAACACAGTCGATGGTGAAGTTTTTGAATTAAAAAAAAACCCGGGCCAGGATTTTACGGCCCTGCGCAATGCCATGTCTCACCCCAGCAGATGCAGCGAGCAATTTAAATCTCCATTCAGTTCGGCGGGACCATAATATCCCTTCGGGCGGAAGGGGCTGTAAATCCTAGCCCTGGAATTAAAAATCTAATGGTGACCATGAAACCATTGTCGATTGTTGTAAAAACTTTGGGGAAGGAAATCTGTTGTCCAGCTTATATGTGACTCCAGACCCACAGCAATCACAGAATCACACAGTGCAGAAGAGGCCCTTCGGCCCATTGAGTCTGCACCGACACGTGAGAAACACCTGACCTACCTACCTAATCCATAGCAATGTGGTTGACTCTGTTCTCAAGGGCAATTAGGGGATGGGCAATTAATGCTGGCCAAGCTAGCGACGCTCCCCATCCCATGAATGAATAAAAAGAAGCTGCTTGCACCTCATGCGTCAAGATGAGTTTTGCTGTGTAGGAGTGGGATCACTGCTAACTGGTGCAACTCCCAGATCAGGTTATTAACCACACATTGCAGGATTCTGGCCAGATCTACATTTTAGAGGGAAAGGAAATTCTGTGACACAGCAAGAAGGAGCCTAAAATAATGGGACAGAGCACTAAGAGGAGAGATACATGGAATTATTTAGGGGAGAATTTTAAACCCCCCAAAAATGAGCCAGTCAGATAATAATGTAAACAAATCTGAAACCTCACCCAAACACCTCCAACCCACCCACTTTGGTCTTAAAGGAGGCTGGATAGAAATAGGAACCAACACACTCCCATCAAGGCAGCTTGGCAGATTATGTATTATAATAAACTATGTGTCTTATAATTAAACACCCTTTTAAATTTAACCCTGTCCAACTGTAGTTTCAATACAGGGAGGCAATTTCATTATATCAGGATGCTTGGACTGCTGCTTGTTTGTCTGAAATCAGCTGCCCATTTATTTTTTTATATCTTTATTACTGAAATCAACTGAGCTGCTGAGAAAGAATCCATCTGTCATAAATGACAAGATGATAAAATAAATACAAACATAATAAGCATTATTTTGTATCATAAAAGCACAATATTGTGGATGCTGGAAATTTGAAATAAAAACAAACTGTTGGAAAAACTCAGTGGGTCTTCAAAATTGAAGGAAGGTAAATATGTGATGGGTTTTATGGTGTTGAAAGAGGGCAGGGGGTAGAACTAAAGGGAAAGTCTGAGATAGATTAACAGCGAGAGAGATTAAATAACAAAGATGCCATGGAACAAAAGGCAAAGGGAGTGGGGATGGTTGTAGAAAAGAAACAAAGTATTTGTCCAGAGTGAGCATATATGCCAAAATAATGAACATTATCATGTGTTTTTTGTGCAACAGGTAATTTCCCACTCTGAAGATCCAAACTATCCATTCCAAATATCTCATATTGGCTACTACGTTATTATAGAAACCACAATAGGCCTGACCGTATATTGGGATTTACACATGCAGGTGTTGGTTCAGATTAAAGATGAGCTCATGGTGAGATGACAAGTGTTCTTTTAATTATTTTCATGAAATTATTATTTTTTATTTTAGTTCAGCCTTGTTCTTAACACAAGGTGGTAATGAAATAGGTGTGGGTGCAGATTGATTACACAGAATGAATCTGACTTTGTCAGCATGTGGCCTGACCAGTTTAACAGCCAGGCCTCATATGCATATCTCTAGTCAATTGCCCAACTGAAACTGGCAGCATGTGTGGGAACAGGATATTGGGCAGGATATCTCCAGCTGGGATAGAAGGAACCGACCCCGACACTTGGGTAAGTGTCAGAAAAGGAATTTCGGGAGGACGTTACAATCCTTGCAGAGGGATCTCCTTCCTCGCCCCATCAGGAAAGTTTTAAAAAAATATTCTTCCCATTAATTAAACTCTACTCAAGCTACTGGTTCAAATAACAATTAAGCCCCAATGACCTAAAATGACGTTTTACCCGCCGGCCATGATGGTGGTTTTTCACATCATCTTATCCCGATCCCACCGCATTAATTATGCATTCCTGGGATACACTCCGTTTTGATGGCAGGTGGGCTCCAATTCGCCTTCCATGTCGTCACCTCGCCACTTCATTATGCCAGGCACCATATTTAAAGTACAGCCATGCTCAGTGCTTCCAGGCCAGGATTGCAGCAAGGAAGACGTGGCGCCAAAAGGCAAGCAGTCTGCAGTCATCGAGCACCTTTAGGACACTGTGGAGGCCCACTGTGTCCTGTACCCCTGCTCTGGCAGCAGGAGGGGCAGTGACATTACCACTCCAGCTTGGTAGGCAGTGATGATCAGAGCCAGTGTTGCGCAGAAGAGGTTAGAACATAAGAACATAAGAAATAGGAACAGGAGTAGTAGTAGACCATTCAGCTCTCGAGCCTGCTCCGCCATTCAATAAGGTCATGGCTGATCTTCTTGTGTTTCAATTTCCACATTCCCATCTAACCCTGATAACCTTTGACTCCATTGCCTGACAAGAATCTATCTACCTCTGCCTTAAAAATATTCAATGACCCCGCCTCCACCACCTTCTGAGTGAGAGAATCCCAAAGTCGCACAACCCTCTGAGAGAAAAATTTCTCCTCATCTCTGTCCTAAAAGGGCGACACCTAATTTTAAAGCAGTGCCCCTTAGCTCTGAACTCACCCACAAGAGGAAACATGCTCTCCACTTCCACCTTGTTAAGGCCACTCAGGGCCTTGTACACTTCAATCAAATCATCTCTCGCTCTTCTAAACTCCAGGGAAACAAGCCCAGTCTGTCCAATCCTTCCTTGTAAGACAACCCACTCATTCCAGGTAACATCTAGTAAACTTCCTTTGAACCATCTCCAAAGTATTTACACCCTTCCTTAAATAAGAAGACCAAAACCGCACACAGTATTCGAGGTGCGGTCTCAACAATGCCCTGTATAACTGAAGCATAACATCCTTACGTTTATGTTCAGTCCCTCTTGTAATAAAAGATAGCATTCCATTAGCCTTCATAATAACTTGCTGTACCTGCAAACTAACTTTTTGTGACTCATGTACTAGAACACCTAGATCCCTCTGCACCTCAGAATTATGCAGCCGTTCTCCATTTAAGTAATACTTTGCTTTTTTGTTCTTCCTGCCAAAGTGAACAACTTCATATTTTCCCACATTAAACTCCACTTGCTAGATCTTTGCCCAGTCACTTAACCTTTCTATATCCATCTGCAACCTCCTCATGTCCTCTTCACAACATACTTTCCTACCTATCATACTTTCCTACCTATCTTTGTGTATTCACTCCCCTGATCTAAGTCATTGATGTAAATCATAAAAAGTTGAGGCCCCAGTACAGAGCCCTGTGGGACTCCATTCGTCACATCCTGCCAATCAGAAAAAGACCCATTTATGCATACTCTCTGCTTTCTGCCAGCCAGCCAATCTTCTATCCTTGCTAATATGTTACCCCCTACACCGTGAGCTTTTATTTTCTGTAATAATCTTTGATTAGGCACCTTATCAAATGCCTTCTGGAAATCCAAGTACAGTACATCTACAGGCTCCCCTTTTTCCTCTGCGCATGTTACTCCTTTTAAAAACTCCAATAAATTGGTTAAACATGATTTTCCTTTCACAAAACCATGCTGACACTTCCCGATTGCCTTGAACTCTTCTAAGTGCCCAGCTATAACCTCCTTAATGATCGTTTCTAATAACATTCCCCACAACAGACGTCAAGTTAACCTGTCTATAGTTCCTGTTTCTGCCTCTCTCCCTCCTTGAATAGAGGGGTTATTTTTGCTACTTTCTAGTCTGATGGAACCTTTCTAGAATCTAGCGAATTTTGGAAAATTAACACTAGCACATCAGCTACCTCATTAACCACTTCTTTTAGGACCCTAGGATGTAGTCCATCAGGACCTGGAGACTTACCAGCCTGCAGCTCCATCAATTTGCTCTATACCGTTTCCTTTGTGATTTCAAATTCACCAAGTTCCCCTCTCCCTTTCACCTCCTGATTTGCAGCTATTACTGGAATGGTTTTTGTATCCTCCATAGTGAACACAGAAACAAAATATTTGTTCATGTCTTCCACCATTTCCTTATTATCCACTATTAATTCCCCATGTCACTCTTTAGAGGATCAACACTCACTTTACTTACTCTTCTTTTTTAAATACCTGTCGGAACTCTCTTACATTTTTACATTTCTAGCTAGCTTCCTCTGATACTCTAATTTCTTTCTCCTGATTAACCTTTTAGTCATTCTCTGCTTTTCTTTATATTCTGACCAATCATCTGTCCAGCCACTCAACTTTGCGCAGTTACATGCTTTTTCCTTGAGTTTGATGCTTTCTTTAACTTCTTTAGTAAACCATGGATGTTGGGTCCTCCCCTTAGAATTTTTCTTTATAGTAGGAATGTACTTATCCTGAATACTCTGAAATATCCCCTTAAATGTCTGCCACTGATTCTCTATTGATCTAAATTCAAGCCTAGTTTCCCAGTTCACTTCAGCTAGCTCAGCTTTCATCCCCACATAGTTGCCCTTATTTAAGTTTAAGATACTAGTCTTAGACTCACTTTTCTCTCCTTCAAACTGGATGCAAAATTCAGTCATATTGTGGTCGCTGCTACCCGGTGGTGCCTTTACTCTGAGGTCATTAATTAATCCTGTCACGTTATACAATACCAAGTCTAATATAACCTGCTCTCTGGTTGTTTCCGAACCTGCTGCTCTATGAAACTATCTCAAAAGCATTTCATGAACTCCTCATCCAGGCTACTACTGCCAATCTGATTTTTCCAGTTTGTGTGTAGATTAAAATCACCCATGATTATTGCAGTCCCTTCATCACAAGCAGCCAATATTTTATCTTGAATACCTTGTCCTACTTTGTGGCCTGTAGACCACTCCCACTAATGACTGTTTTCCTCTGTTATTCCTCATCTCCACCCAAACCGATTCTACATCCTGATCTCCTGAACCAAGGTCATCTCTAACTATTGCACCAATGCCTTCTTTGATTAACAGTGCTACACCTCCACCTTTACCTAGCTTCCTATTCTTCTTGAATGTCATGTACCCTTCAATATTAAGGACCAATTCTTTGTTGTCTTGTAGCCACGTCTCCTTAATTGCTATCAGATCGTATTTATTTACTTCAATGTGTGCCATTAGTTCAGTTACTTTGTTATGAATGCTATGTGTATTCAGATAGAAAATCTTCAGTTTTGTCTTTTTGTTACCTTTGCAACATCTAGTCTTGACTGTTGATGTATTCTTATGTTTTTTCTCTCTGTCCCTTCCTGCCATTCTCTGACCCTCATTTCTCATATTACTATTTTGCTCTCCTGTCTTGACTCTACTCATTGAATTGCTACCTCTACCCAAGCTTGATCCCTCACCCCTCTTGTTTAGTTTAAAGCCCTCTCTACTTCCCTAGTTATGCAATTTGCAAGGACACTCGTCCCAGCACGGTTCAGGTGTAAAACTGTCCCAACAGTACAGCCCACACTTTCCCCAGTACTGATGCCAGTGCCCCACAAACTGGAGCCCACTGCTCCTACACCAGTCTTTGAGCCACGCATTCATCTCTCTAATCTTATTTACCACATGACAATTTGCACGTGGCTCAGGTAATAACCCAAAGATTATTACCTTTGAGGTTCTGCTTCTTAATTTGGTACCTGGCTCCTCATACTGCCTTTGAAGAACTTCTTTCTTAGTTCTGCCTATGTCATTGGTACCTACATGAACCACGACAACTGGATCCACCCCCTCCCACTGCAAGTTCCTCTCCAGCCCTGAGCAGAGGTCCTGAACCCTGGCAGGCAGCATAGCTCTGCTCCAACTCCCAGCTGAAACAGCGCGCTCCTCAGCTCCTGACCGTCTCCCACATGTCCGCTCTGCTCCAACTCCCAGCTGAAACAGCGCGCTCCTCAGCTCCTGACCGTCTCCCACATGTCCGCTCTGCTCCAACTCCCAGCTGAAACAGTGCGCTCCTCAGCTCCCGACCGTCTCCCACATGTCCGCTCTGCTCCAACTCCCAGCTGAAACAGCGCGCTCCTCAGCTCCTGACCGTCTCCCACATGTCCGCTCTGCTCCAACTCCCAGCAAGGTTGGCTATCCAATGCAAATAGAGGATGAATGATCTCAACCATGCAGCCAGGGTGTGGCAACCATCTCATCACTCTAAACTCACACACTCACAAGCCCATCACACACTCACTGGCATCTCACTCACTGCCAGCTCGAGGTACATCACCACTCACTCTCTCACACACACCCTCACATCTCCATCTGGCCTCATCTCCTCTGGAGACTACCTCCTCAGCCCTCACCATCTTGAAGCCACTTGTACAGATCAACATGTGCCCCACACAGACCCTGGGATACCCCCCTTCCCCAGTACAGCCCTCACCCTGCAGCCGTTGAAAAGCCACCTGCATACGGCTGGTCTGGTAAGTAGACACCTGCCTGTGAGCCCCCCTAAAAATGAGGTGGTGCTGCCTGTGAAGCCTGGCGCTGATGACTGTGAGTGCGGTCCGAAGCAAGGTAGGTAAACAAACCTCGAAGTCCCGAGTGTAGTGCAGCCCGGCAGGTGCACGCCTTATATATGCTATTGTGAAACACGCAGCATGTTTTCCTGTCAGCGTGGGTGGACGAACCAGCGGGGACAGGGGATGATTCTGGCAGGCTGGCTTTATAATGATATGCTGATGTATTACAATGAGGTTTCTGCGTCCGATGGTGGGGAACGCAGCCCGTCATTGGCGGGTGGTGCCGGGGATCGCAATCTGGCTTCACGACTTGATGAAACTGATTTTTGGCATTCTCGCCATATTGTTCACTTGTGCCACTGAACACACCCGACGCCAGTGGGCATGGAAAATCCCAGCCCATGTTTCTATTTCTTACTGCAGCCCTTCAAACCCCCAACAGCTTACTTGACGCCAGGATCTCACTTATTCCTCCTCCCATGTATTGCTTCCACCTTGGTAGCTGTGGGCCTTCAGCTATCTCAGGTGGAATTTAATGCCCCCCACCTGTGGTGAGTTTGGTGCCAGGGGCATTTAATTGGGTGGTTTGGTGGAGGGTGTGGTACCCGCTCTCTTCCTGCCTCTGCCTCAATTAAGTCTGTGGCGGGAAGACTTGAGGATGATCTTAACACCCCACTGCCAGCTGAGGCTATAAGGTGGGCAATTAATCTGTTCTTAAGAGTCTCATCCTATCACAGCTGGTGTTCACCCAGCAGCAGGCAGGGGACTTGCCATGTGTGATGCCTGAAAACAAACCCTGTCAGAGTTGCTTCAGGCAGGGTCCCCCTTTCAAAGGCACTCAGCGTCTGATCAAGAGTCCCGGCATTGGGAAGGGGGCACCCTGCTGAAAACCTCCCTGCCCTTGCTGCTGACACCCAACACCTCAAGCACTTTCAAGTGCATATGGACCGCTTTCCATGCAGGATGCATATGTATTGCAGGTGATATAACTGTCGTGGGAAGAGCAAAGCAAGAATATGACCATAACTTACACCTACTGGTACAAATGGCATGTAAGGAAGGGCTGGTGTTCATCAGTATTAAATGTGACATTAGTGTGCAGAAAATCAATTTCTTTGGCTCTGTTTATTCAAATGCTGGTCAATGTCCTGACCCAAGCAAACTTGAGGAAATATGTGAAGGCACTGAAGAGGATGCAAATAAAGATTTACAAGAATGGCTCGAGGGATGATTTACATAAAAAGATTGGAGAAGGTGGGACTGTTTTCCTTGGAGAAGTGAAGATTGAGAGGAGATTTGATAGAGAGATTCAAAATCATGAGGGGTCTGGATAGAGTGGATAGGGAGAAACTGTTCCCATTGGTGGAAGGATCGAGAACCAGAGGGCACAGATTTAAGGTAATTGGCAAAAGAAGCAATGGCGACATGAGGAAAAACATTTTCACGCAGCGAGTGGTTAGGATCTGGAATGCACTGTCTGAGAGTGTGGCGGAGGCAGGGTCAATCGAGGCTTTCAAAGGGAATTGAATCATTATATAAAAAGGAAAAATTTTCAGGCCTTTGGGAAAAAGGTAGACCAATGGCATTAAGTGTTTTGCTCCTTCAGAGGGCCAGCATGAACACAATGGACTAAATGGCCTCCTTCTGTGCTAAAACCATTCTATCATTCCATGGTCTCACCTGCACCTCGCACCCACCCTCCCCCATCCCTCCCCGCCTTCCTCCATAACCTAGTCTACCTCTACAACACTCCAAGAATTCTACATTCTTCCAACCCTGGCCTCTTGTCCATCACTCCCTTTACCTCACCATTGACTGTTGTGTCTTTACTGACTTTGCTCTAAGTGCTGGAAGATCTACTCTAAACCTCTGCTTCTCCATCTCTCTCTCTCTTCCTTCAAGACTCTTCTTAAAACCCACCTCTTTGACCAAGTTTAATTTGTCCATTCGGATATTTCGTTCTTTGGCTCTGTGTCAATGTTTGCCTTATTATGCTCCAGTGAAGCATATGTTAAAGATGCTATATCAATATAAAAGGTCTGTCCTTGTCTATTTTGTTGTACCTTGTTAGTTAGATTAATCTTTACATCAACAAATAACACATGGACTGTTTGAGCTGTTGCAATGACAACATTGAGAATGGAGACTCCTGATACATTTTGCATTTTTCTTCTACAGAAATTTGTGCAAGGATTTTGTGGAGAGGCAGATGAATCAGTGTCAACCCATCTTAACAACATTAAAATGCTCGGCTCGGAATATGGCAAACAGTGGGTTACATCAACGGTAAGAGCAGAGAGTTACAATGTGATGCCCACTGCCATCTTTACTGGCAGATGGCAGCTGGTTGCATGAAAGCCAACTGCTTAACTAACATTTTAAAAAATCATTCTCCGGATATGGGCATTAGTGGTGTTTTTTGTTCATTCATGGGATGTGGGCTTTGCTGGCTAGGCCAACATTTATTGCCCACCCCTAATTTACCTTGAGAAGGTGGTGGTGAGCTGCCTTCTTGAGCCGCTGCAGTCCATGTGGCGTAGGTACACCCACAGTGCTGTTAGGGAGGGAGTTCCAGGATTCTGACCCAGCGACAGTGAAGGAATGGTTTATATTTCCAAGTCAGGATGGGGAGTGACTTGAGGGGAATTTCCAGATGGAATTTGGATTTTTCCCTTGGCTGGGGGGGGGGCGGGGGTGGGGTGGGGCCCACATGGCGGGCTCGGCGTGGGCGGTCGGAAAACCGACTGCTGCCCACGATCGGCACTGCACCGTGATTTTATGCGGACGGGCCAATTAAGGCCCGCCCAGTGTGGGACTCGAGCAGCAGTTCTCAGCACTGCCTGTGCGGGTCAGGGGGGAGGAGGGCGAGCGGGCCTAACATGAATCCAGCGGATACAAGCCTACCCTGTCCAACCTGTCCTCATAAGGCAAGAGGCACAATTTTATACCAAACAGATGCGAAACAGAATGAGATGACGTCAGACGAGTGTCGCAACGTCAATCTGCACGCAAGCAAACTTCAAGTCAGCGGCCACCCACCAACAATTACGCGGGCAATCAAGCCCATTACGAAGGCAATTGAAAGCAAATTTTTGTGGCCTGTCCACTTTCACAGTTGGCAGATGGGCCAGTTAGTCAGACGGCCTTTACATTTTTGCTCAAACCTCGATCCAGAGCGGGATGAAACCTCCATGGGCAAATAAAATATAAAGAAATATCTGGGGACTGACTTTTATGAGGTATGCTTTCAGATTCCTGATTGTGCTGCATGCACATATTTTGCAGCATTTTTGTTGTTTTGCTTATTCTGTGGAGCTATCTGCCTTCAGGGAGCTCAGTGGAAATGCACACCAGCACCCACGTCGATGTCAGCACCTGCCTTCTCCCTGCCCCCACCAGAGGTGCTGAGTCTTTCTCAGCTCATGTTTTGCGGTCAGGGGCACGTTTCCCATCTGTTTCTGGGCCCATCGATTGTGCACGCCTGACGAGCAGAAAATTCAGGCCCAGGTATTAATCTGTTAAACTTTCTCTGAACTGCTTCCAACACATTTACATCCTTCCTTAAATAAGGTGACCAATACTATACACAGTAATCCAGATATGGTCCCACTGGTACAGCTGAAGCATAGCCTCCCTACTTTTGATTCAATTCCTCTCGCAATAAATGATGACATTCTATTTGCATTCCTCATTACTTGCTGTACCTGCACACTAGCCTTTTGTGATTCATGCACTAAGACACCCAGATCCCTCAGCATTTCAGACCCCTTCGATGTCTCACCATTTAGATGGCATGTTTCTCTTTTATTCTTCCTGGCAAAATGGACAATTTCTTATTTTCCTACATTATCCTCCATTTGCCAGATCTTTGCCCACTCAATTAACCTATCTATATCTTTTTGTAGCCTCCTATTGTCCTCTTCACAATTTACTTTCCTGCCTATCTTTGTGTCATCAGCAAATTTGGCAACCATCCCATCCATCCCTTCATCCAAGTCATTTACATAAATTGTAAACAGTTGAGGTCCCAACACTGATCCCTTTGACACACCACTTGTCACATCTTGCCAACCTGAAAAAGACCCATTTATGTCTACTCTCTGCTTCCTGTTAGCCAGCCAATCTTCTACCCATGCCAATATGTTACTCCCTACACCATGAGCTTTTATTTTCCGCAATAAACTTTGATGTGACACTTTAACAAATGCCTCCTGGAAATCTAAGTACAGTTTCCCTTTAACAACCTCACATGTTATTTCCTCAAGGAACTCCAATAAGTTGGTTAAACATGACTTCCCTTTCACAAAACCATGTTGACTCTCCTGATTACCTTGAACTTATCCGAGTGCTCAGCTATAGCTTCTTTAATAATACCTTCTAACATTTTCCCTATGACAGATGCTAACCTAACTGGCCTGTAGTTCCCTGCTTTCTGTCTCCCTCCTTTTTTAAATAAAGGAGTTACATTTGCTATCTTCCAATCTAATGGGACTTGGAGCACAGAGGGATTTGGGAGTCCTTGTGCATGAATCCCAAAAAGCTAACATACAAGTTCAACAGGTAATAGGGAAAGCAGATGGAATGTTGGTCTTTATTTCAAAGGGAATGGAGTATAAAAATAGTGAAGCCTTGCTAAAACTATACAAGGTACTAGTTAGACCACACTTAGAATACTGTGAATAATTTTGGTCCCCTTTCCTAAGGAAAAATATACGGGCATTGGAGGCAGCCCAGAGAAGGTTCACTAGGTTGATCCTGGATATGGAGGGATTTTCTTATAAGGAAAGGTTGAGTAGGTTGGACCTGCACTCGTTGGAATTTAGAAGAATGAGAGGTGACCTTATGGAAACATATAAGATTTTTAGGGGGCTTCACAGGGTAGATGTTGAGAGGTTGTTGTCCATTGTGTGAGAGTGTAGAACCAGAGGGCATAATCTCAGAGTAAGGAGGCACCCCATTTAAAACAGAGATGAGGAGGAATTTCTTCTCTCAAAGGGTAGTCAACCTGTGGAATTCTTTACCACAGAGGATTGTAGAGGCTGGGTCATTAAGTATATTCAAGGCTGAGATAGTCAGATTTTTAATCAGTAAAGGGATCAAGGGTTATGGGGAAAAGGCAGGAAAGTGGAATTGGGGATTATCAGATCAGCCATGATCTCATTGAATGGCAGAGCAGATTTAATGGGCCGAATGGCCTACTTCTGCTCCTATGTCTTATGGTCTTCCTTGAATCTATGGATTTTCAGAAAATTAAGATGAATGCATCAGCTATCTCACTAGCCACTTTTTTTAAGACCCTAGGATGAAGTCCATCAGAACCCGGGCACTTGTCAGCCCGTAGCTCCAACAATTTACTCAGTACCACTTCTCTGGTGATTGTTATATTCCTGAGTTCCTCCCTCCCTTCCATCTCCTGATTTCTAACTGCTTCTGGGATGTTACTTGTATCCTCTATTGTGAAAACTGATGAAAAATACTTGTTCAATTCTTCTGCCATTTCCTTGTTTTCCATTATCAATTCTGCCAACTCACTTTCTATAGGACCAATGTCGCTTTGTTAATTCATTTCTTTTTTATATATTTATAGAAACTCTATTATCTGTTTATATATTTCTGACTAGCTTTCTCTTTTACTCTAATTTTTCCTTCCTTATTAATCTTTTAGTCATCCTTTGCTGTTTTTTATATTCTGCCCAATCTCCTGGCCTTCCATCTGTCTTTCACAATTATATACTTTCTCTTTAAGCTTGATACTATCTTTAACCTTTCTAATTAACCATGGATGGTGTGTCTGTCCCTTGGACTTTTTCTTACTCGTTGCGATGTATCTATTCTGTGTATTTTGCAATATCCCCTTAAATATTCGCTGCTTCATCTCTATTGACCGATCCCTTAACCTAATTTACCAATTCACTTTAGCCAGATCTGCTTTCATGCCCTCATAATTACCCTTGATATCCCTAGAGTCTTAAAATCTGGGGAATCAAGAGAAAGTGGTTAAGGCCCTGCCTGAGAGTGTTGGAGGCAGGTTCAATGGGAGTATTCAAAAGGAAATTAGATTGGCATCTAAAAAGGAAGGATGTGCAAGGTTACGGTGAGAAGGTGGGGAAATGGCACTATTGTTCATTCAGAGAACCAATGCAGAAATGATGGGCCGAATGACCACCTCCTGTGCTGCAATAATTCTGTCATTCTATGAAGTTTGCCATTTCCAGTGAGTAGGCAATTGATACTGGCTGAGTTGTTTTTGCAGCAGGTGCTGTAAGATTCTATCTCAGCCTTGAATATACTCAACCAGTAAACATCCACAGCTCTCTGTGGTAGAGAATTCTGACAATTCACAACAGTTTCAGTGAAGAATATCCCCCCTCATTCCAGGAAGGTGATGGTAATGGACCAGTGACCCAGAGGCCTGGGCTCTTGGTCTGAAGAAAGAAGTTCAAATCCTAACATGGCAGCTTGGGGAATTTAAATTCAATTAATAACACACTTGGGGAACTTAAATGCAATTAATAGCACACTTCCTTTGTGCTGGATATGCCCCCAACAAGTGAAGAATTTTTACCTGATTCCCTTTTACTTCAATTTTGCTAGGATTCCTTGACACACAGTTGGTCAAATGCTGCCTTGCTGTTAAAAGCGGTCATTCTCCCTTCACTTTTGGAAGTCACCTCTTTTGTCCATGTTTGGACCAAGGCCGCACTGAGGTCAGAAGCCTTTGCGGAACTCAAACTGAGCATCAGTGACCATGTTACTGTTGTGTAAGTGCCGCTTGATAGCACTGTTGACAACGCATTCCATCACTCTGCTCATGATCAAGAATGGGCAATAATTGGCCGGATTCTATTTGTCCTGCTTATTTGCAGACAGGGTATACCTGGGGCAATTTTCCACATTGTCAGATAGATGCCAGCGTTATATCGGTTCTGGAATAGCTTGACTAGGGTCGCAGCCATTTCTGGAGCACATGTCTAGAGTACTATTACTATATGATGTAGTCCACCTGTTTAGTGTCTTCCAGCTATCACCATTGACCTATAATCAGATGTCTCTACACTGTTGCCTCCTGGCCTTCAGTTTTCTCTTTATCATTGATTTACCTCTCCCTTCTACATTGGCTATCTAAGACCTCTTCTCCCTACCTACTTCTTAGCCAACTTCATTTTACCAAGATTCCCTCAGCTAAAGCTACCTCTTGCTTGGTAATGCAACTCTTTTCTTGGTTTCCGTACTAAAATATTTGCTCCAATCTTGTCTTCCTGCCACTTGGTAGCATCATCTGGAGACATAGGCTACCATATGGCGTTTGATAGCCATTCTTGGATAAGCCTTTTTTTCAGGGAAACACAAAGCCTTGGTCTTGATTTTCAGTTCATGACATAGACTCTGCTCTTTTGCTGTTGACTCATCAACCTGTGTTGCCATTCTTTCCAGTTGTGTCAGATTGTGTGACCTTGAGCTGGTTTCTACCCATTCCTTCTTCATTTCAAAAATGCCAGCTTCCAGTTCTTCTACAACCCAGTTGCCACTGAAACTCTCATCCATGCCTTTGTCACCTCCAAACATGACTATTTTAACTCTTTGTCAGTTTCATACATACTACTTCTTCTGACTTTTCCAAAACGTTTCTGATCTTAATCTATCTTGAACTAAGTCCCATTCACCCAAGAGACTCTATTTAAGGCCAGTTTTCAGTGGAGGTTTTTGAGAGTCTTGCTCACCTCTCCTTCAGATTGCCATAAAGTGTGAAAGCAGGGTCCATATTTATTTAGTTAAGATTTGCCTGGGGAGCTCAGTCCCATGATTTGCACATCCTATGCTATAATTCAACCATCGCCCCTTGATGTTCAATGGCATTACCATCACTGAATCCCCCACCATCAACATCCTGAGGGTTACCATTGACCAGAAACTGATCTGGACTTGCCATATAAATACTGTGGCTACAAGAGCAGGTCAGAGGCTAGGAATCCTGCGATGAGTTACTCACATCCTGACTCCTCAAAGCCTGTCCACCATCTACAAGGCACAAGTCAGGAATGTGATGGAATACTCCCCACTTGCCTGGATGAGTGCAGTTCCCAAAACACTCAAGAAGCTTGACACCATCCAGGACAAAGCAGCCCACTTGATTGGCACCACATCCACAAACATTCACTCCCTCCACCACTGACGCACAGTAGCAGCAGTCTGTACCATCTACAAGATGCACTGCAGGAATTCACCAAGGCTCCTTTGACAGCACCTTCCAAACCCATAACTACGACCATCTAAAAGGACAAAGGGAACACCACCACCTGGAAGTTCCCCTCCAAGTCCCTCACCATCCTGACTTGGAAATATATCACCGTTCCTTCACTGTCGCTGGGTCAAAATTCTGGAACTCCCTTCCTAACAGCACTGTGGGTGTACCTACACCACATGGACTGCAGCGGTTCAAGAAAGCAGCTCACCACCACCTTCTCAAGGGCAACTAGGGATGGGCAATAAAGGCTGGCCCAGCCAGTGAAGCCCACATCCCGTGAGTGAATGAAAAAAGTATGTGGGAAATCCAACACACTCCTGACGGTATGGATGACCCTGTGTGCAGGAGGTGTCTCCAACTGGAGCAACTCGAGCTCCGGGTTTTGGTGCTTGAGCAGCAGCTGGGGGCACTACTGTGTCTTCACGGGGCTGAGAGGTTCGTGGATAACACGTCTCAGGATGTGGTCACCCAGCAGCTTAAGGAAGTGCAAGCAGAGAGGGAATGAGTGACCGCCAGACAGAAGATGAGGACAAGACAGGTAGTGAGGGAATCCCCCGAGTGCATCTCACTCGCAAACTGCTTTTCAGCCTTGGAAAACGGTGAGAGTGACGGTTCCTCTATGGAGGCCAATCAGAGCCAAGGCCATGGCACTGTGGGTGGTCCAGCTGCTCAGGGGGAGAGGAAGAAGTGTGGAAGGATAATAGTGATAGGGGATTCATTAGTGAGGGGTGTAGAAAGGCACTTCTGTGGCCATAGACGTGACTCCAGGATGGTGGTTGCCTCCCGGGTGCCAGGGTTAAGGATGTCACAAAATGGTGGCAGAGCATTCTGAAGGGGGAGGGGGAACAGCCAGAGGTCGTGGTCCTTGTTGGGACCAATGACATAGAAAGAAAGAGAAATGAGGTCCTGCAAGCAGGCTTTCGGGAGATAGGTAGGAAATTGAAAAGCAGGACTTCAAAGGCAGTCACCTCCAGATTACTCCCGGTGTCACGCATTAGTGAGTATAGGAACAGAAGGATAGAGCAAATGAATGTGTGGCTGGAGAGATGGTGCAGGAGAGAGGGCTTTAGATTCCTGGGACCTTGGGGCCATTTCTAGGGGAGGCGGGACCTGTACAAGTTGGACGGGTTACATCTGAACAGCAATGGGACCAACATCCTCACAGGGAGGTTTGTTAATGCTGTTGGGATGGATTTAAACTAAATTGGCAGGGGATGGGATCCTGAAAAGTAGTTCAGAGGGGAGTGGAGCTGTGGTGGAATTAGAAGTTAAAATGTTAGTAAGTGAGTCTGGAAGGCAGAGGAAACACAGGCCAGATAAGAAAGAAGTGAGTTTAACAAGGCTAAATGGAATATATTTTAATGCAAAGGGACTGAGGAATTAGATGAGCTGAGGGCACAGAAAGGCACATGGGAGTATGATCTCATAGCTATGACCGAGACTTGGCTAAAAGGGCAGGATTGGCAGCTCAACATTCCTGGTTATAGGGTATTCAGACAGGATAGAGAGGAGGATAGAAGAGGAGGGAGGGGGTCACAATATTGATCAAGGAATACATTATAGCAGTGAGGAGGGATGATATCTTGGAAGGATCATCAAATGAGGCCACATGGGCAGAAGTAAAAAACACAAAAGGGGCAAACATGCTGTTGGGTGTGTGGTATAGGCCCCCAAACAGTCAGGGAGAGATAGAGGATCAAATATGTAATCAAATTTCACAGAAATGTAAGAATAATAAGGCAGTAATAGTCAGGGATTTTAAGTACCCAAATATTAACCAGGATAGTTTTAGTGTGCAAGGTAGGGAGGGAGCAAAGTTCTTAATTTGCATCCAGGAAAAATTTTTTAGCCAGTACTTAGAAAGCCCAACAAGGGAGGGGGCAGTTCTGCACCTAATATTCAGAAATGAGCCCGGGCAGGTGGAAAATGTATCAATAGGGGACCACTTTGGAGATAGTCACCATAACTCAGTTAGATTTAGGATAGTTATGGAAAAGGATAATGTTGGATCGGGAATAAAAGTTCTAAACTGGGGAAAGGCTAATTTTACTAAGATGAGATACGATTTGGTCCAAGTGGACTGGGAGCAGCTACTTGCAGATAAAACTGTGTCAGAGCAGTGGGAGGCATTCCAGGAGGAAAAAGCGAGAGCACATGGCAAATATGTTCCCATAAAGACAAAGCGGGGGACCAAGTCCGGAGAACCCTGGATGTCAAGGGATATAAAGGATAGGATTAAGAAAGAAAAGAGAGGCTTATGGCAGATACCAAGGGCTCAATACAGTGGAGTCCTTAGAGGAGTAAATAAAGTATAAAAAGTGTAAAAAGGAAATTAGGAAGCTAAGAGAGTGCATGAGAAAGCATTGGTGGGTAGAATAAAGGAAAACCCAAAGAAGTTTTATAAATATATAAAGAGCAAGAGAATAACTAGGGAAAGAGTAGGGCCAATTAGGGACCATAAAGGCAATGAGTGTGTGGACCCAGAAGATGTGGGTACAGTCCTCAATGAATACTTTGTGTCATTCTTCACAATGGAAAAAGATGATGCGGGTGTAGACATCAGGGTGGAGGACTGTGAAATATTCGAGGAAATTAAGATAAAGAGAGAGGAGGAACCAATGTGTTTTTCAACCTTAAAAGTGGATAAATCCACAGACCCGGATGAGATGTATCCCAGGCTGTTGAGGGAGGCAAGGGAAGAGATTCAAAGTTCCTGGCAGTAATTTTCAAATACTCTCTGGCCGTAGGTGAGGTGCCAGAGGACTGGAGGACTGCTAACATTGTCCCATTATTAAAAAAGGGAGGAAGGGATAGATTAGGAAATTACAGGCCAGTCAGTCTAACCTCAGTGGTGGGGAAGTTACTAGAAAGAATTCTGAGGGATAGAATATATCTGCACTTGGAGAGACACGGATTAATCAGGGATAGTCAGCATGGATTTGTTAAGGGAAGATCGTGTTTGACAAATGTTACCAAATTTTTTGAGGAGGTAACCAGGAGTGTTGATGAGGATAATGCATTTGATGTGGTCTACATAGAATTTAACAAGGCTTTTGAAAAGGTCCGTCATGGCAGAAGGGTCAAGTAATTAAGAGCCCATGGGGAGTGGAGGGTGATGGCAGAGGGATGTTTTTGTGACTGGAAGTTTGTTTCCAGTGAGGTTCTGCAGGGCTCGGTGCTGGGGCCTTTGCTGTTTGTGGTGTACATATATGTAGGGGGTATGATCAAGGTGTTCTCGGATCACGAAAATTGGTAGGGCAGTAAATACCGAGGAGGATAGCTGTAAACTACAGGAGAATATCAATGGACTAGCCAGGTGAGCAGAACAGTGGCAAATGGAATTCAACCTGGAAAAGTGTGAGGTAATGCACTTGGGGAGGGCTAACAAGACAAGGGATTACACTATGAAAGGTAGGACCCTGGAAAGTACTGAAGATCAGAGGGACCTTGGTGTGCATATCCACAGATCCCTGAAGGTAGCAGGGCAGGTAGATAAGGTGGCATACGGGATACTTTCCTTTATTAGGCGAGGCGTAGAATACCAGATGAGGGAGGTTATGCTGGAACTGTATAAAACACTGGTTAGGCCACAAATGGAGTACTGTGTGCAGTTCTTGTCACCACATTATAGGAAGGATGTGATTGCACTTGAGAGGATGCAGAGGAGATTTACCAAGATGCTGTCTGGGCTGGAGGGTCTGAGCCAAGAGGAAAGATTGGAAAGGCTGGGATTATTTTCCTTGGATCAGCGAAGGTTGAGAGGGGACCTGATAGAGATGTATAAGATTATGAGGGGTATAGATAGGATGGATAGGAAGGCACTTTTTTCATTAGCAGAGGGGTCAATAACTAGGCAGCATAGATTTAAGGTAAGAGGTAGAAGGCTAAGAGGGGAGTTGAGGAGAAATCTCTTTACCCAGAGGGTGTTGGGAGTCTGCAACTCACTGCCTGAATGAGTGGTTGAGTCAGAAACTCTCATAACGTTTGAGAAGTATTTAGATATTCACTTGCGTTGCCATAGCCTCCAGGGCTACGGGCCAAGCGATGGAAAATGGGATTAGTATAGTCAGACCTTTGTTGACCAGAGCTTACACAATGGGCTGAATGGCCTCCTTCTGTGCTGTAAACGTCTATGAAAATTAATTCAGGAAACCTGGTCACTTGTGGGCAAGTGGTGAAAGTAATTAAACATGAATGCCACAAAACTGTTGTATAAAACCCAAGATTAATAAGGAAGGAAAAATTAGAGTACAAGAGCAAGCTTGCTAGAAATATAAAAACAGATACTAAGAGTTTCTATAGATATTTTAAAAAGAAAAGCATTAACAAAATGATCATTGGTCCTATACAGAATGCATCTGGATAATTAATAATTTAAAATAAGGAGATGGCAGATGAATTAAACAAGTATTTTGCATCAGGATACAAGTAACATCCCAGGAATAGCTGTAAATCTGGAAATTGAAGGGAGGGAGGAACTCAAGAAAATTACAATCACCAGGGAAATGGTACTGAGCAAATTGTTGGAGCTGCGGGCTGACAAATCGTCGGGTCCTGATGGGCTTCTTGAAAGGCTCTTGAAAGAAGTGAGATAGTTGATCCGTTGGTTTTAATTATCCAAAACTCCCTAGATTTGGGGAAGGTTCCATTAGATTGGAAAATAGGCGAGTGTAACTTCTTTATGCAAAAAAGGAGGAAGACAAAAAGCAGGAATTAGGTTAGTTAGCTTAACATCTGTCATAGGAAAAATGTTATAAGCTATTATTAAAGATGCTATAGCAGAGCACTTAGTAAAAAAAATCAAGGTATTCAGCAGAGCCAACATGGTTTTGTAAAAGGAAAATTATGTTTAACCAATTTATTGGAGTTCTTTGAAGAAGTAACATGTGTTGTGGATAAAGGGGAACTGGTGGATGTACTACACTTAGATTTCCAGAAGGTGCTTGATAAGGTGCAACATCAAAAGTTATTGTGGAAAATGAAAGTTCCTGGTGTAGGGGATAATATATTGGCATGGATAGAAGATTGGTTAGCAAACAAGAAACAGAGAGGATGCATAATTGGGTCCCTTTCTGGTTGGCAAGATATGATGAGTTGGCTGCCACAGGGATCAATCAGTGCTGGAGCCTCAACATTTTACAATGTAGTTAAATGACTTGGATGAAGGGACAGAAGGTATGGTGGCTAAATTCGCTGATGATACAAAGATAGGTAGAAAAGTAAGTTGTGAAGAGGACATAAGGAGGCTCCAAAAAGATGTTGATAGGTTAAGTGAGGGGTTAAAGATCTGGCAAATGGCATATAATGAAGGAAAATATGGAATTGTCTACTTTGGCAGTTAGAATGAAAAAGAAGCATGTTATCTAAATGGTGAGAGATTGCAGAGCTCTGAGATGCAGAGGGATCTGGGTGTTTTGGTGCATGAATCGCAAAAGGCTAGTGTGCAGGAACAGTAAGTAATGAGGAAAGCAAATAGAATTTATTGTGAGGGGAATTGCATTGGAAAGTAGGGAGGTTTCAGTTGTACAGGGCACCAGTGAGACCACAACCGGAATACTGTGTACAGTTTTGATCTTCTTATTTAAGGAAGGATTTGAATGCATTGGAAGCAGTTCAGAGAAGGTTTATTAGACTAATAGCAGGAATGGGCGGTTTGTCTTATGAGGAAAGGCTGAACAGGCTAGGCTTTTATCTGCTGGAGTTTAGAAGAGTAAGAGAAGATTGAAAGATATAGGATTCTGAGGGGACTTGACTGAATGGATGTGGAGACGATGTTTCCTCTTGTGGGAGAATCTAGAACTAGGGGTCAATGTTTAAAAATAAGGGGCCACCCATTTAGGACAGAGGTGAGGAAAACTTTTTTCTCTGAGGATTGTGAGTCTTTGGAACTCTGTTCCTCAAAAGGCAGCGGAAGCAGATATAGATGGATTCTTGATTAGTAAGGGGGTGAAAGGTTATTGGGGGTAGGCAGGAATGTGGAGTTGAGATTATAATCAGCCATGATCTTATTGAATGGTGGAGCAGGCACAAGGGGCCGAGTGGCCTTCTCCTGCTCTGAATTGATATGTTCGCATGTTTGTAATTGGTTCACAACTTCCTTGAAAAAAAGTAACTTGCTACCATATATCCCATCTGGCTTATAGGTGACTCCAGTCCTAAACTACCAGAGTCATTTTGCTGCTCTCTGAGGTACCAATGCAAACCAGTTAGCTTTAAAACAATCATTATTACAAGAAGGCTCACCACCATCTTATCAGAGCTACTCTGGATGGTCAACCAATGTGGCCTGTCCGCATCACGTATGCCTGAGAACAAAAGACCTTTCTTTGTACGACGTACAATACTGTTGAACATTTTTTCATGACACCAAGAGTTATATAATGTCCAGCTTTCTCTCTCAATTCTGTTTTAGATATTGACATCAAATCTGATTGAATCTATATTCTTGCTTTTCTTTTCTGTTACAGTGCCAACCTCAAATAGTAAAACTTCCGACGTCACAGGGCCTCAGTTATGCAGAGGCTCGCTGCAGAGAGCTACTGGGTGCCACGTTTTCTCCTTGTCACAAAAGAGTAAGTCATTAACTTATAGTTCATAATATAAAACTGTCCAAGTGAAGAACATGCAACATTTCAAATTATGCAGGATAGGCACTGAGTTATTCATACCTGTTTGATAGGATAGGCACAACTACCAGTGATTTAAAAAAGAGGCAAACATGAAAATACAAGGGCCTAAAAGACTGTGCAGGCCTTGGGTCAAAGAAATTAACACCTCTCACCTGCAGTCTCATTGAAAGATAAATTTAGATTCCCATTAATGTTTCTGCCTTCACTGTCTCCCAAGGTTGACCATTCAATAAATTTATCTGATAGCACACAGCTATTCAATGTGTGTGATACAGGATAGCACAACTATTAAAGTCTGGCATAGCTGGTAGCCCCTCCTTTTATCTGGGGATTTTGGAGGAAGTTTCAGAGCTTGGACCTAGATGACTTAAAACTCAGTAGTTAAGAAAGAGGCAAAGAGAGGGAGGATGCGCAAGGCGGAAGAGTTGTAGGGGCAGAGAGTTTGGGTGGTGAGAGTTGTAGGGCTGGAGGAAATTATGGTGATAGAAAGCGACAAGGGCATGAAGAGATTTAAAGATTGAGATTAAGAACTCTAAAATGGAACAGGGAGCCAGAAGCTGCCATGTGTCAAAAAGGACAGGTATGGTAGGTGAACATAAATTGGTGTAAATTAGGATACAAGTAGCAAAATTTTGGATAAGCTCAAGGTTGCATATTGTGCAGAATGGGAGGCCGGCCAGAAGACCAGCTGAATAATTCAATCTAGAGGTAATAGGACATAAATACATCAAAAACAAGGTAATCGATTGGAGAAATGCTGATTTTGAGGGGTTGAGAATAGAATCTTGGAAAATAAAATGTGAACAATATTGGTGAACAGTGATATAGAACGTTAATAGGAAACATTTGAACGGTGTTCAATGGCGGCAGATAGAGTATAATGTGGGAAAATGTGATGTTGTTCACTTTGGCAGGAAAAATAAAAAAGCAGAGTGTTAATTCCGAGGTGTAGAGGGATCTAGGAGTTCTCGTGCATGAGTCACAAAAAGTTAGAATGCAGGTACAGAGAGTAATTAAGAAAGAGAATGGAATGCTATCCTTTATTATGAGAGGAATTGAACATAAAAGCAAGCATGTTATATTTTAGTGATACAGGGCATTGGTGAGATCTCATCTCGAATACTGTATGCAGTTCTGGTCTCCTTATTTAAGGAAGGATGCAAATACGTTGGAGGCGGTTTAGAGATGGTTTACTAGATTGATACCTGGAATGAGGTGATTTGATTGAAGTATACAAGATCTTGTAAGGTCTTGACAAGGTGAATGTAGAAAGGATATTTCTTCTTGTAGGTGAGTCCAGAATAGGGGGCACCATTTTAAAATTAGCAGTTGCCCTTATAGAACAGAGATGAGGAGAAATTTTTTTCTCAGAGGGCTATGTAACTTTGGAACTCTCTGCCTCAGAAAGCAGTGGAGATGGGGTCATTGATTATTTTTAAGGCAGAGGTAGATAAATCCTTGTTAGGTAAGGGAGTCAAAGGTTATCGGGGTAGATGCGAATGTGAAACTCCAAACACAAACAGATCAACCATGATCTTATTGAATGGTGAAGCAGGCTCAAGGGGCTGAATGGCCTACTTCAAACTCCTATTTCATATGTTCGTAGTGCAGGAAAAATATATTCTGCTAAAATGAATGAACAAAATAAACACCAGTGACACTCCATGGATGAATAAAGACAAAGGGCAAGATTTTCCGTTCATCGGAGGGGGGGAGCAGCAGGCAGGCTTGGGAGAGACCAGGAATAGGTCCGCTGCCTGTGATCAGCCCCCGACTGTGAATTCATGCTGGTTAGCCAATTAAAGGCCAGTCAGCATGAAGCACGCGCTACAATGCTCAGCGCTGCCTGGGTGGAGGCGGGAGGAGGGCATGAATGGGGTTTTGTAAAAAATGCAAAGGCCACCTGGCCTATATGCCCACTTGCCAACCAAACGGTTGAACGGGCAGCGAAAAATATAAATTAATTACCTGCCTAACGGCCTTAATAGACCCATTAATTGTTGTGGGGTGAGCTACCGACTCTTGCGCACGAAAGATCACAAGAGTGCGCGATGACATCGGGACGCTCGCCCGACCTCATTGCATGTGATTTTCTCCTGATCGGGTCAGGCACGCGCCCGCCCAATGAAAGTAAAATCCTGCCCATAAAGGAACAATTGAAGTTTAGGAAAGGGGATACATTGAGCTGGTTTTTCCTGGAGTTGGGGAGATTCCATGGACCTTTAAAAATGGTGGCCGGGACCTGATTCTGGGATTTCCAGCCCATCCCTGGTGCTCCCAATTTTCGCCAGCGCAGGATAAGTGTGCAGGTTGCCGTGAATTGCGATCCCACATCCTGCACTCCCAACCTTGCCGGCTCCATTTCAGGGATAGGCATCTATTAACCCTTAGCAACTTCCAGGGAGTTGGGCCAACTTGTCAAGGACTTGTGGTTCACGGTTTGTCAGAGGTGTTGCAAACCATAGTCTCGATGAGAGAACTTTTTGAAAGGTAAGTTCAAAAGGTCTTACCCATGCCTCCCCATACCAGCCTATGCCTCTCCACCCAACCCCATGGCTCCCATACCCTCCATTGCATATTACTGTTGGTTTTGATTCTGTGATACCGGGATTCTTCAAATGCAGCCTTGTTGAATTTGGTTTATCAGGAGGATCATTGGCTTCTCCAGTGTAAGCCAGGTACTAACAAGTGGCGTGATGAGAACACTGATCCTTTGTCACCATTTCCTTGATCTCACTGCAGCATACGATACAATCTGGAACACTGGCCTGTTCGACAAAATATCAAGAGTTCTTCCTCCTTGGGTTTACTGATGACATTGAATTGCTACTTGGGGACAGACAGTTCAGAGGGCATATCTGTGACCAGTCTAGTGCATGGAGGAAACAGATGAATGGGCTAACCCAGGGGTCTGTCTTAGCTCCAACCCTGTTCAATTTGTATACCAACGACCTGCCCCCAACTGGTTCCAGAAATTTGTCTGTGCAGATGACATAACGTAAGAAGATAAGAAATAGGAACAGGAGGAGGCCATTTAGCCCTTTGAGTCTGCTTCGTCATTCAGTGAGATCATGGCTGATCTTCCACTTTAATACTATTTTCCTGCACTATCCTAATATCCCTTGGTGTTTTTAATATCTAAAATCTATCGATCTCAGTCTTGAACATACTCAGTGACTGAACCTCCACAGCCTCTGGGGCAGAGAATTCCGAAGATTCACCGCCCTCTGAGTGAATAAATTCCTCCTCAACTTTGTCCTATATGGTCTACCCTTTATTCTGATTCTGTGTCCCCTGGTTCTGGACCCCCCCAGCCATTCTTCACCTCTCATTCTTCAGAGAATAAAGGCCCAGTCTATTTAATCTCTCCTCATAGGACAATCCCTCCATCCCAGGAATTAGTCTGGTGAACCTTCGTTCACAGAATCACTAAATTGTTATGGTGCAGAAGGAGGCCATTTGGCCCATTGTGTCTACACCATCTCTCCAAATGAGCATCATGACTTAGTGCCATTCTCCTGCCCTTTCCCCTACCCTTGCACATTGTTTCTATTCGAAAAATCATCTATTGCCCTCTTAAATGCCTCTCTTTCCGGCAAGTGTATATTTCCTCAGGTAAGGAGACCAAAACTGCCCACAGTACTCTAGGTGTGGTCTCACCAAGGTTCTATATAATTGCAGTAAGACATCTTTACCCTGTACGCAAATGCTCTTGTAATAAAGGCCAACATACCATTTACCTTCCTCATTGCTTGCGGTACCTGCATGTTAACTTTCAGTGACTCATGAATCAGAACACCCAAGACCCTTTGAAGTTCAACACTTGCCAGTCTCTCACCATTTAAAATTACTCTGTGGGCAGAGCTTTACGCTGTCCGCTGGCAGGTTGGGGGGTGAGCGTAAAATTCCTCAGATAGGCTTCCTGCCGCCCTGACCTCTCCGCAATTTCACAATGGAGCGGACGAGGCCTAAGCTAGCCCACCTGCATCCCTCTTGCCCCAACTGTGGCCCTAAAGTGGTCAAATATTGACCGCTTAAAGGCTGTTTCCTGCCCAGCCTCAATTTTCAGGCTGGCAGGAAGAGTTCGGGGACATACGCGAAGCCTGAAAAAAAACTGGGTTCAGGCCTCAGGCAGGAAGTGGGGTGGGGGCGCCTTCATCAGCAGCCACCTATTAACATCGGGTGCAACCCCCACCCCATTAAAGTCAGATGACCACAGGATCTCCATCCCCCAACGGCTTCTCTACTGACACCCCATTCCCACTCTGTCCAACCCCCACAATGCCGCACCTAATCTCCCCATCCTGAGAACACCTCCCCAGAAATTTACCTGCTCCTGGACTCCCAGGATTTGGGCTCTGGGGACTGGGATTTATTGCAGTCCCAGTCCTGGCCATTGCAGCTTCTAGCGCTGCAGGAACTAGAGAGCTGCTGACCAATCAGATTGGCCAGCAATTCTGTAAGGTGGGACTTCCTCCTGATTGAGGGGTGGAAGCCCCACCTCCAGCCAATTAATACTCATTGGAGTGTGAAAAGGCAGTATCGGCAATGATGTGTTCAACGCCGAATCTTTGGATGGCGGGAATGGAAAGTCCATTATCTTAAAAATCCTGATCTGTATTTTTGGACTAATAGACTCATCGATGTTTACAGCACAGAAGGAGGCCTTTTGGCCCATCGTGTCCATGCTAGTCAGCAATGATCTGACTACACCAATCCCATTTTCCATTGCTTGGTCCATAGCCCTGGAGTCGATGGCAATGCAAGTGAATATCTAAATACTTCTTCAACGTTACAGGAGGTTCTGACACAACCACCCTTTCAGGCAGTGAGTTCCAGACTCCCACCATCCTCTGGGTGAAAAAATTTCTTCAATTCCTCTCTTAGCCTTCTACCCCTTACCTGAAATCTATTCCCCCTGGTTATTGACTCCTCTACTAATGGAAAAAGTGCCTCCCTATTCACCCTATCTATGCCTCTCATAATCTTATACATCTCTATCAGGTCCTTTCTCAACCTTCACTGCTCCAAGGAAAACAACCTCAATCTTTTAATCATAGCTCAGGCCCTCCAGCCCAGGCAGCATCCTGGTGAATCTTCTCTGCACCCTCTCCAGTGGAATCACATTCTTCCTAGAATATGGTGACCAGAACTGCATACAGTACTCCAGTTGTGGCCTAACCAGTGTTTTATACAGTTCCAGCATAACCTCCCTCATCTGGTATTCCACGCCTCGCCTAATAAAGGAAAGTATCCCATATGCCTTCTTAACCACCTTAACTACCTGCCCTGCTACCTTCAGGGATCTGTGGATATGCACACCAAGGTCCCTCTGATCTTCAGTATTTTCCAGGGTCCTACCATTCATAGTGTAACCCTTTGCCCTGTTAGCTGTTCTCAAGTGCATTAGCTCACACTTTCCAGGTTGAATTCCATTTGCCCAATTGTTCTGCCCAGAATTCTTTCTCATAACTTCCCCACCTCTGAGTTTAGACTGACCGGCCTGTAATTTCCTGGTGTATCTCTTCCTCCTTGTTTTCAATAATGGGACAACATTAGCAGTCCTCTGGCACCTCACCTGTGGCCAGAGAGGATTTGAAAATTACTGCCAGGGCCCCTGATATCTCTTACATTACCTCCTCCAACAGCAGCCTGTGATACATCTCATTTGGCCCTGCGTATTTATTCATTTAAAGCTGTTAAATCTGCTAGTACCTCCTCCCTCTCCAGGTTAATTTCCTCTGATATTTCACAGTCGTCCACCCTGATGTCTGCACCTGCGTTGTCCTTTTCCATCGTGAAGATCAACCCAAAGTATTCATTGAGGACCGAATAGTATCTCATCTTAGTAAAATTAGCCTTTCCCCAGTTTAGAACTTTTATTCCTGGCCCAACCTTATCCTTTTCCATAACTATCCTAAGTCTAACTGAGTTATGGTCACTATCTCCAAAATGCTCCTCTACTGATACGTCTTCCACCTGCCCAGGCTCATTCCCAAATATTAGGTCCAGAACGGCCCCCTCCCTTGTTGGGCTTTCTGCGTACTGGCTAAAAATGTTCTCCTGGATGCAACTTCAGAATTTTGCTCCCTTCCTACCTTGCACACTAAAATTATCCCAGTTAACACTTGGGTAGTTAAAATTCCCGACTATTACTGCCTTATTATTCTTACACTTCTGTGAAATTTGAATACGTAATTGATCCTGTATCTCTCCCTGACTGTTTGGGGGCCTTTACCACACACCCAACAGCGTGTTTGCCCCTTTTGTGTTTTTTACATCTATCCATATGGCCTTATTTGATCATCCTTCCAAAATATCAACTCTACTCGCTGCTATAATTGATTCCTTGATCAATATTGCGACCCCCCTCCCTCCTCTTCTCTCCCCCTCTCTATCCTGTCTGAATACCCTATAACCAGGAATGTTGAACTGCCAATCCTGCCTTTCTTTTAGCCAAGTCTCGGTCATAGCTGTGATATCATACACCACCTGCCTATCTGTGCCCTCAGTTCATCTGTCTTATTCCTCAGGCTCCTTGCATTAAAATATATTCTATTTAGCCTTGCTAAACTCACTTCTTTCTTATCTGGCCTATGTTTCCTCTGCTTTCCAGACTCACTTACTCGCGTTTTAACTTCTAATCCCATCTCAGCTTCTCTCCCCTCTGAACTACTTTTCAGGATCCCATCCCCCTGCCAATTTAGTTTAAATCCATCCCAACAGCATTAACAAACCTCCCTGTGAGGATGTTGGTCCCGTTTCTGTTCAGATGTAACCCGTCCAACTTGTACAGGTCCCACCTCCCCCTAGAAATGGTCCCAATGTCCAAGGAATCTAAAGCCCTCCCTCCTGCACCATCTCTCCAGCCACACATTCATCTGCTCTATCCTTCTGATCCTATACACACTACTGCGTGGCACCGGGAGTAATCTGGAGGTGACTGCCTTTGAAGTCCTGATTTTCAATTTCCTACCTAACTCCTGAATGTCTGCTTGCAGGACCTCATTTCTCTTTCTTCCTATGTCATTGGTCCCAATATGGACCACGACTTCAGGCTGTTTCCCCTCCCCCTTCTAAATGCCCTGCTGTCATTTTGTGACATCCTTGACCCTGACACCTGGGAGGCAACATACCATCCTGGAGCCACATCTACGCCCGCAGAAGCACCTGTCTACACCCTTCACTAATGAACCCCCTACCACTATTATCCTTCCACACTTCTTCCTCCCCCCGGGGCAGCTGGACCACCCACAGTGCCATAGCCTTGGCTCTGGATGGGCTCCACAGAGGAACTATCATTCTTAAGGTTTACGAGCCCTCTCTCTCAGGCGATTCCCTCACTACCTGCCTGGACCTCATCTCCTGTCTGGCGGTCACTCATTCCCTCTCTGCTTGCACTTCCTTAAGCTGCAGGGTGACCACATCCTGAAACGTTCTGTCCACGACCCTCTCAGCCCCGTGAATACACCGTAGTGCCCCCAGCTGCTGCTCAAGCACCAAAACCCGGAGCTCGAGTTGCAGGAAATGTGGAGGTACTTCCTGCACACATGGTCATCCAGACCATAAGACCATAAGACATAGGAACAGAAACTAGGCAATTCAGCCCATCGAGTCTGCTCCTCCATTTTTTCATGGCTGATAAGTTTCTCAACCCATTCTCCCGCCTTCTCCCCATAACCTTTGATCCCCTTACCAATCAATAACCTATCTATCTCAGTCTTAAATACACTCAATGACCTGGCCTCTACAGCCTTCTGTGGCAATGAATTCCATTGATTCACCACTCTCTGGCTAGAGAAGTTTCTCCTCATCTCTGTTCTAAAAAGTCTTCCCTTTACTCTGAGGCTGTGCCCTCGGGTCCTAGTCTCTCCTACTAATGGAAACATCTTCCCCACGTCCACTCTATCCAGGTCTTTCAGTAATCTGTAAGTTTCAATCAGATCTCCCCTCATCCTTCTAAACTCCAGAGTCCTCAAATGTTCCTCATATGTTAAGCCTTTCATACCTGGGAGCGTTCTCGTGAACCTCCTCTGGACCCTCTCCAGGGCCAGCACATCCTTCCTGAGATACAGGGCCCAAAATTGCTCACAATATTCTAAATGTGGTCTGACCAGAGCCTTATAAAGCCTCAGCAGCACATCCCTGCTTTTATATTCTAGTCCCCTCGAAATAAATGCCAACATTGCATTTGCCTTCCTAACTACTGACTCAACCTGAAAGTTAACCTTAAGAGAATCCTGGACTCGGATTCTCAAGTCCTTTTGCATTCCAGATTTTTGAATTATCTGCCCATTTAGAAAATAGTCCATGCCTCTATTCTTCCTACCAAAGTGCATGACCTCATACTTGCCCACGTTGTATTCCATCTGCCACTTCTTTGCCCATTCTCCTAACCTGTCCAAATCCTTCTGCAGCCTCCCCGCCTCCTCAATACTACCTGTCCCTCCACCTATCTTTGTATCATCTGCAAACTTAGCCAGGATGCCCTCAGTTCCTTCATCTAGATCATTAATGTATAAAGTGAAAAGTTGTGGTCCCAACACTGACCCCTGTGGAACTCCACTAGTCACCAGCCGCCATACTGAGAAAGACCCCCTTATCCCCACTCTCTGCCACCTGCCAGACAGCCAATCTTCTATCCATGCTAGTACCTTGCCTCTAACACCAAGGGCTCTTATCTTACTGAGCACCTCCTGTGCGGCACCTTGTCAAAGGCCTTCTGGAAGTCTAAGTAGATAACATCCATTGGCTCTCCTTTGTCTAACCTATTCGTTACCTCCTCAAAGAATTCTAGCAGATTTGTCAGGCATGACCTCCCTTGATGAAACCATGCTGATTTTGCCCTATTTTATCATGCACTTCCAAGTATTCTAAAATCTCATCCTTAATAAAGGACTGTAAAATCTTACCAACGACCGAGGTCAGGCTAATCGGCCTGTAATTTCCCCTCTTTTGCCTCACTCCCTTCTTAAAAAGGGGGGTTACATTAGCGATTTTCCAGTCCTCTGGGACCCTCCCTTACTCCAGTGATTCCTGAAAGATCACCACTAATGCCTCCACTATCTCTTCAACTATCTCCTTCAGAACTCTGGGGTGTAATCCATCTGGTCTAGGTGATTTATCCATCTTCAGACCTTGCAGTTTTCCTAGCACCTTCTCCTTGATAATGGCCACCATACTCACCTCTGCCCCCAGACTCTCTTGAACTTTGGGGATGTTACTCGTGTCTGCCACTGTGAAGACTGATGCAAAGTACCTATTCAGTTCCTCTGCTATTTCTTTGTTCCCCACTACTACTTCTCCAGCGTCATTTTCCAGTGGCCCAATGTCCACTTTTGCCTCTCTCTTAGCCTTTATATATCTAAAAAACTTGCAATCTTCTTTTATATTACTGGCTAGTTTACCCTCATATTTAATCTTTTCTCTTCTTATTTCTTTTTTAGTTGTCCTCTGTTGGTCTTTGTAGGTTCCCCAAACCCCTGTTTTCCCACTGCTCTTTGCCGCATTGTATGCTTTCTCTTTAGCTTTTACGCTGTCCCTGACTTCCCTTGTCAACCATGGTTGCCTCGTCCTCCCTTTAGTATGCTTCTTCTTCCTAGGGATGAATCTTTGCTGTGTCTTCCAAATTACTCCCAGAAACTCCTGCCATTGCTGTTCCACTGTCTTTCTTGCTAGGGTCATCTCCCAGTCAATTCTGGCCAGCTCCTCCCTCATGCCTCTGACCGCCAGGAACGTCTAGGATTTCCCACAAAGCACAGCGCATTTCTGTGTTTCCTGCCAAAGTGGATAATCTCACATTTCTCCATCCTGTATTCCAATTGCCAATCTTTTGTCCACATTCTTCGCCTCTCCAAATCTCCTTGAAGCATTTTTGTATCCTCCTCACAACTCACATTCCCACCTAGCTTTGTGTCATCAACAAACTTGAAAATATAACATTTAATCCCCACATCCAAATCAATGATATAGATTATGAATAGCTGAGGCCCAAGCACAGATCCTTGTGGTACCCCACCAGTCAAAGCTTGCCAAACTGAAATTTGTTCCTATTCTCTGTTTTCTGTCCATTAAACAGTTCTTAATCTATGCCAGTTTATCTATGGGGAGACAGTGGCATTCTGATATTGTCTGAAGAAAAGTCATATGGACTCGGAATGTTAACTTTGTTTTTCTCTCCACAGATACTGTTAGACCTGCTGAGCTCTTCCAGCATTTTCTGTTTTTTTATCATAAAAACCCATCTGGTTCACTGCTGTCATTTAGGGAAGGAAATCCGCTATCCTTACCTGGTCTGGCCTACACATGGCTGCAAACCCACAGCAATGTGCTTGACAATAGCCTAACAAGACACTCAGTTGTATCAATCCGCCAAAAAGTCTAAAAGGAATGGAACCAGATGGACCACCCGGCATCGACCTGGGCACTGGAAACAGCAACGACAATCTCAGCCCGGTCCATCCTGCAAAATCCTCCTTACTAACATCTGGGGGCTAGTGCCAAAATTGGGGTAGCTGTCTCACAGACTAGTCAAGCAACAGCCTGACAGCCATCCTCATGGAATCATATCTTTCATACCTTACAGATAGTGTCCCAGACACCACCATCACCATCCCTGGGTATGCCCTGTCCCACCGGCAGGACAGACCCAGCAGAGATGACAGCACAGTGATATACAGTCAGGAGGGAGTTACCCTGGGAGTCCTCAACATCGACTCTAGACCCCATGAAGTCTCACTGCATCAGGTTAAACATGGACAAGGAAACCTCCTGCTGATTACCATTTACCGCCCTCCCTCAGCTGATGAATCAGTGCTTCCTCCATGTTGAACATGACCTGGAGGAAGCACTGAGGGTGGAAAGGGCGCAGAATGTAATCTGGGTGGGGGACTTCAAGAATGACTTGGTAGCACCACTACTGGCTGAGTCCAAAAGGACATAGTTGCTAGACTGGGTCTGCGGCAGGCTGTGAGGGAATGAACAAAAGTGAAAAACATACTTGACCTCGTCATCACCAACCTGCCAGCCGCAGATGCAACTGTCCATGACAGTATCAGTAGGAGTGAATAGCGCATACTCTTTATGGAGACAAAGTCCCTTCTTCTCCTTGAGGATACCCCTGCATCGTGCTAAATGGGATAGATAGCGGGCAGGTCTAGCAACTCAAGACTGGGCAATAATGAAATGCTGTGGGCCATCAGCAGCAGCAGAATTGTTCTTGATCACAATCTGTAACCTCATGGCTTGCCATATCCTCCACTTACCATTACCACGAAGGCAGGCGATCACACCAGGTTCAATGAAGGGTGCAGGAGGGCATGCCAGGAGCAGCACCAGTCATACCTAAAAATGAGATGGCAACCTGGTGAAGCTATAACACAGGACTACTTGCAGGCCAAACAGTATAAGCAGCAAGTGATAGACAGAGCTAAGCGATTGCACAAAGAACGGCTCAGATCTAGGCTCTGCAGTTCTGCCACATCCAGTCGTCAATGGTGGTGGACAATTAAACAATTCACAGGAGAGGGAGACTTCACAAATATCCCCATCCTCAAAGATGAGGGAGACCAGCACAGCTGTATAAAAGGTAAGGTAGAAGCAATTGGTACAATCTTCAGCCAGAAGTCAGAAGTGTCGAGTGGATGATCCATCTCGGCCTCCTCCGGAGGTCCCCAGCATCACAGATGCCAGTCTTCAGCCAATTCAAGTCACTCCACATGATATCAAAAAACAGCTGAATGCACTGGATACTTCAAGGGCTATGGGCCTTGATAATATTCCAGAAATAGTACTAAAGACTTGTGCTCCAGAACTTGCTGCGCCCCCAGCCAAGCTTTTCCAGTACAGCTACAACACTGGCATCTACCCGGCTATGTGGAAAATTGGCAAGATATCTGCTGTACGCAAAAAGCAGGACAATTCCAACCCAACCATTACCGTCCCTTCAGTCGACCGTCATCAGTAAAGTAAATGGAGGGACCATCAACAGTGCTATCAAGCGGTATGAGCTTAGCAATAACCTGCTCACTGATGCCCAGTTTGGTTTCTGCCAGGGCCACTCAGCTCCTGACCTCATTACGGGCTTGATTCAAACATGGACAAAAGAGCTGAACTCCCGAGGTGAGGTGAGAGTGACTGCCCTTGACATCAAGGCAGTATTTGACCGAGTGTGGCATCAAGGAGCCCCAGCAAAACTGGACTCAAGAGGAATCAGGGGGGAAACTCTCCACTGATTGGAGTCATACCTAGCATAAAGGAAGATAGTTGTGGTTGTTGGAGGTCAGTCAGCTTAGTTCCAGGACATCACTGCAGGAGTTCCTCAGGGTAGTGTCCTAAGCCTAACCACCTTCAGCTGCTTCATCAATGATCTTCCTTCCACCATAAGGTCAGAAGTGGGGATGTTCGCTGATGATTGCACAATGTTCAGCACCATTCAAGATTCCTCCTATAATGAAGCAGTCCATGTCCAAATGCAGCAAGACCTGGACAATATCCAGGCTTGGGCTGACAAGTGGCAAGTAACATTCGCGCCACACAAGTGCCAGGCAGTGACTATCCCCAACAGGAGAGAATCTAACCATCACCCCTTGGATGGCATTACCATGGTTTAATCCCCCACTATCAACATCCTGGGGGTTACCATTGACCGGAAACTGAACAGGACTAGCCATATAAATACTATGGCTACAAGAGCAGGTCAGAGTCTAGGAATACTGTGGCAAGTAGCTCACCTCCTGACTCCCCAAAGCTTGCACAAGTCAGGAGTGTGATGGAATATTCCACACTTGCCTGGATGAGTGCAGCTCTAACAACACTCAAGAAGCTTGACACCGTCCAAGACAAAGCAGCCTGCTTGATTGGCACCACACCCACAAACATTCACACTCTCTAACACTGAGGCTCAGTGGCAGCAGTGTGTGCCACTGTGATGTGTAATATACCTTTAAGACAAGTTTTTTTTAATTCATTCAGAGGGTGTGGGCTTCACTGGCTGGGCCAGCATTTATTGCTCATCACCAGTTGCCCTTGAGAAAGTGGTTGTGAGCTGCTTTCTTGAACCTCTGTAGTCCATGTGGTGTAGGTACACCCACAGTGCTATTAGGAAGGGAGTTCCAGGATTTTGACCCAGCGACAGTGAAGGAACGGCGTTATATTTCCAAGTCAGGACTTGGAGAGGAATTTCCAGGTGGTGGTGTTCCCATCTATCTGCTGCCTTTGTCCTTCTAGACAATAGTGGGTTTGGAAAATGCTGTCAGAGGAGCCTTGGTGAATTTCTGCAGTGCAGTGTTGTAATATAAGATCACATTATCTTAATACCCAATAGCAGAGTAGCGTGAGCTACCTCCGTGAGAGAGTCTTGAGTTAGACACTGAAGAGTGAAGGCAGAGTTTTGAGTTGTGTTCAGTGAGCGTATTTTTACATACCCGAATCATGGGGAATATTAGCTGATTTAGAAGAAACTGATGACAAATTAAAAACTTACACAGGAGAGAACATACAAGTCTATGTAAGGTCACGGTACACTATGGAGGTCAAACAGTGAAAATTACCCTTGATGGTAGTAGCAGGCTGAGGACCAGACATACTAGGACAAAACCGGCTGAGGGCAATTAACCTTGATTTGTCACAGGGACTCCAAAAGAAAAGTGAAAACCTGTTGAAAGACCTTCACACACTGCCAGCTTCTCTCCTGTCTAACTATGTACCCCTGGAAAAGTATGAAGAGGAACAGAAAGTGTTCTGCACTTTTCTGAGTAAACTGAAGGATGAGTTGGCAGAGAAAACACGACAATGCTTGATTTTCCAGGAGGCAGTACATCAGTGCAAGAAAGAGATGGAAGAACTGGAAAATCAGCCAAAGAGGCTTTGGAGGCAAAAGTTGTAGATTTTTCTAAGAAGCAAACAGATGATGACATTCTGGAAAACTCAACTGCTGAGTTCACTCAAGTCAAGCTTAGATCTGAGATTAGTCTGGCCAATATGGAAGTTGAAAAGAAGGCCAAGAATAAAGACAGTGTCAGAAAGTAGAATGCCCATCGAAGTAAGACACAGAAACACAAACTCCCTCCCTAACAGCACTGTGGGTGTACCTACACCACATGCACTGCAGCGGTTCAAGAAGGCAGCTCACCACCACCTTCTCAAGGGCAACTAGGGATGGGCAATAAATGCTGGCCCAGCCAGTGAAGCCCACATCCCGTGAGTGAATGTAAAAGTTTGTGGGAAATCCAACACACTCCTGGCGGTCTGGATGACCACATGTGCAGGAGGTGTCTCCAACTGGAGCAACTCGAGCTCCGGGTTTTGGAGGTTGAGCAGCAGCTGGGGACACAACAAATGCTCGCCCAGCCAGGGAAGCCCAAGAATGAATTTTTAAAAAATCAAAATGGATGGATATATATGAAGTGAGGTCACCCACATATTCCATTACAATAGACAAGCTACGACAAAGTTTCGCAATTAATGGACTACCTGAAGTGCTATTATCAGATAATGGAACAGTATTCATGAGCACTGAATTTAACTGATTTACGAGTCTCAATGGTATTGTTCATGTGAAAACGTTTCCATACTACCCTTCTTCAAATGGACTCCCTGAGAGAGCAGTTCAGACGTTCAAATCTGGTGTGAAGAACTTATCTGGAGATTCGATTGCAACTAACTTAGTCTGCTTTCTTTTCCATTATAGAACCAGCCCTCAATCAGCAACAGGTGTCACATTTGTGGAATTGTTGATGAAGCCCCATCTACGATCGATACTGAGCCTAATTATGCCAAACTAGGTGGGGGCTAGATAGAAAAAAAGCAGGAAAGTCAGAAAATGAGACATGATTGTCACAGTCCAGACAAAACATTTAAATGTAGGAGAGAAAGTATTTGTGAAAAATTTTAGAGAAGGACCAACTTGGTTGTTTGGTGAAATAAGTGCAGTAATGCGATCTCTTTCCTACCACGTGAAAGGCGAAAATCAAGTAATAAGGAGGCAGGTGGATCATATAAGAGGAGAAACCAAATATGCAAAAATGATTCCATCAGTGTTCAAGACTGAATCGACATCTCCGGTTGAAAGAACTTAACTGAGTACAAATGTGTTTGAAGGGCCAACTGTACCTAAAGGAGTTGAAGAAACAGATTTACAGGTACCTGAAGAACCAGATGCTCAGATGACTCCAGTAAAGGAGTTTTCAAATTGATCTTCAGAAACTGCAGAGCTAAGACGTTCTATGCGAATAAGGAAATCCCCAGAGAGACTGACTTCGTAAATAATTGATCTGTGTGAATAACTTTATATGTTGAAAAAATTGTAAAATCTATTTTTCAGTAAAGAGGGAGGGATGTAGTTATCTGATGTGTAATATACCTTCAAGACAAATGTTGTAATGTAAGATCTCTGTGAGAGAGTCTTGATTTAGACACTGAAGAGTGAAGGCAGAGTTTTGAGTTGTGAGTGCACAAATGTAGCTGCTGAGTTTCACTTGTAAATTAACAGCATGTGTTTATCCTAACAATGATCTACTGATGTTCTCTGTCTCTGTACCAATTCAGCCACCCCAGAACAAGTGTGCAACCCGAATCCTTTAGCCCCAACATTCCAAGGGCACTGGATCCAACAGCCATCTACAAGATGCACTGTAGGAATTCACCAAGGCTCCTTGGATAGTGCCTTCCAAACCCACAACCACTTCCATCCAGAAGGACAAGGGCAGCAGACTTAGGGAACACCACCACCTGGAAGCTCCCCTCCAAGACACTCACCATCCTGATTTGGAAATATATTGCCATTCCTTCACTGTTGCTGGGTCTAAATCCTGGAATGCCCTCCCTAACAGCACTATGGGTGTGCCTACACCACATGGACTGCAGCGGTTCAAGAAGGCAGCTCACCACTACCTTCTCAGGGGATGGGCAATAAATGTTGGCCTAGCCAATGACACCCACATTCCATGAATGAATGAAAAAAAAATCCCCCCAATCCCATGTGCTCTAATTTTGTTGACTAACCTTTTGTGTGGGACCTTATCAAATGCCTTCTGAAAATCAAAATATAGCACATCCACTGGTTTCCCCTTATCTATTCTGCGTACTCTCCTTTGGGGTCACTGCATGGCCCACAAAGGCCCCTGATGTTCATGGCAATGGTGTGACCACCACAACATTCCTTTTGTATTTATTCATTCCTGGGTTGTGGACATCGCTGGCTAGGCAAACATACTTTTTGCCCATCCCTAAATGCCCTTGAAAAGGTGGTGGTGAGCCGCCTTCTTGAACTGCTGCAGTCCATGTGGTGTAGGTACACCCACAGTGCTGTTAGGAAGGGATTACTAGTCTGGTAACATTACCATTATGCCACCACCTCCTCCCAGACCTGTTGTTGGAGGAGAATGATGTGGTTGACTACAGAGAGTGGAGGAGGAAGCTAATCTGTCATACAGTATAGCACAGAGCAAATTTGGTAAGACATAGTTTAGTGTCTGCCATACATGATAGAATACATCGATACATTTCTATCGAAACAAAATGTCACAAACTAGGAGTAGGTGTTTATGTAGATAGCATGATTAAATTGTGCTGAGTTTGAATTATTAATCTTGTCCTTCACTTTCACCAAATCATAAATTCCCTTGACAAGTTTCTTTTGGAGTTCACACATTCTTTTTTTTCAGATCAATGTTGAACAATATTATAAATCCTGCAAATCAGTAACTTCAAAGTGCTACAGAAAAGAAGATGGACCATGTTTCTGTGGCGCTATTGCTGCATATAGCCAAGCATGTTGTCGACAAGGAATTATCATTGACTGGAGGAAACCAAACAATTGTCGTAAGAATTATCATTCTGTTGGCTCTAATTTCTCATTCCTCTTGTAGTTTTTGATGTTGTTCTATTATTTCTGGTCTTTATGATTCATTTCCTCTTAAATAATATGTCACAATTATCTTGCTACATAGTTGCTTAGCATCTCAGAATATTCTGCAAGTATTTTACTTTTGGAATGCAGTATTGTAATTGGGGCACTGTACCAGGAACACAAAAAGTAAGCATGCAGGTATAGCAAGCAATTAGAAAGGTATACACAAGAAGACAGAAGTCTTGTTACAATTGTATGGGGCTTTGTTCAGACCACCTGGAATACTGTGTGCAGTTTGGGTCTCCATATTTAAGAAAGGATACACTTTCATTGGACGTAGTACAGCAAATGTTCACTAGATTGGTCCCTGGGATGAGGGGGTTGTCTTATGATGAGAGGCTGAGTAAATTGGGTTTATATTCTCTGGAGTTTAGAAGAATGAGAGGAGATCTGACGTCAAGACACAACTGAAGGCACTGAATACTGCAAAGGCTATGGGCCCTGAAAATATTCCAGCAATAGTACAGCTTACCATACCCCTAGCCAAGCTGTTCCAGTACAGCTACAACACTGACACTATGTGGAAAATTGCCCAGGTATGACCTCTATGCAAAAAGCAGGACAAATTGTTTCCCTTGATGGAGAATTCTAGAACCAGGGAACATAGATTCAAGATAAGTGGCAGAAGCTGCAGGGGGGACATGAGGAAGAACTTTTTTATGCAGAGGATAGTGGGTGTCTGGAATTCGTTGCCCAAGTTGGTGGTAGAGGCAGAAGCTTTAAACTCTTTTAAAAAGTACCTGGATCTGCACCTAAGATGCTGTAAGCTGCAGGGCTATGGGCCGGGTGCAGGAAGGTGGGATTAGAAAGGGCACCTGGGTGTCCTCGGGCTGGCATGGACAAGATGGGCCGAATGGCCTCCTTCTGTGCTGTAACTTTTCAATGGTTCTGTGGTTCTATCTCATTGAAACAAACAAGGTAATGAAGGGGCTTGACAGGGTAGATAATGAGATGTTATTACCCCTGGCTGAGAAATCCAGATCATGGGTGCACGATCTCAGGATAAGGGTCTGATCAAACAGGAGTGAGATAATCATAGAATCACAGAATCACACAGTGCAGAAGAGGCCCTTTGGCCCATCGAGTCTGTACCAACATGTGAGACTCGTGTCACCTGACCTACCTACCTAATCCCATTTACCAGCCCTTGGCCCATAGCCTTGAATGTTATGAGGTGCCAAGTGCTCATCCAGGTACTTTTTAAAGGATGTGAGGCAACCCGCCTCCACCACCCTCCCAGGCAGCGCATTCCAGACCGTCACCACCCTCTGGGTAAAAAAGCTTTTCCTCACATCCCCCCTAAACCTCCTGCCCCTCACCTTGAACTTATGCCCCCTTGTGACTGACCCTTCAACTATGGGGAACAGCTGCTCTCTATCCACCCTGTCCATGCCCCTCATAATCTTGTACACCTCAAAATTTGTTCAGTGGAATTTTCCGTTCCAGAGACTAAGTACAATAGTGAGCGGGAAAAGCGGCACGTCTCCCGCTGGTCGGAATGACGGGTTTCCGTGCCGAATTGCTTGCTTTTCAGCCCATTGTATATGTATGAACATGTTCCATGTTGTGCCTCGTAGTGGGGCAGGCTGAAATTTGTCTGTGACGTCACTGGATCATCTTTCCGGGCGCCATATTTAAGCATTATTCACTCTCTACAGCCCAGGACTGGTCGTGGAGAGTGATGGCCCCCTAAGGAAAGCAGCTGACTACCCCCAAGTTTAGTGACAAAGCGCTGGAGGCACTTCTGGATGTGGTGGAGGCACACCGGGACATCCTTTACCCCAGTGATGAGAGACGGACGTCTACCAACCTCACCACTCTGGCTTGGGAGAAGGTCACCAGTGCAACCAGTGCCAACGCAGCCCTTGGAGAACCGCCATCCAGTGCAGTAAAAGGGTGAATGATCTCATCCGCTCCACCGAGGTAAGTTAACCTCCTCCTGACTCTCAACTCTCACTCTCTCAAGCCATCAGGTAATTGCAGGGTTATAGTCCACTGGAACTTCACACACGGCCAGCACAAGGGACATCATCATTGACTCTCCCTTACACATTTGACACCAGCTCTTCTCACATTCTGTGCAGCTGGCACCCTCAGCCCTGACACAGATCTATTCAGCACCCACAGAAGGCAGGTATCCTTATCACTTGCCTTAGCATCCATCCTGCTCACAGTGTGTCCATCTGTCTTTGTGCAGCAGAAGCTGATCCACAACAAAAGGGAGAAATCCCAGACTGGGTGGCGGGGCGGGGGGGATGTCTGAGCTCAGGCCCCTCAAAGAGTTTGAGGAGTGTGTGGCAGAGCTGGACAGTGAGGAATGGAACCGTGCCAGCACCAAGGGTGAGATTGGCATCTCCCAACCCAGTGAGGACCCGTCACCATCTCTCTGTCCAGCTGTCGAAACTGTGAGTGCTTTGTCATGCTGGACACTAGGCAAACAATTACTAACAATCTCATCTCTCTTTGACAAGAGCCAGCACGGATAGGAAAAGGGGCACTGGCAGCCAGCCCATCAGCCCCAGGTCCCGCACTACCTCAGATGAGGATCCAGAGGACCCACTAGATGAAGACCCATCACAGCATTCACCTCCAGCAGCACAAAGAGACACACCTCAGTTGGACCTAGTGGTAGAGCAGGCTCGGGGTCACAATCTGGTGAGCACAGCACAGATCCGGGTCCACAGCAGGCAGGGGCAGGGACATCCAAGGTCACTGGCACTTGGAGGTCTGATGGAGGCCAGGCTGCTGCTGAGTCCAAGTCAGATGATGAGCCTCTGGACTCGGCCCTAACACAGATGTTGGAGCTGCAAAGACAGACATGGAGAAATAGGCAGGGTTGTCAGATGAAGCTACCAGATTGCAACGAACAGTGGAGGAGTCCAAACACGTTCTGTCTGGTGTTGTTGCTTCAACATGCCAATGCACCGAGGTCAGCACTGATTGGATGGCAACGACCATGGAGACCTTGGCCCTGGACTTTGAGCCTGATCTGCGCCAGTACCTGCACTCCATTTCTCTAAGCATAGGTGAGATCCAGCAGTGGCTAAGCAACAGGGCAATGGGGCACCTCAACCTCACTCTAGGTGCCCCTTCTCTTCAAGGAGTCAGGCAGAGGCCCTCAGCCACCCACAGGGAAGAGGACCAGCAGCTGGACACCCAGGGCCGTCCACCCAGGTTACTCTGAGTGTGTCCAGCCGATCCCAATCCCCTCTGCCTGTGACCCCACCAGCTCCAGCTCCACAAGCTGAGGAGGGTGCAACTGCCCAACAGCAGGAGACCCCAAGCAGGCTGGGGCACACCAGGCCTTGGCCCTTCTGAAGTTACAAGCCAAGGTCATCCCAGACAACAGGGCATAGCAGTCAGCAGGTTGCCTCAACTCTGCTGTGGATGTCAGGGATGAACCAAGACATAGGGATAGGATGAGAAATATTAAGAAATAGCACAGATGTTCACTATTTGTATATTCTTTGCACATTTGTAAACACTCTTCCACTTATTCCATTTCTCATGTTTTGTATGCCTCTCCCTTCTGATGAAATGCTCTGTGGTCACTCAGGTGTCACTGATGCCCTTAACCACGCCCTCCCAGATGTTCCATCTGCTGCCTCACCTCTATGGTCTGTACAACCATCTCATTACAACATCTGTCCATTCCCTGCTCAGTAGCGACCTGGATGAAGCATCTGCTTCTGAGAACTTTGTGGTTGGCCAGGGCATTAATGAATCCTACCTCAGAGGCTCATGTCATGGTGCCTTATGAGTTCAGAAGTTGCAGGCTGCTTTAGTCCCCCCATGCTCCTGCATTGTAGAGTGATCAATCCTAGAGGATTTAATGGCAGTCCGCATGGAGTTGGTGCTTCTTTCATTGGCATCCATGCAGCCTCTGACAGGTTTGAGTGTGCTTGACTTCAGAACAAAAACCTGCAGCTCTTATGTAGTTCGGTGTGCCTGCAGCATTATCTCAGGTCCAAGTGTGCACCTGAACATCACTCCATTATTAGTCCCCACCTTCCCACCTCCATGATGCAGAGCTAGGGACCCTGCAGAAACAGGCTGAGCCTTGCAATTCCTGCCAAAGGATTACAAATGTGTGGCCTAGGATGTGAGTACAGAGGCCCCAGAAGGCTCACTTGGACGTGGGAAGATGTGGCACAGGGTCAGAACATGTGCCTACCATCTCGTGACATCAACACTCTGCCATCTCTCATATGGTCAATCAACATGGCAATGTGCTATCTACAATAACATCAGTGTGCCTGGTTTCAGTGTGCATATGTTAGACTGTTGGAGTGGAAATGTGGAGTCCTCAGATGGGATCAGAGTGAGGCTGCAATAGATCTGATGTGTGCTCTCTATTATCAACAATTTTGATCCTTAAGGCCCAGATGGAGTGTCAACATTTTTCTTTCAACAAAAGTGACAGTGAGGCACCACGGGATATTGGGAGACTGAAAACAGGGGCATGGAACACCTCATATATATCAGACAATGTATCTCCTGAACCTTACACAGTCCACTGAGAGGTGAGTGAACTGCTGTGTTGCATCCATCACTGAGAGTTACAGATGACTGCGTAGTGAGGATGTATGCAACGCTGGAGACTGAGTAGGATGAGGAGGCCTGAACTTTTGTCTTGCAGAATTGGTCGCCTGTGTGGAGAAACCCACAGGGCAGATTCACAACATACCCAAGGCTTGAAGGAGATAACCAATGAGTGATAATTGTTGTCCTTGAGATGCCTTGCAAGAATGCATGACTTGTACCAGGAGAGCAATAAGGATTGCAGTGCTGCTCCTGCGTCTTGAAGCCTGCCATAGGAATGTCGCCTGAATGTTTGCAGAGACTGCGGTCTCTAAACTCTGCCCATGGTCATCAAAGGTGCTATTGCAGTTATTATCCCTCTGAGAAAGGCCACATGTTCCTGAGGCTGCATTGCCTTCCAAGGATGAGGCCATCAGAAATTGGTGTGCTGCATTCACATGATGAGGACCACAACGATGGTGATTACATGGACCCAGCATGGAGGGCACAGGCTACTATGGGTTAATTGTCATTCTCCTCCTCCTGGAACCTGGGAGATTTAAGCATGTCATGTGTATGCCTGCCTCATCTGGCCCATGCCCTGGCCTCCTCCTCTGGAGCCATCTCCTCCTCACCCTCATCCAGATCGGCCCTCTCAGCATCGTCCTCATAGGAGAAGATCTCTCTTTCTGGCAAGACGTCCCTCCTTTGAAGCACCAGATTGTGTAGAGTGCAGCAAGCCACAATGCTGCATGAGACCCTCTGGGGATAGTGCTGGAGAGTTCCGCCTGACCTTGCCAGACGTTGGAAACACATCTTCAGGGTACCAATAATCTACTCGATCAATGACTATGTTGCAAAATGGGCAACATTGTACCTTTCCTCGTAGGCACTTTGTGGGTGCAGAATGGGTGTCATCAGCCACATCTTTAGTGGGTAGCCTTTGTTACCAAGGAGCCAACACTGGATGCACTGAATATCTGTGGCAGCTGGGAATGATGCAAGATGCATGAGCCTTGGGAGCTTCCAGGGTATCTTGCACATACCTGCACAAGGTTCAAGAGAGTCGGGGGGGGCAGAGGTGAGTATGGTGACCATTACCAAGGAGAAGGTGTTAGGAAAATTAGTAGGTCTGAAGGTGGATAAATCACCTGGACCAGATGGAATACACCCCAGAGTTCTGAAGGAGATAGCTGAAGAGATTGTGGAGGCATTAGTGGTGATCTTTCAGGAATCACTGGAGTCAGGGAGGGTCCCAGAGGACTGGAAAATCGCTAATGTAACCCCCCTGTTTAAGAAGGGAGTGAGGCAAAAGACAGGAAATTACAGGCCGATTAGCCTGACCTCAGTCGTTGGTAAGATTTTAGAGTCCATTATTAAGGATGAGATTTTAGAATACTTGGAAATGCATGATAAAATAGGGCAAAGTCAGCATGGTTTCATCAAGGGGAGGTCATGCCTGACAAATCTGCTAGAATTCTTTGAGGAGGTAATGAGTAGGTTAGACACAGGAGAGCCAATGGATGTTATCTACTTGGACTTCCAGAAGGCCTTTGAGAAGGTGCCGCACAGGAGGTGCTCAGTAAGATAAGAGCCCATGGTGTTAGAGGCAAGGTACTAGCATGGATAGAAGATTGGCTGTCTGGCAGGAGGCAGAGAGTGGGGATAAGGGGTTTTTTTCTCAGGATAGCAGCTGGTGACTAGTGGAGTTCCGCAAGGCTCAGTGCTGGGACCACAACTTTTCACTTTATACATTAATGATCTAGATGAAGGAACTGAGGGCATCCTGGCTAAGTTTGCAGATGATACAAAGATAGGTGGAGGGACAGGTAGTATTGAGGAGGCGGGGAGGCTGCAGAAGGATTTGGACAGGTTAGGAGAATGGGCAAAGAAGTGGCAGATGGAATACAACGTGGGCAAGTGTGAGGTCATGCACTTTGGTAGGAAGATTAGAGGCATAGACTTTTCTAAATGGGGAGAGAATTCAGAAATCTGGAGTGCAAAGGGACTTGGGAGTCCTAGTCCAGGATTCTCTTAAGGTTAACTTGCAGGTTGAGTCGGTAGTTAGGTAGGCAAATGCAATGTAGGCATTTATTTTGAGAGGACTAGAATATAAAAGCAGGGATATGCTGCTGAGGCTTTATAAGGCTCTGGTCAGACCATATTTAGAATATTGTGAGCAATTTTGGGCCCCGTATCTCAGGAAGGATGTGCTGGCCCTGGAGAGGGTCCAGAGGAGGTTCACGAGAACGATCCCAGGAATGAAAGGCTTAACATATGAGGAACGTTTGAGGACTCTGGGTCTATACTCGATGGAGTTTAGAAGGTTGAGGGGGGATCTGACTGAAACTTACAGAATACTGAAAGGCCTGGATAGAGTGGACGTGGGGAAGATGTTTCCATTAGTAGGAGAGACTAGGACCCAAGAGCACAGCCTCAGAGTAAAGGGAAGACCTTTTAGAACAGAGATGAGGAGAAACTTCTTTAGCCAGAGAGTGGTGAATCTATGGAATTCATTGCCACAGAAGGCTGTGGAGGCCAGGTCACTGAGTATATTTAAGACCGAGATAGATAGGTTCTTGATTGGTAAGGAGATCGAAGGTTACGTGGAGAAGGTGGGAGAATGGGGTTGAGAAACTTATCAGCCATGATCGAATGGTGGAGCAGACTCGATGGGCCGAATGGCCTAATTTCTGCTCCTATCTTTTATGGTCTTATGGTCTAATCTGCTTCTGGTGGTTTCAGACCAGCTGCACATTTAGTCAGTGGAACCCCTCCCTGTTAATGAATTGTAGTGGCTACTGCCCGGGAGCTCTTAAAGCCACATAAGTGTGGTCTATGATAACCTGCATCTGTAGGAATCCGGAGATAGATGTGGTGTGGTCTATGATAACCTGCATCTGTAGGAATCCGGAGATAGATGTGGTGTGGTCTATGATAACCTGCATCTGTAGGAATCCGGAGATAGATGTGGTGTGGTCTATGATAACCTGCATCTGTAGGAATCCGGAGATAGATGTGGTGTGGTCTATGATAACCTGCATCTGTAGGAATCCGGAGATAGATGTGGTGTGGTCTATGATAACCTGCATCTGTAGGAATCCGGAGATAGATGCAAATCCCACTGCTTTTGCAGCCTGGCTGCTTCATCCACGGAGAGCTGCATGTGATTGTGTGCCTTGCTAAATAGGACATCCATAACCCCTCAGATACATTTGTGAGCAGATGCTTGAGAAATCCCTCATAAATCCCCAGTGGAGCCCTGGAATGTGCCACTCGTGGAGGAGTTCAAAGTGGTGGTGACTTTGAGAGCAAGGGATGGCCTCCCAGTCCCTGTGGTGTCAACTCCTCCTGGAGAATGTGGCGGATGTGAACCACCATATTCTTTGACATGCAAAGGAATCACTTTTTCTTGCTCATCTGGGGGAATGAAAGGCATTTTCTGTACACCTTTTGTCTTGCCAGGCACCTATACACAATGTACCTGGCAGCCTTCAGTTCTGGGTGTTGAGCGGGCCCTGCTGGCCCTTGATCACCTGGGTGAAGATCTTGCCTTTGCCCAGCCTGGCAGTGATGGACCCTTCTTCTTCTCCTCTTTTGTTGCCTGAATGCCAGGATTGCCTGCTCCATCCATCATGTCCTCATAGTCATCACTGCGGAAACAATGAACAGAAACATGAATGAACATAATGCTGCAATGTTCACCTTACATTTGCTAACTAAGGTGTCTGTGTGGAGCCCATGGGTTCCTATCATCCCGGCCATTACACCCACCCCCCCATCCTCTCTGACCCAAACGACATGCATTTGACAGGGCTTTGACACAAGGCATTGGATGTCACTGAGTTCTTCCAGGTGACAGAATCTCACTCAGGGCACTGTCAGATTGCATCCTTTGGATTACACAGAAGCCCAAACTTGCAATCGCTGTGTGATAGTTTTAGGGGGTTGGTGGTAGCGGGGATGAGGGGAAAGGGTGGGATCACAAACTGAAAGTGCCAGCTGCAAGATTTGGAGGTCATAGGGCCATTAGACAGATACATTTTGGCTCGTGGCTTCTTTTCAATTGGTTCCTTCTGACCCTTTTCCACAAGAGGGACAAAGGGGCTTTTCAAGTGGAATCCTACAAATGCCCCAACCGGGTTTAAACTCTCGCATGAATGCGCTGCACAGGATAAGGTGCCACATTCCCTAAATTGGCTTTTGACTGTTTCTAACATGTCTCAGCTGTGCCTTCCTCTCCATTTGGTAAAGTGGAAATTAATCAGTTACCCCTTCAATTGGCCCAAAGTGGTCGACTCCTCCCACAAGCCCAGAGAAGGCTCCCCTGGCATTTTTTTTCCCATACTTGTTTTACCACTATGTCTTTGGATTAGCTTGAAAAATAGTGGTACTTGGCCAGCTTCCCTCACCAACCATCCACCCCCCGCGCACCCCTACCCCCCACCCCAACACCATGACTATCAAGATCCCTCCCATCGTGCTGGAAGAGCATCATGTTCAGGTTTCCCTCTCTCCAATCACTTTCCTTCCTCCCCCTCACATCCTTCAGCCCACTGTGATTGCTGTTTATATCCTAGTCACCCTCTTCAACCTTTTGATATCACTATCTCTATGCCCCATGCTGACATGATCTCCATGCATCTTGAGGCCTTCTGCACTGTGACATCCCCCACAACCACCACCCCCCCCAACACCCATGAGACCATCGAGTGCCCATTCCAACATCCTCTTCCCCATCTACAGGCCACAGATGCCTCCCCCACCTGTCATTGTGCCATGTGCAGCCCAGTATGAAGACAGCAACCCCCAGGCCCAACATGTGTGAGGGAATGACCATGCCCTGCACACCATGCTGGGTACGACTGACAAAGGACTGACAGGCCCTCCCCCTCCCTGGACTGGGACCAGTACAGGCATGCCAAGCACAGCCCTCTAAATTGTGGCAGGGACCCACAGGACTGAATAGATACATTACAACGAGAAAGAAAAATTCCAAGGGGAGGGCTCACCATCCGTGGTTAACAAAAAAGCATATAATTGCACAAAGATGGCTGGCAAATAAGAAGATTGGACGGAATATAAGTAACAGCAAAGAATAGCAAAAAGATTAAAAAGGAGGGAAAAATTAGTGTACAAGAGAAAGCTAGCTACACATTTCAAGATGGATAGTAAGAATTCCTATAGATAGTTAGATAAGAAAACAGTGTACATTGGTCCGATAGAAACTGAGGGTGGGATTTTCTGCACCCGCCTGCCGCTGGGATCTTCCGTTCCCGCCACAAGTCAATAGACGTCTGGCTGGGACACCGCCTCACGCAGCAGCAACTCCCACCCGCGATGGAGCCAGAAAACCCCGGCCTGAGTCTGGGGAATTAATAATGGAAAATAAGGAGACGGCAGATGAATTGAACAGATATTATGCAAAGATCTTCACTATAGAGGATACAAGTAATATCCCAGAAATAGCTGTAAATCAGGAATTGGAAGGGAGCTTCTCCAGCTGCCTAATTGCTTTGTAGTGTGTTATTGCTCAGGGAATCTCCACGCTGCAAACAAAGTGTTAATACAAGGAGATTCATGTGGGATTAGTCTCGCATGAATGCGCATCATTGCTTCACTTTCCTGATCCCCTGCGTTGTTATTGAAAGGCTCCTAACATGTCTCAGCTGTGTCTCTCTCTCCTCATTTGGGAATGCACAGTTCAGTTGGGTGCCCCTTTAATCGCTCCCCCAGTGCAGTGCACCTGCCCTCCAATTGGCCCGCAGAACTTCTCATAGACTCATAGACGTCTACATCACAGAAGGAGGTCATTCGGCCCTTGGTGTCTGCACTGGTCAACAAAGATCTGACTACACTAATCCCGTTTTCCAGCTCTTGGCCCATAGCCCTGGAGGCTATGGCAACGCAAATGAATATCTAAACACTTCTTAAAAGTTACAAGTGTTTCTGACTCAACCACCCTTTCAGGCAGTGAGTTCCAGACTCTCACCACCCTCTGGGTGAAAATATTTCACCTCAGCCCCCCTCTAAGCCTTCTACCTCTCACCTTAAATCTATGCCCCCTGGTTATTGACCCCTCTGTTAATGGAAAAAGTGCCTTCCTATCCACTCTATCTATGCCCCTCATAATCTTACACACCTCTATCAGGTCCCCTCTCAACCTTCGCTGCTCCAAGGAAAACAACCCCAGCCTATTCAATCTTTCCCCGTAGCTCAGACCCTCCAGGCAGCACCCTCTCCAGAGCAATCACATCCTTCCTATAATGTGTTGAACAGAACTCCACACAGTACTCCAGTTGTGGTCTCACCAGTGTTTTATACAGTTCCAGCATAACCTCCCTGCTCTGGTATTCTACGCCTCGACTAATAAAGGCAAGTATCCCATATGCCGCCTTAACCACCTTATCTACCTATCCTGCTACCTTCAGGGATCTGTGGATCCACATAAGGTCCCTCTAATCTTCAGTGTTTTCCAGGGTCCTACCATTCATAGTGTAATCCCTTGCCTTGTTAGCCCTCCCCAAGTACATTACCTCACACTTTTCCGGGTTGAATTCCATTTGCCACTGCTCTGTCCACCTGACCAGTCCATTGATATCCTCCTGCAGTTTACAGCTATCCTTCTCACTATTTACTACCCAACCAATTTTTGTGTCATTCGCGACATTTAAGTCCAAATCATTTATGTACACCATAAACAGCAAGGGCCCCAGCACTAAGCCCTGCAGAACCCCACTGGAAACAAACTTCCAGTCACAGAACCATCCCTCTACCATCACCCTCTGCTCCCTGCCTCTCAGCCAATTTTGGATCCAATGTGCCACTTTGCCTTGGATCCCATGGGCTCTTACTTTCTTTCCTAGTCTGCCATGAGGGACCTTATCAAATACCTTGCTAAAGTCCATGTAGACCACATCAAATGCATTACCCTCATCAACACTCCTGGTTATCTCCTCAAAAAATTCAATCAAATTTGTCAAACACAACTTTCCCTTAACAAATCCATGCTGACTATCTCTGATTAATCTGTCTCTCTCCAAGTGCAGATATGTTCTGTCCCTCAGAATTCTTTCTAGTAACTTCCCCACCACTGAGGTTAGACAGATTGGCCTGTAATTTCCTAGTCTATCTCTTCCTCCCTTTTTTAATAATGGGACAACATCAGCAGTCCTCCAGTCCTCTGGCACCTCACATGTGGCCAGAGAGGATTTGAAAATTACTGCCAGGGCCCCCGATATCTCTCCCCTTGCCACCCTCAACAACCTGGGATACATCTCATGCTGGCCTGTGGATTTATCCACTTTTAAGACTGCTAAACCCACTAGTACCACCTCTCTCTCTATGTTAATTTCCTCCAATATTTCACAGTCCTCCACCCTGTGTTGAGCTCTCACTGCCAGGCCAGTTTGAACCCTCCCTGTGTGAGTGTGGAAACCCTTCCCAGCATCCTGGAGGAGTTTAATGTTCAGGTTTCCCTCCCTCCCTCCAAGAACCTTTCAATCCTCCCCCTGCATTCTTTCATCCCATCATGATTGTGGTGGGTATCCCTTTGTTAACCCCTGAATATTTTGTAGTGGATGTGCTTATGCCCCATCTGGACCGCACCTCTTCCCATCTTGAGGCCACTTTCACAGTTAAGCATATACCCCCTCACATACCCACGGATAACCCCACAATGCCTTTTCCCGTGTGTAGGCTGCAGACACCTCCTCTGACAGAGTGTGCCAGTCAGTATCCGCGGCCCGGTATGATGCCAGAAACCCCCGGACCGAGGTACGTGATGTTACGACAATGCCCTGCGCACAACATGCTGGCACTACTGAGACTGGACTGACAGGCCCTCCCCTCCCTGGACTGGGACAAGGACAGTTTTTGCAAGCTCAAGAATGTAAACTGAAGTGCTTCTTCATTCAGCGCTCCTCCCATTCTGGCCCCAAGTGCCTTATGTCACCCTGTAACATAGTCTCTCACCATCCTGATGCTGTGCATGCCAACCCCCACAACCTCCTCCCCCAGTCATATGTCTGAGTGCAACCTTCCCCACTCAAAGCCCCTAGTACAGCCTTAGCCTTGCAGCCACTTCCCATACCTGAGGCCAGTTTCCCCCCCTTCCCCAGTGCAGCCCTAAACCTGCAGCCCATTACTGCTGATCCGGTAGGTAGAGACTTGCCCCTCATACCCCCCTGAAGGTGAAAGGGTGATACCAGTGAAGCCTGGCACTGATTAACGCGAGTGCTGCACAGTTCAAGCTAAGTGAACGAACCTCAAAGTCACGAGTGAAGTGCAGGCCACCAGGTGCATGTTGATTATATCCCATTGTGAAACACATCAGTCTAATGCATACCGACGTGCCTGGATGATCCATCATGGGGGGTTGATTCCAGAGAGGAGTCCTTATAATGAGATGCAAATATATTGAAATGACTTTCCCAACATGCATGGTGGGAAACACGGGCCACCATTGAAGGTGCAGTGCACAATTGCAGCCTGGCTTTATCACAATGTAAAACCAATTTTTGGCCTATTCGCGATATCTTCTGCTCCCGCCTGCCACGAACAGGGGTGGAAAATCATGGCCTAGGGGTCACTGCTTAAAAATAAGTGGTTGACCATTGAAGACAGAGGTGAAGAGAAATTGTTCCTCTCAAAGTTTCCTGAGCCTTTGGAACTCTCTTCCTCAAAAGACGGTGGAAGCAGAGTCTTTGAATATTTTTAAGGCAGAGATAGATGGATTCTTGATAAGCAATGGGGTGAAAGGTTATTGGAGGTAGGCAGGAAGTTTCAATCAGATCAGCGAAGATCTTATTGAATGGCAGAGCAAATTTGAGGAGCCAAGTGGCCTCCTCCTGCTCCTAATTTGTATGTTCGTATGACTGACTAAGCTTTCTGGCCCCAGCTCCCTCGTGTGCTACTGCCCAGGACTGCCTAAGTTTTCTGGTCTGTGTGCACCCTTCCCCAGTCCTCCCGACCTCATGTGCCTTCATGTACTCTTCCCCAGTCTTCACCAGCCCCTGCAGCCAAGCCTTTGCCCTCCAATCCCCTCCCTTGCCTCTGTCTTGTCTCAGCTTCCCCTCCACCCTCAGTCAAGCCTTTTTCCTTCAGGCCTCGTTCCTTGTCTTCCTCCCCTGCCTCCCCACTGGTCTGGAATGTTAGCCTTAGCTCAGAGACCCCCATGCCTCCCCACTGGTCTTGTCCGCACAGCCTGGCACGGAGTTGGAGCAATCGTGAGAACAGCACAATGAAAGATGGGCAGAGTAACCTCAAGGTCACGAGTGAAGAGGTGCTCACCAGGTACATGTCATGTATTATCCGGTTGAGATTCGTGCCAGTCTAATTAGCCGCCGGTGTGGCCCTCTGATCTGGAGTGGGGGCCTGATTCTGGCTAGTAACTTTTACAATGAATATTCATGATAATTAAATGAATGAAAATACGGTTCTCAACATAGTGCAAAAGTAGGGAGTGGACAATCGCTGGCAGGAAACCGACTTTTGGCCCTCGTCCACATTTTACCATCCGGCCCACCATGACACCTGCCACCGACGAGACCGGAAAACCCCTTCCCTTGACTCAAAGAGCGGTGAGTCCTTGAAATTCTCTACCGCAGAGGGTTGTGGATACACCATCATTGAATATATTTAAGGCTGAGATAGACATTTTTGGTCTCTCAGGGAATTAATGAATATGAGCAGTGGGTAGGAAAGTGGAGTTGAAGCCTAAGATCAGCCATGATCATATTGAAAGGCAGAGCAGTCTTGGTGGGCCGTATGGTCTTCTCATGCTCTTATTTCTTATGCTTTTGTGTTCTTATTGCTTCTCAATGTAACTAATTTCAGGATAAGTTGCTTCTTAGGATATTCTTCACTCAAAGGGTTGGAATTTTGGGGAGGGTTGCGGATACTCATTCATCAAGGCTGAGATATTCAAGCCTGAGACTGAATCAAAAGGAATCCAGAGATATGGGGATCAGACTGGGAAGTGGAGGTTGAGAATCTTGATCCAATTGGGTGGGATTTTCCCCTCCATGGGCTAAGTGCAGTGGGGGGAGGCCCGAGTATCTGCCTCCCACATCATTAAATATGCATCAGCTGGAAACACGCCAATTACCCGGCGGGCGGTCTGTGATTCGCCCATCCCAGCATGACCTCAGCTGATCCTCGCTCCAGCCGTCATCATTAAACCACACCCACACGCACATCTTTCAAGGTCTGCAGCCTAGGATTGCTCCAGGTGAGAGACGGCCCTCAAAAGCAGGGAGAGTGCAGTCCAAGTTTACTGAGGCCCCACTGGGTCACCTTTTGGACACTGTCATGGCCTGCTGTGCCCTCCTCTACCCTCAGGATGGTTGGCGGAGGTGCAACAAGGTCGCCAACCCAGCTTGTGACGAGTTGCCTGTGGGTGGTAACAACCACCTCAGCCCACAGGAGAACAGTGTATCAGTGCCACAAACAGGGGGTGGGAATAAATGGGTCTTTTTCCAGAGGGGTGGGGGTATATCCTCGGTGCATCGGGAACTTCGTTTTAACATTTTTGCATGTCGTTATAAGGTCTTCTCACCGGAATAATCCCCTCCGTGCATCAAGCAGAGCTTGCAGGAATCAGTGGCAGATTTCGCAGTTGGCCTTACATCATTTTCAGGGGGGCATCACAGGCAGGTCTCTACCTACCAGACCAGCGGTGAGGCAGGGGTGACTTTTCCATGGGCTGCAGGGCTAGGCCTGTACTGGGGAAGGGGGCAAATGGCCTCAGGCAGGAGAAGGGGCTGCAGGGCAAAGGCTGCACTGGGGAAGGGGGCAAATGGCCTCAGGCAGGAGAGGGGCTGAAGGTCAAGGCCTATACTGGAGGTTACAAGTGGTGAAGGTTGCGCTCAGATATGTGACTGGGGGAGAGTGAATGGGGGGCCTATGTTGAACAATGTAAGTGGCCTCAAGGTGGGGATAGATGAGGTCTATCACACGGGCCATTGGAATTTCCACTTCAAAATGTTCAGGGGCTAGCAAATGGATGTGCAATGGGATCAAAAAATACAGGGGGTGGATGGAGAGGTTGTGAGGGAGGGAAACCTGAACATGAAGCTCTTCCAGGATGAAGGAAGGGGTTCCATACTCACACAGCAAGAGTCCAAGCTGGTCTGGCCGTGAGAGTTCTGCACCACCATCTCCTAACCTGCAGCAATGGCGCAGTACAAAATTAAAATAAGGAGAAGCTCTGTTGCTGAGGGATCTGCGGGTGGATTGGAGAGCAGCTGTATGCACTGGTGAGGGAGGGGGGCTGATTAAAGTGGCACCCGACTGAACTGTGCATTCCCAAATGAAGAGAGAGGCAGAGCTGAGACATGTTAGGAACCTTTCAATGACCGTGCAGGTATCAGGAAAGTGAAGCAATGATGCGCATTCATACAAGACCAATCTCACAAAGCGCGGTAATCGATCTCCTTGTTTTAAACCCTTGTTCGCACCATGAAAATTTCCCAGAGTAATAATGAACTCCAGAGCAAACGGACAAATGGACAAGCTCCAGAAGTGTGTTAGAAAGTTGACGCTGAACAGTTCACTGAAGAGAAGCCTCAGGTGCTCCTCAAATAATCTCATTTCCTGAATAAATATTTACCATCATGCTTATTTCCAGTAGTGTAGTATTAGAGTGCAGTGCATGGGGCTCTCAGCGCCTGGGCTGAAAGCAGCACATCCAAGTCCCTAGCCAAAGCAATCTCATAGCAGTCAGTCATGTTGGGGTGTGGGGTTTGGAGGGGGAGCCTTGATACACACTCTGCACTAACCATCATTTCAGGGGCAAGTACTCTCCCACATGGGAACAAAGCACTTGAACCCACATTCACTGATGGGTCATTGAGAGAAAGAGGACCTTTGGAGACTAATGCTGACACTTGTATGTTTCTCATTGATACTGCAGAGGGGGGACCACCAGGAAAATGGATCTGGTCATTCATATTTGCCACATTCTCTAGGAATTGGCGCCATGGGGTCTGGGAGGGCATCCATTGTCAGTGGCTGTGAAAGTAACGGCTGCTCTGAATCTCTACACCAGTGGCTCCTTCCAGGGCTCCACTGAGGAACTGTGTGGGATCCCTCAAGTATCCACGCACAAATGCATACATGAGGCTACAAATACCCTTTTTGCCAGGGCTCACAATTACGTAAACTTCGACAGAGATCGAGTAAGCCAGAACACCAGAGCACTGGGCTTTGCTGAGATTTCCAGATTCGCACAGGTGCAGGATGTCATCGACTGCACTCGTGGCTATAAAAGCTTATTGGCAACAGGCACTGCAATACATAAACCGGAAATGTACAACTGGCCTGTGACCAAAAGAAATTTACCGTGCAAGTTTGCACCAGATTCCAAGGAAGTGACCACAACTCATACATCTTGAGTAGGTCACAGATCCCGGATATCTTCGAGGGACCACACAGGATCCAGGGCTGGGTCCTCAGTGACAAAGGGTACCCACAAAGGACCTGACTGATGACACCCATGCGGCGGCCTCAGACTCCTGCAGAAAGAAAGTATCACAAGAGCTCATGCCGAGCATTGGTGGAGCACACCATCGGGATTCTAAAGATGTAGTCCCGACACCTGGACAGATCTGAAGAAGCACTCCAGTACAGAGGGTCTCACAGACCATCGTGGTTTGCTGCACACTGCACAACCTGGTGGTGCCAAAGGGGGAGGACTTGCCCAGTTGAAGAGATGGAGGAACTGTACGTCTGCTCCAATGAGGAGGAACTTGAAGGGGATGAGGGTGATGTGTTTGAGGAAGCCGAGGCTGCAGGGGAAGAGGCCATTGCACGGGCCAGATGAGGCAGGCATGTGCATGGAGCCCTGAGAGCCACCACTAGCAAGATAACGAATTGCAGTGGGTATCCTCTTGGACAAGTGCCCTCCATCATGGGCCAACATGAACACCAGTGTTGCTATTGCTCTCATTTCGCCCAAGCACTTCAATATGAGAGTGAATAGTTACACATCAGACTCACATTATCCTGATCCTTTGAAGGATGGTGAACCCTCAGTATCGTGTGTCCTTGCTGAGATGGGGTGCTAACTGGGCGATGGCATCCTGCCATCAGACATCAGAAGGTGCAGTCTTTTCTAGCATCTCTCCAGCATCCCAATCACAGCGGCAGCCTACAAGAGGCAGGACTGTACTGCTATCCTCAGTGGGCTTGTAGCTGTATACTTTCAATGTGACAAGACTCCCCAAGGAGATCCATCTCAAGCAATGGAACTACACGCTGTCTCTAACATCGATGGTGAATCTGTTAAGTCACACTTGGGACAAGGCAGCCAATGAAGTCCTGTTGCCGTGAATGCGTTTAAAGATGACTCAATCGTCTATGGTGCATTCTTCCAAATCACACTGACATCTGGCACCTCAGTTAGGGACCCTGGGCTGCATTTATCCTCAGCTTGATAATGATGTGGACCACATGAGCATGTCAACATCAAACGCTGGCCTGCCACACACACACATTGTGTCCTCATGGCCAGGCCTGCTACTTGCCAAGTCCAAAATGCACACACACCATGAAGCCTTCAAGGGCACATGTCATTGCTAATAAAGAGCACACTTCAGCTTCAGTATATCCTCTCTCCTATCCATTGCTCCCCTATACATTGTCTAAAGCAAGCATGTGCACTTCCAGGGCCTGTTCAAAGGCTCTATTGGCCACCAGAAATCACCATTTGGAATTAGCATCAGTGACCTTGGCGAGTGCTCAGGCGAGAGACGCATAGCGCTGCATCCCTAGTTTGTGACGAGACCCATGCCCCCACAAGGCACATAACTGCAGGGTGAGAGACACTCAAGCTTGGACACCTGAGTGCTGGCACAATGATGCAGCTGAGAGGGGCCAAGCTTCATCATCTAGAGGTGGCAAGGTGCTCCCACTTATTAGTCAGCTTAGCAAATGTACTCTGAAAGTGGAAACGCAGTTGGCTGACAGCAGCTCTCATGAACTCTAAGTATGGGCTCATAGCATGAAAACCCTGCCAAGGGACAGAGAGCACAATATATGAGCCTTTTCCATGCATGAACACATCTCTCCTTGAAATCACACCTTCACCTTAAAGAATGCAGGCGAGATAGGAAAGCACCTCTTCTTCAATCTTACACAGTCAAGAATGAAGATGGCATGGACCCTGCAAAGCATGTGAACAAAGTTCATTCCACAAGCACACTTAACATTAAGGTGGTTGGATTAGTGATATGGAGAATGATCTGGAAAATGGTCACACACTGTAGTGATGTGGAAGCACACTGCACAGACGTGAGGCCTGTGATAGCGACATCTGCTATAAGTGGGAGGAGGGGCCAAGGTATCAACCTGATTGACAGCAACACAGCTCATGATAAGAAGAAGGCATTCACAAGAAGAGATGTGAAACGATTGTGATTCCATTTACATTTGTGTACATCATATACATGTTGTTAAAACCCATGACACCACAGTGCTCCTAAATCTTTTTAACTTTCCTAACCCTACTGCTGCATCTTGGTGCTTCCCCGATATCCACAGCAGATGTGGAGGCAGCCTGCTGACTGCTACGCCCTGTCTGTGATGACCTTGGTGGGCGTCCTCTGGTGGGCTGAGACCTGGAGGGCCCCGGCCTGCTTTGGGTGTCCTGCTGTGGGACAGGAGCACTCTCCTCGTCCTGTAGAGCGGGAGATAATGGGGTCACAGGAAGAGAGGATTTGGATCAGCCGGACACTCCTCGAGTCACCTGGGTGGATGGCCCCAGGGTGACCAGATGCTGGTCCTCCTCCCTACGGGTGTTCAAGGTCCTCACTGAGTTTGAAAACTGTGCCATAGAGCTGGCCGGAGAGGAGGCCGACCGTGCCTGTGCCCGTGAGGTGGGGCTGTGCCACGTGAGGATCCTGCACCAGTTATCCATCAAACAACCATACTGCGAGTGCTTAGTCCTGTTTTAGAGTCGCCTACCATGCACTAATTATCTCACCTTTCTTTCGTAGGCCCCCCCTGGAAAGCTCCCAAGGGCAGCCACAAGCCAGGCCCTCAGCTCCAGCCCTAATGACACAGCGCTCGCCCACACCCTCCACAGGCACAGAGACATACTTCTCAGTGGGACCTAATGAGAGAGCAGGCTCGGGATCACAATCTGGTCAGCACAACGCACAACCTGTTCCACAGCAGGCAGAGGCAGGTACATCCAAGGTTGCTAGCACTCGGAGGACTGCTGGAAGCCAGGGCTCTGCTGAGTCCAAGTCAGATGATGAACCTCCAGACTTGGTCCTAAATCAGTTGATGGAGCTGTAGCGATAATGCGATAAGGGATCGTCAAGGAGGGATGACAGCTGCATTCCTTAAATTGCATTGGATGATGGAGGAGTCCATCCGCCTTCAGTATGTGGTGATAAGCGCCAGCATGCCAACGCACCAAGGTCAACATTAGCAGGTTGGCTGCTGCTGTGGAGACCTTGGTCCAGGACATCCGTCCTGCACTGTTGCAAGAGTAGCACTCCATCACTGTAGCCCTTAGCTGCATCCATCAGTAACTATGCAAGAGGGGGTCAGGGCACCTATATCTCATTCCAGTTGCCCCTTTTGTGGCACCTGGAGTGAGGAAGCAATGAGCTAATGGCAGGGCCGGAAAATCAGTGACCTGGCGTGTTTTACATGCGCACATAATTAATGAGGTGGGAAGTGGACAATGCAGCATGTAAACACATCATTGCGGCCGGTTGCTAAAACACCTTTTATCTCGCCCGCCCCGCACTTAGTGCAATGGGGGAAAATCCCATCCAAAATCCACCCCCACTTTCCCGCCTGCTTCCCATATCTGCTGATTCCCTGAGAGACCAAACATCTGACTCTTTACTTTAGTATATTCAGCGGTTGAGCATCCACAGCCCTTTGGGGTAGAGAATTTACAACATTCCGAGTGAAGAAGTGTCTCCTAATTTCAGTCCTAAATCATCATCCCATTATCCTGAGACTATGCCCCCATGTTCTAGATTTCCCAACCAGGGGAAACAACCTCTCAGCATCTACCATGTAGACAATCATTGTAATATTGGTATTCAAACCCCTCTAGTTCAGATCTCTTTTCCAGTTCATTAGTAGCTGCAAACTGTAGCCTAACCTGGTTAATTAACATAAAGATTGAAGACAGCTGATAAATATTTGGTGACCTGCAACAAATTTAACATGCATAAAGATTTCATTCTTAGCTGTTTTAATTTTTAAACAGTTGGTTCAGAAAAATCCCTTCCATTTGGTTGGGAATTGTTAGATCAATAGAATAAAAAACAGTATCCCAATTAAGAGTTTTCAATCCAGACTGCTAATTCTGCTCCTTCCCAAACCTCACTGAAATAATCCCTCTTCTTTCTCCCATGTTGTAATGGAATATAGTAGCAATTTGCTTAATAGTACAGAGCTTGAATATTACTGAAAAGATAGACATGTTGCCAGAGCTTTTCGTCTGACACTCATCAAGACAAACGCAAGATTACCAAATATCAAACAATCGCAACAATTTGTACTACAGAAAATTGGAAGATAAATTGCTGCGACAGTTTGAAATTTGGCATTCTTGTATTTTTCCTGATGCCTGCAGAATGAGAAGCGTTGACAGCATGTCTCTCTTCTCAGCAATACCAGCAATTCTCATATCAACTTTACATTCTGGGAATTGTTTCTTCCTCGCAAAATAATCCAACTCTGACTACCCAACCAGAAAGCTTCCCATATCTCTGGTTTGTATATGTTGTCATCAGTACTTGAGCCAATACTGACCAGGTCATGAAGGGAGTGTTCTTCCATGAATCAGTCAACCCACCTGTATTGTTTCCTTTAGTTGGCAAATTATATCATTGAATGATATAAATCCAAATTGTCCCATCTTGCCAAATTTGGAACATTTCTAACTTCTTAAAGGAAAAGGACGTACATTTGATTAGTGCCTTTCAGAGCTTCAGCATGTCCCAAATTGTTTTCAGCCAATTAAGTACTTAATCGTGGGCATGTTGTAGGGGATGTGGTATCCAAAATGGGTACATCAAGCTCCCACAAACAACAGTGTGAAGATGACCAGAAATTCTGTTTCTTATTGTGCTGTTTATTGAGGGATTATATATTGCCCCAGGCGCTGGGAGTAATTTCCATGTTCTTCTTTAAAGTAGCGCTATGGGATCTTCTATATCCACCCAAAAGAGTAGATGAGGACTCATTTGAACATTAGTGTTAATTGAATGATCAGAGGGACCTTGGTGTGCATATCCACAGATCCCTGAAGGTAGCAGGGCAGGTAGATAAGGTGGTTAAGAAGGCACATGGCATACTTGCCTTTATTAGCCAAGAGCAGGGAGGTTATGCTGGAACTGTATAAAACGCTGGTTAGGCCACAACTGGAGTACTGCGTGCAGTTCTGGTCACCACATTATAGGAAGGACGTGATTGCACTGGAGAGGGTGCAGAGGAGATTTACCAGGACGCTGCCTGGGCTGGAGGCTCTGAACTATGAGGAAAGATTGGATAGGCTGGGGTTGTTTTCCTTGGAGCTGTGAAGGTTGAGAGGGGACCTAATAGAGGTGTATAAGATTAAGAGAGGCATAGACAGGGTGGATAGGGAAGCACTTCTTCCATTAATAGAGGGGTCAATAACCAGGGGGCATAGATTTAAGGTAAGAGGTAAAAGGCTAAGAGGGGAGTTGAGGAGAAATCTTTTCACCCAGAGGGTGGTGGGAGTCTAGAACTCATTTCCTGATAGGGTGGTTGAGTCAGAAGCTCTTATAACATTTAAGAAGTATTTAGATATTCACTTATGTTGCCATAGCCTCCAGGGCTATGGGCCAAGCGCTGGGAAATGGGATTAGTGTAGTCAGATCTTTGTTGACCGCCGGGGACACAATGGGCTGAATGGCCTCCTTCTGTGCTGTAAACATCTATGTGCCTATGAATATCTCATTTTAAAATATGGCACTTCCAACAGTAGAGCACTCCCTCAGTTCTGCACTGGAGTGTCACCCTTGTTATTTATGCTCAGGTCTCTGGAGTGGCACCTAAACACAGGTTAGAGTGCCACTAACTGAGCCATGGCCAACATGCTGTTAACTATTAAACTATCTATAAAAATAAGAGAAGTGCTATAATAGATTATGTAAGACACATTTTATATACAACTTTTTTATTGAAAACTAATTTGTAATAGAAAACTAATTTATTTTCTTCCTTGTTTCAGCATCTCATTGTGATTATTATAACAGAGGTATGTAGTATTACCATCATTTAACAACTGTACCTTTTTCATATTTCATCTTAGAACTTCGAACCACAATTCTATCAGATTAATTAGATGTAAATGTTATCCCTTTTGCCAAATGTTTAGTTTAAAATTGTCGCAGATAGCAGAATTGCCCTTACCCCTTCTCACCAAGAACACAACACATCATGCTGTATTGAAGATGATTATACAATTTGTGGGGTCAGGTTGTCAAATTGAATTACGAATGATGCTTATTCTTTTTCTTTTTCAGTACATGGAAGCGAACCACATTTCATCAACAATATGAATGGTCTGACCATTTCCATAGATTTCACCAACAAACGACTATTACTAGAAAAGTTTAACAACACAAGAGTACTCCTGATGAGCTTTTTGGTCACCCCAGCCCTTTACAAATCTACTCTCAGTAAGGACCAGTACATTTAATTGCTAGAAATTTTATCTACATCCAGAGGAACAAAATACACAAAATGTGCTCAGTTTTCTATCATTATAAATGTGTTCCTGAAAATTTCCTCTGCATTCTCTAATAAGTATGCAGGTGTGATTAACCCATTCAGTTCCACATGCACACTATTTTTTATTTTATATTATTAATTTTAAAACCCCAATCTTAATCTCTATCTTACAGAAATGGGGCAGTTTCAGATCAGATGTCTCCTTTACACCTTTTCCATTGAAGCTATTGGGAGTAGAATCAGCCGTCACCAGCCCTTTTCTTGCTGGGCAGATTATGATAAAACTGGGGCTTGTGTTTGCCCACACCAGATTTTGGAGTAATTGGTCCATTGTTGTCCGGAAGTGAATAAAGCATACAGTATCCTAGGCTTTATTAACAGGGGCATGAGGTACAAGAACAAGGAGGTTATGCTGAATTTGTGTAAGATACTGGTTTGGCCTCAACTGGAATATTGCATCCAGTTCTGGGCACCACATTTCAGAAAAGAAGTGGAGGCATTGAAGAAAGTGCAGAAAAGTTTCACAAGGTTGGCCCAAGGGATGAGGAGCTTCAGTTATGAAGATAAATTGGAGAACATAGGACTTTGGGATTTTGAGCCTGCTAGTTGCAATTCAGTAAGATCACGGCTAATCTGTTTGTGGCCTCAATTCCACTTCCTTGTTTGCCCCCCCACCATAACCCTTGACTTGCTTGTCGATCAAAAATCTGTCTAACTCAGCCCTGAATAATAAGCTGCCACTGCTTTCTGGAGAAGAGACTTCCACAGAATAACAACCCACTGAGAGAAAAAAACTTCCCCTTTTATCTGTCTTATTCTTAAACAGTGTTCCCTAGTTCTAATCGCCCACACAAGAGGAAACATCCTCCTGGAATCCACCCTGTCAATTCCCCTCAGAATTTTATATGTTTCAAAAAGATCACCTCTGATACTTCTAAATTCCAATGGGAGGCACAAGTTGTTCAACCTTTCTTCATAAAATAAGCCCTTCACCCCAGGAATGAGTCATGAAACCTAAGGACCGTTTTCCTTGGTGCAAAGAAGGTTGAGAGGAGCTTTGATAGAGGTGTTCAAAATCTGGGGGGATCTGGACAGAGTAGATAAGGAGAAACTGTTCCCACTTGTGAAAGGATAGAGAACAAGAGGGCACGGTTTTAAAATAATTGCTTAAAAGAAGCAAAACCGATGTGCGGAAGATATGGTTAAGATATAGGCCTGGATTTTCCGGCCGCGTCATGGGGGAGACCGTCCGTGGGTGAGGTGGCGCCCCAGCCAAAAGACCATTGACTTGCAGCGGGACTGGAAGGTCCCAGTGGCGGGCGGGTGTAGAAAATCCTGCCCATCGAACGCATTTTTAAAACCTATTTGTTCATGGGATGCGGACGTCACTGGCTAGACCAGAATTTATTACTCATCCCTAATTGCCCTTGAGAAGGTGGTGGTGAGCGCTGCCTGAGTGTGTGCTAGAGGTAGGTTCAACTGAAGCATTCAAAAGGGAATTAGACTGTTATCGGAAAAAGAAGAATGTGCAGGGTTACGGGGAGAAGGTGAGCAAACGGCACTAAGGGAATTGCCTATTTGGAGAGCTGGTGCAGACACGATGGACCAAGTGGCCTCCTTCTGCACTGTAACATTTAATTAATGTAACATGTTAATTAGTGATTGCATTAGGACATTAGAGGTGGATGGCCTAAGTTCAGGGAACCAGGATGTAGAAACGGTTTGGATAGAGTTGAGAAATTATAAAGGCGAGAAGTCACTTGTTGGAGTGGTGTACAGGCCCCCTAATTGTAACTATACAGTAGGACAGAGTATAAAGGAAGAGATTTTGGGAGTTTGTCAGAAAGGTACAGCGATAATTATGGGGAATTTTAATCTACAATAGACTGGAAAAATCAGACGGGGCAAAGGTAGCTTAGATGAAGAGCTCATGGAATGTTTTCGGGATAGTTTTTAGAACAGGACATTCTGGAGCCAACCAGAGAGCAGACTATACTAGACCTGGTATTGTGCAATGAGATAGGATTAATTGATAACCTCATAGTCAAGGCACCCCTAGGTGGCAGCTATCATAATATAATTGAATTTTACATTCAATTTGAGGGAGAGAAGAGTGGTCAAGACTAGTATTTTAAACTTAAATAAGGGCAATTATGGGGGCATGAAAGCAGAGTTAGCTAAAGTGAACTGGCAAATGAGGTTAATGGTTAGGTCAATAAAAATGCAATGGCAGGCTTTTAAGGATATTTCAGAGTACACAGAATAGATACATCCCAATAAGAAAGAAAACTTTCAAGGAGAGGACCCACCTTCCGTTAAGTACTGTATCAAACTTAAAGAATAGGCATATCATTGCACAAAAACAGGTGCCAGGTAGGAAGATTGGATGAAATATAAAGAGTAGCAAAGGATGACAAAAAGATTGATAAGGAGGAAAAAATTAGAGTATGAGGGGAAGCTCCCTAGAGATATAAAAACAGATAATAAGAGTTTCTTAAGATATTTAAAAAAGAAAACAGTTAACAAAGTGGGCATTGGTCCTATAGAATGTGAGTCTGGGAATGAATAATGGAAAATAAGGAGATGGCAGATGAACAGGTATTTTGCATCGGCCTTCACTACAGAGGAAATGAGTAACATCCCAGAAATAGCTGTAAATCAGGAATTGGAAGGGAGGGAGGAACTCGGGAAAATTACAATCACCAGAGAAGTGGTACTAAGTAAATTGTTGGAGCTGCGGGTTGACAAATCCCCAGGTCCAGATGGACTTCATCTTAGGCTCTTGAAAGAAGTGGCCAGTGAGTTAGTTGATGCATTGGTTTTAATTTTCCAAAACTCCCTGGATTCAGGGAAGATTAGATTGGAAAATAGCAAATGTAATTCCTTTATTCATAAAGGGAGGGAGACAGAAAGCAAGAAACTACAGGCCAGTTAGCTTAACATTTGTCACAGGGAAAGTGTTGGAAGGTATTACTAAAGGCTTTATAGAAGGGCACTTAGAAAAATTCAAGGCAATCGGGCACAGTCAACATGGTTTTGTGAGAGGAAAATCATTTTAAACAATTTATCGGAGATCTTTGGTGGGTCACATGTACTGTGCATAAAGGGGAATCGGTGGATGTACTGTACTTAGATTTCCAGAAAACATTTGATAAGGTGCCTCATCAAAGGCTACTGCAGAAAATAAAAGCTCATGGCGTAGGGAGTAACGTATTGGCATGGATAGAAGATTCGCTAACTAACAGGAAACAAAGAGTAGACATAAATGGGTCTTTTACTGGTTGGCAGGATGTAATGAGTGGTGTGCCGCAGGGATCAGTGCTGGAGCCTCAACATTTTACAATTAATATAAATGACTTGGATGAAGGGACCAAAGGAATGGTGGCTAAATTTGCTGATGACACAAAAATAGGTAGGAAAGTAAATTGTGAAGAGGATATAAGGAGGCTACAAAGGGATATAGATAGGTTAATTGAGTGGGCAAAGATCTGGCAAATGGAATATAACGTGGGAACATGTGAAATTGTCCCTTTTGGCAGTAAGAATAAAAAAGAAGCTTATTATCTAAATGATGAGAGATTGCAGAGGTCTGAGATTCAGAGGGATCTGGGTGTCCTAGAGTATGAATCACAAAAGGTTAGTATGCAGGTACAGCAGGGAATTAGCAAAGCTAATAGAATATTATCGTTTATTGTGAGGAGGTTATGCTTCGGTTATATAGGGCCCTGGTGAGACCACATCTGGAGTACTGTGTACAGTATCGGTCTCCTTATTTAAGGAAAGATGTAAATGTGTTGGAAGCAGTTCAGAGAAGGTTTACCAGACTAATACCTGGAATCAGCAGGTTGCCTTACGAGGAAAGGTTAGACAGGTTAGGCTTGTATCCATTGGAATTTAGAAGAGTAAGAGGTGACTTGATTGAAACCTTTAAGATCCTGAGGGTCTTGACAGTGGATTAGAAGAGGATGTTTCCTCTTGTGGGAGAATCTAGAATGGGGGGGAGGGGTCACGGTTTAAAAATAAGTCAGTGACGAGAATAATTTTTTTCTTCCAGAGGGTTGTTAGTCTTTGGAACTCTCTTCCTCAAATGGCGGTGGAAAAAGAGTCTTTGAATATTTTTAAGGCAGAGGCAGATAGATTCTTGATTAACAAGGGGGTGAAAGGTTATCGGGGGTAGGTAGGAATATGGGGTTAAGATCAGATCTTATTGAATAGTGGAGCAGGCTCAAGGGGCTGAATGGCCAACACCTGCTCCTAATTCGTATGTTCGTATGTATAATTCTGTGCTTCTGTGATCCTCTTCCAAACTATAAAATCAGCTGTTCTCCAATCTGATGGCAAAATTTGCATATTTAAAGAGGATTTAACGTGTTTATTTGTGACGGTATTTAGCTTCACTTGCACCCTCCCCACCTCATAAATATTGGGGTCATAATGTTCGTTCCTTTTACTAAATTTAAAATTTAACTACAAAATTTAATACAAAACGAAGCTTAATATAAATGAATTATTTCATGCAAAGCTAATTTATTTATCACCTAGTGAATTAGATCTCTAACATGGGGTAACCTGCAGTTTTTGCGCAGATGCAAGATGTCAGATTTTTCAGGTAGGGAAGGAAGCAGCACTGGGGTGGCTGGATTGAAGTTGAAAAACACAGAAGAGTTTTTCTCAGGTCTTAGAATCTTAGTCTCAGAGATTCATAGAGCCATTATGACACAGAATGAGGCCATTCATGCCACTGAGTCCATACCAGCTCTCTGTTGAGCAAATCAATCAGTTCCATAACTCTATTTTATCCAAGTGCCCATCAAATTTTCTTTTGAAATCATTGATCATCTCTGCTTCCATACCCTCGTGGGCAGCAGTTCCATGTTATTACCACTTACTGCCTCGAAAAGGTGCTTCCTCACACACAAACCCCACCCCTCCATATCTCTTCGAAAAACTTTAAACCTATGTCCCCCAGTCCTCGTAACATCAGCTAATGGGAACTGTTTTTCCTTGTCTACCGTATCTAAACCTAAAATAATCTGGTACACCCTCTATCAAATGTCCCCACAATCACCTTTGCTCTGAGGAGAACAACCCCAGCTTCTCTAACCTAAGCTTGTAACTGAACTCCCCAATCCTGCAACCATTCTGGTAAATCTCCTCTGCATCCTCTTAAGAACCCTTATATCCTTACAAAAGTGTAGTGACCAGAACTGGACACCATAGTCTAGTTGTGCCCTAACCTGAACTTTATACAGATTCTGCATAAATTCCCTGCCTTTGTATTCAGTAACTCTATTTATAAAGCCCTAGATCCCAATCTAAGCACTCTCTCAATATGTCCTGCCACTTTCAATGGTCTGTGCGTATGAACCCTCAGGCCCCTCTCTCCCTGCACAATCATTAGACCTGTGCCATTAAGTCTATATTGTCTGTCCCTATCCCTTCTGCCAAAACACAGCACCTCAAACTTTCTCTGTATTAAATTCCATCTGTCAATGGTTTACTCTGCTATCCATGTCCAGCTGCAGTCAGTTTGTACCATCCTCACTTTTTGCCACATCTTCAAGTTTGGTACTGTCAGCAAATTTTGAAATTTTGTATGATATTCCAATATCCAAGTTCCTTTAATATTCTTTGTGATGGGACATGGCATCATTGGCAAGGCCAGCATTTGTTGCCCATCCCTAATTGCCCTTGAACTGAGTGGCTTACCAGGCCATTTCAGAAGCAGTCAAGAGTCAACCACATTGCTGTGGATCTAGAGTCATACGTAGGCCAGACCAGGTAAGGACAGGTAAGATTTCCTTCCTAAAGGTAATTAGCAAGCCAGATGGGTTTTTACGAAAATCAGTGTCAGTTTCATGGTCACCATTATTGAGATTAACTTTCAGTTCCAGATAATATTAATTGAATTTAAATTCCACCGGCTGCCATGGTAGGATTTGAAGCTGTTTCCCAGAGCATTGCCCTGGGCCTCTGGATTACGGGTCCAGGACATTACCAGTACGCCACCATATGTCTTAAAAAAGGACCTAGCACTGACCCTTGGGGCACACCACTATCCACCATCCCCAAGTGTAAATAACAACCATTTACTACAATCCACTGTTTTTTGTCCCAAAGTCAATTTTTTTATCCAAGCTGACTCACCTCTTCCATGTGACTGAGACTTGTTAACAAGCCTTTCATGTGACTTCTCCAATATACCCAATAATTGAAGTCCTCGTTCCTGGAATCATTCTCGTAAATCTTTTCTGCACCCTTTCTAAAGCATTCACATTTTTCCTAAAACGTGGTGCCTAGAATTGGACTCAATACCCCATTTGGAACATTGGAACATAGGAGCAGAAGTAGGCTATTTGGCCCTTTGAGACTGGTCCACCATTTTATAAGATCATGGCTGATTTGGTTGTGGTCTCAGCTCTATTTTCCTGTCTGCCCCCCATAACCCTTGACACCCTTGCCTAACAAAAATACCTGGAATAAATTTAATAACAGTAAATTTAAAGACATAGCCTCCACTACTTTTTGGGGAAGAGAATTCCACACATCAGCAACCCTCTGGGAGAAAAAAAATCTCCTCACCTCTGTCCTAAAAGGGAGACCTCATATTTTTAAACTATGTCCCCTAGTTTTAGTGTTCCCCACAAGAGGAGATATCCTCCAGGTATCCACCCTATCAAGTTCCCTCAAGATCTGATATGTTTCAATCGGATCACCTCTCATTCTCCTAAACTCCAATGGGTATAGGCCTAACCTGTTCAAGTAGTCATTCTCACACAGAAACCTAATGACACAGAAGGAGGCCATTTGGCACATCATGTCTGCACCAGCTCTCCAAATGAGCATTCTGACCTAGTGCCATTGCCCTGCCTTTTCCCCCTACCCCTGCACGTTGTTTCTAGTCAAATAATCATCTAATGTCCTCCTGAATGCCTCGATTGCACCTGCCTCCATCACACTTCCAGGCCATGCATTACAGACAATGTCACATGAGTTGGAACATGTCCATAAATTTTATTTTAAAATATTCTGAAATTTTTAAATCCCTCATGAAACTTTATCCCACCCGTGGATGAGGTTTGATGCTTTTTTGGAAGGCCGCCTGGGCTCCCGGCCTGCCAGCCAACCTTAAGGTTGGACGAGCAGGTCCATTAATGATTTTAATTATTTTTTAATGGCCTTAATAGGCTGTTGGCAGGTTGGCGGGCATGTAGGCGATTTGGCTGCATGCCCACCGAACTGAAAATCTAAATGACACTGGGTGATGTCGGGACACATGCCTGATGTATCACCTCGTCATTTTACATGTCAGCAAGTGAGTCCCACCCCAGCTCGCCAACCAGAAAAAGCTGCCCCAGGTCTCGCTTAGCCTGCTCTCTGGTTGGCTCCAGGATGTACTGCTCCAAGAAATTGTCCCGAAACACTCTGTGAACTCATTTTCTAGACTGCCTTTGCCAATCCGATTTTTCCCAATTTACATGTAGATTAAATTCATCCATGACTAATGCACCCCATTTGTTTCTTTAAAACCCTGTTTATTTCTTCCTGTATGCTCCGTCCTACAGTGTTACTCCTGTTAGGGCCATACCACTGTTTATAAAGGTTCACCATGAATTCCTTGCCTCTGTACTCTATACCTCAATGAAGTCCAGGATCATGGACACTTTAGTAACCTCTTTCTCAACCTGCCCTGACACCTTCAAAGATTTGTGCATATACCCCAGGTCTCTCAGCTCCTGTATTCCCATCCATCCCCCTTGCAATAAAGGCCAGCATTTTATTTGCATTCCTAATTACTCTCCGACGCTGCACGTTAACCTTTTGGCCTGAATTTTACACTCCCTCACTGGTGGGTTTTTAGGCAGGCTGAGCGTGAACTTGAAGGAAGGGGATTCCCTCTGGGCTCCCGCCCCCCCACCTCGCAGTGATTTTACACTGGGGCAGGCAAGGCCTCGAAGGGCTACCTGGCCTTGCCCCAGTTGAGGCCCTTAAGTGGCCTATTATTGGCCGCTCAAGGGCTGTTTCCTGCCCAGCCTCAATTTTTAGGCTGGCGTGGGGAAAGGGAGTATATGAATGGGCCCCCAGGGAAGGGGAGGCCAGGGGTGGGGAAGGGAGGGGGGTCATGCCTCCATCAATAGTCCCCTTCTGACTTTGAGCACCCCTCCCCTTAATGTCTGGTGGCCATTGGACCTCCCTCCCTCCCAGGTCTTTTCCCAATTGCCCACTTTCCACCCCCTCACCCCCCACCCCCCTGCCCCACCCCAGGCCTTCCTTGCCCTCCCCACCCTGGGACCCCCAAAACTTAACTTGCCATCCAGTCCTGGGGCTTAGGCTCAGGCTCTAGCTCTGGCTCTGGCAACGGCTCTGGCATGTTGCAGCACATGCTCCATCGCTGCAGAGACCAATCAGATTGGCTGGCAGCTCTCTAAGTCGGGACTTCCTCCCGAGTAAGGGGCAGAAGTCCTGCCTGCATCCAATTAACACTCATTCGAGTGTGAAATGGCTGTGGGGCAGACAGCGTCAGTGGGGATGTGTTCCCTGGAAAGCCCACCATCCAAAATCTTCAGGCCTTTCTGTTCCATTTACAAGGTCAACCAGATCTCTCTGAACCGCAGAATTCTGAAGTCTTTCTCCACTTCAATATTTTGCTTTTCTATTCTTCCTACCAATATGGATAAACTCACCTTTTGCCCCATTATAATCCATCTGCCAGGATTTTGCCCAGCCATTTAACCTATCTATATCTCTTTTCAGGTTAAACGTGTCCTTCTCACAATTTGCTTTCCCACCTAATTTTGTATCATCAGTGAATTTGGCAACAATAAACTCGGTCCCTCCATCCGAGTCTTCAGCATAGATTGTAAACTCTTGAGGCCTCAGCACTCATCCTTGTTGCCCCACACAAGTTATAATTTGTCAACCTTAAAATATAAATACATCCAACAGTACTGAGGGAAGCAAGGGTGGAAATTGCAGAGGCACTAGCCTTAATTTTCCAATCTTCCTTATATACAGGGATAGTGCCAGAGCACTAGAGAATTGCAAATCTTACAAAAACAAAAAATGCTGGTACAACTCAGCAGGTCTGACAGCTGGAGAGAAAGACAAGGTTAACGATTATTACCTCCTATAGCCAGTATCACCACCATCAGCACCCCTTTGACCTTTAGTTTATGACATCTTTTGCAATCTCTCCTTTGCCTCCACCTATCACTGGCCTTTTATTCAGCTTCACCTCTTCCACACCCCCCCCCCACCCACCCACTTAAACAGTATATATTTCACCACATTTTTATTCTTCTTTATTTCTGGAGAAGAGTTATACAGACTCGAAACGTCAACCCTGTCTTTCTCGCCACAGATGCTGTCAGGCCTGCTGAGTTTTTCCAGGAATTTTTGTTTTTGTTTCAGGTTTCCAGCGTCTGCAATATTTTGCCTTTATCTTAGTGCAAATCTTACACCCTTGTTCAAAAAAGATAAACCCAGCAACTACAGGCCAGTCAGTTTATCCTGGATGGTGGGGAAGCTTTTTAGAAATGATAATTATGGAGAAAATTAATAGTTTTTTGAGCAAATGCAGGTTAATTATGCAAAGCCAGCATGGATTTGATAAAAATCATGTTTAACTAATTTGCTTAAGGTTTTGATGAAGCAATGGAGAGAAATGCAGTTGGTATGGTGTACGTGGACATATGAACATACATAGGAACATACATACGGACATACGAAATATAAGCAAAAGTAGGCCACTCTGCCCCTCAAGCCTGCTCTGCCATTCAATAAGATCATTGCTCATCTGTTTGTGTTTTGAATTCCACATTCCCATCTATCCCTGATAACCTTTGATTCCCTTACCTAACAAGAATCTATCTACCTCTGCCTTAAAAATATTCAATGACCCCGCCCCCACCACATTCGGAGGCAGAGTGTTCCAATGTTGCACAACCCTCAGAGAGAAAAAGTTTCTCCTCATCTCTGTCTTAAAAAGGCAACCACTAATTTTAAAACAGTGTCCCCTAGTTCTGGACTCTCCCACCAGAGGAAGCATTCTGACCACAACCGTCAATACCTTTCAGGATCTTGTACACTTCAATCAAGTCACCCCTCGCTCTTCTAAACTCCAGTGGAAACAAGCCCAGTCTGTCTAATCTTTCCTCATAAGAATACATCAACAGTCAAGATTAGATGTTATAAGGTAACAAAAAAACAAAACTGAAGGCTCGCTCTCTGAGTGCACATAGCATTCATAACAAAGTAACTGAATTGATGGCCCACATTGAAGTAAATAAATATGACCTGATAGCAATTACGGAGACTTGGCTGCAGGACGACAAAGATTGGGTCCTTAATATTGAAGGGTACATTAAAGGAGAATAGGAAGCTAGGTAAAGGTGGAGGGGTAGCACTGTTAATCAAAGAGGGCATTGATGCAATAGTTAGAGATGACCTTGGTTCAGGACATCAAGATGTAGAAACTGTTTGGGTGGAGATGAGCAATAGTAGGGGACACAGTCAGTAGTGGGAGTGGTCTGCAGGTCCCCTGACAGTGGCCAGTGTAGAACAAATTATTCAAGAGAAAATATTGTGTGCTTGTGATAAAGGGATGGCAATAGCCATTGGTGATTTTAATCTACAGATAAGCTGGAAACATCAGATTGGCAGTAGTAGCCTGGATGAGGAGTTCAAAATGCTTTTGAGATAGTTTCTTGGAGCAGCATGTTCTTGAACCAACCAGAGAGCAGGTTATATTAGATTTGGTATTGCGTAACGTAACAGGATTAATTAATAACCTCAGAGTAAAGGCACCCCAAGGTAGCAGCAACCATAATATGATTGAATGTTACATCCAGTTTGAAAGGGAGAAGAGTGGGTCTAAGACTAGTATCTTAAATTTAAATAGGGGCAACTATATGGGGATGAACGCTGAGCTAGCCGAAGTGAACTGGGAAACTAGGCTAGAGGATAGACCAATGGAGAAGCAGTGAAAGACATTTAAGAGTATATTTCAGAGTATTCAGAGTAAGTGCATTCCTACTATAAATAAAAATTCTAAGGGGAGGACCCACCATCCGTGGTTAACTAAAGATGCTAAGGAAAACATCAAACTTAAGGAAAAAGTATACAACTTTGCAAAGATGAGTGGCAGGACAGAATATAAAGAGCAGCAGAGTTTGACTAAAAGGTTAATCAGAAGAAATAAATTAGAATATGAGAGGAAGCTAGCTAGAAATGTAAAAACAAATAGCAAGAGTTTCTATAGGTATTTAAAAAGGAAAAGAGTAAGTAAAGTGAGTGTTGGTCCTATAGAGAGTGCCAGTGGGGAGTTAATTGTAGATAATAAGGAAATGGCAGAAGAGATGAATAAATATTTTGCTTCTGTGTTCATTATAGAGGATACAAAAACATCCCAGTAATAGCTGCAAATCGTCAATGATTTAGATGAGGGGAGTGAAGACATGGTAGTTAAATTTGCAGATGACACAAAGATAGATAGGGAAGTTTGTTGTGAAGAGGACATGAGGAGATTGCAGATAGATATTGTTATGACCGTGCAGTTGGGAAAGCTGAGTTATTTCAAAATCCCGGAGGGCAACTTTAAACAACTGTCATAACCTATATTTTTAAGTGATATGTTTGAGATGCAACTCTAAATTCAGGAATTAGATGCCAGTTCTCAAGAGGTTTTATATCAAGATAAATGAAACCTTGTATTAATTAACGTAAGTTAAATATATATACATGGCTACAAATTACAATGATCATAACTTTTAACAAATTTCTAAACTAATCTCCATTAAAACAACAACAACTCAAAGATTTAACCAAACACCAGGTAAAGCATTTTCACCTTACGAATTCAAAATGAGGTCCTTTTCACTTTGGCTCCTGTGGAGACAGTTGGAGGCTTACAGCTGCTTTTGATCTCACATTGCCTCTGCTCTACACACAAAACGCTGTCTTGTTATAGCTAGTACAGTTCATTGAATGTAAATTCTCATTGTATTGCCAGCCTCTATGAAATAAACCTCTCTAACAATAAAACTCCTTTCATAGTACCAATTTTATTAGCAATATAAACATATTGCTTGGTCTCTGCTCGTTAGGTGCCAGAATTCACCCCAATTCTTGAATGCTCTATTCAAAAAATGAAAATGAACTGTATCTCTCTTACGTATCAAAACTAATACACATCAGAGCACCCATCTAATCAAGACATACCCACGGGCTAAACCTCTATTTTAAAAGAAAAATATTTTCCAATAATGTGATATACATTAATAACTTCATGTCAATATAGATAGGTTGAGTGAGTGGGCAAAGATCTGGTAAATGGAGGTTAACGTGGGAAAATGTGAAGTTGTTCACTTTGGCAGGAAGAACAAAAAAGCAGCGTATTACTTAAATGGAGAACGGCTGCATAATTCTGAGGTGCAGAGGGATCTAGGTGTTCTAGTATATGAGTCACAAAAAGTTAGTATTTAGATACAGCAAGTAATTAAGAAGGGCTAATGGAATGCTATCCTTTATTACGAGAGGAATTGAACATAAAACTAAGGATGTTATGCTTCAGTTATACAGGGCATTGGTGAGACCGCACCTCCAATACTGTGTGTAGTTTTGGTCTCCTTATTTAAGGAAGGATGTAAATACATTGGAGGTGGTTCAGAGGGGGTTTACTAGATTGATACCTGGAATGAGTGGGTTGTCTTATGAGGAAAGGTTGGACAGACTGGGCTTGTTTCCACTGGAGTTTAAACAAGTGAAGGGTGATTTGATTGAAGTATACAAGACCCTGAACGGCCTTGACAAGGTGGATGTCAAAAGGATGTTTCCTCTTGAGGGTGAGTCCAGAACTAGGGGGCACTGTTTTAAAATTAGGGGTCGCCCTTTTAGGACAGAGATGAGGAGAAATGTTTTCTCAGAGGGTTGTGCGACTTTGTAACTCTCTGCCTCAGAAGGCGGTGGAGGTGGGGTCATTGAATATTTTTAAGGCAGAGGTAAATAGATTCTTGTTAGGCATGGTTATCGAAGTTAGAAGGGAATGTGGAAACTGAAACATAAGATCAGCCATGATATTATTGAATGGTGGAGCAGGCTCAAGGGGCCAAATGGTCTCTTGCTGTTCCTATTTCTTAGGTCACACAACACGATGCAGAGTATCCTCAATGGGAAAGTGGGGCTTTGTCTCCACAAGGACTGTGCAGTGGTTACTCCTACCGATACTGTCATGGACAGATGCATCTGTGGCAGGCAGGTTGGTGAGGATGAGGTCAAATATATTTTTCCCTCTTTTTGGTTCCCTCACCACCTGCTGCAGACCCAGTCTAGCAGTTATGTCCTTTAGGGCTCGGCCAGTAGTGGTGCTACCAAACCACTCTTGGTGATGGACATTGAAGTCCGCCACCCAGAGAACATTCTGTGCCCTTGCCACCCTCAGTGCTTCCTCCAATTGGTGTTCAACATGGAGGAAGCACTGATTCATCAGCTGAGGGAGGGCGGTATGTGGTAATCAGCAGGAGGTTTCCTTGTTGTCCAGTTGCCATGAGAGTTCATGGATTCAATGTTGAGGACTCCCAGGGCATCTCCCTCCCAATTATACACCACTGTGCCACCAGCTCTGCTGGGTGGTGATGGGAACATTCCATGAGGATGTCAGGCTGTTGCTTGACTAATCTGTGAGACAGTTCTCCCAATTTTGGAGGGTTGTGTGACTTTGGACCATCTCCCATATGTTTGCAGGGCTGAGTTTGCCATTGTTGTTTCCAGTGCCTTTGTCGATGCAGATGGTCCATCCAGTTTCATTCCTTTTTTGTGACTTTCCTAATGATCTGAATCAACTGAGTGGCTTGCTAGGCCATTTCAGAGGGCAGTTAAGAGTCAACCACATTGCTGTGGGTCTGGAGTCACAAGTAGGTCAGACCAGGTAAGGACACCAGATTTCCTTTCCTAAGGGGCATTAGTGAACCAGATGTGTCTTTACAACAATCGATAATGGTTTCACAGTCATCATTAGACTTTTAATTCCAGATTTTTTTTTCCTCTCCCCCTTATTGAATTCAAATTCCACCATGGCAGGATTTTAACCCAGGTCCCCAGAGCATTACCTTGGGTCTTTGAATTACTGGTCCAGCAACAACAACACTACACCATGACCTCCCCCCTTACATAAATGTGTGGGCAGTACTGTACTCTGTCCCACATTCACCCTGTATGTGCCAGAGCATGGTTAATATAGCTTTCAGAATCCTGGGTTTTATAAATAGAGACATACAGTACAAAAGCAAGACAGTTATTGATAAACCTGTATAAAGCATTGATTCAACACCAACTGGAGTACTGCGTTCAGTTCTGGGCTCCACATTTTAAAAAGGATGTGAAAGCATTAGAGAGAGTGCAGAAAAGATTCATGAGAGTGGTTCCAGGGATGAGGAACTTCAGTTACGTAGCTAAATTGAAGAAGTTGGTCCTGATCTTGGAGAATAGAAGGTTGAGAGGAGATTTGATAGAGGTATTCAAAATCATGAGGGGTCTGGGCAGAGTTGATAGGGAGAAAAGAACCAGAGGACACATAAGATCATAAGACCATAACACATAGGAGCAGAACCATTCGGCCCGTCAAGTCTTCTCTGCCATTGAATGAGATCATGGCTGATCTGATAATTCTCAATTCTATTTTCCCATAACCGTTGATTCCCTTACTGATTAAAAATCATTTAAGGTCATTGCAAAAGAAGAAATGGAGACATGAGGAAAAGTTTTTTACGCAGCAAGTGGTTTGATTTAAAATGCAATACCTTGAGAGTGTGGTGGAGGCAGATTCAATCAATGTATTGAAAATAGAATTGGATAATTATCTGAAGAAGAAACATTTGTAGGGCTACGGGAAAAAGGTGGAGGAGTGGCACTAGGTGAATTGCTCATGTAGAGAGCTGGCACAGACACGGCAGGTTGAATGGCCTCTTTCTGTGTCAAAACCATTCTATGGTTCTATGGCCCCTTTATCAGAATTCTCCGCTTGTTGTTAGTTAGCCAGTTTGCTATACATATTGATATATTGCCCCCAATGCCATGAGCTCTTATCTTGTGTATTAACCTAATTAAACTAATGCTCTGGGGACACAAGTTCAAATGCCGCAGAGGTAGTTGTTGGAATTTTAATTCAATTAATTCACAAACCTGGAATTGAAAACTAGGGCTGGGTTTTTGCCAAGTTGTGCCAACTCTGGAGGCCTATAAAATGTCAGGTGGGACCCAGTTGCAGAAGTCCAGTCCACATCTGATCCCATTTTTGCAGGCAGGGAAAGGAAGCAAGGTGTGAATCACAGACTGGAAATCTGAACTAAGCAGAGCCATTTGATATCAGTGCTGAATTCAAAGAGGTCCTGTTTTCACTGTTCCAAGCACTTTAATCCAGAGTGTAGGAGGCAAAAATTGATAGAAGAGACTTAAGACAATCTTGAAGAGTGGCTAAGTTCTGTTAAGCATCATGATCTGCAGCTATTTAAATCCCTAACCCTTGAAGAGACTGTTAAAATATCAGCTGTCTTTTTGGTTACTGGATAGAAATTTGTTTGTGTTTATAACAGATTGATCACTTGAGGGGATTTAAATTCTTGCAATGAGTTTCATGAATGAGACTTTTTCTTTCTGTGTCAAGTGTGTGAGTTAAAGTACAATTAGATTGTTAGAAGTTTTTTTTTTCCATCTCCACATGACTCCTGAGATCTGCCCATAGTGGATGGTGGCTATGGAGGTCACATGGGTCTATGAGGTAGCATGGAGGTGACATGGCTGTATGAATGTCCATGAAGGTGGCATAGGGTATGGGATGTGGGTGTCACAGTCAGGACTGGCATCTATTGCCCATCCTTAATTGCTCTTGAATTGTGTATCCTGTTAGGCCATATCAGAGGGCCTGTATGAGTCAACCACATTGTTGTGGGTCTGGAGTCACATATAAGCCAGGCTAGGTAAAAACACCAGATTTCCTCTCCCTAAAGGACATTAGTGAGCCATGGGGGTTATGAGGTGGCATGCAAGTGTGTGAGGGGTCATGAGGGGTGGATGGGGTATCAGATGGAATCAAAGTGGCACGGGATATGAGAGGCCAAGGAGTTGGGTGGGAGCTATGATGGGGGGGGTGTGGGGGGATGGGGGTGGGTGGGATGTGAAGGGTAAGAGCCAGAGGGGCTTTTATACAACTGGGTCAACTTCAGAGAGCCCAGGCGGGCTTCCTAACTGCCTCATCACGGTACTCCTTCACCTTCATGCCTGCCTGCAAACTACCTCTGGAGGAGGCAGCCCCGATCTGATCAGGCCCCTGCCCCTGCAAAGCAAAAATTGTTCCTGTCATTGGTGTTTCCATGGAGGTGGGCCTGCCGAGCTGACTCAAGCTTCCCACCTCCGTGGCAAAAATCTGGCCCCAAGGGGAGGTTTTTCCCCTTGTTGGGTGGGCGTAGTGGGCAGGCCCAGGAGCGGCCGCACAATGGTCCACCACCCACAATCGGACCCCGACCACGATTTCACGCTGGCTAGTGGCAATAATTGGCCGGGTTGGATTTGTCCTGCTTCTTGTGCACAGGACATACCTGGGCAGCTTTTCACATGGCCAGGTCGCTGTCAGAGCTGTAGCTGTACCAGAACAGCTTGGCTAGAAGCATGACAAGTTCTGGAGCACAAGTCTTCAGTAATATTGTCAGGGCCCATAGCATTTGCAGTATCCAGTTCCTTCAGCTGTTTTTTGATAGCACATGGAGTGAAGTTTAATTGGCTGTTTAATTAGCATCTGTGATGCTAGGGATCTCAGAAGGAGGCCGAGATGAATCATCCACTCGGCACTTCTGGCTCAAGATTGTTTCAAATGCTTCAGCCTTGTCTTTTGCACTGATGTGCTGGGCTCCCCATCATTGAGGATGAGGATATTTATAGAGCCTCCCTCTCCAGTTAGTTGTTTCATTCCACCATCATTCATGACTGGATGTGGCAGGACTGCAAAGCTTAGATCTGATTCATTGGTTGTGGGATCGCTTAGCCATGTCTATCACTTGCTGCTTTCTCTGTTTGGCATGTAAGAGTCCTGTGTTGTAGCTTCACCAGGCTGGTACATTGTTTTTAGGTATGCCTGGTGCTGCTCCTGGCATACCCTCCTGCACTCTTCATTGAACCTCAATTTTGTAAAACTTTATCACTATTGTTAGTGCTTGTCTCAGTATGTACAATTTACATTTACCCCATGCAGACATGATCTGGATATAAGAATTTGAACACGCGTGTCTAGAATTCTACATGGTGAAATGCCTGATGCTTCACTGGGCTTTTTATCTGTTATCCACCTCCCAATGCAACTCTTAGTGTGGTTTTATATTTTATGGACTAGAATATCTTTTGGCGCTCTCCTGTCTTAATGACTTTTCCTCTTTTTTTTTAGATTCAGATAAATATATGTCACTGGAATCCGTGAAACATCCTAACTACTTTATCCGTTACTACAACAATGGGACAGTTGCTTTGGAGAAATGGAAGATGGCTGACTTATTTCGAAAGCAAGCCACGTTTGTAGTTCATAAGAATAAATGGTTTGCCAAATACAGTGCATTTGAGTCATATACATCACCACACCAATACCTCTCTGCCAATCCTGATGGAACTTTATCAATGGAAAAATACGATGTGGGAAAGGAGATTGCCATGACCTTCAAGACGACAGGTACATTTATTTTTTATTTGTTCCCAGGATGTAGCCGATGCTGGTGAAACTACCAGTTATCAAACGATATATAAAAAGCACCTTAGTTTCAGTCTAAATAAGAATGCTTCAGTATGGGGTAATCTGCATTTGAATTCTCCAGGGAAAGCTAACTTGGTCACTAGAGATTGGTGGATCAGGAAATTGAGAGGATGTGCATGGACAGAGTGACAACTCGATGGGGCTTCTAGTAAGGGCCTATACAAACCATGGCCGCAGCCATGCAGACTTTGCATGCAATCTTGCTCTCTCACACGTATCTCTAACTCCACCAAACTGGGTTGTAGCAGTGTGATAGGAATTATGTGGTATTGGCCTAGGAGAGGAATGATAGTGAAAGGAGACATGAAAGTGGGAACTCCACTTAAAAGTGTTCCCATTTCTTACTAGTCATCCCCTCATGCCAGTAGCTGACTTGGTGTCAAGCCTCCCAATGACCGTGTCTGCCTTTGCACAATTGCAGGTGGAGCAGTCTTTGGCTGACCAATCAAGGGCTCCAAAGTCCAGAGATAAAAGGCCAAAATCATCTCAGCAATCAACGTAGGGATCTGAATAGCTCCTACCTCAGCTGAAGCCGCATGGGATGCATCACATTGTTCTGACTTTGAAATATATCACCATTCCTTCACTGTTGCTGGAATGGTGATATATTTCAAAGTCAGAACAATGTGATGCATCCCATGCGGCTTCAGCTGAGGTAGGAGCTATTCAGATCCCTACGTTGATTGCTGAGATGATTTTGGCCTTTTATCTCTGGACTTTGGAACCCTTGATTGGTCAGCCAAAGACTGCTCCACCTGTTGCTGGTTCAAAATCCTGGAACTCCCATATTAACAGCATTGTAGGTATAATTGCATCAGATGGATTGCGGCAGTTCAATAAGACAGTACACAACCACCTTCTCATGGCCAACTAGGGTTGGGCAATAAATGCTGGCGTTGCTAAAAACACACATATGAAAGATAAAAAAATCACTTGGAGGAAGCACTGAGGGTGGAAAGGGTGCAGAATGGACTCTGGGTGGGGGACTTCAATTTCCATCATTAAGAGTGGCTCAGTGGCACCATTGCCGATCAGCTGGCTGAATCCTAAAGGACATAGCTGCTAGACTGGATCTGCAGCAGGTGGTGAGGGAACCAACACGAGGGAAAAACATACTTGATCTCAGCCTCACCAACCTGCCTGCAGCAGATATATCTGTCTATGACAGTATCGATAGGAGTGACCACTGCACAGTCATTGTGGAGAGAAAATCTTGTCTTCATATTGAGGACAACCTGCTGCACTACCACCGTGCTAAATGGGATAGATTTGGAACAACTGTAGCAACTCAAAACTGAGCATCCATGAGGCATTGTGGGCCATCAGCAGCAGCACAATCTGTAACCCAGCAAATCTCCCACTTTACCATAACACCAAGCCAGGGTATCAACCCTGGTTTAATGAAGAGTGCAGGAGGGCATGCCAGGAGCAGCACCAGGCATACCTAAAACTGAAGCATCAACCTGGTGAAGCTACAGCACAGGACTACTTGCAAACCAAATGCCATAAGCAGTAAGTGATAGACAGAGCTAAGCGATTCCACAACCAATGCAGCAGATCTAAGCCACATCCAGTCAAAAATGGTGGTGGACAATTAAACAGCAGACTTGAAGATGAGGCTTCACAAATATCCCCATCCTCAATGGTGGGGGAGCAGAGCACATCAGTGCAAAAGATAAGGCTGAAGCACTTGCAAAAATCTTCAGCCTGAAGTGCCAAGTGGATGATCCATCTTGGCCTCCTCCGGAGGCCCCAGCATCACAGGTGCCAGTCTTCAGCCAATTAGATTCACTTCACGTGATATCAAGAAATGGCTGAAGGAACTGGATGCTTCAAAGGCTATGGACCCTCACAATATTCCGGCAATAGCGCTGGAGACTTGTGCTCCAGAAATTGCCATGCCCCTAGCCAAGATGTTCTAGTACAGATGCAACACTGGCATCTACCCAGCTATGTGGAACATTGCCCAGGTATGCCCTGTACACAAAAAGCAGGACAAATCCAACCTGGCTAATTACCACTCTGTCAATCTAATCTCCATCATCAGTTAAGTAATGGAAGGGGTCATCAACAGTGCTATGCACTTACTCAGCAAATACCTGCTCACTGACGCTCAGTTTGGGTTCCGCCAGGGCCTCTCAGCTCCTGACCTCATTACAGCCTTGGTTCAAACATGGACAAAAGAGCTGAACTCCAGAGGTGAGATGAGAGTGACTACCCTTGACATTAAGGCTGCTTTTGACCGAGTGTGGCATCAAGGAGCCCGAGCAAAACTAGAGTCAATGGGAATCAGGGGGAAAACTCTCCGCTGTTTGGAATCATACCTAGCACAAAGGAAGATGGTTCTGGTTGTAGGAGGTCAATCATTTCAGTTCCAGGACATCACTACAGGAGTTCCTCAGGTTAGTGTCCTTGGCCCAACCATCTTCAGCTGCTTCATCAAAGACTTTGCTTCCATCATAAGGTTAGAAGTGGGGATGTTCGCTGATGATTGCACAATGTTCAGCACCACTCTCAATTCCTCAGATACTGAAGCAGCCCATGTCTAAATGCAGCAAGACCTGGACAATATTCAGGCTTGGGCTGACAAGAGGCAAGTAACATTTGCGCAACACAAGTGCCAGGCAATGACCATCTCCAATAAGAGAGAATCCTCCCATCACCCCTTGATGTTCAATGGCTTTATCATCGCTGGATCCCCCACTATCAACGTCCTGGGGATTACCATTGACCAGATACTTTGGCTCCCAAAGAAAGTCAGAGGTTAGGAGTCATGCCTTGAGTAACTCACCTCTTGACTCTTCAAAGCCTGTCCACCAGCTACAAGGCACAAATCAGGAGTGTGATGGAATGCTCCCCACTTGCCTGGATGAGTGCAGCTCCCACAACATTCAAGAAGCTGGACACCATCTAGGACAAAGCAGAAGCTTGGTTGGCACCACATCTACAAACATTCACTCCCTCCACGACCAATGCACAGTAGCGGCAGTGTGTACCATCTACAAGATGCACTGCAGGAATTCACCAAGGCTCCCTAGGCAGCACCTTCCAAACCCACGACCACTACCATCTAGAAGGACAAGGGCAGCAGATAGATGGGAACACCGCTACCTGGAAGTTCCCCTCCAAGTCACTCACCATCCTGACTTGGAAACATATCGCCGTTCCTTCACTGTCGCTGGGTCAAAATCCTGGAACTCCCTCCCTAACAGCACTGTGGGTGTACCTACACCACATGGACTGCAGCGGTTCAAGAAGGCAACTCACCACCACCTTCTCAAGGACAACTAGGCTTGGGCCATAAATGCTGGCCTAGCCAGCGACACCCACATCCCATGAATAAATAAAAAAAGAATTATCAGGCTATCTCGTGCACATCTGCATGAACATCTGCTTGTGGTTGCACAGCAGCTGCACATTTCATAAACAAATATCTCTTCCAGCTTATCAAATCTCCTTGCCGCTGGGGTGATATTTGTATTGCCCTTTGGACAATGAATGGCACCCTGTTCCAGCTGTCAAACATTCTTTTTCTGAAGGATTTTAATTGCTGTGATGAGTGCCCATATTAAAGCTCTAGGTTTAGGAGATAGATACTCACACATACACAAACATGGCCCTGTTAAACCTGGCAATGCTACGTTTGAGATAGTTTGTGGTTATGGTCTAAAGTTAACACTTGTTTAACAACTCACCTGCCCCCTAACATCTCCTCCATTCCTGGGGATTCAAGATTCTGCCCGACTGCCCTCTACTCCACTTACGGCTGACTGTAGTGAAGGCCTACAATGAGGGAATGCCAACATTCAGTGTACCACCCGGAAGGCCCACCTTTCTTACATTGATATCTCTTTTAGGGGCAGTTGGAGGATCCATCCCCAAAGTTTATCTCAAAAGCTTACAGGGGAATTTTAACTACGCCCCCTCTTAGGAACGGAACAGGTACTTAAGCTCGAGATGGTATTTTAACACTCAAGTGCAAAGAGAAGAAAAGGAGGCCTGTCAGATATGGTTAGAAAAGATTCTTTCTTAAAGAAGGCACAACTGCTCCATGGGCACCACAAAGGGAAATCTGAGCCTTTGCCTTGCTTGCCTGCTGCCCCAGGATCAGCACCATCCTACAAATGCAGCAAAACTGCTCCAATCCTACACCCTAACCCATGGCACATCCCAGTGCTGACAGGTGGACACTGGGCTCCTCAAATTCTACCCACTTTGGAAGCATGGTAGCAGGGATGCTGGCTTTCAGGGTGCAAATGAGGCCCAGGAGTTAGGGTTCTGGCCTCAAGCTAATAATGTTAAAGCTTCAACTTCTGTCACAGTGAATTCAATCAGTTACACTTCAGCATGAAACATTTTGTCTAACATAAAAAGTCCCTCAAACCCTTTAATTGGATTGGACATCTGAAGTAGATATTGTTCCAAACTTGCAACATTAACTTCTTAAATGTCAAAAGCAGTCCCACTTTAATGTGGGTAAAGATGACAAAATTTATCAATACACAAAAGAAAAATAGTTTTCAGATTAATATTGGATTTCCCAGAACATATGGCCACTCTGTTTATATGCGTTGATAATACAAATCAATAGACCAGAGCAAAATATTTCACATCAAAAGAAAATGTTTGGTAAATCCAGGAAGTAACACGTTATAATCATTTAATTAAACAGAACCACCAATTGAGGAAAAAAAGGTTAGTGAGAAATGTTTGCCAGATTGATTCTTATAGTTCCATTGTCTTTACAGAGTGTGACTTTGCAATGCCAGAATACACCTTATGCGAGTGGAGATACAAACCATGTGAAAGCCCCTGTATAAAAACTTGCCGGGATCCACTTGGAACTCAGTGCACTCTGACAGTAAAGTAAGTACATATATTATAACACAGAATCACTCTTCTTAAAATACACAAAATCAAATAAACATTTGTTATGACCACAGCTGATGTTATTCGCTGAGGAAGTGAAATCCCTGATTTACAGATCACAAACTTTTTTTTGTATTCTGAAAATGAGGACAAACCCACCAATCCCGGAAGCATAGAATTCCAGTAACACTTCTGGGATTTAAAAAATTTGAAGATTTATTAACAAGAAGAAAAGAAAACTTAAACACATAAGATTAAAGTTGCACAGTTAAAACAATATTATAAAACCTCCCCAAACGAACCCACCTGGTCAGAACACACAAGTATACACCTTCTTGGCACCACTCCCTTATAGATTTTTAACTCTAAAAATCCAGTAATATTACCAAAGGCAAAACTTCTATTACTTTAGTAAAGTTATACCACACAACTTCTCACTCTCTTCCACTCAGCTATGGAAATCCAAGAATATTCAGTTACAAGGCTGATTTCTGAAACAATGACTTTCCTGGCTTCTGGATGGCAGCTTAAGAGTTTGCACCTTATCCTAGCACAGAGCTGGTCCCAGGATATCTACCCCACACAGCCAACCCAACTCAGCTCAACATCCTTTTTTAAATATCCTTTTTCTCTTTCATCTTCAATTCCATTGTCCTCAGTGCCTCTTTGAACTCAACTTTACTAAAATATAGAAGTCTTTCATGTTTCCCTATTGCCTCCCCTGTCGGGTCAAATAAAATTTAATAACTCCCCTTTGAAATTTGACAGCTGAAAAGTCAAGCCCCTACTTAGAATGTAAATTTCAAACCCAACCTATTTACTTGTAATTCCAATCTCACCATAGCCTTTCATTACAAATGCATGCACCTAGCTCCTTTACCTTTCACTTCTCAGTTCCTACAGACAATCTGTCTTTCATAACCTTCCCCCAGTTTAATTAATGATGGACACACACATACACAAACACACACACTATTTTAAAAATGACATCCATCTTTCTTCACACAGTAACAGAATAAGTATTTATGGTAAGAATAAGGGTGCAATATAGAGATGTTCAAGGCTCATTGAATTGATGAATGAAATGATTCACCCTTGCAAATCTATACTGGCTCTCTCTATGCAGTTTACATTTGTCCAAATGATCAGTCATTCTGCCCCTGATAAAAGTTCCAGTAATTTCCAAACACTAATGTTAGACTAAAAAGCCCATAATTTCCTCATTTATCTCTCCTGCCCTTAAATAATATTAACAATAAATAATAATAACATTGACCAGTGTGCCAATTTTGTCTTTAAACTTTTAGCCCTCAGCTTTAGTCTTCAGTCCTATCCTTTACCAGGGATTTATCTGTCTTCTTTTAAAATCAGTTAATAGTTTTTAATGTATTTGATGACAATCCTTCCACAAATGTGCTAAGCCATCAGGACAGTATCCTGAAGCTTTATAATTAGTTTTAGTTAAATAATCTATTTACGTGTCATGGAGCACGCATACCATTCTATTGTTCAAACGAGACTGACACTTGATATACTAACCTGGAATTTACTCAGTTTTGGCCTCTGTATCAGCATAACTTGGTTAGATGTGTGGAAGAAATTCTTTTTTTTAATTCATTCACGGGATTCACAGCATTTATTGCCCATCCCTAGTTGCCCTTGAGAAGATGCTGGTGAGCTGCCTTCTTGAACCGCTGCAGTCCATGTGGTGTAGGTACACCCACAGTGCTGTTAGGGAGGGAGTTCCAGGATTTTGACCCAGTGACAGTGAAGGACAGGCGATATAGTTGCAAGTCAGGATGGTGAATGACTTGGAGGGGATCTTCCGGGTGATGGTGTTCCCATCTATCTGCTGCCCTTGTCCTTATAGATAGTAGTGGTCGTGGGTTTGGAAAGTGCTTTTGAAGGAGCCTTGGTGAACTTCTGCAGTACATCTTGTAGATGGTACACACAGCTGCTACTGTCGGTGGTGCAGGGAGTGAATGTTTGTGGGAGCTGCATGCATCCAGGCAATTGAGGAGTATTCCATAGCATTCCTGACTTGTGCCTTGTAAATGGTGGACAGGCTTTAGGGAGTCAGGAGGTGAGTTACTCATTGTAGGATATCTAGCCTCTGACCTGCTCTTGTAGCCGGTGTTTATATGACTAGTCCTGTTCAGTTTCTGGTCACTGGTAACCCCCAGGATGTTGATGGTGGGGGATTCAGCGATTGTAATCCATTGAACATCAAAGGGCGATGGTTAGATTCTCCCTTGTTGGAGGTGGTCATTGCCTGACACTTGTTTGGCACAAATGTTACTTGCCACTTGTCAGCCCAAGCCTGAATATTGTCCAGGTCTTGCTGCATTTTGACATGGACTGCTTCAGTATCTGAGGAGTGGCCAATGGTGCTGAACATTATGCAATCATCAGTGAACATCCCCACTTTTGACCTTATGATGGAAAGAAGGTCATTGATGAAGCAGCTGAAGATGGTTGGGCCGAGGACACTACCTTGAGGAACTCCTGCAGTGATGTCTTGAAACTGAGATGACTGACCTCCAACAACCACAACCATCTTCTTTTGTGCTAGGTATGACTCCAACCAGCAGAGAGTTTTCCCCCTGATTCCCATTGACTCTAGTTTGCTAGGTCCCTTTGATGCCACACTCAGTCAAATGCGGCCTTGATGTCAAGGGCAGTCTCTCTCATCTCAGCTTGGGAGTTAGCTCTTCTGTCCATGTTTGAACCAAGGCTGCAACGAGGTCAGGAGCTGAGTAGCCCTGGCGGAGCCCAAACTGGGCATAAGTGAGCAAGTTATTGCTAAGCAATTGCCACTTGATAGCACTGTCGATGACTCCTTCAATTACTTTGCTGATGATCGAGAGTAGATTAATGAGGCGTTAATTGGCCAGGTTGGATTTATCCTGCTTTTTGTGCACTGGGAAATTTTAAACATAGCCGGGTAGATGCCAGTGTTGTGTCGTAGCTGTACTGCAACAACTTGGCTAGGGTCACTGCAAGTTCTGGAGCATAATTCTTCAGTACTATTGCCGGAATTTTGTCAGGGCCCATAGCCTTTGCACTATCCAGTGCCATCAGCTGTTTTTGATATAATGTGGAGTAAATTGAATTGACTGAAGACTGGCATCTGTGATGCTGGGGACCTCCAGAGGAGGCCGAGATGGATCATCCATTTGGCACTTCTGACTGAAGATTGTTGCGAATGCTTTAGCCTTATCTTTTGGACTGATGTGCTGGGCTCCTCCATCATTGCAGATGGGGATATTTGTGGAGACTCCTTCTCCAGTGAGTTGTTTAATTGTTCACCACCATTCACAACTGGATGTGGCAGGACTGCAGAGCTTAGATCTGATCCATTGGTTGTGGGATTGCTTAGCTCTGTCTATCACTTGATGTTTATGCTGTTTGGCAGGTCAGTAGTCCAGTGTTATAGCTTCACCAGGTTGCCACCTCATTTTTAGGTATGCCTGGTGCTGCTCCTGGCATGCCCTCCTGCACTCTTCATTGAACTAGGGTTGATCCCCTGGCTTGATGGTAATGGTAGAGTGGGGGATATGCCAGGCCATGAGGTTACAAAATGTGTTCGAGTACAATTCTGCTGCTGCTGATGGCCCACAGAGCTTCATGGATGCCCTGTCTTGAGTTGCTAGATCTGTTCAAAATCTATCCTATTTAGCATGGTGGTAGTGCCACACAACATGATGGAGGGTATCCTCAATGTGAAGGGAGGACTTCATCTCCAGAACGACTGTGTCATGGTCACTCCTACCGATACTGTCATAGACAGATGCATCTGCAGCAGGCAGGTTGGTGAGGATGAGGTCAAGTATGTTTTTCCCTGTTATTGGTTCCCTCACCACCTGCCACAGACCCAGTCTAGCAGCTATGTCCTTTAGGACTCAGCCAGCTTGGACAAAAGTGGTGCTACTGAGCCACTCTTGGTGATGAACATTGAAGTCTCCCACCCAGAGTACATTCTGGGCCCTTGCCACCCTCAGTGCTTCCTCCAAGTGATGTTCAACATGGAGGAGCACTGATTCATCAGCTGAGGGAGGGCGGGACGTGGTCATCAGCAGGAGGTTTCCTTGCCCATGTTTGACCTGATGCCATCAGACTTCATTGGGGTCCAGAGTCGATGTTGAGAACTCCCAGGGCAACCCCCTCCTGACTGTATACCACTGTGCCATCACCTCTGCTGGGTTTGCCAGTGGGACAAGACATACCCAGGGATGGTGATGTTGGTGTCTGGGTCATTATCTGTAAGATGTGATTTTGTGAGGATGACTATGTCAGGCTGTTGCTTGACTAGTCTGTGAGACAGCTCTCCCAATTTTGGTACTAGCCCCCAGATGTTAGTAAGGAGGACTTGTAGGGTCAGCAAGGCTGAGATTGCCCTTGTTGTTTCTGGTGTCTAGGTCGATGCCGGGTGGTCCATCCAGTTTGATTCCTTTTTTGTGACTTTGTAGCGGTTTGATACAACTGATTGGTTTGCTAGGCCATTTCAGAGGGCATTAAAGAGTCAGTCACATTGCTATAGGTCTGGAGTCACATGGACAACAGATTTCCTTCCCTAAAGAGCATTAGTGAACCAGATGGGTTTTTACAACTGTCGACAATGGTTTCATGGTCATCATTAGACTTTTATTTGCAGATTTTTATTGAATTCAAATTCCACCATCAGCTGTGGTGGCATTTGAACTGTCTAAATATAAACATTTGGTTATGGTATAAACAGATGTTCAACTCCAATTCCAGAAATGCAACAGTGATGCAGAGGCACATGTTTTGAGGACATTTACAGCCATGCAGTCTCAGGGCACAATATGAAGATGGATGAGCTGAAAATCATAGAGACTGTGCACCAGTTTTCAATGTGTGCTCCCAATAGGCAAGACTCCTCATTTGGGAGCACAGATTTATAAAATTATCCAACTTTTCTTTCCCTTTCCTGAGATATCAGCATCACTGTCAAAGCCAGCATTTGTTTCCCATCCCTAGTTGCCCTTGAGAAGGTGATGCTGAGCCACCTGCTTGAACTGCTGCAGTCCCTGTGGTGCAGGTAACCCACAGTGCTGTCAGGGAGGGAGTTCCAGGATTTTCATCCAGCAACAGTAAAGGAACGGCGATATCATTCCTATACTCACTAACCTACGTTGGCTGCCGGTCAAGCAGCATCATGGTTTTTAAGTTGTCATTTGGTAGCACAGAACGTGATAATTGCTGAAAAAGAGACTTTTTGTAGAGGTTTTTTGCCTTGCACTCATCATGACAATTTGCAAATGTAAAGGGAACAACAACTTATACTATATAAGAAAAGAGTTGTGATTGGTTGGCAAGTGGACTCTGATTGGCAGAGGCATTACCATGGACAATGGGTCAGTTGATGGTAACTGTCAGGAAACTGCCAAACATTGTTTTCAATTTAAACCAGGCAGCTTGACTCTGATTGGTCAAGGGGTTGCCCTGAGGAGTAAACCAGAGAATGGCAGTCACTTATTTTGTTTAGCAGAAACAGGCACAAATCATGTTCTTTCAGTCTGCAAAGAACAGGACCCTGTGTGCATACCGAGTATCACACTGGCACTGAAATTCATATATCACATTACTCGTTTGTGTGACAGGCAGAATGTCTTTTTGGCTTGACAGCAGCATCTTGTTAGTGGCGAATACGACTCATGTCACTTCTGCGTAGTAGCAGCGTGAAACAGCTAGCTTCACCTGTTGCTCAAATTCTTGAGTTACCTTACCCTTCCAGGGTAATATGAGGTAGGCTGGGCACTTAAGAACAGGTGAGCTATCTATCAAATTTCTCCAGGAGCGGAGCAAACCCAAGGTTGTGCCAGTTTTCATTTCCAAGTGTATCAGTAATGCTCAAGTGAATCGCAGAATTGTTACAGTGCAGAAAGAGATCATGCGTGTCTGCACCGGCTCTCTGAATGAGAATTATGTAGGAAGCAAAAGTGGAAGGCAGAGGAAACAAGGGCTAGCAGCAAATAGGACCATAGTACAAAACAAAATGTATAAAAATGTTAAAAAGACAAGTCTAAAAGCATTTCATCTGAATGCATCAAACATTCACAATAAGGTAGATGAATTAACAATGCAAATAGATGTAAACGCCTGCGAAATGATTGCGTTTATAGACACATGGCTGCAGGGTGACCAAGGCTGGGAACTGAATATCCAAAGGTATTTAATATTTAAGAAGGACAGGCAAAAAGGAAAAGGAGATGGTGTGGCGTTGTTAGTTAGGGATGAAGTAGCAAGAGTGGATATTGGCTCAGAAAATCTATATGTGGAATCAGTCTGGATGGAGCTAAGAAGCAATAAGGGGCAGAAAACATTAGTGGGAGTTGTCTATAGGTCGCCAAACAGTAGTGATAAGGTAGGAAACTGTATTAAACTGGAAATTAGTGATGCTTGTAACAAGGGTGCTACAGTAATCATGGGTGACTTTAATCTCCATAAAGACTGGGCAAAGCAAATTAGCAATAACACTGTGGTGGATGAATTCCTGGAGTGTGAATGAGATGGTTTTTTAGACCAGTATGTTGAGGAACCAACTATGGAACAGACTATCCTAGATTTGGTTTTGTGCAATGAGAAGGGTTTAATTAATAATCTTGCGTTGGGGTCCTTTAGAGAACAGTGACCATAACATGATAGAATTCTTCATTAGGATGGAAAGTGGAGTAGTCCAATCTGAAACTGGGGACCTAAATTGAGTACAGAAAGTGCAGGGTGGAGCATAAGAAAGCAATTCGGAGAGCAAAGAGGGGATATGAGAAAGCTCTGGCTGGTAAAAGTAGGGAAAATCTCGATATTCTAAAAATATATCAGTGGGAAGAGGATAACCAGAGAAAGAGTAGGGCCCATTAGGGACCAAGGGGGCAATCTGTGGGTGGAGCCAGAGGACATTGTTAGATTGTTGAATGAATACTTCACATCCGTCTTCACCCAAGAGAATGAGGATGGAGGTATGGAACTTGGGGAGCGAGACTGAATTTTTTGAGGAAGTGACCAGGTGTGTAGATGAGGATAGTGCAGTTGATGTAGTTTATATGGATTTCAGCAAAGCCTTTGACAAGGTCCCACATGGGAGACTTATAAAGAAGGCAAATGCACATGGGATACTGAGTAATTTGATAAGGTGGATTCAAAATTGGCTTAGTTGTAGGGGACAGAGGGTGATGACAGAAGGATGCTTTAGTGACTGGAAGCCAGTGTCCAGTGGCGTACCACAGGGATCTGTGCTAGGTCCCCTAGTATTCATCATTTATATAAATGACATAAATGACTATGTGGGGGGTAAGATTAGTAAGTTTACAGATGACACAAAGGTTGGCCGGGTGGTTAAAGGTGAGGTTGAGTGTCTCGGGTACAAGAAGATGGTCAAATGGACAGATAAGTGGCAGATGGAATTTAACCCTGAAAAGTGTGAGGTGATACACTTTGGAAGGAGTAATTTGACAAGGAAGTATTCAATGAATGGCATGACACCAGGAAGTTCTGAGGAACAAAGGGACCTTGGCGTGTGTGTCCATAGATCTCTGAATGCGGAGGGGCATGTTAGTGGGGTGGTGAAAAAGGCATATGGGACACTTGCCTTTATCAATCGAGGCATAGATTACAAAAGTAGGGAGGTCATGTTGGAGTTGTATAGAACCTTAGTGAGGCCACAGCTGGAGTGCTGTGTGCAGTTCTGATCGTCACATTATAGGAAGGATGTGATTGCACTGGAGGGGGTGCAGAGGAGATTCACCAGGATGTTGCCTGGGATGAAACATTTAAGTTATGAAGAGAAGTTGGATAGACTTGGGTTGTTTTTGTTGGAGCAGAGAAGACTGAGGGGTGACCTGATCGAGGTGCACAAGATTATGAGGGGCATGGACAGGGTGGATAGGGAGCAGCTGTTCCCCTTAGTTTAAGGGTTAGTCACGAGGGGACACAAGCTGATGGTGAAGGGCAGGAGATGTAGGGGGGATGTGAGGAAAAACCTTTTTACCCAGAGGGTGGTGATGGTCTGGAATGCGCTGCCTGGGAGGGTGGTGGAGGCGGGTTGCCTCACATCCTTTAAAAAGTACCTGGATGAGCACTTGGCACATCATAACATTCAAGGCTATGGGTCAAGTGCTGGTAAATAGGATTAGGCAGGTAGGTCAGCTGTTTCTCACATGTCAGTGCAGACTCGATGGGCCGAAGGGCCTCTTCTACACTGAGATTCTGTAAATCTTACCAAAGGTATGAGGCTTGAGTTGGCTAAGATAGATTGGGGAACTTCATTAAAAGGCATGATGGCGGATAGACAATGGCTAACATTTCAAGAACAAATGTATGCAATGCATTGCAACAAGTCACTCACCATCCTGACTTGGAAATATATCGCCGTATTCACTGAGACAAAATCCTGGAACTCCGTCCCTAACCACACTGTGGGTGTATCTATACCACATGGACTGTGGCAGTACAAGAAGGCAGCTCACCACCACCTTCTCAAGGGCCTGGGCAATAAATGCTGGCCCAGCCAGTGAAGTTCACATCCCATGAATGAATAAAAAAAAGTTATGTATTCCTTTCTGGAGCAAAAACACAATAGGAAAAGTGTCCTGACCATGGCTAACAAAAGAAATTAAGGATAGTATTAGATCCAAAGAGGAGTCATATATAGTTGCTCGAAAAAGTAGCAAGTTTGAGGATTGGGAGCAGTTTAGAATTCAGCAAAGGAGGGCCAAGAGATTGTTTAAGAAGGGAAGGAACATAAAGGAACATAAAAACAGTCTATAAAACCTTCGATAAGTATGTAAAAAGAAGATCAGTGAAGACAAATGTAGGTCCCGTTAGGTCTGAAATGAGAGAATTTATAACAGAGAACAAGGAAGTGACAGAGCAATTAAACCACGGAGGAAGACACAAATAACTTCCAAGAAATACAAGGGGTTCAAGGGTCCTGTGAGAAGGAGGAATTGAAGGAAATTAGTATTATTAAAACAATAGTGTTGCAGAAATTAATGGGACTGAAAGCCCATAACGCCCCTGGGCCTGATAATCTACGTCCCAGGGTATTAAAGGAGGTGGCCATGGAAATAGTGGATGCGTTAGTTGTCATCTTCCAAAATTCTGTAGATTCTGGAACAGTCCCAGTAGAGTGGACGGTGAGAAATGTAACCCCACTATTTAAAGAAGGAGGGAGGGAGAAAACAGTGAATTCCAGACCAGTTAGCCTAATCTCAGTAGTAAAGTCTATTATAAAGAATGTGATAACGGGATTAGACAAAGTCAACATGGGTTTATGAAAGGGAAATCATGTTTGACAAACCTACAGGAGTTTTTTGAGGACATAACTAGCAGAATAGATAAGGGAGAACCAGTGGATGTGGTGTATTTGGATTTTCAGAAAGCTTTTAATAAAGTCCCACATAAGAGGTTAGTGTGTAAAATTAAAGCACATGGGATTGGGGGTAATATATTGGCATGGATTGAGAATTGGTTAGCAGGCAGGAGATAGGGTGTAGGAATAAATGGGTCTTTTTCAGAGTGGCAGGCGGTGACTAGTAGGGTACCACAGGGATCAGTACTTGGGCCCCAGCTATTCACAATAAATATCAATGATGTAGATGAGGGAACCAAATGTAATATTTCCAAGTTCGCTGACAACACGGAACTTGGTGGGAATGTGAGCGAAGAGGAAGATGTTAAAAGGCTTCAAGTCGATTTATGCAGGTTGAGTGAGTGGGCAAATATATGGCAGATGCAGTATAACGTGGCTAAATGTGAAGTTATCCACTTTGGTAGGAAAAACAGAATTGTAGAATGTTATTTAAATGGTGATAGATTGGGAAATGTTGATGTACAAAGGGATCTGGGTGTCCTTGTACACCAATCACTGGAAGCAAGCATGCAGGTGCAGCAAGCAGTTAAGAAGGTAAATGGTATGTTGGCCTTCATTGCGAGAGGACTTGAGTACAGGAGCAAGGATGTATTACTGCAGCTGTACAGAGCCTTGGTGAAACCACACCTGGAGTATTGTGTGCAGTTTTGGTCTCCTTACCTAAGAAAGGATATACTTGCCATAGAGAGAGTGCAGTGAAGGCTCACCAGACTGATTCATGAGATGGCAGGATTGTTGTATGAGGAGAGATTGAACAGACTAGGCCTGTATTCACTGGAGTTTAGAAGAATGAGAGGAGGTCTCATTAAAACATATAAAATTCTGACAGGGATGGACAGCCTGGATATGGGGATGATACTCCCTCTAGCGGGGGGGTTCTGGAACAAGGGTCACAGCCTCAGTATCCAGGGAAGACCATTTAGGACTAAGATGAGGAGAAACTTCTTCACTCAGAGGGTGGTGAACTTGTGAAATTCTCTACCACAGAGGGCTGTGGAGGCCAAGTCATTGAATATATTTAAGAAGGAAATAGATTGATTTCTGGACTCTAAAAGTGTCAAGGGGTATGGGGAGAGAGCATCGAGTACGGCGTTGAGATAGAGGATCAACCGTGATCATATTGAATGTTGGAGCAGGCTCGAAGGACAAAATGACCTGCTCCTGCTCCTATTTTCTATGTTTCAATGTTTCTATGACTCAGTGCCAATCTCCTGCCTTTTCCCCGTACCCCTGCACGTTGCTTCTATTTAAGTAATTACCTAATGCCTTCTTGAAAGCCTCAATTGACCCTGCCTTCACCACACTTCCAGGCAGTGCATTCCAGACCCAAATCACTCGCTGTGTGGAAAAGTTTTCCTCAGATCACATTTGCTACTTTTGCAAATCATGTTAAATCTGTGTCCTCTTGTTCTCAATCCTTTTATGAGCGGGAGCAGTTTCTCACCATCTGTCCAGGCCCCTCATGATTTTGAACACCTCTATCAAGTCTCCTCTTAGCCTTCTCTTCTCCAAGGAGAACAGCCCCAGCATCTCCAATCCATCTTCATAACTGAAGTTTCTCAACCCTGGAACCAGTTTTGTAAACATCTCCAATGCATTCACATCCTCCCTATAGTGTGGCACCCAGAACTGTACACAGTACTCTAGCTGAGGTCCTACTAGTGTCCTATATAAGGTCAGCATAACCTCTTTCTCTTGTACTCTGTGCCCCTATTAATAAAGCCCAGGATACTGTATGCTTTATTAACTGCTCTACCCACCTCTCTTTCCACCTTTAATGACTTATGTACGAATACACCCAGGTACCTCTGCTTCTACACACACTTTAGAGTTGTACCCCTTATATCATATTTTCTCTCCATGTTCTTCCTCCCAAAATGAATCACCTCTCACTTCTCTGCATTGAACTTCATCTGCCACCTATCTGCCCACTCCAGCGATTTGTCTATGTCCTTTTGAAGTTCTACACTGTCCTCCTCACAGTTTAAAATGCTTCCAAGTTTTATATCATCCACAAACTTTGAAATCGTGCTCTGCACACCAAGATCCAGATCATTAATATATATCAAGAAAAGGGTCCCAATAGCAACGCCTGGGGAACTCCACCACAAACCTTCCTCCTGCCCAAAAAATATTGGTTAACTATTACTCTCTGTTTCCCATTAGTCAGCCAATTTTGTATTCACACTGCTATTTTCTTACAAGTCTGTTGTGTAGCACTGTACAAGTGCTGTATGCCTTTTGGAAGCCTATGTACACCATATCAACAACGTTTCCCTCATCAACCCTCTCTGTTAGCTCTTCAGAAAACTCCAGCAAGTTAGTAAACATGATTTTCCTTAAGAAAGCCAGTGAAGCCCACATCCCGTGAATGAATTAAAAACAATCTATGCTGGCTCTTCCTAATCAACCCTCATTTTTCCATGTGACTCTTAATTCTATCCCGAATAATTGTTTCTGGAAGCTTCCTCACCACTGAAGTTTAACTGACTGGTCTGTAATTGCTGAGCTTATCCTTACAACCACTTTTGAGACACAGTCTCACGATTCAGTGAGCGTATATGCGAGATGATATTGATTAGATTGGTAACAGGGTTACTAATTTACATAGTGCCCTACAATATGCTTGGTCTAAGGTGCACAAATTTTTTTTCATTTTTCAATTCGATCCACTTATTGGTTTAATAGATGACAGCACCATAAACAGTACCCATTTGAAATATGTCTGCACCTTAAACTCACTTAAGCAGAAGCAGTTTGGCAATGCCACTAAACATAACAAATCCCTTTGACCAAAGCAAGGAGTTTGTTCTTGTGCATGGTTTCAATTTTGGTGTGCCTTCATCTCAAATAAAATGGGTTTGCTAAGTTCAAACTCCTCTACAGTTTTGCAGCTTATATTTATTACGAGAAGGTATGTACACTGAAGTCAGAAGTAAAGACAACACTACCACCGTTGGTGATTTTAAAGATTAAATTAAAACATTTATTACAACAACAATAAGTTAAATACACAAGCTTGCGGTTAAACAGTTCAACTTAGTCTTATAACAGTTTCCAAAAGACCTCTACAAAAACAGAATTACCTGGAAAAACTCAGCAGGTCTGGCAGCATCGGCGGAGAAAAGAGTTGACGTTTCGAGTCCTCATGAACCTTCGACAGAACTTGAGTCCGAGTCCAAGAAAGAGTTGAAATATAAGCTGGTTTAAGGTGTGTGTGTGGGGGGCGGAGAGATAGAGAGACAGAGAGGTGGAGGGGGGTGGTGTGGTTGTAGGGACAAACAAGCAGTGATAGAAGCAGATCATCAAAAGATGTCAACGACAATAGTACAATAGAACACATAAGTGTTAAAGTTAAAGTTGGTGATATTATCTAAACGAATGTGCTAATTAAGAATGGATGGTAGGGCACTCAAGGAATAGCTCTAGTGGGTTTTTTTTTATAATGGAAGTAGGTGGGAAAAGGAAAATCTTTATAATTTATTGGAAAAAAAAAAGGAAGGGGGAAACAGAAAGGGGGTGGGGATGGGGGAGGGAGCTCACGACCTAAAGTTGTTGAATTCAATATTCAGTCCGGAAGGCTGTAAAGTCCCTAGTCGGAAGATGAGGTGTTGTTCCTCCAGTTTGCGTTGGGCTTCACTGGAACAATGCAGCAAGCCAAGGACAGACATGTGGGCAAGAGAGCAGGGTGGAGTGTTAAAATGGCAAGCGACAGGGAGGTTTGGGTCATTCTTGCGGACAGACCGCAGGTGTTCTGCAAAGCGGTCTCCCAGTTTACGTTTGGTCTCTCCAATGTAGAGGAGACCACATTGGGAGCAACGAATGCAGTAGACTAAGTTGGGGGAAATGCAAGTGAAATGCTGCTTCACTTGAAAGGAGTGTTTGGGTCCTTGGACGGTGAGGAGAGAGGAAGTGAAGGGGCAGGTGTTGCATCTTTTGCGTGGGCAAGGGGTGGTGCCATAGGAGGGGTTTGAGGAGTAGGGGGTGATGGAGGAGTGGACTAGGGTGTCCCGGAGGGAGCGATCCCTACGGAATGCCGATAAGGGGGGTGAAGGGAAGATGTGTTTGGTGGTGGCATCATGCTGGAGTTGGCGGAAATGGCGGAGGATGATCCTTTGAATGCGGAGGCTGGTGGGGTGATAAGTGAGGACAAGGGGGACCCTATCATGTTTCTGGGAGGGAGGAGAAGGCGTGAGGGCAGATGCGCGGGAGATGGGCCCATGAAGCAGCATTTCACTTGCATTTCCCCCAACTTAGTCTACTGCAATCGTTGCTCCCAATGTGGTCTCCTCTACATTGGAGAGACCAAACGTAAACTGGGCGACCGCTTTGCAGAACACCTGTGGTCTGTCCGCAAGAATGACCCAAACCTCCCTGTCGCTTGCCATTTTAACACTCCACCCTGCTCTCTTGCCCACATGTCAGTCCTTGGCTTGCTGCATTGTTCCAGTGAAGCCCAACGCAAACTGGAGGAACAACACCTCATCTTCCGACTAGGGACTTTACAGCCTTCCGGACTGAATATTGAATTCAACAACTTTAGGTCGTGAGCTCCCTCCCCCATCCCCACCCCCTTTCTGTTTCCCCCTTCCTTTTTTTGTCCAATAAATTATAAAGATTTTCCTTTTCCCACCTATTTCCATTATATAAAAAAAAAACCCCACTAGAGCTATACCTTGAGTGCCCTACCATCCATTCTTAATTAGCACATTCATTTAGATAATATCACCAACTTTAACTTTAACACCTATGTGTTCTATTGTACTATTGTCGTTGACATCTTTTGATGATCTGCTTCTATCACTGCTTGTTTGTCCCTACAACCACACCACCCCCCCCTCCACCTCTCTGTCTCTCTATCTCTCCGCCCCCCACACACACACCTTAAACCAGCTTATATTTCAACTCTTTCTTGGACTCGGACTCAAGTTCTGTCGAAGGGTCATGAGGACTCGAAACGTCAACTCTTTTCTTCTCCGCCGATGCTGCCAGACCTGCTGAGTTTTTCCAGGTAATTCTGTTTTTGTTTTGGATTTCCAGCTTCCGCAGTTTTTTTGTTTTTATCCAAAAGACCTCTACTTAGCTAGACTCCAAACTACACACCCCTTTTCAGGCAACAGTCCAAATAGGTTCATAATCTATAAAACATCCAGCAATATTACCACAAGCATTCACTGTTGCTGTAAAGAGAGGTATTTCACAGCTTCTCTTTCCCTCTCACTCGACAGTGGAACTCCAAGGCTTGTAAGAAAGCCTTGCATTCTGGACCAAAACCAGCACTTCCCTGGGGAGGCTAGAGGCTGCTTTCTCACAGGTCTATTTCACACAGTCCAACTCTCATGTTCTCACAGGGCCACTCACCATGCAGCTTTCCATCTTTCTTTAAATATATTTTCTCCCTTTTGATCTGTAAATCCCATTGGTTCACCCTTGCATTAAAAGTTACTTTTTCCAGAATATAAAAATCTTTCATGGGCAGGATTTTTAGGTTATGGGGCAGGCGCAGTGAGCGGGCCCGGGAGTGGACGGGAAATGGCCCATCGCCCGTGATCAGTCCCTGACCACGATTTCTTGCTGGCTGGCCAATTAACGGCCCACCAGCGTGAAATGTGTGCTGAGAGGCACTGCCGGGGTAGGGGCAGGAAGAGGACTGGTGCTGAAGTCAGCACGGGCGCAGGGGAGCGCGCAATGAAAGCTTGCTGAAGGCACAGAGCTGCCTCAAGTTGCTGAAGAATTTTAAACCCTTAAATAAAGATTTTAAAATCCTGGAAAAAGTTTCCACTCATAAGAAACACCTAAACATGTTGATGATAGAAATTCTGCCAAAACATGTTTATTTTGTTTTTAATTAATAAATATCGGAAACCTCATCCCGCCCGTGGGTGAGGTTTCCTCAGAAATCCAAAGGCCAATTTGCCTGCCAACCGTAATGATGAACGTAACAAAAACAGTGGTTAATTAATTGATCAATGGCCTTAATAGGCCTCTTAATTGTCGGCGGGCATGCTACTGACTCTGGCACCCTCCCACTGACCAAAATATCGTGTGAGTGTGCAATGATGTTGGGACGCTCGCCCAACGTCATTGTGCATTATTTCACACTCAAGCGTGTCGGGCGCACGCCCGCAGAAAATCCTGCCCCATGTTGTCTTTATGGCCAGCACTTTCGGAAAAAAATAAACTTAATAACTATGCCTTATTTATTTGCTAGTTTTAAAACATCTTATCATGTCTGTCTGAAAATCAAATACCCTCTCAACTCATCAACAAATGCAAATTCCATTCACAGTGTATCTGCTGAGACCTCATCTTAGCTTATCCATCTCCATTTCAAAATACCCGTTTTACACTCAAGCCCTTTGATGATGCAGACCTTGCAGTCTGACCGTCTTTAGTTTAATTAAATCAGTCCCACAGACACACACACACACACAAACGCACATGCCTGCTTCAGTATCTCACAGTAATATTAGGGGGAAAAAATGATATTTCCTTTATACTGTCCGAGACACACAGAAGTGATGTCCCTTTACAACCTATCTTTTCTATGACCAGTTCTGCACAACATGAATTGGAAGCCATAGATATTTTTGCTGCAGCAGTATATCATAAGAACATAAGAAATAGGAACAGGAGTAGTGGTAGACCATTTGGCCCCTCAAGCCTGCTCCGCCATTCAATAAGATCATGGCTGATCCTCTTGTGTTTTGATTTCCACATTCCCATCTAACCCCGAAAACCTTTGACTCCCTTGCCTAACAAGAATCTATATACCTCTGCCTTAAAAAATATTCAATGACCCCGTCTCCACCATCTTCTGAAGCAGAGAGTTCCAAAGTCATACAATCCTCTGAGAGAAAAAATTTCTTCTCATCTCTGTCCTAAAAAGGCGACCCCTAATTTTAAAACAGTGCCCCCTAGTTCTGGACTCACCCACAAGAGGAAACATCCTTTCGACAGCCACCTTGTCAAGGCCGTTCAGAATCTTGTATACTTCAATCAAATCACCCTTCACTCATTTAAACTCCAGTGGAAACAAGCCGAGTCCAGTAAACCTCCTTTGAACCGTCTCTAATGTATTTACGTCCTTCCTTAAATAAGGAGACCAAAACTGCACACAGTATTCGAGGTGCGGTCTCACCAATGCTCTGTATAACTTAAGTATAACATCTTTACTTTTTTATGTTCAGTCCCTCTCGTGATAAAAGATAGCATTCCATTAGCCTTCTTAATTACTCGCTGTACCTGCGTACTAACGTTTTGTGACTCATGTACTAGAATGCCTAGACCCCTCTGCACCTCAGAATTATGTGGCCATTCTCCACTTAAGTAATATTCTACTTTTTTCTCATGGCCATCTAGACCCACCACCATTGCGTAAATCAGTTTTCATCGAAGTTATGAACTTAGCAACTCTTGCAGTTTTGTTCAGTTTTAATGATACCTTGTATGCCTAAATAGATGCTGTTGCCATGGGATTCCCTCTGGGCCCAGCTCTCTCAAACACCTTTGTTGGGTTCCATGAGAAACATGTCTTCAATGGAATAACACCTAAACTCCCACCCCTTGCATATTTCTGATATGTGGGTGATACATTTGCTATATTAAAATATGCACCTGCATGTAATAATTTCCTTACATTTCTTAAGGGGCTCCATCCTGTGCTCAATTCACCCATCAAATGGAGCAGTCAAATGACCTCTCTCTCCTTGATGTACTAGCTGAGAAATCTGCCAATGGGCTCTCTACCACAGTCTACAGCAAGCCTATCTTCACTCGTCATACGTGCATTCGGATTCTTACAGTTCCACACACTATAAGATTGGCCTTATTGACAACCTCATAAATAGCCATTTGGTCAACATGCAAGCTTGATGCCAAAATAGGGTGCACCAAAGCATCCTGTGGAGTAATGGCTACCCCGATCAGATCATTTCACACTGTATATTGCACAAACTCATGAATGGGCTTAAGGTTTCAGTCCTGCTAAATAATGCTCAGCGTGCTGAGATTTACACTGATAACTAATTTAAGGTTGTCAGTCGGGCTTGCAGTATAGTGCATTTGTGTGCACTGGAAGCTATATGTATTAATACACAGGGCCCTGCATTTTGCAGATGGAAAGAACATGTACACACATTGTGCCTGTTTCAGCGAAACAAAATAAATAATGTTAGAAAATAGGTATAGTTTAAGTAAGTTATATTTGTGTTTGTAGGTGTTGGGAATGAATTTTAGCTTTAGAGTTTAAGTTTGATTTGTGTTTCTGTATTTGCATGTTAAGACAGGTCAAGTTGAGTTTTAGTTTCACTTTAAAAGATGCCTGCATTTCAAATAAGAGTTTTACAACTGTTCCAGTTAAGTTAAACAAACAAGGGTAGAGAAACTTGGCTGTTGCCTAGCAACAGGGGCCCAGAGGGGCAGGTCCCCCCCACAGACACACAGAAGAAATTAGAAACAACAGTTTGGTTTGGAAGCTGTTTGAGTTCAGTTGGTTTTGAAGGCAGCTGCTAGGAGAGACCTGGAGCAAAAGGGACAGATGGTCAGTCCTAAGCTAAAAGAAAGACCCCAAAATCTAGGGGAGTGGAAAAGGAAAAAGCTCCAAGCAGACCTTCTAGTCAAGGAAGGATAGGAACCTGGAAAAGATCCTGCTAATGAAGTTAAGAGTGAAGGGCAGAGAGAAAGGCTCCCAGCTTTATATTTAAAGAGACAAAAGCTGCAGAAAGCAGATTTAAAGCAAAAAAAAAGCTTGCAAGAGGCAAGAAGGCCAAAGAGACAACTGAAGCTCTGTAACTCTTTGCTATGGGCATGTGAAGCAGTGGTACTGTTGATGGCTGAGTCAGTGAGAGTGAGTGTGTGGAAGGTGGCTTGAATGCATGTGGTGACCCAAGGGAGAGGAACCTCAGAAGGAGAGTTTGAAACTCTAGAGGTGAACCCTTGTGGAAGGCATCTGAAAGTGTCAGTTTGGGAGAAGATTCCAAGGCAAATTCTTGGGCAGTGGAGATTGGAGCCCTTGTGTGAAAGACAGAGTGCAGTGAGACTGGTTGGTGCATGGTGGGACAAGCGTCGGGGGGGGTGGGGCGGAGTTGAGGAGAGATTCATAGCACCTGGTTGGGATGGCATCTGTCATTTAGTTTCATGGTGTAGTGTGTCTGACCACAGGTTGCCTTACTTTCAGTGTACTTACTGTTAACATTAGAGTATAAAATAGCTTTTGTAACTTGTGTTATCTTTACAAATCTGTATATATCTGTAAAGGTTTAGATGTGGGTAAAGGAGTATTGTAATATAGTTCATCTTTTCTTGTTTAATAAATGCTTTATGCTTTTGTTAAAAGCTCATCAGCTGACTCCTGAGACTCTGTTCAGTAGCCTCTCTCCACATATCTAAATAAAGAAATAAAAGTTAGGATCTATCAAGCTGGGTTCCACCCTGGGATCAGGCTTGCCCAGTGGTCACCTCAGCTGGGGATCATAACAGTGACGGCCAATCACTGGTTCATTCCTCAGGGCACGCCTTGACCAATCAACTATACTTGACAGTTAACCATCAGTCACTGTCCATTCTCTGTGGCAACATCTCTACCAATCAGAGTCCACTTGCCAACCAATCAGCACTCTTCTCATACAGTATGAGCTGTTGTTCCCTTTACATTTGGTATTCTGGCAAATTGTCCTGATGAGCGTAAGACAAAAAGTTTTGACAAAAAGTCTCTTTTTACAGCGTTTTTAAAACTCTCATCCTTGTTTTCAAATCCCTCCAAGGCCTTACCCTTTCCCATCTCTGTAATCTCCTCCCATTCGACAAACCTCCAAGATATCAGTGTTGTTCTTGTGCTTTCCCAATTATTATTATTCCACCATTGGTGGCCGTGCCCATTAATAAAAGCCCATTTTGCAGTAATAGCAGAATTCGGGGCTTGTCCAGGCCCCATGCTCTGTAATTCCCTTCCTAAACCTCTTCGTCTCTCTACCTAGTATTTCTCCTTTAAGACGATTTTTAAAACTTCTCTCTTTACCTGAGCTTTTGATCATCTGGCTTAATACCTGCGTATCTGGCTCAATACCTTACTTTGTTTTATAATACTACTGTGAAGTACCTTGGATGTTTCATTATGTTAAAGGCACCATATAAAAATTAACTGTTGTTGTTGTTACTATAGTTCCAAGTCAGGGTGGTATGTGAATTGGAGGGGACCTTGCAGTTAGTGCTTTTCCCATTTGTCTGCTGCCCTTGTCCTTTCAGGTGACTTGGAACGTGATGTCAAAGCAGACTTGGCAGGTTACTGCACTGCATCTAGTAGATGCTATGCACTGCTGCCAATGTGTGGTGGTGGTGGAGGGAGTGAGTATTTAAGGTTGTGGATGGGGTGTTGATTGAGCAGGCTGCTTTGTCCTGGATAGTATCGAGCTTCTCACTCACTCAGGATCCCAGAATATTCTGTCGCACTCCTGACTTGTGCCTTGCAAATGGTGGACAGACTTTGGGAGACAGGAGGTGAGATACTTGTCATATAATTCCCTGTTTCTGGCCTGCTCTTGTAGCCACAGTTGTTATGTGGTTGGTTCAGTTCAGTTTCTGGTCAATGGTAACCCCCAAGATGTTGATGATGTTGGTTTCAGTAATGGTAATGCCATTGAATGTCATGAGGAGATGGTTAGATTCTCTCTTGTTGGAGATGATCGTAGCTTGTATGCCACTTATCAGCCCAAGTCTGGATATTGTCCAGATCTTGCTGCATATGAACACAGACTACTTCAGTATCTGAGAATAGTAGTGAACAATGTGCAATCGTCAGTGTTCAGCACCACCCTTGTTCAAAAAGGAGTGCAAGGATAAAGGCGGCAACTATAGGTCAGTCAGTTTCCCTCAGCGATAGGGAAACTTCCAGAAACTTAACTTTGAGACAAAATCAAGAGTCACTTTGACAAGAGCAGGATAATTAAGGAAAGCCAACATGGATTCATTAAGGGAAAATCATGTTTAACTAACTTGCTGGAGTTTTTTGAGGAGGTAACAGAGAAGGTTGATAAGGGCAATGCTGTTGATGTGGTGTATATTGATTTTCAAATTTGATACAATGCCACATAACAGAGATAAAAACAAAAAAACTGCGGTAAAAACAAAAAACAAAAACAAAGATAAAAATAGAGATAATAAATTATAAAGATTTTCCTTTTCCCACCTATTTCCATTATTAAAAAAAAACCCCACTAGAGCTATACCTTGAGTGCCCTACCATCCATTCTTAATTAGCACATTCGTTTAGATAATATCACCAACTTTAACTTTAACACCTATGTGTTCTATTGTACTATTGTCATTGACATCTTTTGATGATCTGCTTCTATCACTGCTTGTTTGTCCCTACAACCACACCCCCCCCCTCCACCTCTCTCTCTCTCTATCTCTCCGCCCCCCACACACACACACCTTAAACCAGCCTATATTTCAACTCTTTCTTGGACTCGAACTCAAGTTCTGTCGAAGGGTCATGAGGACTCGAAACGTCAACTCTTTTGTTCTCCACCGATGCTGCCAGACCTGCTGAGTTTTTCCAGGTAATTCTGTTTTTGTTTTGGCCACGTAACAGACTTGTGAGCAAAATTCTAGCTCATGGAATAAAAGGGAAAGTGGGCACTTGGGTAAGAAATTGGCTGAGTGACAGGAAACAGGGAGAAGTGATAAATGGTTGTCTTTTTTAGATTGGAGGGAGGTTTGTAGTAGAGTTCCATAGGGATCAGTGTTGGGACCCTTGGTCTTCCTGATTATACATTAATGACCTAGACTGTGGTGTTCAGGGCATGATTTCAAAACTTGCATATGATATGAAGATTGGAAATGTTGTTAAATGTGATGAGGATGGTAGTGAACTTGAAAACAGGTTGGTGGATTGAGCAGACAAGTGGCAGATGAAGTTCAATGCAGAAAAGTGTGAAGTAATTCATTTTGGCAGGAAGAATATGGAGAGACAGTTTAAAATAAAGGGAGAAACTCTAAAGGAAGTGCAGGAACAGAGGGACCTCAGTATATATGTGCCTAAGTCATTGAAGATGGCAGGGCATGTTGAGAGATCATTTAATAAAGCATATTAGTATATTGGGCTTTATTAATAGGGGTGTTTAGTACAAGAGTAGGGAGGTCATAGATTCAAAATAATTGACAAGAGGAGTAAAAGTGATATAAGGAAATTTTTTTCACCTAGAGGGTGGTCGGAGTCTGGAACGAACTTCCTCAGTGGGTGATGGAGGCAGGTTCAATCGAGATATTTAGCAGGGAATTAGATTGCTGCCTGAACAGAAAGAAAGTGCAATGTTACGGGGATAAGGAAGGGGAGTGGGGCTAGGTAGAATGCAATTTCTGGAAGCAAGTACAAACACGATGCACCACATGGCCTCCTTCTACACCAAAAAAATCCTGAGATTCTGTGATTCTATGACTTCTGACCTCATGATCAAGGGACGGTTATTGACGAAGCAGCTAAAGATGGTTGGGCCTAGGACACTATCCTGAGGAACTCCTACAGTGATGTTCTGAGGACTGAGATGATTGGACTCGAACAACCACAGCCATCTTCCTTTGTGCTAGGTGTTACAATTCCAGCTGATGTTACTACTGAACAAGCCTGATCCCAGGGTGGAACTCGGCTTGATAGATCCTGACTTTGTTTAGAAACATGCGAATGATTAACATTTATTAAACAAGAAAAATGAACTATATTACAATACTCCTTCACCCACAACTATATATTTACAGATATGTGCAGATTTGTAAGGATAGCACAAGTTACAAAAGCTAATTTATACTCTAATATCTAATACAGTAAATATACAGTCCATGTAAACCAATAGGTAACCGGTGATCAGACACACCACACTCTGAAACCAAGTGACAGATGCCACCCCAAACAGATGCTATGGATCTCTCCTCAACTCCCCCAGAAGCTTGTCACACTGTGAGCCAACCAGTCTCACTGAACTCTACCTTTCACATGTGGATTTCCAATTTCAACTCTTGACGAGCTCACTTTGGGATCTTCTCTCAGATGATGCTATCTAACAGGCACCTTCCACATGGGTCTACCTCCATTGTTTCAAACTCTCCTTCTGATGTTCTTCTCTCCTAGACCACCATGTGTATTCAAGCATCCTTCCACGCACTCTCTCTCAGACTCAGCAGTCTCAACAGAACACCACTGCTTTACATGCCCATAGTAAAGAGTTACAGACACTTAACAGAAGAACATAAGAAATAGGAGCAGGAGTAGGCCATTCAGCCCCTCAAGCCTGCTCCACCATTCAATAAGATCATGGCCGATCTGCCCCAGGTCTCAACTCTTCTTTTGTGCCAGCTCCTCATAGCCCTCAACTCCCCGATATTTCAAAAATCTACCTACCTCATCTTTAAATACTTTCAGTGATCTAGCCTCCACAACTCTAAGGTAGAGAATTCCAGACATTCACTATCCTCTGGGAGAAGAAATTCCTTCGCATCTCAGTTTTAAATGAGTGTCCCCTTATTTTGTAACTATGTCCCTTAGTTCAAGATTCCCCCACTAGTGGAAACATCTTCTCAACATCTACCCTGTCAAGCCCCTTTAGAATCTTGTACGTTTGAATAAGATTCATTCTTCTAAACTCTAATGAATAAAGGCCTAATCTGTTTAGCCGTTCTTGATAAGTCAACCACTTCATAAGGTCATATGACGTAGGAGCAAAAGTAGGCCATTCAGCCCATCGAGTCTGCTCCACAATGCCAGTATATCCTTTCTTAAATACGGGGACCAAAACTGTACACAGTACGCCAGGAGCGGCCTCATCAACACCCTGTACAGTTGTAACAAGACTTCCCTATTTTTTAAATGCCAGCCCCCTAGAAATACAGGTCAAAATTCCATTTGCCTTCTTAATTATTTGCTGCACACGCATGCTAACTTTGTGTTTAATGCACAAGAACACCCAGATCCCTCTGTGCTGCATTTTTTTGAGGTCTCTCTCCATTTAAATAATAGTCTGCCTTTTGATTTCTCCTACCAAAATGCACAACTTCACACTTTCCTACATTGAGCTTCATCTGCTAAGTTTATGCCTCTCATTCAACCTGTCTCTATCCCCTTGCAGGTTCCTTATGTCCTCATCACAACTTGCCCTCCCACCTATTTGGCTGGCTCCTTGGTCATCTGGCTTCTCACAAGCCTATTTTGCTTTATGTCTGCATCCTGCAGCTTTCTCCCTTTAAGCTTGGAGCCTTCCTCTCTGCTCCTTACTTTTAACTTCACTTAACAGGATCTTGTTCCAGACTCCTGCCCTTGCCCTTTGACTTACTTAAAGGGCTTCTTGGGGCCTTTCTCTTTTTCCTTTAGGACCTACTCCCTGTTGTTCTTTCTTCCAGTAGACTGCTGACAACTTGGTATCTCCCTTGGGATCTAGAACTCACTTGACATTCACTATTACCTTAACTTTATGGCAATTCATCTAAGATTCTTAGACTTACTTTCCTCAGCAATCTGCTAGTATGTCAGCGTACTAAACTCCACCTAAGAGCATAGTCACCAACTGATCTCAAACTGCTTTCCGTTTCTCTATGTCTCTGTGTGGCCACAACCCAGTTTTTTCTAGCTTGTGTTTGTTTTAACTCCCCTTCAAGAGTCATAAAACCTCATTAAAACGCAGGCATCTTTTAAAGTGAAACTAAAACTCAAGTTCCCCCTTTCTCAACAATAAAGAAATACAAATTAAACTTAAAAGTAAAGCTAAAACGCATTCCTAACACCCACAAATACAGATATAACTTACTTAAAACTATCTCTAGTTCCTAACATAGGTACAACTCCAACCAATGGAGAGATTTTCTCCTGATTCCCATTGACTCCAGTTTTGTACTCCCTGAAAGGGCAATGGAAGTAGACTGAGTAGTAACTTTCAAAAGGGAATTGGATTGACAATTGAAAAGGAAACATTTATAGGATAAGGGGGAAAGAGCAGGGAAATGGAACTGATAGCTCTTTTAAAAAGCGGGCACAGGCATGTGTGAAATGGCTTCCTTTAGTGCTGTAAATTTCCATTATAGTATGTTTTTTTCCTTAATCCTAAATTCTCCCTAAGACACCTGTATGCTTTTCTGAGGAAGGTATAATTGCAAATTGAATTGTATCAGTTTCCAATTTGAGTAATTACCACACCCATGCCCTCAAGGCACTCACTCGTCCTGCTGAACATAACCAATAATATTTGCCCATTTTCTTCCACAGGATTGAAGGCTGCTTCCCTTATTGCTCAGGAGACAAGGTGCTGGATGAAATAACATATAGATGTGTCCGTTTAGATGACTGTAAGTTCTCAAAATGCTGTGCTACTAAAGTGACATTTCATTATTTAATGGGACATTTAGGTGCCTAAGCTCATTTCCAAGGTGCTTCAGAAGGGTTAGTGAAAATTAACCCTCTAGAGTTGTTAATAGTTCTGCTATCTTTACCCACCTGGCCAGTTAAACCTGTTCCCTGGAACTTACTTCTAACTTAGAATCTCAACTGAAAGAACTTCAAACATTAAAGGAACATAATCTTAGACTGGGCCCTCAAATAAAAAGTCCCCTCCCCCAGGAGTCTCTAATTTAACAAAGTTATTTTAGGACAGAACATATACATGGAGGTATGTTAGAGAAGAATGAATTATTGTGGAATTCCCCAGTATCAGTCCTTGGGAATCTAACTCAGATTCCGAGAGTTGTGTTATTATGTGGGTACCCAAGATTTTACTCACAGTCCAATAAGCTCTTTAATTAGAAGTGTCTTTGCCTCAAGAAGATAGGGAGTTTGAGCTAAGCTAGGATCAACCTATGTCCAAAGATGGCTGACTGCTGACTAAAATGTGCCCTCAGCCACATGTCTTTGTTAATAGAAATTTTAACAGTAACCAGAAAGACTTATACTGTTTATTGTATATTTCTGAAAAACATAATTCTTATCAGAGATTGACCTTGGGCCATCTTAAAAGTCTGGAAAAGCAAATGGCTAATTTGGTAGCTTCCCAACTTATAAAGTTTGAATGGCGTCTTGGTTACACTATACATATTGACAACAATTCAATTTAGCAACCATATTTCTAACCATTTTTATGTCGTTACCATAAATGCTAATTTACAATAACATGTTAATGTTTTAAATTCCCCATCAAATGTGTGAGTTTAGTAACATCTGTAACAAGAGTTACCTGTACAGCGCTTGATTGCAAATGTTGAGTTGGGGTTTACTGACTGTTTGGCTCCAGATTAATTGTTGTCTATTTCATACGCTGAAAACTTCCCTTCTCCATTTTGTCATCTGAGTCAAATAAATATTCACAACATTGTCAGCACTTTTTATTTGTAAGTGTTGCCCCTTCCTATGCAATGATAGAAAGGTCTGGAAGCCTTTTTTTAAATTCATTCACGGGATGTGGGCTTTGCTGGCTGGGCCAGCATTTATTGCCCATCCCTAGTTGCCCTTGAGAAGGTGGTGGTGAGCTGCCTTCTTGAACCGCTGCAGTCCATATGGTGTAAGTACACCCACAGTGCTATTAGGAAGGGAATTCCAGGATTTTGGCCCAGCAACAGTGAAGGAACAGTAATATATTTCAAGTCAGGATGGTGAGTGACTTTGAGGGCAACTTCCAGGTGGTGATGTTCCCATGGGCCTGCTGCTTTTGTCCTTCCAGCTGGTAGTGGTCGTGGGTTTGGAAGGTGCTGTTGAAGGAGCCTTGGTGAATTCCTGCAGTGCATCTTGTAGATGATACACACTGCTGCTACTGTGCATTGGTGCTAGAGGGAGAGAATGTTTGCGGATGGGATGCCAATCAAGCGGGCTCCTTTGTCCTGGACAGTGTCAAGCTTCTTGAGTGTTGTGGGAGCTGCACTCATCCAGGCAAGTGGGGAGTATTCCATCACACTCCTGACTCGTGCCTTGTAGATGGTAGACAGGCTTTAGGGAGTCAGGAGGTGATCAGCAGCGGCAAGACAGGTGGCAGCAAGATTAAGTACAGGTACGACTTGGTGAACAGCCTTAAACCATGCTACATTGCATGAGAAGTTCCTTAACGTTTTGTTCAGATTGCAACAAAGTTGCAGTGTCGGAAAGTGTTGAAAACACACCATGGTTAGTGTGAAAAAAAGCTTTGCTGAGATAGTGCTGAAATAAAGAACTTGGAAGTAGAAGGATCCCTCATGGTGAAATTGCAGCATGTAGCCTGTCAGTTCAGTGAGTATGATAGCACGTCAAGAGGACCAGCACTGCGTTAGTTATCTCAGTCAGGAAAGGCGAGTGACCAGGGTGTGGGTTAGATCAATAGCAAACAAGGCTGAGTCAAACAAAAATAACAAAAATGTCATAGAAATCAAGCCAGAGAAGGTTGCAATTATAATGGGCAGCTTCAGGAGTTGCTGAACAACAAATTGAATAAAAAGCAAGGATGCCATTACTCAGCAGAGCGAGCTGACAAAATTGAACTGGTGATCGCATCCACTCCCATGGAAGCGTTCCAGAAAGATCTGCTAGACAAGCCCAAACTGTATAGCATTGAAGAGCTACTCAAGGAAGTACAAGGCGATGCTTGCAGCTCGACAAAGCTAACATGTCCTAAGTACAACCCCAATTGTTGATGCACTCAATAGAACATGCAAACCTAGCAAGACGTGGAAACTGCAGACTTCTGCGTCCGCCAAGGAAATGCCCAGCGTTTCATCAATTCTGCAAGATGTGTGGAGGAAAGGGCCATTGGCAGTGACAGTGCCCTAGAGCAAAGGCTGTTGTGGCTACAAAGAGCCATGCACTGATCCAAACAGACTATATCCAATAGGTGCCTTAAACCAATAAGAATGGCCACCCGGTATCCCATCAGAAACATACACATGACCTGATTGACAAACCGGGAAATGGCAATATTGTGCATGATCAGACCAAGGACAGTGAGCACATTTCACACCGTCAATCTCATGGGAAACATAAATGCCATCACACTGTCTGAAGTGATGGTCAAGATTCAAATTATCTGTCCTAAGAAAGTTGGAAATTATTCATTATTGGCCAAGGTTGATAGGGGTAAATGCCAACATACAACCTCTGTGAATTCCAAAAGACATGTATCCAAAGATGTGGAAGGCCATGGAGAAACTTACGACTGCAAAACTTTCAGCTTACAATGGTTCACTCATTGGATGTTCAGGATCCATAGCCCTGGAGTGCAAGTACAATTAATCCTCCTAGGTGTCACAGGTATTCTACATTATGGAAACTAAAGGCCAACATGTTGTGATGTCGCACTAGTAATAATCCATGGAATCAGTCAGACATCACAAGGCAGATCTTTTGCCAATCTTTTTACAGCCTCTGTGTGTCCTCCTCACAGCTAACCTTTAAACCTTGCTATGTATCATTAGCAGAATTAGACACATTACTCTCTGCCCCTTCATCTAAGACATTGATTTAGATTGTAAATAGCTGAGGCCCCAGCATGGATCCTTGCGGAGCTCCACTATTCACTACCTGACATCTTGAAAATGCCCCATTTATGTTGACATCCAAATGGCCTGTTATCTATGATTGTAAATATGATGGAGACATATTCAGATTTTTTGGGTCATCGGGGGTCTGTAGATTTTGAAATTTAATCCATCCCTCAAACCATGACCCTCTCCATTTGTGGTATGGGAGTTAATGTCGAGGCCAACGTGACAGTAATTTCAGTGCCAACAATAGAAATAAAGGTGCACGTAATTGTGGACAATTTTGTAATTGAATTTCTCATTGAGATTGGATGTAGCTAAAGGTAACAAAGCATTTTGATAAATAATACACTCACCCACCTACAATTTTAATGTTTTATGAATAAATGATGCCAATATTTCATGTAAGTTTCAAAACATACAACTTAAGGATGTAGAAATTAGAATAACTGAGACAAGTTACTTTTTCATCTAGGCACATCACCAGAAACAGGATATTCAAGGCTTCCAGGAGTTCCTCTGATAGAATTTATACCATCATTAGCCAATACCACGATCAACGGTATTGAGAACATGGCCACTAATACCGAAATACCCACTTCCAAAACCATGGGCATCAGCAACAGTACAATCCGTTCTGAAATAAAAGCCAACCACACCAATAGAAGTCCTCCTGAAACGATGATCACCCACAGGAATACAACTGTTCCTGAAACGATGATCACCCACAGGAATACAACTACTCCTGAAACTATGATCACCCACAGAAATATAACTACTCCTGCAACTATGATCACCCAAACTAATAGAACAGCTCCTGAAACGATGATCACCCACAGGAATACAACTGCTCCTGAAACTATGATCTCCCACAGGAATACAACTGCTCCTGAAACTATGATCACCCACAGGAATACAACTATTCCTGAAACTATGATCACCCCAACCAATAGAACTGCTCCTGAAATGATGATCACCCACAGGAATACAACTGCTCCTGAAACAATGATCACCCACAGGAATACAACTGTTCCTGAAACTATGATTACCCCAACCAATAGAACTGCTCCTGAAACGATGATCACCCACAGGAATACAACTACTCCTGAAACGATGATCACCCACAGGAATACAACTGCTCCTGAAACTATGTTCACCCACAGGAATACAACCACTCCTGAAACGATGAGCACCCACAGGAATACAACTGCTCCTGAAACTATGATCACCCACAGGAATACAACTGCTCCTGAAACGATGATCACCCACAGGAATACAACTGCTCCTGAAACTATGATCACCCAAACCAATAGAACTGCTCCTAAGACGATGATCACCCACAGGAATACAACTACTCCTGAAACTATGATCACCCACAGGAATACAGCTATTCCTGAAACGATGATCACCCACAGGAATACAACTATTCCTGAAACGATGATCACCCACAGGAATACAACTACTGAAACTATGATCACCCACAGGAATACAACTGCTCCTGAAACTATGATCACCCACAGGAATACAACTGCTCCTGAAATGCTGTTCACCCACAGGAATACAATTACTCCTGCAACTATGATCACCCAAACTAATAGAACTGCTCCTGAAACGATGATCACCCACAGGAATACAACTACTCCTGAAACTATGATCACCCACAGGAATACAACTGCTCCTGAAACTATGATCACCCACAGGAATACAACTGCTCCTGAAACTATGATCACCCACAGGAATACAACTATTCCTGAAACTATGATCACCCCAACCAAAAGAACTGCTCCTGAAACGATGATCACCCGCAGGAATACAACTGCTCCTGAAACGATGATCACCCAAAGGAATACAACTGCTCCTGAAACTATGATCACCCAAACCAATAGAACTGCTCCTGAGATGATGATCACCCAAAGGAATACAACTACTCCTGAAACTATGATCACCCACAGGAATACAGCTATTCCTGAAACGATGATCACCCACAGGAATACAACTATTCCTGAAACAATGATCACCCACAGGAATACAACTACTGAAACTATGATCACCCACAGGAATACAACTATTCCTGAAACGATGATCACCCACAGGAATACAACTGTTCCTGAAACTATGTTCACCCACAGGAATACAACTATTCCTGAAACGATGATCACCCACAGGAATACAACTGTTCCTGAAACTATGTTCACCCACAGGAATACAACCACTCCTGAAACGATGATCACCCACAGGAATACAACTGCTCCTGAAACTATGATCACCCACAGGAATACAACTGCTCCTGAAACTATGATCACCTACAGGAATACAACTGCTCCTGAAACGATGATCACCCAAAGGAATACAACTGCTCCTGAAACTATGATCACCCAAACCAATAGAACTGCTCCTGAGATGATGATCACCCAAAGGAATACAACTATTCCTGAAACTATGATCACCCACAGGAATACAGCTATTCCTGAAATGATGATCACCCACAGGAATACAACTATTCCTGAAACAATGATCACCCACAGGAATACAACTACTGGAACTATGATCACCCACAGGAATACAACTGCTCCTGAAACCATGATCACCCACAGGAATACAACTGCTCCTGAAACGATGTTCACCCCCAGGAACACAACTGTTCCTGAAACGATGATCACCCACAGGAACACAACTACTCCTGAAACAATGTTCACCCACAGGAATACAACTATACCTGAAACTATGATCACCCACAGGAAGCACAGGAATACAACTACTCCTGAAACGATGATCACCCACAGGAATACAACTACTCCTGAAACTATGTTCACCCCCAGGAATACAGCTACTCCTGAAACTATGTTCACCCACAGGAACACAACTACTCCTGAAACTATGTTCACCCACAGGAATACAGCTACTCCTGAAATGCTGTTAACCCACAGGAATACAACTACTCCCGAAACTATGATCACCCACAAGAATACAACTGCTCCTGAAACGATGATCACCCACAGGAATACAACTACTCTTGCAACTATGATCACCCACAGGAATACAACTACTCCTGAAACTATGATCACCCACAAGAATACAACTACTCCTGAAACTATGATCACCCACAGGAATACAATTACTCCTGAAACTATGATCACCCACAAGAATACAACTACTCCTGAAACTATGATCACCCACAGGAATACAACTACTCCTGAAACTATGATCACCCACAGGAATATAACTGCTCCTGAAATGCTGTTCACCCACAGGAATACAACTACTCCTGAAACTATGATCACCCCCAGGAATACAATTACTCCTGAAACTATGATCACCCACAGGAATACAACTGCTCCTGAAATGCTGTTCACCCACAGGAATACAACTGCTCCTGAAATGCTGTTCACCCACAGGAATACAACTACTCCTGAAATGATGATCACCCACAGGAATACAACTGCTTCTGAAACTATGATCACCCACAGGAATACAACTACTCTTGAAACGATGATCACCCCCAGGAATACAACTGCTCCTGAAACTAAGTTCACCCACAGGAATACAACTGCTCCTGAAACTATGTTCACCCACAGAAATACAACTACTACTGATTCTATGATTACCCACAGGAATACAACTACTCCAGAAACTATAATCTCCTACAGAAATACAACTACTACTGATACTATGATTACCCACAGGAATACAACCACTCCTGAAACTATGTTCACCCACACCAATAAAACTACTCCTGAATCTATGTTCACCCACACCAATAAAACTACTCCTGAATCTATAATCTTCCACCATAATAAAACTACCCCTGAAATTGGGATCACCCACACTAATACAACTACTAAAACTATGATCCCCCACACCAATAAAACTACTCACGATTCAATGATACTCCACCCCAATACAACTGGAAATAATGGCAAGAGTACCATTTTAAATGCTCTTGAGTCACTGGTCAGCAATGCTTATCCAAATGCTTATGGAAGTAAACGAAACCCCATCAGTATAAGTGCTCCTATAATAATAGATAATGATGTCCTTTTAACATCTCTTGAAACTAGAGACACAAACGTCAACACAGCCACTTCTGAAATAATGGGTAAACTCACTGCTGCAGCCATTGCTGATACTAGCAGCCTATCCAGCGATACAACTGCTCCTGAAAATATAAGCAATTACCCCAATTTAACTATTGCTGGAAATGTGAGCAATGACTTAATGGTTCATGAAACTAGGTGCCTTCAGACCAATGCAAACATTGCAGAAACTAGCGTCATTGACAGTGACACAGAAACTCCAGGAACTGCAAACAATGTCTCCAGTAAAACCACGCCTAAAACTATGCATTTCACAAAAAATACAGGTGCTGACAAGACAATGCCTTCTCTCAGCATTCTAACTGGAGCTGAGATGAAGGACTTTGACACCAATAGAATCAGACATGAGACAAGGAGCATCCACATCAATACAGCCACTAGTGAAACCAAGGCTACACACACTGATACTACTGCTCCTGAAACTAGGGGCACCCACACCAATACAACCGCTCCTGAAACTAGGGACACCCAGATCAATACAACCGCTCCTGAAACTAGGGCAAACCACGCAAATACAACCACTCATGAAACTATGGGCACAGACACCAACACAGCCATTGCTAAAGCTAATGATATCCACACTAATTCCAACGATTGTGAAACTATGAGCACCATTGCCAATTCAACTACCCTTGAAACTATCATCACCAACACCAATACAACTGTTCCTGAAGCTAGGGGCAGCCTCACCAATTCAGCCATTCTAGAAAATGTCACTGCTCACACAAATATAACCCTTCCTGAAATGATCACCAGCAACACAAATACAACCACTCTGGGGTCTGTGGTCAATGGCAACTATCCAACTGCTGCTGAATCTGTGCATAATTACTTTGCTGAGACTAGAGGCAGCAACACAAATATAACCACTCCAGGAACCATAGTAAATCAAACCGATATTATCGCTGAAATAATGGTGGGCAATACCATAGATTCAAGCATTCTTAAAACTAAGGAGACCAACATCAGTTTAACTACACCTGGAAATAGTGGCAAGAAAACCAATGGAACTGCTCTTGAGTCAAGGGTCAACAATACCAATACAACTGCCCATGGGAGTATGGGAAGACACATCAGTATAAGTATTCCTATAATAATGGACAATGACATCCATTCAACTACTCTTGAAATGAGAGACACAAATATTAATACCACCAGTTCTGAAACAATGCGTAATGCAACTGCTCCAACCATTGCTGCTCCTGGCAGTGTATACAGCGATGCAACTGCTCCTGAAGATAGAACTATTAGCCCCAATTTAACCATTGCTGGAACAAGGTGGGGTGAAACCAGTAAGATGGTTCGTGAAACTAGGAGCATCCAGATCAAGGCAATCACTCCTGAAACTATGGATATTGACAATGATTCAACCATTCCTAAATCTGGTGTCATTTACACTGGTACTGCAACTCGAGGAGCAGTAAGCAATGACTCTAATATAACGACACCTGAAATACTGAGTCTCATGACAAATACAAGTACTGCCAAGACTCTGCTTTCCAGAGCCTATGCAACCACAGCTGAGACGAAGAAAATTAACACAAATAGAATTAGTCCTGAGACAATGATCACCTGGACCAATGCAACCAGCCCTGAAAACATGGCTACGCATGCAAATACAACCAACCCTAAAACTAGGAATACCCACAACAATACAACTAATCGTAAAACTAGGGGCACCCACACCAATGCAAGCGCTCCTGAAACTAGGGGCACCCACACCAATACAACTCCTGAAACTAGGGGCACCCACACAAATACAACCGCTCCTGAAACTAGGGACACCCGCATCAATACAAACACTCCTGAAACTAGGGGCAGCCTCACCAATACAACCACTCCTGAAAATAGGGACACCCACAGCAATACGACCGTTCCCGAAACTAGGGGCACCGACAACAATACAACCACTCCTGAAACTAGGGACACCCACAGCAATACAACCACTCCTGAAACTAGGTGCACCCACAGCAATACAACCACTCCTGAAACTAGGGACAACCACACCAAAACAACCAATCCTGAAACTAGGTGCACCCACAGCAATACAACCACTCCTGAAACTAGGGACACCCACACCAATACAACCACTCCTGAAACTAGGTGCACCCACAGCAATACAACCACTCCTGAAACTAGGGACACCCACACCAATACAACCACTCCTGAAACTAGGGACACCCACAGCAATACAACCGCTCCTGAAACTAGGGACACCCACACCAATGCAACCACTCCTGAAACTAGGGACACCCACACCAATACAACCATTCCCAAAACTAGGGGCACCCACACCTATGCAACCGCTCCTGAAACTAGGGGCACACACACCAATACAACCGCTCCTGAAACTAGGGGCACCCACACCAATACAACCGCTCCTGAAACTAGTGACACCCACAGCAATACAACCACTCCTGAAACTAGAGGCACCCACACCAATAGAACCGCTCCTGAAACTAGGGGCACGGACACCAATACAACCGCTCCTGAAACTAGGGACACCCACACCAATACAACCGCTCCTGAAACTAGTGACACCCACAGCAGTACAAACACTCCTGAAACTAGAGGCACCCACACCAACAGAACTATTCCTGAAACTAGGGACACCCACAGCAATGCAAACGCTCCTGAAACTAGGGACACCCACACCAATACAACTATTCCTGAAACTAGGGACATCCACAGCAGAATGAACACTCCTGGATCTAGGGACACCCACACCAATGCAAACAATCCTGAAATTAGGGACATCCACAGCAGAACGACCACTGCAGAAACTAGGGACACCCACAACAAAACAACTCCTGAAACTAGGGACACCCACACCAGTACAACCACTCCTGAAACTAGGGACACCCACACCAATACAACCACTCCTGAAACTAGGGACATCCACACCAATACAACCACTCCTGAAACTAGGGGCACCCACACCAATACAAACACCCATGAAACTAGGCGCACCCAGACCAATGCAACCACTCCTGAAACTAGGGACACTCACACCAATACAACCGCTCCTGAAACTAGAGACACCCACAGCAATACAAATCCTCCTGAAACTAGGGGCACCCACACCAATACAACCACTCCTGAAACTAGGTGCACCCACACCAATACAACCGATCCTGAAACCAGGGACACCCACACCAATACAACCGCTCCTGAAACTAGTGACACCCACAGCAATACAATCACTGCTGAAGCTAGGGACACCCATACCAATAGAACTATTCCTGAAACTAGGGACACCCACACCAATGCAACCGCTCCTGAAACTAGGGACACCCACAACAATACAACTATTCCTGAAACTAGGGACACCCATACCAATACAACCACTCCTGAAACTAGGGGCACCCACACCAATACAACTATTCCTGAAATTAGGTGCACCCACACCAATCGAAAGATTCCTGTAACTAGGGACACCCACACCAATACAACTATTCCTGAAACTAGGGACACCCACACCAATACAACTACTACTGAAATTAGGGGCACCCACACCAATACAACCATTCCTGAAACTAGGGATGCCCAGAGAAATACAACCGCTCCTGAAACTAGGGCAACGCACACCAATACAACCACTTCTGAAACTAGGGGCACCCACACCAATACAACCGCCCCTGAAACTAGGGACACCCACAGCAATACAACAGCTCCTGAAATTAGGGACACTCACACCAATACAACTGCTCCTGAAACTAAAGGCACCCACACCAATAGAACTATTCCTGTAACTAGGGGCACCCACACCAATACAACTATTCCTGAAACTAGGGACACCCACACCAATACAACTATTCCTGAAACTAGGGGCACCCACACCAATACAACCACTCCTGAAACTAGGGACGCCCACAGCAATACAACTGCTCCTGAAACTAGGGGCACCTACACCAATACAACCACTCCTGAAACTAGGGGCACCCACACCAATACGAGCACTCTTGAAACTAGGGGCACCCACACCAATACAACCGCTCCTGAAACTAGGGGCACCCACACCAATACAACCACTCCTGAAACAAGGGACGCCCACAGCAATATAACCGCTCCTGAAACTAGGGGCACCTACACCAATGCAACCAATCCTGAAATTAGGGACATCCACAGCAGAACGACCACTCCAGAAACTACGAACACCCACAACAACACAAATCCTGAAAGTAGGGACACCCACACCAATACAACTATTCCTGAAACTAGGTGTACCCACACCAATAGAACTATTCCTGTAACTAGGGGCACCCACACCAATACAACTATTCCTGAAACTAGGGGCACCCACACCAATACAGCCGCTCCTGAAACTAGGGGCACCCACACCACTACAAACACTCCTGAAACTAGGGACACCCACACCAATGCAACCACTCCTGAAATTAGGGACATCCACAGCAGAATGACCACTCCAGAATCTACGGACTCCCACAACAACACAACTCCTGAAACTAGTGTCACCCACACCAGTACAACCACTCCTGAAACTAGGGACACCCACACCAATAAAACCACTCCTGAAACTAGGGACACCCACAGCAATACAACTGTTCCTGAAACTAGGGGCACCCACACCAATACAACCGCTCCTGAAACTAGTGACACCCACAGCAATACAATCACTCCTGAAGCTAGGGACACCCATACCAATAGAACTATTCCTGAAACTAGGGACACCCACACCAATGCAACCGCTCCTGAAACTAGGGACACCCACAACAATACAACTATTCCTGAAACTAGGGACACCCATACCAATACAACCACTCCTGAAACTAGGGGCACCCACACCAATACAACTATTCCGGAAATTAGGTGCACCCACACCAATCGAACGATTCCTGTAACTAGGGACACCCACACCAATACAACTATTCCTGAAACTAGGGACACCCACACCAATACAACTACTACTGAAATTAGGGGCACCCACACCATTACAACCACTCCTGAAACTAGGGATGCCCACAGAAATACAACCGCTCCTGAAACTAGGGACACCCACAGCAATACAACAGCTCCTGAAATTAGGGACACTCACACCAATACAACTGCTCCTGAAACTAAAGGCACCCACACCAATACAACTATTCCTGAAACTAGAGGCACCCACACCAATACAACTATTCCTGAAACTAGGGGTACCCACACCAATAGAACTATTCCTGTAACTAGGGGCACCCACACCAATACAACCACTCCTGAAACTAGGGACACCCACAGCAATACAACCGCTCCTGAAACTAGGGCAACCCACACCAATACAACCGCTTCTGAAACTAGGGGCACCCACACCAATACAACTATTCCTGAAACTAGGGACATCCACAGCAGAATGAACACTCCTGGATCTAGGGACACCCACACCAATGCAAACAATCCTGAAATTAGGGACATCCACAGCAGAACGACCACTGCAGAAACTAGGGACACCCACAACAACACAACTCCTGAAACTAGGGTCACCCACAGCAATACAACCACTCCTGAAACTAGGGGCACCCACACCAATAGAACTATTCCTGAAACTAGGGACACACACAGCAATAGAACTATTCCTGAAACTAGGGACACACACAGCAATGCAACCACTCCTGAAACTAGGGGCACCCACACCAATACAACTATTCCTGAAACTAGGTGTACGCACAACAATAGAACTATTCCTGTAACTAGGGGCACCCACACCAATACAACTATTCCTGAAACTAGGGACACCCACACCAATACAACTATTCCTGAAACTAGAGGCACCCACACCAATACAACTATTCCTGAAACTAGGGGTACCCACACCAATAGAGCTATTCCTGTAACTAGGGGCACCCACACCAATACAACCACTCCTGAAACTAGGGACACCCACAGCAACACAACCGCTCCTGAAACTAGGGCAACCCACACCAATACAACCGCTTCTGAAACTAGGGGCACCCACACCAATACAACTATTCCTGAAACTAGGGACATCCACAGCAGAATGAACACTCCTGGATCTATGGACACCCACACCAATGCAACCAATCCTGAAATTAGGGACATCCACAGCAGAACGACCACTCCAGAAACTAGGGACACCCACAACAAAACAACTCCTGAAACTAGGGACACCCACACCAATACAACCACTCCTGAAACTAGGGACACCCACACCAATACAACAGCTCCTGAAACTAGGGACACCCACACCAATACAAACGTTCCCGAAACTAGGGGCACCCATACCAATACAAACACCCCTGAAACTAGGGGCACCCAGACCAATGCAACCACTCCTGAAACTAGGGACACTCACAACACTACAACCACTCCCAAAACTAGGTTCACCCACACCAATACAACCGCTCCTGAAACTAGGGACACCCACACCAATACAACTTCTCCTGAAACTAGGGGCACCCACACCTATACAACCGATCCTGAAACTAGGGAGACCCACACCAATACAACCGCTCCTGAAACTAGAGACACCCACAGCAATACAACCGCTCCTGAAACTAGGGACACCCACAGCAATACAACTATTCCTGAAACTAGGGACACCCACACCAATACAACTATTCCTGAAACTAGAGGCACCCACACCAATACAACTATTCCTGAAACTAGGGGTACCCACACCAATAGAACTATTCCTGTAACTAGGGGCACCCACACCAATACAACCACTCCTGAAACTAGGGACACCCACAGCAACACAACCGCTCCTGAAACTAGGGCAACCCACACCAATACAACCGCTTCTGAAACTAGGGGCACCCACACCAATACAACTATTCCTGAAACTAGGGACATCCACAGCAGAATGAACACTCCTGGATCGATGGACACCCACACCAATGCAACCAATCCTGAAACTAGGGACACCCACACGAATACAACCACTCCTGAAACTCGGGACACCCACACCAATACAACCGCTCCTGAAACTAGGGACACCCACACCAATACAACTGTTCCCGAAACTAGGGGCACCCATACCAATACAAACACCCCTGAAACTAGGGGCACCCAGACCAATGCAACCACTCCTGAAACTAAGGACACTCACACCACTACAACCACTCCTCAAACTAGGTTCACCCACACCAATACAACCGCTTCTGAAACTAGGGACACCCACACCAATACAACTTCTCCTGAAACTAGGGGCACCCACACCTATACAACAGATCCTGAAACTAGGGAGACCCACACCAATACAACCGCTCCTGAAACTAGTGACACCCACAGCAATACAACCACTCCTGAAACTAGGGGCACCCACACCAATAGAACTATTCCTGAAACTAAGGACACCCACACCAATGCAACCGCTCCTGAAACTAGGGATACCCACACCAATACAACTATTCCTGAAACTAAGGAACCCCATACCAATACAACCACTCCTGAAACTAGGGGCACCCACACCAATAGAACTATTCCTGTAACTAGGGGCACCCACACCAATACAACTATTCCTGAAACTAGGGACACCCACACCAATACAACTATTCCTGAAACTAGGGGCACCCACACCAATACAACCACTCCTGAAACTAGGGACGCCCACAGCAATACAACTGCTCCTGAAACTAGGGGCACCTACACCAATACAACCACTCCTGAAACTAGGGGCACCCACACCAATACGAGCACTCCTGAAACTAGGGGCACCCACACCAATACAACCGCTCCTGAAACTAGGGGCACCCACACCAATACAACCAGTCCTGAAACTAGGGACGCCCACAGCAATATAACCGCTCCTGAAACTAGGGGCACCTACACCAATGCAACCAATCCTGAAATTAGGGACATCCACAGCAGAACGACCACTCCAGAAACTACGAACACCCACAACAACACAACTCCTGAAAGTAGGGACACCCACACCAATACAACTCTTCCTGAAACTAGGGGCACCCACACCAATAGAACTATTCCTGTAACTAGGGGCACCCACACCAATACAACTATTCCTGAAACTAGGGGCACCCACACCAATACAACCGCTCCTGAAACTAGGGGCACCCACACCACTACAAACACTCCTGAAACTAGGGACACCCACAACAATGCAACCACTCCTGAAATTAGGGACATCCACAGCAGAATGACCACTCCAGAATCTACGGACACCCACAACAACACAACTCCTGAAACTAGTGTCACCCACACCAGTACAACCACTCCTGAAACTAGGGACACCCACACCAATAAAACCACTCCTGAAACTAGGGACACCCACAGCAATACAATCACCCCTGAAACTAGGGGCACCCAGACCAATGCAACCACTCCTGAAAATAGGGACACTCACACCAATACAACTGTTCCCGAAACTAGGGACACCCACACCAATACAAACACTCCTGAAACTAGGGACACCCACACCAGTACAACAGATCCTGAAACTAGGGACACCCACACCAATACAACCACTCCTGAAACTAGGGACACCCACACCAATACAACCGCTCCTGAAACTAGTGACACCCACAGCAATACACCCACTCCTGAAACTAGGGGCACCCACACCAATAGAACTATTCCTGAAACTAGGGGCACCCACACCAATAGAACTATTCCTGAAACTAGGGGCACCCACAACAATACAACTATTCCTGAAACTAGGTGTACCCACAACAATAGAACTATTCCTGTAACTAGGGACACTCACACCAATACAACTGCTCCTGAAACTAGAGGCAACCACACCAATACAACTATTCCTGAAACTAGGGGCACCCACACCAATACAACTATTCCAGAAACTAGGGACACCCACAGCAATACAACTGCTCCTGAAACTAGGGGCACTCACACCAATACAACTGCTCCTGAAACTAGAGGCAACCACACCAATACAACTATTCCTGAAACTAGGGGCACCCACACCAATACAACCACTCCTGAAACTAGGGGCACCCACACCAATACAACAACTCCTGAAACTAGGAACACCCACAGCATTACATCCGCTCCTGAAACTAGGGACACCCACAGCAATACAACCGCTCCTGAAACTAGGGGTACTCATAACAATACAACCACTCCTGAAACTAGGGACACCCACACCAATACAACCACTCCTGAAACTAGGGGCACCCACACCAATACAAACACTCCTGAAACTAGGGACACCCACACCAATACAACCACTCCTGAAACTAGGGGCACCCACACCAATACAACCACTCCTGAAACTAGGGACACCCACAGCAATATAACCGCTCCTGAAACTAGGGACACCCACACCAATGCAACCACTCCTGAAACTAGGGGCACCCACACCAATACAAACACTCCTGAAACTAGGGACACCCACACCAATACAACCACTCCTGAAACTAGGGGCACCCACACCAATACAACCACTCCTGAAACTAGGGGCACCCACACCAATAGAACCACTCCTGAAACTAGGGGCACCCACACCAATAGAACCGCTCCTGAAACTAGAGACAACCACACCAATACAACCACTCCTGAAACTAGGGACACCCACACCAATACAACCGATCCTGAAACTAGGGGCACCCACACCACTACAAACACTCCTGAAACTAGGGACACCCACACCAATGCAACCAATCCTGAAATTAGGGACATCCACAGCAGAATGACCACTCCAGAATCTATGGACACCCACAACAACACAACTCCTGAAACTAGTGTCACCCACACCAGTACAACCACTCCTGAAACTAGGGACACCCACACCAATACAACCACTCCTGAAACTAGGGACACCCACAGCAATACAACTGTTCCTGAAACTAGGGGCACCCACACCAATACAACCGCTCCTGAAACTAAGGACACCCACACCAATACAACCACTCCTGAAACTAGGGACACCCACAGCAATACAACCACTCCTGAAACTAGGGACACCCACACCAATACAACCGCTCCTGAAACTAAGGACACCCACACCAATACAACCACTCCTGAAACTAGGGACACCCACACCAATACAACCACTCCTGAAACTAGGGACACCCACACCAATACAACTGCTCCTGAAACTAGGGACACCCACACCAATGCAACCGCTCCTGAAACTAGGGGCACCCACAGCAATACAACCATTCCTGAAACTAGGGACACCCACACCAATGCAACCACTCCTGAAACTAGGGACACCCACACCAATGCAACCGCTTCTGAAACTAGGGGCACCCACACCAATACAACCGATCCTGGAACTAGGGGCACCCACACCAATACAAACACTCCTGAAACTAGGGGCACCCACACGAATACAACCACTCCTGAAACTAGGGGCACCCACACCAATACAACCGATCCTGAAACTAGGGACACCCACACCAATACAACCGCTCCTGAAACTAATGACACCCACAGCAATACACCCACTCCTGAAACTAGGGGCACCCACACCAATAGAACTATTCCTGAAACTAGGGACACCCACACCAATAGAACTATTCCTGTAACTAGGGGCACCCACACCAATACAACTATTCCTGAAACTAGGGGCACCCACACCAATACAACCACTCCTGAAACTGGGGACACCCACAGCAATACAACTGCTCCTGAAACTAGGGCAACCCACACCAATACAACCACTTCTGAAACTAGGGGCAACCACACCAATACAACCGCTCCTGAAACTAGGGACACCCACACCAATACAACCGCTCCTGAAACTAGGGCAACCCACACCAATACAACCGCTCCTGAAACTAGGGACACCCACAGCAATACAAGTGTTCCTGAAACTAGGGGCACCCACACCAATACAACCGCTCCTGAAACTAAGGACACCCACACCAATACAACCACTCCTGAAACTAGGGACACCCACAGCAATACAACCACTCCTGAAACTAGGGACACCCACACCAATACAACCGCTCCTGAAACTAAGGACACCCACACCAATACAACCACTCCTGAAACTAGGGACACCCACACCAATACAACCACTCCTGAAACTAGGGACACCCACACCAATACAACTGCTCCTGAAACTAGGGACACCCACACCAATGCAACCGCTCCTGAAACTAGGGGCACCCACAGCAATACAACCATTCCTGAAACTAGGGACACCCACACCAATGCAATCGCTCCTGAAACTAGGGACACCCACACCAATGCAACCGCTTCTGAAACTAGGGGCACCCACACCAATACAACCGATCCTGGAACTAGGGGCACCCACACCAATACAAACACTCCTGAAACTAGGGGCACCCACACGAATACAACCACTCCTGAAACTAGGGGCACCCACACCAATACAACCGATCCTGAAACTAGGGACACCCACACCAATACAACCGCTCCTGAAACTAATGACACCCACAGCAATACACCCACTCCTGAAACTAGGGGCACCCACACCAATAGAACTATTCCTGAAACTAGGGACACCCACACCAATAGAACTATTCCTGTAACTAGGGGCACTCACACCAATACAACTATTCCTGAAACTAGGGGCACCCACACCAATACAACCACTCCTGAAACTGGGGACACCCACAGCAATACAACTGCTCCTGAAACTAGGGCAACCCACACCAATACAACCACTTCTGAAACTAGGGGCACCCACACCAATACAACAGCTCCTGAAACTAGGGACACCCACACCAATACAACCGCTCCTGAAACTAGGGCAACCCACACCAATACAACCGCTCCTGAAGCTAGGGGCACCCACACCAATACAACCACTCCTGAAACTAGGGACACCCACACCAATACAACTCCTGAAACTAGGAACACCCACAGCAATACAACCACTCCTGAAACTAGAGACACCCACACCAATACAACTGCTCCTGAAACTAGGGTCACTCACACCAATACAACTGCTCCTGAAACTAGAGGCACCCACACCAATACAACTATTCCTGAAACTAGGGACACCCACACCAGTACAACCACTCCTGAAACTAGGGACACCCACACCAATACAACCACTCCTGAAACTAGGGACACCCACACCAATACAACCACTCCTGAAACTAGGGACACCCACACCAATGCAACCACTCCTGAAACTAGGGGCACCCACACCAATACAACCGCTCCTGAAACTAGGGGCACCCACACCATTACAACCGATCCCGATACTAGGGGCACCCACACCAATACAAACACTCCTGAAACTAGGGACACCCACACCAATACAACCACTCCTGAAATTAGGGGCACCCACAGCAATACACCCACTCCTGAAACTAGGGGCACCCACACCATTACAACCGATCCCGATACTAGGGGCACCCACACCAATACAAACACTCCTGAAACTAGGGACACCCACACCAATACAACCACTCCTGGAACTAGGGGCACCCACAGCAATACAACCACTCCTGAAACTAGGGGCACCCACACCAATACAACCGATCCTGAGACTAGGGACAGCCACACCAATACAACCGCTCCTGAAACTAGTGACACCCACAGCAATACACCCACTCCTGAAACTAGGGGCACCCACACCAATAGAACTATTACTGAAACTAGGGACACCCACACCAATGCAACCGCTCCTGAAACTAGGGACCCCCACACCAATTCAACCTCTCCTGAAACTAAGGGCACCCACACCAATACAACTATTCCTGAAACTAGGGATACCCACACCAATAGAACTATTCCTGTAACTAGGGGCACCCACACCAATACAACTATTCCTGAAACTAGGGACACCCACACCAATACAACTATTCCTGAAACTAGGGGCACCCACACCAATACAACCACTCCTGAAACTGGGGACACCCACAGCAATACAACCGCTCCTGAAACTAGGGCAACCCACACCAATACAACCGCTTCTGAAACTAGGGGCACCCACAGCAATACAACCGCTCCTGAAACTAGGGACACCCACACCAATACAACCGCTCCTGAAACTAGGGCAACCCACACCAATACAACCGCTCCTGAAACTAGGGGCACCCACACCAATACAACCACTCCTGATACTAGGGACACCCACAGCAATACAACCACTCCTGAAACTAGAGACACCCACACCAATAAAACTGCTCCTGAAACTAGGGACACTCACACCAATACAACTGCTCCTGAAACTAGAGGCACCCACACCAATACAACTATTCCTGAAACTAGGGACACCCACAACAATACAACTATTCCTGAAACTAGGGACACCCAGGCTAATACAACTATTCCTGGAAGTAGGGACACTCTGACCAATTCAACCATTCTTGAAATTATTGCATTGCACACAAATACAACCACTGCAGGAACAATGAACAATGTCACCAATCCAATTGCACCGAAATCTAGGAGCTCTGGCTCAAATACACCCACTCTTGAGACTGGGCGAAATGGCACTGATCGAACCATTATCATGGCTGTGCCTCCCAACATTAGTAGAATCAATCCTGAACCTAATTATATTTACTCTGATTCAACTGCCCCTAAAAAAAGGGGAGCTGAGACCAGTACAACTCTGCAAACTAGGAGCACAAATACAAATATCATGCCTTGGACTATGAACAATGGCACTAATAGAATCATTCCAAAGTCTGTGCATAATGACACCAGTACAGCCGCTCCTGAGGCTATGCTCACCAACAGAACCGCTTCTAAGATAATGGGGACATACACCAATACAACCATTGCTGAAACCATGGACAATGACATTGATTCAGCCCTTCCTGGAACTACCGTCATTTATACCGATCCAATTGTTCATGAAGTTAGGGGCACCAGCACAAATACAATTGCCCTTGTCACTATGTTCAGTCATACAGACGTAGCCGCTACTAAGACTCCAGGAAATGAGACTAATACAACCGCTCATGAGACTAAGGGGACCAACAGCAATACTACCACTCTTGAAATTAGAGGCACAGGCATGAATACAATCGCTCCTGAGATTAAGGGCACTGATTCAACCATCCTTAAAAGTGGGGAAACTGAGGCCAATGTAACTGCTCAAATTAGGGACCTTGGCACAAATATTACTATTCCAAGAATGATGGATAATGACACCAATCGAATCACATCTGAATCTAGGAACATCTACACCAGTAAAACTTTTCCTGAGACTATACCAAACAACACCAATAAAACTGCTCCTGAGATGATGGGCACGTACGCCAATACAACCACTGCTGAAACCATGGACACCAAGACAAATGACAGCAACACAATCAATCCTAAGACATTGAGCAATGACACCAACAAAAATGCTCGTGAGATCATGTTCAGCATCACTAATACTACTACACCTATAATTATGGGCAATGACATTGACTCTGTCAGTTCAGAGACAACGGGTAATGATAGCAACATGAGCATTCCTGACCTTATGATTAACAATAACAATATAACTGCCCTTAAAACTAGGGCCAATGACACTGGTTCAATTGCTCCTGAGACTATGGGCACCACCACCAATACAAATACTCCAGAAATTGCAGGTATTGACAAAGACTCAACTATTCCTGTAATCAGAGGCACCAACATCGATACGATCACTCCTGAAAGTGCAGGCCCAAATACTAATACCACTTCTGTATCTCCAGGCATGAAATTGATTGTGTTTGCTCTTGAAATTATGCATAATTCTACTAAGGAAACCCCCTTGATTTCTTCCAGCAATTTATCCATTTCAAGATCTGCAACTTTGATTGTAACTGAAAATTCTGACCAAAAAAGAAGTTTTTCAAGCATGAAAACATCTTCTGAGGGTTCAAGTTCAACTAATGAATTTATAAGAGATGTAAGTTTGTGCTGGTTGCACCTTCTAATTATCATGCCCCTGTTTTTCATCTGCCTTATAGTAATACAGGCATTATTTTTTATGGAAAATGGAAGAATATTAGAATTGTAGACTATGCTACCAGGGAAGTAGAAAGCATAAATGAGCTAAGGAACTAATTCTAGATCCTACAATTGTGAAACTCTTCTATACAGCTGTAGTTTCGAGTGCTGACCTTTTTGGATGTCTTACCTGATACTGTCGTTTTAGCAAAGCAGACTCTTTAAGGGTACAGTGATTATTGAGCTAGGTAGAAAAGGCATTTGAAAATCAGTAAGATAAAAGCAAAATACTGCAGATGCTGGAAATCTGAAGCAAAAACAGAAAATGCTGGAAAAACTCAGCAGGCCTGACAGCATCAGTGGAGAGGGAAACAGAGTTAACGTTTCAAGTCCGTATGACTCATCTTCCGAGCTAAAGAGAAGTAGAAATGTGGTGAAATTTACTCTGTTTAAGGGGGCAGAGCAGGTGAAGCTGGATAGAAGACCAGCGAAAGGTGGGGGCAAAGGAGAGATTGATAAAGATGTCATGGACAAAAAGGGAGTGTTAATGGTAGTGGTGAGGGTTAAAGAAGTGGCATGAAGGTAAGAAAGCAGAATGTGTTAATAGCAGGACAAGGGTGGGCACTCTGTGAAAGAACAACATGAAACAAGTAACAGATGGCTCTTTTGGGGTTGGGGTAGGGGGTGGGGACTGTGGTTAAGGATAAAAGGAAAGAAAATGGGATAAAACGGGGGTTAAAAAGGGGATAAAACAATGAATAAATGAATAAAAATCAATAAAAATAAGTAGATAAAAAATTTTTTAAAAATTTTTAAAGGGCTTAAAAAAGGGGGAAGATAGAGGAGAGATGTTCATGGTCTGAAGTTGTTGAACTCAACGTTAAGTCCGGAAGGCTGTAGAGTGCCTAGTCAGAAGATGAGGTGCTGTTCCTCCAGTTTGCGTTGAGCTTCACTGGAACATTGCAGCAGGCCCAAGACAGATATGTAGGCATGAGAGCAGGGTGGAGTGTTGAAATGGCAAGCGACAGGGAGGTCTGGATCATGTTTATGGACAGACCAAACAGATGGAGGTGTAGAGTAATGGATGTCCATGGTGAAGAGGAGACAGGGCCAGGGAACTGAAAATTGTTGATATGATGTAGGGCATCAGAGGAATTGTGGATATAGGTGGGAAGAGACTGGACAAGGGGAGAGAGAATGAAGTCAAGATAAGAAGAAATGAGACACCAAACCCCACTAAACCTCCATCCCCCACCAGGATGGTCTGAGGGCTCTCCACTTCTTCCTTGAACAGAGGCCCGAACAATCCTCATCCATCACCACTCTCCTCTGTCTGGCTGAATTTGTTTTCTCTCTGAACAATTTCTCCTTAAACTTGTCTCACTTCCTCCAAATAAAAGGTGGGTCTATGGGTACCCGCATGGGCCCCAGTTATTGCTGTCTCTTTATGGGGTATGTATAACATTCCTTGTTCCAATCCAACTCAGGCTCCCTCCCACAACTTTTTCCATGGGGCAGGAACAGTCTGACGTGATCGGTCTACCGAGACAGTCCTGTTTGTGTATTTTGGGAAGGAGGTAGAAGCGGGCTTTCCGGGGTTGGGAGACTATGAGATTGGAAGCTGTGGAGGGAAGATCTCCAGAGGAGATGAGGTCAGTGACAATGGCTTGATGTTCAGTGGCGGGGTCATGGTCCAGGGAGAGGTAGGAGGAAGTGTCTGAGAGTTGGTGCTCAGCCTCTGCGAGGTAAAGGTCAGTGCGCCAGGCACCACCCTTGTTAGCTGATTTGATAACAAAGTCAGGGTTGGACCTGAGAGAACAAAGTGTGGCAAGTTTAGAAGGAGACAGGTTAGAGTAGATGAGAGGAGTAGAGAAATTGAGACAGCCGGTGTCACATCGACATTGAGTTCAGCAACTTCAGACCATGAACTCTCTCCTCTATCTTCACCCCTTTTTTAATCCCTTTTTAAAAAATTATTTTTATTTTTATCTACATATTTTTATTCATTTATTCATTGTTTTATCCCCTTTTTATCCCATTTTCTATTCCTTTTTCCCCAACCACCCACCCCACCCCCCCAAAAGGGCCATCAGTTACTTGTTCCATGTTATTCGTTCACCGAGTGCTGACCCTTGTTCTGCTATTATCACATTCTGCCTTCTTACCTTTATGCCACTATCAGCACCTCATTTAGCCCCTTACCAACCGCATTAACACCCCCTTTGTCTTTTCGTCCATGACACCTTTGTCCCCACCTATCACTGGCCTTCTATCCAGCTTCACCTGCTCCACCCCCCACCTTAAACGGTATAAATTTCATCACATTTCCACTTCTCTTTAGTTCTAAAGAAGCATCATACACAGACTTGAAACGTTAACTCTGTTTCTCTCTCCACAGATGCTGTCAGACCTATGGAGTTTTTCCAGCATTTTCTGCTTTTATTGGAAAAGCAGATCTCTTTTGATGAAATCTGTTCTTGAGGATTTTTGATGAAAGTAATGGGTATCATGGTCAATGGGAATCACCTGTCTCACTATTAATATTGGATGCATTCAAGGAAAAAGGCTACAATCCCTCAGATACAGGACAAATTGGTTCCTGAACTCATTTGTGCCCATCTCTATAAGAACTTTTAACAGGATTTCATGTATTAATGAGGATATACACTGAGGGTAGTACTCACTGACTCCTTACTTTAAGCTATTGGGGTAGTGTTTAATGCATATTTAATTAAAGTTAGTTCTCTGTAATTAGGGCCATTTTCTTTCTTTTATTGTTATTATTCATTTATATATATTATTTTAACAAACAAGCAATATACCTGAAACAAATTTCCATATGGATAATGATAAAGTGAATTGTGAATTGAATTGTGATTGTGAGGCTGACCTCGGGATATCAGTGCGGCCGAAAGCAGATGTAAAACCCACTGCCGTCCGAGTTCGCACTGTGGACGCCATCTTACGCTGTGTGGCCAATTAAGGCCCGCCCAGCGTGAAACACGACTACCAGATGTGTTTTCATGCATGGGGGTGGGAGCGTGGCGGGCGCCGGGTCCAATGGGGACCCGTGGGGTGTTCAAAGCCAGAGGAGGCAGCTCCCTGAAGGCTGCCAGGAGTTGTGGGGGAGACTGAGGGAGCTGGTTGGAAGCTGCTCAAGAAGTGGCCTCATGTACAGACATGGCCCCAGCACCTGGTGGCTGTGGAAGGCAGGGGAGCAAGTTGGGTGGGCACTCTGCCCCCGATGAAAGCCTGGGAGTGCTGTTCGAGGAGGTCGGTGCCAGGCAGCATATCTTAATGCCCAGGCACGGGAAGAGAAGTCAGCTCCACCTGACCAAGAAGGCCTGGACAGGGGTCACTGCAGGTCAGTGGGCACCACTTGGTGCACCACATGTTGGTTCAGTGCAACAAAAGGTTCAATGATCTGCTGTGGTCAGCAAGGATAAGTGCAGAAATGGCATGGACCTGTGCAGAGAACTTTAGTCGGGTACCCATTGCTCCACGTTCAGGGGTCTATGAGTGTGTATGCCAACTGGCACTGAAGGCTGCCCTGCCAAGGCTGGGATGTCAGCATGACTGGCCTCAGTGCATTGCAGGGTGAGCTGTGCCATGGTGACACAGTCCACCTAATGCCTGAGTAGGCAGGGGAAACCAGGAAAGGGCCTTCAGGGAGATGGAGCAATAATGAGGCTTTCTATATTTCCTTGTCAGGAGAAGAGGAGTCATAGCACTGCGGAGCACTGCAGAACGGTGGAGGAGTGGCAAATCTGTGCATCCTCAGAAGCACGAAAGCGATGCACTGGAGCTCAATCCTCCGGTCAGTGTGAGCACAGTTGGACACCAGGACCATGCTGAATCCAAGGCAGATGATGAGCCTCTGGAGTCATCCATCTGGCGGCAGATGCTGGTTGCGCAGCGGGATGCACAGGGAGATCTGGTGGAGATCCATGAAGGTCTGCGGGCCATGGTCCCCATCATGGAGGAGTCCATGCGGAGCATGAGTTCTCTGTTGACCCTTAACACCAAACACACAGCTTCCTCCATGGAGAGAGTGGTGACATTCATGGAGAGACAGCTTCAGGAGCAGACTCAGGAGTTCCTGGGGTTGCGCTTGGACCTGCAAGCTCTCACACAGGAGGTCAGTGCCAGTGTGGGAGATGGGTCAGGCATCTAGTCTCTCTGCTAGGTGCCCATCCATCAATGGTGAGCAGGGAGGTGAAAACACACCTCACACAGGTGGACAAGCTGCCTGTCATCTCTATTGGCTTCTCTCAGGGTGCTCTGGATGAGGGCACCAGCCCCTCCACCCCTCTGTTGGTAGCCACTGCGTCTGATGATGCCACGATGACTGAGGAGTGCCCAGCCATGGGGCTGGATGCACCCTCCCAAGAGGAGCCTGCTTGGGCTCCTGCGGTCAGAGGACGACCACCAAGATCACCAGATCCACCAGGACCTGAGTCAGAGTCAGCAGCTGCTTCCTACGCCACTGACAGCGAGGTGGGGGCACACAAGACACAACATCCACAGACGTAAATTGAAGGCACCTTGAGCAAAATAGGGGCATGTCATAGGTGACATTATTTGCGTTAATTATTTTGACGCTTGTCTTAGGGATGGACACTTTGTTTGTTCTTTGTTCATGTGAAGTAACATAAAGATTTAATTGACTTAAATGGGCTGAGCTGTCTGGATGGTATGAATAGGTGCCGATGCAGTACAGGCTTGTAAATGTGTGGCAATGTGTGGTGCTGGTGAACTGGGCTGGGTTCTCGTTATTGATTGTTAGCAAAGGAGACAGTGCCACTGGCTAGATGAGGCATCAATGCCTGGGATGCTGAGCTGAAGATTAAGATAAAAGCAAAATACTGCGGATGCTGGAAACCTAAAACAAAAACAGAAAATGCTGGAAAATCTCAGCAGGTCTGACAGCATCTGTGGAGTGAGAGAAAAACAGTGTTAACGTTTCGAGTCTGTATGACCCATGGAGTCACACAGACTCAAAACGTTAACTCTGTTTTTTCTCTCCACAGATGCTGTTAGACCTGCTGAGTTTTTCCAGCATTTTTTATTTTTGTTTCATGCCTGGTTGAAGGTTCACTGGATCAAAGCATCCCTGATGTCCCTGTGTCCGTGAGGGTTCCTGTCCTCTACCTTGAGGTCCTCACCCTGCATCTCCTCTGTGGTCTGTGGAGCTGCCTCGCTTTCGTCAGCCTCCAGTGGGAGCCCCTCCTTGCCAGAGCCAGGTTGTGCAGGGTGCAGCATGCGGTGACTATGAGGGAGAGACACTCTGCAGGATACTGCAATGCTCCCCCTGACCGGTCCAGGCATCTGAAGTGCATTTTCGCACCCTAATGGCCCTCTCCACTACCGCCGTTGTGGAGGCATGACTCCTGTTGTATCTCTCCTCGGCCTCAGTTCCGGGGTGACAGAGTGGGATCATCAGCCACCTCTTCAAGGGATAGCCCTTGTCACCCAGGAGCCATCCGTCCACTCATGCAGGAGCCACGAACAGCCTTGGTACCTGTGAGTGCTGCAAGACGTAAGCATTGTGTGAGCTCCCAGGATAACGGGCACAAACATGGAGAATATGTGTCCTGTGGTGATGATCTGAACATTCATTGAGTGGAGCCCCTTTCTGTTTTCGAAAGCTCCCGGCTCACCTGCTGGTGCCTTAATGGCCACGTGAGTGCAATCTATTACACCCTGGACATGGGGGAACCCAACCATCACAGCGAAGCCTCATGCTCTCTCCGCCTGGCTCACCCCATCTGTCAGGAAGTGGATGAACGTACGGACATGTCTAAAGAGAGCATCAGTCACCGGCTTGACTCACGTGGACAGCTGATTGATAAACACCGCACTGATCCCCCACTGAGCCCTGAAAAGAACCAGAGGCGTAGAAGGTCCTTCCAACCCACTGGCATGGGGCATCCACCCACGCAGTCGGAGGTGATTTCCGGACCTGTCATGCGACATATTGCTTTCACTGTGTCCCTGGAGAGGTGGAGCCTCTTGTGGCACTGGACCTCGGAAATCTGGAGGTAGTTGGAGTGATGCCTGAACACTCTAGTAGCCCTAGCAGCTTAGGTGTGCCCTCCCGCCTTGTCCTCCCTGCTGGCTCTGCACCAACTGAGCCCGTGCCTCTCCTCGGAAAGGTCTGTCCCTAGGACACAATCCGCACCCACCTGGTCTCCTCTCCCTCCTGCCCCTCTCCTCCTCTTCAGAGGAGGTTCCACTGGCAGAATACACTATCCCCATTAGATGGGATACAGAGGAGCTGTGCCTTGAAAATGAGGGAGCTCTGAGCTGTTACATTCAGGGGAGTTGAGGACCTGAGATGCTGAAAGACCAGCTTGACAATCAAACGAGATGCAAAGAAGATGGGACAGCTCTGTACTCACACAGCAACAACTGGTAATGACAGAGAAAGTGCTGCTGCTCTGGGGGCCTTTTATCCTGCCCGTGGTGAGGAAATGATTAAAACATGATTTCTGCCAGCCCATTTTGTTCGTGCAACAAGCTAAAAATCACACAGACAACAAAATCACGGTCAATAGGCTTTTTAATGACCTTGATTGACCCTTTAATTGTCGGCGGGCATTGCTTCGACTCGCACGCTTGTCTGTTGACCTCAACGTTGCACATGTTCGCGATGACATCAGGATTCACGCCCGACGTCATTTCTTGCAATTTTACATGTGTTCAGGTCAGGCCCGGCCTCTGCACAGAAGATTCAGGCCTATGTTTCTGCAGAAAAATAAATTTAGGGAAGTAGTAAGTAGAGTTGATCTTTTGAAAACAAAGCAATGGCGCCAATCATATTTCTCTTCATTATAAGCACCACTTAATGGATCATACCCAAAGTGTGCTTCACCTGAACTTGCACATATTTTCAGGTTCAGACCTATATCCTTTACTTAAAACAATCCTGGCTGAGGTCTGACTCAAAGCTTGAACACGTGGTTAAAGGTTCACCTGCCTGGATCTCCCTCCACAGTTGTTACGCTTTCCAGAGTTGGTAAAGTAAAGGGGAAAATGTTACACATCCTCCCACTCATTATTCCTATACGCCTCTGGGAGAAAACCTCCGTGCAATGTAACAGTGGAAGCTGGAGCAGGGAGGTAGTTAAAATGGAGTGTATTTCTTCCCATTTGGCTTAGTTTCTTGCCTGATTTTTTTCTTGGCATATGAGACTGCTTTATTCAGGTCTGCTTTATTCAGTATTACCTGGAAAAACTCAGCAGGTCTGGCAGCATCGGCGGAGAAGAAAAGAGTTGACGTTTCGAGTCCTCATGACCCTTCGACAGAACTTGAGTTCGAGTCCAGGAAAGAGCTGAAATATAAGCTGGTTTAAGGTGTGTGTGTGGGGGGCGGAGAGATAGAGAGACAGAGAGGTGGAGGGGGTTGGTGTGGTTGTAGCGACAAACAAGCAGTGATAGAAGCAGATCATCAAAAGATGTCAACAACAATAGTACAATAGAACACATAGGTGTTAAAGTTAAAGTTGGTGATATTATCTAAACGAATGTGCTAATTAAGAATGGATGGTAGGGCACTCAAGGTATAGCTCTAGTGGGTTTTTTTTTTATATAATGGAAATAGGTGGGAAAAGGAAAATCTTTATAATTTATTGGGAAAAAAAAAAGAAGGGGGAAACAGAAAGGGGGTGGGGATGGGGGAGGGGACTCACGACCTAAAGTTGTTGAATTCAATATTCAGTCCGGAAGGCTGTAAAGTCCCTAGTCGGAAGATGAGGTGTTGTTCCTCCAGTTTGCGTTGGGCTTCACTGGAACAATGCAGCAAGCCAAGGACAGACATGTGGGCAAGAGAGCAGGGTGGAGTGTTAAAATGGCAAGCGACAGGGAGGTTTGGGTCATTCTTGCGGACAGACCGCAGGTGTTCTGCAAAGCGGTCGCCCAGTTTACGTTTGGTCTCTCCAATGTAGAGGAGACCACATTGGGAGCAACGAATGCAGTAGACTAAGTTGGGGAAATGCAAGTGAAATGCTGCTTCACTTGAAAGGAGTGTTTGGGTCCTTGGACGGTGAGGAGAGAGGAAGTGAAGGGGCAGGTGTTGCATCTTTTGCGTGGGCAAGGGGTTGTGCCATAGGAGAGGGTTGAGGAGTAGGGGGTGATGGAGGAGTGGACCAGGGTGTCCTGGAGGGAGCGATCCCTACGGAATGCCGATAAGGGGGGTGAAGGGAAGATGTGTTTGGTAGTGGCATCATGCTGGAGTTGGCGGAAATGGCGGAGGATGATCCTTTGAATGCGGAGGCTGGTGGGGTGATAAGTGAGGACAAGGGGGACCCTATCATGTTTCTGGGAGGGAGGAGGAGTGAGGGCGGATGCGCGGGAGATGGGCCGGACACGGTTGAGGGCCCTGTCAACGACCGTGGGTGGAAAACCTCGGTTAAGGAAGAAGGAGGACATGTCAGAGGAACTGTTTTTGAATGTAGCATCATCGGAACAGATGCGACGGAGGCGAAGGAACTGAGAGAATGGGATGGAGTCCTTACAGGAAGTGGGGTGTGAGGAGCTGTAGTCGAGATAGCTGTGGGTGTCGGTGGGTTTGTAATGGATATTGGTGGACAGTCTATCACCAGAGATTGAGACAGAGAGGTCAAGGAAGGGAAGGGAAGTGTCAGAGATGGACCACGTGAAAATGATGGAGGGGTGGAGATTGGAAGCAAAATTAATAAATTTTTCCAAGTCCTGACGAGAGCATGAAGCAGCACCGAAATAATCATCGATGTACCGGAGAAAGAGTTGTGGAAGGGGGCCGGAGTAGGACTGCAACAAGGAATGTTCCACATACCCCATAAAGAGACAGGCATAGCTGGGGCCCATGCGGGTGCCCATAGCCACACCTTTTATTTGGAGGAAGTGAGAGGAGTTGAAGGAGAAATTGTTCAGCGTGAGAACAAGTTCAGCCAGACGGAGGAGAGTAGTGGTGGATGGGGATTGTTCGGGCCTCTGTTCGAGGAAGAAGCTAAGGGCCCTCAGACCATCCTGGTGGGGGATGGAGGTGTAGAGGGATTGGACGTCCATGGTGAAGAGGAAGCGGTAGGGGCCAGGGAACTGGAAATTGTTGATGTGACGTAAGGTGTCAGAGGAATCACGGATGTAGGTGGGAAGGGACTGGACAAGGGGAGAGAGAAGGGAGTCAAGATAACGAGAAATGAGTTCTGTGGGGCAGGAGCAAGCTGAGACGATCGGTCTACCGGGGCAGTTCTGTTTGTGGATTTTGGGTAGGAGATAGAAGCGGGCCGTCCGAGGTTGGGCAACTATCAGGTTGGAAGCTGTGGGAGGGAGATCCCCAGAGGAGATGAGGTCAGTGACAGTCCTGGAAACAATGGCTTGATGTTCAGTGGTGGGGTCATGGTCCAGGGAGAGGTAGGAGGAAGTGTCTGCGAGTTGACGCTCAGCCTCCGCGTGGTAGAGGTCAGTGCGCCAGACAACAACAGCACCACCCTTGTCAGCGGGTTTGATGACAATGTCAGGGTTGGACCTGAGAGAATGGAGTGCAGTAAGTTCAGAGAGAGACAGGTTAGAATGGGTGAGAGGAGCAGAGAAATTGAGACGACTAATGTCGCGCCGACAGTTCTCAATGAAAAGATCGAGAGAAGGTAAGAATCCAGAGGGAGGGGTCCAGGTGGAGGGAGAATATTGAAGATGGGTAAAAGGATCCGTTGAACTGGGAGAGGACTCCTGCCCAAAGAAGTGAGCCCGGAGACGAAGACGGCGGAAGAAGAGTTCAGTATCATGCCGAGCCCGAAATTCATTGAGGTGAGGGCGTAACGGTATGAAACTAAGTCCTTTGCTGAGCACTGAACGTTCAGCATCGGAGAGGGGAAGGTCAGGGGGTATAGTGAATACACGGCTGGGGTTGGGATTGGAAGATGGGGTGGGGACGGAGGGACAGGCAGGGGTGGAGGGTCCTAGATGGGTGTTGGTGTCGATGAGTTGTTGGAGCTTGCGTTCCTTAGCACTTGAGAGAAAGAGAAAAAGTTTCTTGTTGAGGCGTCGGATGAGCCGAAGGATAAAATGAAACTGGGGGCACGCGCAGCTTTGAAAAAGGGTACGGCGGTGCTGCTGGAGGGAGAGGTCGAGTGTGTTCATATGGCGGCGCATGGCACTGAGAGTGGATTTCAGAATGTGACGGGAACAGCAGTCCGAGAAACATTTTATGTCCCGGAGATACCTGTAATCCTGGGTGGGTTCGAAACATGAGGGGTGGAATTTCAGTTGAAATCCATGTGGGGTAAGTCGGAGACGGAGACAGTCACTGAGAAAGGAGATATGGCTGTGAAAGCGGGTTTTAGTAAATACCTTGTCAAACACTAGGAGAGAAATGGAAAGCAATGAAGGTGAACAAGGCAACAGAGAAATCCGGAAATCATGTCGCAGAGAGGAACAGAACTTCTTCAAGGAGGTAGGCAAACTGGAGGAACAACACCTCATCTTCCGACTAGGGACTTTACAGCCTTCCGGACTGAATATTGAATTCAACAACTTTAGGTCGTGAGTCCCCTCCCCCATCCCCACCCCCTTTCTGTTTCCCCCTTCTTTTTTTTTTTCCCAATAAATTATAAAGATTTTCCTTTTCCCACCTATTTCCATTATATAAAAAAAAACCCACTAGAGCTATACCTTGAGTGCCCTACCATCCATTCTTAATTAGCACATTCGTTTAGATAATATCACCAACTTTAACTTTAACACCTATGTGTTCTATTGTACTATTGTTGTTGACATCTTTTGATGATCTGCTTCTATCACTGCTTGTTTGTCGCTACAACCACACCAACCCCCTCCACCTCTCTGTCTCTCTATCTCTCCGCCCCCCACACACACACCTTAAACCAGCTTATATTTCAGCTCTTTCCTGGACTCGAACTCAAGTTCTGTCGAAGGGTCATGAGGACTCGAAACGTCAACTCTTTTCTTCTCCGCCGATGCTGCCAGACCTGCTGAGTTTTTCCAGGTAATTCTGTTTTTGTTTTGGATTTCCAGCATCCGCAGTTTTTTTGTTTTTATCTCTGTGTTTAATTGACTGCCACTGCTCTTCAAGAAATGCCTACCTCCTTGAAGAAGTTCTGTTCCTCTCTGCGACAAGATTTCCGGATTTCTCTGTTGCCTTGTTCACCTTCATTGCTTTCCATTTCTCTCCTAGTGTTTGACAAGGTATTTACTAAAACCCGCTTTCACAGCCATATCTCCTTTCTCAGTGACTGTCTCCGTCTCCGACTTACCCCACATGGATTTCAACTGAAATTCCACCCCTCATGTTTCGAACCCACCCAGGATTACAGGTATCTCCGGGACATAAAATGTTTCTCGGACTGCTGTTCCCGTCACATTCTGAAATCCACTCTCAGTGCCATGCGCCGCCATATGAACACACTCGACCTCTCCCTCCAGCAGCACCGCCGTACCCTTTTTCAAAGCTGCGCGTGCCCCCAGTTTCATTTTATCCTTCGGCTCATCCGACGCCTCAACAAGAAACTTTTTCTCTTTCTCTCAAGTGCTAAGGAACGCAAGCTCCAACAACTCATCGACACCAACACCCATCTAGGACCCCCCACCCCTGCCTGTCCCTCCGTCCCCACCCCATCTTCCAATCCCAGCCCCAACCGTGTATTCACTATACCCCCTGACCTTCCCCTCTCCGATGCTGAACGTTCAGTGCTCAGCAAAGGACTTAGTTTCATACCCTTACGCCCTCACCTCAATGAATTTCGGGCTCGGCATGATACTGAACTCTTCTTCCGCCGTCTTCGTCTCCGGGCTCACTTCTTTGGGCAGGAGTCCTCTCCCAGTTCAACGGATCCTTTTACCCATCTTCAATATTCTCCCTCCACCTGGACCCCTCCCTCTGGATTCTTACCTTCTCTCGATCTTTTCATTGAGAACTGTCGGCGCGACATTAGTCGTCTCAATTTCTCTGCTCCTCTCACCCATTCTAACCTGTCTCTCTCTGAACTTACTGCACTCCATTCTCTCAGGTCCAACCCTGACATTGTCATCAAACCCGCTGACAAGGGTGGTGCTGTTGTTGTCTGGCGCACTGACCTCTACCACGCGGAGGCTGAGCGTCAACTCGCAGACACTTCCTCCTACCTCTCCCTGGACCATGACCCCACCACTGAACATCAAGCCATTGTTTCCAGGACTGTCACTGACCTCATCTCCTCTGGGGATCTCCCTCCCACAGCTTCCAACCTGATAGTTGCCCAACCTCGGACGGCCCGCTTCTATCTCCTACCCAAAATCCACAAACAGAACTGCCCCGGTAGACCGATCGTCTCAGCTTGCTCCTGCCCCACAGAACTCATTTCTCGTTATCTTGACTCCCTTCTCTCTCCCCTTGTCCAGTCCCTTCCCACCTACATCCGTGATTCCTCTGACACCTTACGTCACATCAACAATTTCCAGTTCCCTGGCCCCTACCGCTTCCTCTTCACCATGGACGTCCAATCCCTCTACACCTCCATCCCCCACCAGGATGGTCTGAGGGCCCTTAGCTTCTTCCTCGAACAGAGGCCCGAACAATCCCCATCCACCACTACTCTCCTCCGTCTGGCTGAACTTGTTCTCACGCTGAACAATTTCTCCTTCAACTCCTCTCACTTCCTCCAAATAAAAGGTGTGGCTATGGGTACCCGCATGGGCCCCAGCTATGCCTGTCTCTTTATGGGGTATGTGGAACATTCCTTGTTGCAGTCCTACTCCGGCCCCCTTCCACAACTCTTTCTCCGGTACATCGATGATTATTTCGGTGCTGCTTCATGCTCTCGTCAGGACTTGGAAAAATTTATTAATTTTGCTTCCAATCTCCACCCCTCCATCATTTTCACGTGGTCCATCTCTGACACTTCCCTTCCCTTCCTTGACCTCTCTGTCTCAATCTCTGGTGATAGACTGTCCACCAATATCCATTACAAACCCACCGACACCCACAGCTATCTCGACTACAGCTCCTCACACCCCACTTCCTGTAAGGACTCCATCCCATTCTCTCAGTTCCTTCGCCTCCGTCGCATCTGTTCCGATGATGCTACATTCAAAAACAGTTCCTCTGACATGTCCTCCTTCTTCCTTAACCGAGGTTTTCCACCCACGGTCGTTGACAGGGCCCTCAACCGTGTCCGGCCCATCTCCCGCGCATCCGCCCTCACTCCTCCTCCCTCCCAGAAACATGATAGGGTCCCCCTTGTCCTCACTTATCACCCCACCAGCCTCCGCATTCAAAGGATCATCCTCCGCCATTTCCGCCAACTCCAGCATGATGCCACTACCAAACACATCTTCCCTTCACCCCCCTTATCGGCATTCCGTAGGGATCGCTCCCTCCGGGACACCCTGGTCCACTCCTCCATCACCCCCTACTCCTCAACCCTCTCCTATGGCACAACCCCTTGCCCACGCAAAAGATGCAACACCTGCCCCTTCACTTCCTCTCTCCTCACCGTCCAAGGACCCAAACACTCCTTTCAAGTGAAGCAGCATTTCACTTGCATTTCCCCCAACTTAGTCTACTGCATTCGTTGCTCCCAATGTGGTCTCCTCTACATTGGAGAGACCAAACGTAAACTGGGCGACCGCTTTGCAGAACACCTGCGGTCTGTCCGCAAGAATGACCCAAACCTCCCTGTCGCTTGCCATTTTAACACTCCACCCTGCTCTCTTGCCCACATGTCTGTCCTTGGCTTGCTGCATTGTTCCAGTGAAGCCCAACGCAAACTGGAGGAACAACACCTCATCTTCCGACTAGGGACTTTACAGCCTTCCGGACTGAATATTGAATTCAACAACTTTAGGTCGTGAGTCCCCTCCCCCATCCCCACCCCCTTTCTGTTTCCCCCTTCTTTTTTTTTTTCCCAATAAATTATAAAGATTTTCCTTTTCCCACCTATTTCCATTATATAAAAAAAAACCCACTAGAGCTATACCTTGAGTGCCCTACCATCCATTCTTAATTAGCACATTCGTTTAGATAATATCACCAACTTTAACTTTAACACCTATGTGTTCTATTGTACTATTGTTGTTGACATCTTTTGATGATCTGCTTCTATCACTGCTTGTTTGTCGCTACAACCACACCAACCCCCTCCACCTCTCTGTCTCTCTATCTCTCCGCCCCCCACACACACACCTTAAACCAGCTTATATTTCAGCTCTTTCCTGGACTCGAACTCAAGTTCTGTCGAAGGGTCATGAGGACTCGAAACGTCAACTCTTTTCTTCTCCGCCGATGCTGCCAGACCTGCTGAGTTTTTCCAGGTAATTCTGTTTTTGTTTTGGATTTCCAGCATCCGCAGTTTTTTTGTTTTTATCTCTGCTTTATTCAGTGTTTCATCTGTGATTATTAAGCAGATGGGTTAAAGTTTGGAATTTTAAGATGCTAGGCAGATCAGGTGTCGGCTGTGGTTCAGTGTCTAGCACTCCCATCTGAGTTGGGCAAATAATCTAGATTGACTCTCCTAGTGAGGAAGTGCTACACTGGCAGAGGTGCCATCTTTCGGATGAGATGTTAAACCAACATGAGATGTCTGCCCTTGCGGGTTGTGTAAAATATCCCATGGTACTATTTGAAGAAACCTGCAGCAGGCGCACCTGACCTGCTCGAATGTGAAATGACGCATGATGACATCGGGCAGGCATCCTAACGTCATGGCACATTTCAATCGGCGGGCACACATGGGAATCAGCAGCACACCCACCATCAATTAACAGGCTTATTAAGGCCTTTAACAATGTAACTGATTTAAATTTTTCGCTGCCCGTCCAACCTTACGGTTGGCGGGAAGGCGATAAAGCCAAGCGGCCTTTACATTTTTTTGCGAAACATCATCCACGGGCAGGATGAGGTTTTGATCCGTCATTAAAAAAGTAATAAATTTTCATTCTAATTTCTAATATTTCCCTGCTCATGTGAGAGAGCCACACGAGGGGACATGTTTCTCAACATTTCAAAAATCTTTATTTTTAATTGTCAAAACTCTTCATCTCCCTGAGGCAGCTCTGTGACTCAGGGAGCTTTTCCCACGAGCACCCCCACGAATGCACAAATTTACACTCTTGCCCTCCTCAGCCCACTCCCACCGCCCCACCCCAGTACAGGCAGTGCTGAAGCATGTGTTTCACGCTGGGCCAGTCTTAATTGACCCGCCAGCGTGAAATCGCGGTCCAGCCCCGATTGTGGGCTTCAGTTGACTTCCTGCCCGCTCCCGCCTGACCCCACCAAGCCTGCCCGACAAGGGAAAAATCCTGGCCCTAGGGTCCTTGCCAATATTTATCTCTAATCCAACATAAGTAAAATCAAGTGATTTGGTCATTGTACTGCAGTTTGTAGGAGCTTGCTGTGTGTAAATTGGCTGTCATGTTTCCTACATTAGAAATGTGCCTACACTTTACAAGGGCTTCATCGGCTGTAAAGCACTTTGGGTAGTCCTGAGGTCATGACTGGCACCATATAAAATCACAACTTACTTTCTTTATTGAACAAGTTAAAATGACCCTGTTTTCAAGACCTGATATTACAAACTAGAAACAGTTGACAGGAAGAACTCAAAATATCATCTTGTCGTTCCAATGCCTATTCCTCATTTGCTTAGAATGTGGTGTTAGTTTAAACATTCTCAATTTTCTTTTCCTCTTGTTAGCTTCCCTGTGATAAATCGAAATGCCCCCCTCCACCAAAATGTACTAAACGTGGTGAAATCCCCATTCAGGTAGCAGATTATGGTGATTCCTGCTGCACTATTACAACCTGTAGTAAGTATTAAATTCTTCTTTCATGTAATCGAAATGTGACGTTGATCGAAAAGTTAGCTTAACGTATGAATCCTGAATTGGAATCAATGATACGAGGAAGTGGTCCTTCTAGTCATAGAGCCATAGGGGAAATTTTCACGTCAGCGTGTGGGGGCAGACCCGGCACAATGACACGTAAAATGATGCACAGTGATGTCAGGACTGCGTCCCGATGTCACCGCGTGTCATTCCAACCTTTCATTCAGTGGGCATGTACCAGAGGCAGCTGCGAACTGTCAAAGGCCTATTAAGGCCATTAATAAACCAATTAAACTAATCCTCAATGCTGCCTCTTCCAACTTTAAGGTTGCCGGGCAGGCAAAGAATCCAAACGGCCTTTCCGTTTTGCATGAAAGCTCATCCACGGGCAGGATGAAGGTTTAATTAAATTAACAAGTATTTTTCACGCAATTCATAATCATTCCCCATGTCATGTGACACATGAGGGGACATGTCTAAATAATTTTGTTCTTTCTTTATTTGAAACTTTTATTTTGAACTTCATCTCCCCAAGGCAGCTCCGTGCCTCAGGGAGATTTCTGCACTCTTACACGCGCATGCGACTCCCCCTCCTCCCCCCACCGCCCGCTGAGCGCTACCAGGCATGCATCACGCTGGGTGGGCCTTAATTGGCCAGCCCACGTAAAATGGTGGTGTGCAGCTGATCGCAGGTGACGATCGGCTCTGCGCCTGCCCGCGCCCTCTCCCAACTGGCCTGCCCTACAGGGAGTAGATTCTCCCCATAGGATTATACAACAGAGAAACAGGCCCTTCAGCCCATTGTGTCCATGCCGGCCATCAAGCACCTATCTATCCTGATCCCATTTTCCAGCACTTGGCCCATAGTCCTGTATGTTATGGCATTTCAAGTGCTCATCTAAATACTTCTTAAATGTTGTGAGGGTTCCTGCCTCTATCACCCCCTAAGGGAGTGTGTTCCAGATTCCAACCACCCTCTGGGTAAAAAAAAACTTCCCCTCAAATCCCCTCTAAACCTCCTGCCCCTAACCTTAAAACTATGCCCCCTGATTATTCACACCTCCACTAAGAAGAACTATTTCTTCCTATTTACCCTATCTATGCCCCTCATAATTTTGTATATCTCTATCAGGTTCCTCCTCAGCCTTCTCTGCTCTAGGGAAAACAACCCCAGCCTATCCAGTCTCTCTTCATAGCTGAAACACTCCAGCCCAGGCAACATCCTGGTGAATCTCCTTTGCACCCTCTCCAGTGCAATCATATCCTTCCTATAGAATGGCAACCAGAAATGCACACAGTACTCCAGCTGTTGCTTAACTAGCGTTTTATACAGCTCCAACATAACCTCCCTGCCCATATATTTTATGCCTTGGCTAATAAAGGCAAGTATCCCATATGCCTTCTTGACCATCTTATCTACCTGTGCTGCTGCTTTCTGGGATCTATTCATATGTACACCAAGGTCCCTCTGATCCTCTGTACTTCCTAGGGTCCTACCATTCATTGTGTATTCCCTTGCTGTGTTAGTCTTCCCAAAATGCATCACCTCACACTTCTCAGGATTAAATTCCATTTTCCACTGCCCTGCCCACCTTACCAACCCATCTATATCGTCCTGTAATCTAAGGCTCTCCTCCTCACTATCTACAACATCACCAATTTTTGTGTCACCAGTGAACTTGCTGATCATACTTCCTATACTCACATCTAAATCATTAATGTACACTACAAACAGCAAGGGTCCCAGCACCAATCCCTGTGGTACACCACTTGTCAGACGCTTCCAATCGCAAAAACAACCTTCGACCATCACCCTCTGCCTCCTGCCACTAAGCCAATTTTGGATCCAATTTGCCAAATTGCCCTGGATCCCATCGGCTCCTACCTTCTTGACCATATCTCCCATGTGGGACCTTGTCAAAAGTCTTTCTGAAGTCCATGTAGACTACATCAACTACAGCACCCTCATCTACACAACTACTCACCTCCTTGAAAAATTCAATCAAATTTGTTAGACATGATCTCCCCATGACAAAACCACACTGACTATCCCTGATTAATCCTCACTTCTCCAAGTGGAGATTAATCCTGTCCCTCAGAATTTTTTCCCATAGTTTCCCTACCACTGATGTTAGACTCACTGGCCTGTAATTACCTGATTTATCCCTATGACTCTTCTTGAATAATGGTGCCACATTTGCTGTCCTCCAGTCCTCTGACACCTCTCCTGTGGCCAGAGAGGATTTGAAAATTAGTGTCAGAGCCCCTGCTATCTCCTCCCTTGCCTCACACAGCAGGCTGGGATTGTGTTTCCTTTTGTATGAACTATTACTCAGTGATGGTTCAGTGGACTTAAAAATGTGTGTGTTCCTAAATTCTTTTATTGGCGATGATAATTGGTTACGTTTAATTCTCAATCACTGGTGTACGAGACATGTACATTCCACCTTTCCCCTTCAGAGCAGATTGATTTTTGTCCTGGTGGCCAAGTCTCCCTGCACAGATGCAGGTGGAGCAGTGTGACAGGTTAACCAAGAGCAGACTGCCTCGAGCTCCACTGAAGCCATCATGTAGAAGTACCAGGAAAAGGAAGAGTAAAGATTTGTAATTGAACAATAATTTATACACGAGTGAGTTACACAATATTAGATGTTACATTTCTGTGTAATTTATATGTCAAATAATTATTATTTGTTTGCACCACCTTCTTGCCCATTTTTGGCAAGTGGCATTCTCTCTCCTGATTAAAGATAAGACAAGACTTACAACGGGTGGCTGTAAAAGGGGAGCTTTTCTTTCATTCATGGGATATGGGCATTGCTGGCAAGGTCAGCATTTATTATCCATTCCTAATTGCCCTTAATGGTGGTGAACTGCCTTCTTGAACCTCTGAAATCCATCTGGTACAGGTGCACCCACAGAGCGGTTTGGAAGGAACATCCAGCATTTTAACCCAGCGACACTGAGGCAAAAGAGACTTGCTGGTGAGTATTTTTCTCATCTCTGTTGAAACTTGGTGATTTATTTCAAATTAGGAGCTGAGAAGTTAATAATTTAAATTGGGTTACTATAATATCAAGTGAATTTTTTAATTTATTAATAATAGTAAGGTTTATTAACAGTTGCATGGTTTGTTAGTAGTAGCAAGGTTTATTATCTAATAGTAATGGCAGGGCTGCTGCAGCCTCCAAGAGTGCATATCCGGTGCTATGTGGGAACTCCAGGATGCTTTGCATGTCCTGGATAATCATTTCTGCAGGAAATGTCATCAGTTGCAGCAACTTGAGCTCCAGGTTTTGGAGATTGAGCAGCAGCTGGTGTCACTGTGGTGTATCTGTGAGCTGAGGGCTTCGTGTATAGCAATTTATAGATATAGGCACCCCACAGCTTAAGAGTATGCAGGGTGAGAGAGAATGGGTGAGCACCAGATAGTCACGAAGGAAAAGCAGGTAGCACAGGAGTCCCCTGACTGCAAATCGCCCTCCAGCCAGTATTCAGTTCTAAATACTGATGATTGTGATGGTTTATGTGGGGAGTGCAGCCAGAGCCAAGTCCAAGGCACCACAGTTGGCTCCTCTGTCCAGAGTCACAAAGACTGGAAGAGCAATATCGATAGCTAGGGGAATTGATAGGCATTTCTGCAGCTGCAGATGTGAATCTACGATGGTGTGTTGCCTCCTTGGTGCCAAATTCAAGGATGCCATTGAGCGGCTGCAGAGACCCCTAAGGGGGAGGGTAATCAGTCAGCAGTCATGGTCCAGACTGGTATAAATGACATAGGCAGAAAGAGGGATGTAGTCCCAAAGTCAAAATTTAGGGAGCTAGGTAGAAAATTAACAAGCAGGACCTCGAAAGTAGTAATCTCCGGATTACTCCCAGTACCACACGCAAGAAAAAGGAGGATATAGCAGATGAATGTGTGGCTAGAAAGATGATGCAGGGAGGAGGGGATTCCTGGAACATTGGGTGGGCAGGCTCTGGGGAAGATGGGACCCGAACAGGCCGGATGGGTTTCACCTAAACAGAGCCGGGGCCGCGCTCCTTGTGGGTGATTTGCTAGGAGTGTTGAGGAGGGTTTAAACTAACTTGGCAGGGGCTTGGAAACCAAAAGAAAGGATTATAGAGTAATACTAAGGTGCACTGTCAACAACCCCTTCCACCACTTTACTGATGTTCACCAGACTGATTCCTGGAATGGCAGGGTTGCCATATGAGGACAGATTGGGCTGACTAGGCCTGTATTCACTGGAGTTTAGAAGAATGAGAGAGGATCTCATTGAAACATATAAAACTCTGACAGGACTGGACAGGCTGGATTCAGGGATGATATTTCCTCTGGGGTGGGGTCTAGAACAAGGGGTCACAGTCTCAGGATACAGGGACTGAGATGGGGAGAAATTTCTTCACAGAGGGTGGTGAACCTGTGGAATTCTACCATAGAAGGCTGTGGAGGCCAAGTCACTGAATATATTGAAGGGAATAGGTAGATTTCTAGACTCTGAAGGCATCAAAGAGAATGGGGAGAGCGTGGGAATACGACGTTGAGATAGAGGATCAGCCATGATCATATTGAATGGCAGAGCAGGTCTGAAGGACCGAATGACCTACTCCTGCTCCTATTTTCTGTTTCTATGCACAGAATACTGAGGGGAGATTGTATTTTCTATTCTCTTGCATTCTAAGTTATTAGGTGGGTTCAGAGTAAGGCAGCAAATAATAAAGTCTAAATCAAGGTTAGTGTGCATGTGTATGTGTGGCGTGTGGCAAATAGGATTGGTGGGTTACAGGCTCAGATTACATTGTGGAAATATGATATTGTGGCTCTCAGGGACCTGGCTTATAGAAGAGCAAGACTAGGTATTCCAGGTACAAGGGCCTAGAACTTCCGATCTCTGGGGAGTTATACCCAGAAGGTTCCCCAAAAGATGCGCTGGGGAACCCCTGGAAGTCCGCAGGTAAGGACTGTTTGGCAATTGCCCAGGAAGTTCAAGTTTCTGATGGGCAATTACTCTGCACAGGGAACCACCAGAAACTCCGACTTAAATTGGAAACTTTGGATGGTTTTGACTCTCTTAACAGAATAGTTACCCCAGAAAAGTTAGAAGAATTAAAACTATTTCTAACTCGTGGGTAACTAGAGTACTGCGCTAACCGCCCTGCCCCCAATCCCCACCTGACCCTCCGATTATTCCCTGACTACCCTCTGGACACCCTGACTACCCCCCCACCCCCTTGACTACTCTCCCCACCCCTAGACCACTCCTCGCCTCTCCAGACTACTCTCCTGACTCCAGGAGAACCCCCACCCCACAGCCTCCAACTTGCCCCCCCAGCTTCCAACGATACCACACTCCCCCGATCACCCTTCCAAGCCCCCAAATACACTCCTGAAACCTCCATAACTACCCCCCTCCCCCCATACCCGATTCCCCATGACTATGTTCCTGCCCTACCAACTACTCCCTGACCAACCCCAAACTCTAACAGCCACAACTTTGGTGTGAGATATGACTCCAACCAGCAGAAAATTTTCGCCCTGATTCCCATTGACTCCAGTTTTGCCAGGGCTTCTTGATGCTACACTCGGTCAAATGTTGCCTTGATGTCACTCTCACCTCACCTCGGGAGTTATGAGAGTTGTCTAAGAGTTTGAACCAAGGCTGTAGTGAGGTCAGGAGCTGAGTGGCCCTGGCAAAACCCAAACTGGTCAACAGTGAGCAGGTTATTGCTAAGCAAGTGCCGCTTAATAGCACTGTTGATGACCCTTTCCATTACTTTATTGATGATGGAGAGTAGACTGATGGGGTGGTAATTAGCTGAGTTAGATTTGTCCTGCATTTTGTGCACAAGACATACCTGGGCAATTTTCCACATAGCCGGGTAGATGCCAGTGTTGTAGCTGTACTGGAACAGCTTGGCTAGGGGCACGGCAAGTTCTGGAGCACAAGTCTTCAGTACTATTGCCAGAATGTTGTCAGGGTCCATAGCCTTTGCTGTATCCAGTGCCTTCAATCATTTCTTGATATCATGAAGCATGAAATAAATTGGCTGAAGACTGGCAACTACACAGCAGGAAATTAGGAAGGCAAATGGAATTCTGGTCTTTATTGCAGTGGAGCTGGAATATAAATGTAGGGAATTCTCATTGCAACTGTCCAGGGTATTGGCAAGATCAACCAAGAGTACTGCGTACATTTTTGGTCTCCTTTTTTAAGGAGAGATATGCTTATATTGAAGGTAGTTCTGAGAATATTCACAATTCATAGATGTATTCACCCCGCATCTTAAGAGTATGCAGGGTGAGAGAGAATGAGTGAGAACCAGACAGTCACAAAGGAAAAGCAGGTAGTGCAGGAGGCCCCTGACTGCAAATCGCCCTCCAGCCAGTATTCAGTTCTAAAACAAAAACAGAATTACCTGGAAAAACTCAGCAGGTCTGGCAGCATCGGCGGAGAAGAAAAGAGTTGACGTTTCGAGTCCTCATGACCCTTCGACAGAACTGTTCTGTCGAAGGGTCATGAGGACTCGAAACGTCAACTCTTTTCTTCTCCGCCGATGCTGCCAGACCTGCTGAGTTTTTCCAGGTAATTCTGTTTTTGTTTTGGATTTCCAGCATCCGCAGTTTTTTTGTTTTTATTTCAGTTCTAAATACTGATGATTGTGATGGTTTATGTGGGGAGTGCAGCCAGAGCCAAGTCCATGGCACCACAGTTGGCTCCTCTGTACAGAATCACAAAGAAGACTAGAAGAGCAATATCGATAGCTAGGGAAAGATAAGGACTTTAGCTTATGAGGGCGGGTTGGGCCAATGCTCATTGGGGTTGAGAAGAATGAGAGGTGATTTTATTGAAACATATAAGATTCTCAGGGGACTTGACAGGGTAGATACTGATAGGATGTTTCCTTTGGGAAATCTAGAACTAAGTGGCACAGTTTCAAAAAGAGTGAAGACGCACAGTAGGGCACATACCTCACCAGGCTGTGTTAACATAGTGTTATTACGATTAAATAGGTCATCCTTGAGGCTTTTCCTTGCCTGCTTAATGTTCTGTACGTAAAAAACTGAAAAAAGAAATGTTTTTATTAAGGACTTCAATCTCACTGAGCAGGCTTCAGGTCAATCCACATCCAACAACTTGCTCTGAAAACTTTGCTCATATTTTGACAGCTGTAACAAATTCCACCACAGCAGCTGAAACAATCCAAAACATTCTAAAACTTTCAACAACATTCTAAATCAAACAGCCCACAACATTCTAAATTGGTCCCATCACCCAATAAAAATTGCAGAATCCAGATCCACATCTTTGCCAAAACTTAATCTTTTCTTCCTCAGGCCTTACCCTAACTGTGTACCAAGATTCACTTAAATCTACCAATTAGTTTTTGAGATATATTGTTTACAGACAAGAGGCATTAGACCATAAGGCATAGGAGCAGAAGGAGGCCATTTGGCCCATTGAGTCTCCTCCACGTTCACTGAGATCATGGCTGATCTGATCATCCTCACTTTCCTGTCTTTTCCCCACAACCCTTGATCCCCCTGCTGATTAAAAATCTGTCTATCTCAGCCTTGAATATACTTAACAACCCAGCCTCTACACCCCTCTGCAGTAAAGAATTCCACAGATTAACTACCCTCTGAGAGAGGAAATTCCTCCTCATCTCTGTCTTAAATGGGTGACCCCTTACTCTGAGATTATGCCCCCTGGGCCTAGACTCTCCCATAAGGGGAAACAACCTCTCAGCATCTACCCTGTCAAGCCCCCTAAGAATCTTATATGTTTCAATAAGGTCACCTCTCATTCTTCTAAACTCCAATGACAACAGGCCCAACCTATTCAACCTTTTCTCATAATTATCAGGTACGATTTCCCCTTCACGAAGTCATGCTGACTCTGCTTGATTATATTATGCCTTGCTATTACATCATTTATAATAGACTCTAACATTTTCCCAATGACGGATGTTAAGCTAACTGGACAATAGTTTCCTGTTCTTTATCTCACTCCCTTTTTGAATAAGGGTGTTACATTGGCAGTTTTCCAATTCTCTGGGACTTTTCCAGAATCTATGGATTCTTGGAAGGTTACTACCAGTGCATCCACTATCTCTGGAGCTACTTTCTTTAATATCCTAGGATGCAGCTCATCAGGTCCAGGGGACTTATCGGTCTCTAGCCCCATTATTTTCCCTAGTACATTTTCTCTAGTGATAGTTATTGTATTTATTTCCTCCCCCATTTTTTCCCCTTGATTATTTAGTATTTTTTGGAATGCTATTAGTGTCTTCTACCGTGAAGACTGATGCGAAGTATTTATTCAACTCCTCTGCCATTTCTTGGCTCCCCATTATTATTTCCCCAGCCTCATTCTCTTTCACCTCTCTCTTCCTATTTATATATTTAAGCTGCTACTGTCTGTTTTTATATTACTTGCTTGTATACCCTCAGTGTTTATTTTCTCCCTCTATTTTTTTTGGGTCATCTTTTGTTGGTTTTTAAAACTTTCCCAATCCTCTGACTTACAATGTGGCTAAGATTAGTCGTATGTTTTTTCTCTTAATTTGATACTAAGCTTAATTTCCTTGGTTAACCATGGTTGGTTTATCCCTTTCCTAAGATCTTCCTCACTGGGATATATCTTTATTGTGAGTCATGAACTATTTTCTTAAATGTCTGCCATTGTTCATCAACCACCTTTTCTGCTAAAATCCTTTCCCAGCCAACTCTGCCCTCATTCCTCTGTAATTACCCTTATTTAAGTTTAGCACAGTTGTTTCTGACCCAAGTTTCTTACTCTCAAACCGAATGCTAAATTCTACCACATTATGGTCACTGTTTCCTAGGGGATCTTTTACTCTGAGGTCATTTATTAAACCTGCCTCATTACACATTAACAGATCCAAAATAGCCTGATCCCTGGTTAGATCCACAGCATATTGTTCTAAGAAATGGTCCTGAATACACTGCTCGTGGCTACCTCTGCCAATTTGATTTTCCCAATCTACATGAAATTTAAAGTCATCCATGGGCCAGGATCTTTAGGTCAGCGAGTGGGGGGTGGGGCCCACTCGCTGGCTTCTAAAATGACACGGGAGTTCTGGCCGGCGTCACCCCGCATCATTTCAATTTTCAAGTTGGCGGGGACGCAGCTGAATCAGCTGTGCGCCCGCTGACCTGTCAACGGCCTATTGAGGCCATTTAAAAAGTAATTGAGATACTTAGTGGACCTGCCCATCCAACCTTAATGTTGGCTGGCAGGCCGGGAGCCCTGGTGGGCTTCAGAAAAAGCATGAAACCTCATCCACGGGTGGGATGAGGTTTCCTGAGGGTTTTTAAAATTTTAATAAATGTATGCTTTAAGGTGATGGACATGTCCCAACTCATGTCACAGTGTCATATGAGGGGACATGTCAGGGAAATTTTATTTTTGCCCCTTCACCATTTTTAAATTTGGCGCCGATCTCCCTGAGGCAGCACTTAGCCTCAGGGAGATGAGTGCGCTCTTTCGCACACATGCATGAAAGAGTGCACTCTCAGCTGAAGGAATACCCCCTCCCCACCCGCACAGGATGCGCATAGCGCTTCCACATGGACGTCACGCTGGGTGGGCCTTAATTGGCCCGGCCACGTAAAATGGCAGCATGCCCCATATAGTGAAACAATGGGAATTTGCATTCAAAGAGGGAATCTGTATAATTATGAGGTTGACTGTAGGAAAGAAAGAATTCTAAAATCTAACAACTGTGAAAAGCCTCCAGCATCTAAGGCTCAGGCTGCTGTCTAAAGAAACTGAAGTTAAGAAAACTCGCTTTGAATTTAACTATCCAGGGTATTGTGTTACTTTGCCTGAGTCTTTTAAAATCTATGGGCAGAATTCCGCCCCCCACCCCCCGGCTATCGGGGGGGAGGGTTGTGCTGGAGCGGACACGGGCAGTCAGGCTCCTGATCGGTGCCCCTGGTCAGGGGCATGCTGCCATTTTATGTGGGCGGGCCAATTAAGGCCCACCCAGCGTGATGTCCGCTCGGAATCGGTGAGCGCTCCCTGTGCAGGCATGGTGGGGGGGATTCCCTGAGCCAGGAGTGCGCTCTTTCACGCATTTTACACGTCAGCGAGCGGACCCTGCCCCTGCTTGCCTACCGGAAAAAGCAGCCCTATATGTCTTACTGTTACCTTAATGGAGGTGTAACTGGGAGTTAGATTAATCAAGGGAGCTAGAGGTTATTATAGGAGTAATATGTAGACCTATGTGTGTGCTTAAAATCTTTTTTTTTATTTAATAAAGGTCTGATTTAGTTTTTTTTTAAGAAACCTACAAGATTTGGTGGCCTTTTTACTGAATTCAAAGCCCGCACCTCAAAATAAGCACAAATTGCAAATAACAGCTGCTTCAAGTTTCCTTCTGAGATTTGGGCAGCTTGGCATTTACCATTCACCTGCTACCACAAAATTGTGGGCTCTTTGTGGGATACATTTGAAATTCCTTGATTAGTTTGGAGTTTCTGCATCTTAAGATTGAGTACAAGAAGCACTTTGATTTCAGGAGTTGGTGTGAAGTGATGAGATTGCAATATTGCTTTGGCAGTTGCTAAGACTAGTCTGGGAGTTGAAGTTATAACTTTGGCTGGTTTACAAAAGGTAACTAAAGTTAAGTTAATGGAATTGGTGGATAGGTTACAATTGAGATTACCTGCAGGGGCGAGGAAATCAGACATAATTGAAGGTATAGCACAGCATTTGAAATTGGAAGGAAGAGACCAAGTTCTCCAAGGGGTACATTGGAATGGGCTCAAATTCAGTTAGAAATGAAAAAAATTGGAACAAGAGGCAACAGAAAAAGAAAGGGCAGAAAAAGAATAGGAGCAAGCAGAAAGGCAGGAGAGAGAAAGAAACCAGGAAAGGGAATTAGAAATGGCAAGTTTAGAAAAGACGGAGAGAGAAAAGAAGAGAGACAGAGAATTCCAGCTTAAAATGCTGGCAGTTAAAAAAGAGACACCGGGGGTGAGGAAAGATCTATTTCCAGTTCAGAACCCAGTGGGGAGATGTTTAAATTTGTACAAGATCTTTAAAAGTTTAAGGAAAAAGCATTGAAGCATTCTTTATTTCATTTGGGAAGATATATTTTTTGAAAATTAACCTTAAGAGAATCCTGGACTAGGACTCCCAAGTCCCTTTGCACTCCAGATTTCTGAATTCTCTCCCCATTTAGAAAGTAGTCTATGCCTCTAATCTTCCTACCAAAGTGCATGACCTCACACTTCCCCATGTTGTATTCCATCTGCCACTTCTTTGCCCATTCTCCTAACCTGTCCAAATCCTTCTGCAGCATCCCCGCCTACTCAATACTACCTGTCCCTCCACCTATCTTTGTATCATCTGCAAACTTAGCCAAGATGCCCTCAGTTCCATCATCTAGATCATTAATGTGTAAAGTGAGAAGTTGTGGTCCCAACACTGACCCCTGCAGAACTCCACTAGTCACCGGCCGCCATCCTGAGAAGGACACCCTTATCCCCACTCTCTGCCTCCTGCCAGACAGCCAATCTTCTATCCATGCTAGTACCTTGCCTCTAACACCATGGGCTCTTATCTTACTGAGAAGCATCCTGTGCGGCACCTTGTCAAAGGCCTTCTGGAAGTTCAAGTAGATAACATCCATTGGCTCTCCTTTGTCTAACCTACTCCTTTGTCTAACCTACGCATTACCCCCTCAAAGAATTCTAACAGATTTGTCAGGCATGACCTCCCCTTGATGAAACCATGCAAGTTCCTCTCCAGCCCTGAGCAAATGTCCCGAACCCTGGCATTGGGCAGGCAATACAGCCTTCTGGACTCTTTATCTTTGCTGCAGAGACCAGTGTTAATGTCCCTCACTATACCGTCAACTACTACCACAATATTTCTATTTGCTCACCCACTTAAATGGCTTCCTGTACCATGGTGCCATGGCCAGCCAACTCATCCACCTTGCAAACCTTGTTTTTGTCCACACAGGTTGTGAGCGCCTCAAACCTGTTTGACAATTGCAAAGCCTGAGGCTCCTCCATTACTGTCTGCTCAGTCCCATTACCCGCTTCATTCATGGTTACATCCTCCTGTCCCTCACTGCTGTCCAAAACAGACGACCCTATTCTAAGAAGTGTGACCATCTTCTGGAAAAAGTGTCCAGGTATTTTAACCGCTCCCTAATGTTACACAGTGTCTGCAGTTTGGCTTCCAGATCAGAGATCCTGATCCAGAATTCCTCTAGCTGCTTACACTTTCTGCAGATGTGTTTGTCCTGGATCGCCTTGTCATCCAAAAGACCCTACATTCCACAGCTGCAACATAACATTTGTCCTGCCATTGTTACTTATGTTATTTAGTTAATTTAATTACTCACTTAATTAACTTCGAATATTTCCTATGTATACCAAACCTCTTTCCCCATGCACCAAATTCACACGTAAGCCTAATTCACTACTCACTCAGTCTCGATCTCACTCCGGCATAGCCACCCGTCTCCTCACTTTACTGGTCATGCAGTTTGAAAAGCCTATCTCTTTTATAGAGCCTCTGATGACTCACTAGCTAGTTTAGCTTCCTGCCACAGTAATTAACACCATTTGAACCGACTGCTTTCAGGTGATTAACAGATAATTGCCGCTCCAGATAGTTCTCTGTTCAACAAGCTAACCTAACTTACTTTTCGGTTACTACTATGTCAGATCTTGATTCTTAATCTATAGTTAAAACTTGAAATGGACTTACCAGAACTTACCACTTGAAGCTAATTCACTCCTCACTTGATCTCAGTCTCACTCCGGTGTAGTTGCCTGTGTCCTCGTGCGCCTCTTACTGATCCTAATGGCAGGAGATCCAAGATGGTTGGAGACTAGGCTCTGCTGCATAACATTAACATAATTGACAAATAGACATACATAAATGTGTAGACAGGCACAGAGACGCATAAGAACATAAGAAACAGGAGCAGGATTAGGCCATTCAGCCCTTCGAGCCTGCTCCACCATTCACTGAAGTCATGGCTGATCTTACACTTGAACACCATTTTCCTACACTATTCCCATATCCCTTGGTGTTTTTAACATGTAGAAATCTATTGATCTCAGTCTTGAACAAACTCAATGACTGAGCCTCCACAACCCCCTTCAGAGGATAGTCTCAGTTTCATCAATATCTCTTCATAGGAAAAACCCACCATCCCAGGGATTAGTCTGGTGAACCTCCATTACATCCCTCTATGGCAAGTCTATCCTTCCTTAGATAAGGGGACCAAAATTGTGCACAATACCAGCATGCTAGCTTTTAGACCATAAGGCAGATGAGGTGAGAGCACAGGTTGACGTGGGGGAATATGATATTATAGCTATTGATGAGGCATGGCTGATAGAAGGGCAGGAGTGAGTGACAAGTCAACATTCTTAGTTACGGGGTTTTCAATCCTTATTAAAGAAACAATTATGAACTGTGAGGGGGTGGTGAGATGGTGGAAAGATATCAGCTGAAGAACAAAAAAGGGGCAGTCACACACTACTGGAAGTATACTCTAGACTCCCCCAAAACAGTCAGAGGGAAAAGTAGAGGAGAAGTGCACAAACAATATAGAATCAGAATCACAGAATCAGAGAATTGTTACAGCACACAAGGAGACCATTTGGCCCATTGTGTCTGTGCCAGCCCTCTGAAGAACCAATTTACTTTGTGCCACTCCCCTGCCTTCCCTCCATAGGCCTGTACATTCTTCACTTTCAGATAACAACCCAATTCCTTCTTGAATGCCTCAGTTGGACACACCTCCACCAGACTCTCAAGGCAGAGAGTAGATTCTAAATTCTAACCACTCGCTGAGTGAAGTTTTTCCTCATGTCTTCACTGCTTCTTTTGCCAAAGACAAAGACCAATACCAGACCAAAATCTGGACCACAAATATCTAAAACAACTTTCCTGGGCCCTTTTTGATCACTACTGCTACCAGGCTGAATAGGCAGATAAACCAATTGGCTCTCTCACACAATCCTCCAACTACGGTTGTAAAGAGGCCCTGTTTCGGCCCCAATCTGCATGCATAAAGAAGAACCTGGCTGCATTCCAACAAGTGTTCCTCTCGTCTGTTAGAAACTTAGGTTAAGTCTGTATCATGGAGGAAGACAATACAATCAGTGCCAGTAAGTCTCCTCAGCTATTTTAACTGCCCACTGCCTCGAATCCATTGGTCTGGCAGGTCGAAATTTGCTGGGTTTTTTTTTCATTTTGTGCAGTGTAAAATTTTTCTCCTTCCCTTTTATCTTATTCTGTTCCTTTATAAATACTGCTCATCTATAGTGTTTTTGTGTCCTGCGTAAGGGTTGATACCCAAAACATTGACCACTGGTCTCCACCAAACCTGCCTGATCAGCTGAATGTTTCCAGCATTTTCTGTTTTTATTTCAGACTTTCAACACCTTCAGTAGTTTACTTTTTATCCACATTCCTGTTTCAGTTACAGTTCTTCCATGTCTTCCTGTTATTCTGTTGTTTTATAACCACCAATGAACAAATGTGATTTGTGCCTTTGCCCTATGGGAAGTCCAGTGTAATAGGAATTTGGGTTCAGTCATCCCAACTAACTATAAAAAGATCTTAACAAACAAATTGATCCCAACATGACCCTGATGTATTTTTATGGGTCAGGGCATCATTACATAGGAGAGGTCTTTAGATGACGTCTCACCAGTTACTGCAGCCCCTGAGAAATCAGAGGCCAAGTTACAGGAGACACTGGAGACTCTCAAAGATCAGAGCAACATGCTCATATTGGACCCTACCTTGAGATAAAGCCTGGCAGACTCATGGGAAGGAAAGTTCCCACCACAAAGTCCTCTCCACCAAAAGGATCATTGGATAGCTTTCTACCATGGCCCAAGGATAACTGCTACCCCCTTCAGAGACTCTAAAGGCATCAAGGGGTATGGGGAGAAAGCGGGAATACAGCGTTGAGATAGATGATCAGCCATGATCATACTGAATGGTGGAGCAGGCTCAAAGGGCCAAATGGCCTACTCCTGTTCCTGTTTTCTATGCTTATATGTTTCCCTGAATCAGTAGAAATGGCTGCAGAAGGCTTGGAAGTGGGGTGTCTTTTTCTCCCAGTGGGCACAAGGAATGTAGCTCCATACAGTACCATCTGCCTTTCTCATTGTTTCTGCTGTGACCCCATCTGATTTCAGGCAAATTAATGGAAGAAAATCCAAATCATTTAAATCTGATGCACATTTTTTTTTTCATTTCCTGTCCAGAAAGGGATAAATGCTTTTATTAGCACAAACTCAAAAATCCCTGCTCATTATCTTGAATTCAAACCCAGAATTCTGATGTGAAAAGGCAGTGTGCAAATTTACTCCATTGCCCAATTTGCCAGACTAAACTGAAAGTGAAAGTTAGAAGAAGAGAGCTGAAGCATGTTTTTCATCTTCCAGATCCTGTGTGTTCCTTCGATGGCAGTTCCCTAAGATTGGGCAAAGTGGTACATCAACGGCAGGGCACACACTGTATCACATACCGTTGCATCAAACAAGTCAATGTCACTGGAGGCGTGATGCTATCAACAGTAAAACAGACCTGTCCAACAGCTTGTGATCAGGTAGTATATCATGATTTTTAGGCAATGCTTCTGTTGGTTACAGAACCGTCAAAGTTATTTTTAAAAATTGCAAATATTTTGTTAAATCTTGGCCCTTAATGCCAGGGCAATAGAACAATAGGCAGCCAACATGTCATCAGGCTGTCTGTAGGCTGGATCTCAGGAAAGGGATCAGAAAATAGGTGGAACTGGTTTAGCTGGCTCCCTGCCCCACTTGTGCCTTTAGGACAGATTTCAGTGAGGGGATGAAGACCTCCAGCTGAGAGCTGGCATAAGTACCATTTTGAAAATGCCCTAAACTCCTAGCAAGACAGGATCAATGACCTTGATCAGGAGCATCACTGGCTCCATTTCAGTGAAATCATTGTGTTTTTCCCAGGCCATTTTTCACACTATGGAATGCCATGGCCCCACTCTGATTTTCAGGTCCCATTAGAGTAGGCACCCTTGAAATCTTCTTCAGCTTGTCCTCAACATGGAGACGATCATCAGTGGAATTTGGGATGAGGTCTCCGTCCTAGTATCGGAATGTCTGAGAGGTCTGCTCCATGACACATTCATTTTTTTGGGAGGAGGCCTGTCATCAATTTGACCCCATATAATTTTACAGGATGAAGCCTATTGTGCCTTCTGGTTATGAGGTTTGAAGAGATATGGGAGCAATCTGGATAAATGTGATTAGGGTTACTTTCTCTCATGGAGGGTACACACCAAAGTGCATTCATTGGACCTAATGACCTGATTCTGTGTTATAACCTCTATGTATTCCTATGATTGTCGCATAGTTTCTTTCATCATCATCTGAAACTTGCTTAGCTCTTTCATGGCATGCATGATCGTTAGAGGGAACCACCAATTGGGGCATAACACGCAATTGTTCCTTGCATCTTTGCACCATTAGTGCCACTGACCAGTCAACGCTACAGAATGTACCATATATTCTGTGCATGTCAGTGTGCTGCTCCTGCATCCACTCTGTGTGATGTTGATTATGGCTTGCCTCGAGATTTGCCATTCTCTCAATGGAGGAGCTCATGCGCTCAAACACTGGGACTGGCAAAGTACATGTGATGAGTGGACACCTCCAGTCGATGGTGATGGGCAGAATTTAATGGCAGGCAGGGTTTCCCCACATGCCACCAAAATATTGGCAGGGAACCAATCCAAAGCTTGTTGCCCCTCAGCCATTTAACCCTCCGTGGCTGGAGGCAAGACTTCCACCCCTCACTCAGAAGGAAGACCCACCTCAGAAAGTTGCCAGCCAATCTGACTGGCCATCAGCTCTGTAGTGCCATGGTGCAGCAGTTCTACTGGGGCCACTGCTGGGACTACAGACAAGCCTACCGTCTAAGTGCCAGAGCCAGAATGGAGGTAAGTGCTGGGAGTTTTTAGAGGCAAAGGATAAAGGAACAGATGCAGGCCATTTGGCCCCTTAATCTTGCTCTGGCATTCAATGTGATCATGGCTGACCTTCTATCTCAATACCATTTTCCCACACTATCTCCATTTCCCTTGATATTTTTAATATCTAGAAATCTATCAATCTCTAGTTTGAACATACTCAACGATTGAGCCTCCACATCCTCTGGGGCAGAGAATTCCAAAGATTCACCACCCTCTGAATGAAGAAATTCCTCCCCATCTCAGTTCTAAATGGCCTGTCCCTTAGGGAGACTGTCGTCCATGCATCTAGAACACCCAAGCCAGGGGAAACATCCTTCCTGTATCTACCCTGTCAAGCCCTGTAAAAATTTTACATGCTTCAATGGGATCTCTTCTCAATTTTCGAAACTCTAGAGAATACAGGCCCAGTCTCCTCAATCTCTCCTCATACGAAATTCGCATCAGGGATCAGTATGGTGGGCTTTTCTTCCACTCCCTCTATGGCAAGTATATCCTTCCTTAGATAAGAATACCAAAATGCAGCAGTACAGATGTGGTCTCACCAAGGCTCAATACAATTGCAGTAAGACTTCTTCACTTTTGCACTAAATCCTCTTGCAATAAGGACCAACATAGCATTTGCCTTCCTAATTGTTTGCTGCAGCTGTATGTTAGCTTTCAGTTTTTTTATTCATTCATGTGATGTGAGCATCACTGACTAGGCCAGCATTTATTGACCATCCCTAATTGACTTATGAACAGGGATCCAGGTATCTTTAGACATCAACACTTCCAATCTCTCACCACATAAGAAATATTCTGCATTTCTAGTTTCCCTACCAAAGTGGATAACTTCACATCTTTCCACATTATATTCCAACTGCCATGTTCTTGGCCACTCACTTAGCCTGTCTAAATCCTCATGAAGCTTTTTTGCATCCTCCTCACAATTCACATTCCCACCTGGATTTGTGTCATCAACAAACTTGGAAAAACTATGAGTGGAATTTTCCGGTCTGCCAGTGGTGGGTTTCATGGTGGGTGGGAACAAAAACTCGGAGAGAGGACAAGTGTCAGAATCCCGCCGGTGGGAAATCAGTTTGGAATTTTCCACTCACCACTTTCATGTGGGCTGATGGTGGGTCAGGTTTCCCACTGAGACATGTCAGGAAAGCCATTCGCATGCATTAGCATGTCATGAATACTCATTAAAACACAATGGGTACTTCTACTGTAGGGTTGGTCTCCTCGCAGTGGGTACCTCCGCTGTGTGGTTGGTCCCCTGAAGATGGGGGAGACCAGCACTCAGTCTGTGTGGTGTGGGTCTCAGGTGGGGGAGGGGAAGGATGACAGGGACAATGGGGGTGGGGGGGGTGATGACAGGCAGAGGGGCATCTGAGGATGGGGAAGCTGGAGCCCAACTAGAAGACTAGAATGCATACACAGATGGATGGGAATCAAATGGTATGAATGAGAGGGGATGCACGCAGACTCCAGAATATGAGGGTGGTTTGTGTTGGTCACATGGATCATGGATTGCACAGAGACTCATGGAGAGAAGGGATGGGAAAGACTTGCACATGAGGGATGGGTTACAAAATGACTCATGGGTGGGGGTGGTGCTGGGAAGGCAGAATATTTTCTGATCATGAAGGGACGGGAGAGTTCATTGAAAGTCAGACATAGTCCCTGGTATTGGACCAAGAGATCAGAGTGAGAGATTAAAAGCAGTCCTGGGGCTTTGTGGACCGCTATGTGTGGCACGTATGTTGTAGTCCCACTCCATGGAGGGTTAATGCCTGTGTTCTCAATTGGGATAAGGCACAGCTTGGTGGTAAAGTCGGTGGTGATGGGCTTGTCTGGCTTGTACTGGGCTGCAGATGGGATGGTCATGATTGGGAGAGGCATCTGAAGCCTGTAAATGAGGAATATATAATAACAGGGGCGTATTTGAAGCTCTTCTAGAGAGTTCACCTTTGTATGTGACCGTGCACACAGCCTCGAGATGGGGAGGGGTGAGGTCCACTTTGAAACTGGGGACATCAACAATGATGGGTTCAGCGGGGAGGGCTGGAATGTCCACCATAATGACAATGGGATCCAGGGTTACTGGGGGAAGCTGGAGAATAACCAGAGGGAGGTCTACATGCTCATCGCCAGGAAGATTGCAGGGGCTCAAACAGTGAGAAGAAGAAGGTCAAAGCTGGTCTCAAAATAAAAATGCAGCACCATCATCTTGAAACCCCAAAGTTATTGCATTTTGAATTCAAAACTGGAAATGAATCTGTATGGGAGGGGCCTGAGGCAGTGTGGGAGGGGCCCATGGCTGGACTAAGGGGCTCTTTCAGGCGGAACCCTCAAACTGCTTAGATTCACAACATTGAGATAGAGTCAGAGCTGAGAGAAAAGAGGAAAGCTTCCTTGAGAAGGTGCAATTGGAGTCACTGCCTTTTGGTGCGAGTTAACGAGACACTGCAGGGGTCATTGGCTTCACAATACAGTTGTTCCATTTGAGCATTAACAGAGAGGAATGTGAGAATGGAGAAAGCAAGCATCCATTAAGGAAGCACAGCTGCTGCATATCTGCCAGATCATCAATGAAAGCCTCTGGTGTGCTTTCTCCAATTGGCATGGAAAACGGGCCAAAGGACATTCAGTCATTGCTGAAGAGCAAGTTGAGCTTCATCAGCATCGTGGTGATGTGGATCTGTGAGTTTGTGCCTCAGCTACAAGGCAGTTATCAGCGAAAAGCTTAGAGCAGACGCAGCTCTGGGGCATGACAGTGGCTTTCTGTTTACGAGTGGGAGGTCCAGTATAGTTGCCCAGTATTCATTCATCTGTTGCATCGATCAGTCCCCAGGGAGAAAGAGGATTGAATAATAGAGCCTGCACTCAGTGCTGCCTTTCTGATGGCAGTGACCTGATTGAGGAGCAGAAGGGCCCGGCACTGTCTAGCATTCGAATGATAAGACCATTCTCATGAACAGCAAATGTATTTACAATGGTGCATGATATAAGCAGTGAGTGAACACCCGTGACCCAGAAGTGCTGTCAAAATTTCTTAATTCTTGTAACCCTGTCTTTGTGCAGCCCCCGCATCCCCAGCAGAGGTGGAGGCAGCCTGCTGACTGCTACGTCCTGTTGCCTGTGATGACTTTGGTGGGCGTCCTCTAGGGGGTCGAGCATCCGGAGGCCCCCGGCCTACTTTGGGTGTCCTGCTGTGGGGCAGGTGCACTCTCCTCGGCCTGTACAACTGGAGGTGATGGGGGCACAGGCAGAGGGGATCGGGTAAGGCTAGACGCTTCCGGAGTCACCTGGGTGGATGGTCCCAGGATCTCCAGCTGCTGGTCCTCCTCCCTGTGGGTGCCCGAGAGCCCCTGCCTGACTCCATGAGGAGAAGGGGCTCCTGGAGGGGGTTGAGTTGCCCCCACCCCCTCTCGTCTCGCCACTGATGGATCCCACCAATGCCTGCAGCACTGCAGTGCAGATCCGAGCACAAATCCAGCAGAATCTGCTGGACCAAGGTCTCAAAGGTGACTGCCACCCTCCCCATGGAGAGCTCGAGGCACTCGCATGTCAGAGCCACAACATCAGGCAGGAGGTGGACGGATTCCTCCATCATTTGCTCTAGTCTGATGACTGCCTCTCAGCACTCCACCTGATTTTCCACCTCTTGTCTTTGTATCTCCAGCATGTTAGAGATGGCTGCTTCCAGATGCTCACCATCTGACTCGGACTCAGTGGGTACCTGATCTCCAGCAGCCCTCTGAGTGACAGAGAAGACAAACGGATGGAGTGTGATGAGGAGAGCTGGAGGAGAGGTTGGGAAGCATGCATGCCCGCTTCTGCGAGCAGCCACCGACTCAATGCTGGAGATGCAACGACAGGTGGCAGGGGAACATCAGGCAGAGATTCGACAGTCACTCAGCAGACTGGAGTGAAAGATGGAGGACTCCATCTGCATACTGTCTAATGTTGTGGCGCTGACATTCAAACGCCTTGAGGTCACCATGGGAAGGTGGCAACCCCAGGGACACTTTGGTCCAGCAGCTTTTGCCGTATTTGTGGTCAGCCGTGAACTTCCTGGCCACACACCCTGGTGACACCTTCAGTGTCTAGGCGAGAGGGCGACGAGGCACCTTAACCTCCCTCCAGTTGCACCATCTCCTCAAGGAGTCAGGACGGGGCCCTCGGGCACCCACGGGGAAGATGAGTGTCAGCCGGACACCCCGGGGGCCTCCACTCAGGACACTCCAAGGGTTTGCAGCCGGTCAGAATCCCCTCTGCCTGTGACCCCATCCATCCAGCTGCTCAGGCCAAGGACGGTGCATCTGCCCCTGAGCAGGACACGCTTACCAGGCCGGGGCCATCCAGGCCTCGGGCCACCAGAGAACATCCTCCAAGATTATTGCAGACATCAGGATGTAGCAGTCAGCAGGCTGCCCCCACTTCTGCTGTGGATGTTGAGGCTGCACCCAGGCATCATGGTAGGGTTAGGAAAATTAAGAAATATTGAAATCACTTTTGGGTCACTGGTGTGCTACCACTGTAAAAATATTGCACTTTTGTAAATACATTCGATGTTTATGTGACTGGCTTGTTCGACTAAAGGGGTTGGGATTATGTAAATATGACTCTTGTTTCAAGGTTTAGCCATCTTCCCACTCAGTGATAGTCTCCCTTTGTGAGATTCACATTCATGTGATGTCAGCCTCACTGATGATGGAACCGCACTCTTGTGTGATGTCAGGGAGATGTGTTAAAATCTTTATTGGAAGTGTGCGATTAAAGTGCTTGTAACCCTTCTTCCTCACGACTCACCATTATGTGATGGCAGCTCAGCAGTCTTGAGGGGTTAGTAGCAGTTGTGTCTCCTCAAAGGACAAGACCTGACAGGAGAAAGATATTCCCAACCATGTCCTCATCTCAAGTATAAAAACAAAAAACTGCGGATGCTGGAAATCCAAAACAAAAACAGAATTACCTGGAAAAACTCAGCAGGTCTGGCAGCATCGGTAGAGAAGAAAAGAGTTGACGTTTCGAGTCCTCAGTTCTGCTGAAGGGTCATGAGGACTCGAAACGTTAACTCTTTTCTTCTCCGCTGATGCTGCCAAACCTGCTGAGTTTTTCCAGGTAATTATGTCCTCATCTCACTGCCCGCTGTAGTTTCTCACTAATGTGGCAATGTCTGTTTCAAGTAAGTTTTCACATCGTTCTTGTTGTTGAGTGGACTCTCACTTCCCAGAGCAAGCACATGCAGAGGGCATTGCTGACCTTTGTAGAGACCATGGCCTGGTGAATCAAGGCTCGAAGGTGCAAGTGTGAATGCTGAACTAGCTCTCGATGTGACTGCTTGGACATCCCTTTCAATGCAATCAAATGACATTAAGGGACAGGAGGAATGTGACCATCTCTCATTGCCTTCATCTTCCTCCTCTGGGCACGTCTTCCACATCGCGCTTCCTCAATGGCATCATCCTGTCATCTCCCTCTTCAAGATCGTTACCCTCCTGCTGTTCATCCTCCGAGGAATTCTCATCCTCCCCCATTTCTTTCTCTGACAAGGGATGTCCCTTTTGCAGGGCCAGGAGGTGGTGAAGGGCACAACACAACGATAATGCAGGATACCCTATCTGGAGGGTACTGCAGTGCTCCAACTTCAGAATTTCAATGGTCTGTTCGATTGGGGAGCATGTGAAGATGTGAGCTGTATTGTACCTCTCCTCCGAATGACTCTGAGGGGGATGCACCAGTGTCATCAGCCAGGATTTTAGTGGTTACCCCTTATCCCCCAAGCAGCCATCCCTGCAGACGCTCAGGCCCCTCGTATATCTGAGGCACCGGGAGCGACTCAGGATGTATGAGTAATGGGAACTCCCAGGGTACCTGGCACAAACGTGCATTATGTGCTGCCGAGGATTGCAGACCAGTTGAACATTGATGGAATGAAAATCTTTATGGTTGATAAACATTAGGAGCTGCTGCCATGGAGCTCTCAAAGCCACATGGGTGCAGTCGATTGTTTCCTGTACTCTGGGGAAGCTTGAGATAGCTGCAAACTCAGTGAATCTCACAGCCTGGCTATCTTCGTCAAGTGGAAACCTCACATGGTGAAGCGCCTTGCTATAGGGGGCATGTGTGGCCTCCTTAATGCATCTACGTGTGGCAGACTGAGAGATGCCACACAGTTCCCCTGCGGATCCCTGAAACGATCTGCAGGCAGAGAAATTGAGCACAGCAGTGACCTTCAAGGCCACTGGCAGGGGATAGTCTCCGGCTCCATGGGGCATTTTTCCCTCAGAGAAGAACGTGGCACATATGATCCGCCAAGGCTCGGGACAAGCACAGACTTGTCTCTTATTCATGTGCAATTAGGAGAGCCTTCTTTGGTAGACCCTTAGTCTAGCAAGTTGCCTCTATGGTCTGGGTCTGTCATCCTGAACTTCATGTTCTTGCTGTGACTCCCCCACACTCTGGACCTCAGGCAGGGCCTCCTCCTGAAGCTGCACCCGGCCTCACCTGAACCTTCTTCTCCTCCTCCATTGTATTAGAATGTTCAAAAAGGTAGCATTGAGCCCTGGATCCATAATTATTTTGTACTTCTCTCTGAAATGATAGATTGAGCAGATTAATGAATAACAAGTGAAAATAGTGACCCTCACAATCTTGAACCAATAGAAACTGTACTGGTCAAAAGTGGCTTCTGCCCCACTAGCCTTGGTTGCTGATGCAGTCTTGTATCTGAGGCGAAATAGATACATCAAAGTGACCAAGATGCCATCACTGAGACTTCACATCTAAATCCCACAGAGGTTGGAGAGGTTTGAATCACATGGGCAACCTGACCTAGCTCAGCACAACAATCTCAGATCTGGCATACTGATTAATAATAAGTTGTTCATGATGAATGACAGGATACCCATTGGCCCATTGGCCCATTAGCAATGCGAATTCTGAAAAGCACATGACAGTCTTCCATTGATGGGATTCCACACATACAGCATCTGTGCACCTTTAACTGTTGCCTGCATTCCCAAATTTCACATTCCTCTGTGTTAATGTTGGAATGCAGCTACTGTGGTGTTAAGCCAGTGACTCCTGCATCTCCCTGTTACACTGTGACAGATGGCATGGATTTCAATGGCTGATTTCTCAAGGAGGTCTTCCTCTTCTCTCTCAGCTCAGAGAGAAGAAATGAGAATACAAAATGAATGGTAGGACCCTGGGAAGTACCAAGGATCAGAGGGACCTTGGTGTGCATGTCCACCGGTCCCTTAAGATAGCGGGACAGGTAGATAAGGTGGTTAAGAAGACATATAGGATACTTGCCATTATTAGCCAAGGCATAGAATATAAGAGCAGGGAGGTTATGCTGGAACTGTATAAAACGCTAGTTAGGCCACAACTAGAGTAATATGTGCAGTTCTGGAATCCGCATTGTAGGAAGGATGTGATTGCACGAGAGAGAATGCAGAGGAGATTTACCAGGATGTTGCCTGGGCTGGAGACCGTCAGTTGTGAGGAGAGATTGGATAGACTGGGGTTATTTTCCCTGCAGCAGAGGAGATTGGGGGGGGGGACATGAATAAGGTGTATAAAATTATGAGGGGCATAGATAGGGTAGACAGAAAGGATCTTTTCCCCTTGGTGGAGGGATCAATAACGAGGGGGCATAGATTTAAGGTAAGGTGGTGGTGGGAATCTGAAACTCACTGCCTGAAAGGGTGGTAGAGACAGAAACCCTCATAACATTTAAGAAGTATTTGGATGTGCACTTGTGATGCCATGGCATACAAGGTTATGGGCCTAGTGCTGGAAATGGGATTAGAGTAGTTAGGTACTTGTTTGACCAGCACAGACTCATGGGCCGAAGGGCCTTTTCCTGTGCTGTAGATCTCTATGACTCCTCCTCACCTCTGCCTTAAATGGGTGACCCCTTACTCTGAAATTCTGCCTTCTGGTCCTAGACTCTCCCACAAGAGGAAATGAAATCTCAGCATCTACCCTGTCAATTCCCCTAAGAATCTTACATGTTTCAATAAGGTCGCCTCTCATTCTTCTGAACTCCAATGAGTACAGGCCCAACCTACTCAACCTCTCCTCATAAGAAAATCCTTCCTTCCCCGGGATCAACCTAGTGAACCTTCTCTGGACTGCCTCCAATGCCAGAATATCTTTCCTTAGATAAAAGGACCAAAACTGTTCACAGTATTCTAGGTGTGGTCTAATTACTGCCTTGTATAGTTTTAACAAGTCTTCCCCATTTTTATACTCCATTCCCTTTGGAATAAAGGCCAGCATTCCATTTGCCTTCCCTCTTACCTGCTGAACTTGAATGCTAGCTTTTAGGGATTCATGGACAAAGACCCCCAAATCCCTCTGTGCTGCAGCTTTCTGCAGTCTTTCTCCATTTAAATAATATTCAACTCTTCTATTCTTCCTGCCAAAGTGCATAACATCATACTTTCCTGAATTATCTTCCATCTGCCAAGTTTTTGCCCACTCACTTAACCTGTAGACTCCTTGTGTCATCCTCACCACTTGCCTTCCCACCATCCACAAACTTGGCATTAGTATTTTCATTTCCCTCATCCAAGTTATTAATGTATATTGCAAATAATTGTGCCCCAGCACTGATCCCTATGGCACCCCAGTAGTTACAGGTTGCCATCCTGAAAATGACCCCCTTATTCCAAACCTCTGTCTTCGATTAGCCAATACTTTATCCATGCTAATATACCACCCCCAACACCATAGACTCTTGTCTTATTAAGTAACCTTATGGTGGTACCTTATCGAACGCCTTTTGGAAATCCAAATATATTACATCTACTGGTTCCCCTTTATCTATCCTGTTTGTTGCCTCCTCAAAGAATTCTAATAAATTTGTCAGACATGATTCCCCCTTCATGAAGCCATGCTGACTCTGCTTGATTAGATTATGTATTTCTGAAAGCTCTGCTATTAAATCCTTTATAATAGACTCAAACATTTTCCCAATGATGGATGTTAAGCTAACTGGCTGATAGTTACCAGTTTTTTGTCTCCCTCCCTTTTTGAATACAGGTGTTACATTGGCAGGTTTCCAATTCTTTGTGACTTTTCCAGAATCTAAGGATTCTTGGAAGATTACTACCAGTGCATCCACTATCTCTGTAGCTACTTCCTTTAATATCCTAGGATGCAACCCATCAGCTCCAGGGGACTTATCAGCCTTTGGCTCCATTAGTTTCCCTAATACATTTTCTCTAGTGATAGTTATTGTATTTATTTTCACCCCCACTTTTGTTCCTTGATTATTTAGTATTTTTGGAATGCTATTAGTGTCTTCTACCGTGAAGACTGATACAAAGTATTTATTCAACTCCTTTGCCATTTCCTGGTTCCCCATTATTATTTCCCCAGCCTCATTATCTTAGGGACCTATGTTCACTTTGGCCTCTCTCTTCCTATTTGTATATTTAAAGAAGCTCTTACTGTCTGGTTTCATATTACATGCTAGTTTACCTTCAAAGTTTATTTTCTCCCTTTCTTATTTTTTTGGTCATTTTTTGTTGGTTTTTAAAACTTTCCCAATCCTCTGGTTTACCACTAATATTTGCCATAAAGTATGTTTTTTCTTTCAATTTGATATTATCCTTAACTTCCTTAGTTAACAATAGTTGGTTTATCCCTTTATTACAATCCTTCTTCCTCACTGGGATATATCTTTGTTGTGAGTCATGAACTATTTTCTTAAACATCTGCCATTGTTCATCAACCGTTTTTTCTGCTAAACTCCTTTCCCAGTCTACTCCAGCCAGCTCTGCCCTCATTCCTCTGTAATTACCCTTATTTAAGTTTAGCACAGTTGTTTCCAACCCAAGTTTCTCACTCTCAAATTGAATGTTAAATTCCTCAATATTTTGGTCAATGTTTCCCCGGGGACCCTTTACTCTGAGATTATTTATTAAACTTGCCTCATTACACATATCCAGATCCAAAATAGCCTGATCTCTGGTTGGTCCACAACATATTTTTCTAGGAAACTGTCCCGAATGCGCTCTATGAATTCTTGCTTGTGACAATCTACATGAAGATTAAAGTCACCCATGATTAATGTACTGCCTTTTTTACATGCCCTCATTATCTCCTGATTTATTCTCTGTCCTACAGTTTAGCTGCTGTTCGGGAACCTATAGATTACTCCCACCAGTGTCTTCTCTTTGTTATTTCTTACCCCCACATAGATGGATTCTACATCTTCCAATCCAAGATCCTTTCTTGCTATTGTACTTCTTCCATCTCGTTATAATAAAGCTGCCCCACCACCCTTTAGTTCCTGCCTGTCCCTTCGAGAAGTCACATACCCTGGGGCAGAATTTCGCCCTTAGCGGGCAAGCTCAGCAGGGGCGGGCAAGGGCGGACAGGAAGTCAACCGCCACCCACGATTGGCTCTGCGCCGCGATTTGATGCTAGTGGGCCAATTAAGGCCCGCCCAGCATGGATCGCAAGCGGCAGCGCTCAGCGCTCTCTGTGCAGGGTGGGGGGGAGGAGGGCAAGCGGGCACGCACATGAGTCAGTGCTGCACAATCTCTGACGAAGAGATATTTTTAAAAAAGAAAATAAAAATGTAATAAAACATGTCCCATCATTTGACTCTGTCATATGAGCAAGGACATGTTATTGATTCAATTATAAAACTTTTATTTTACTTTCAGTTGCTTTTGGAAACTTCATCCCATCCGTGGATGATGTTTCCAAAAGCTTTTCGCCTGCCCTCCAACCGTTAGGTTGGATGGACAGCGAACAATTTAGCTTAGTTGATTATTTAATGGCCTTAATAGGCCTTTTAATTGTCAGCGGGCGTGCTGCAGGCTCCGTTGCGTGCCTGCCAACCAAAATACCACGTGACTGCACATTGACGGCACTCTCGGCCAACGCCAACGCGCATCATTTCACGCTTGAGCGGGTTGGGAGCGCACCTGCCCACCGAGCAAACATTTCTGCCTCTGAATATTTAGTCCCCAGATTTGATCTCCTTGTAACCATGTCTCCTTAATGGCTATAAGATCATACCAATTAAGCTCTATTTGCACCGTTAATTCATTTGTTTTGTTCTGAATACTACGTGCATTAAAATTTTGCCTTTTTACCACTTTTTCCCCCTTTGACCCTACTTGCAGCTGTTTTTTTATGTTTGTACTCTTTGTTCCTACCTTTCACACTCTGGGTATCATTATCTAAATAGCTGTCCTGCAAGGCTGCCAAATCCTTTTGTTTCGTAAGCCCCTCGCAAGAACCTTCCCCACCCCTCTATTGTTTTAAAGCTCTCTCTACAGCCCTAGATATTCAATTCACCAGGACACTGGTCCCAGCATGATTTAAGTGAAGCCCATCCCACTGGAACAGCTCTCTTCTACCCCAGTACTGGTGCCAGTGCCTCATGAGCTGAAACCCATTCCACCCGCACCAATCTTTCAGCCATGCATTTAACTCCTTGACTTTATTTACCCTATGTCAGTTTGCCAGTAGTTCAGGTAGCAATCCCAAGATTATTACCTTGGAGGTTCTGCTTTTTAATTTAGCTCCTAACTGTTCAAATTCTTTCAGCAGAACCTCTTTTCCAGGCCTATCAATGCCATTGGTACCAACGTGGACGTTGACAAGTGGAACCCTCTCCTCCCACTCCCAAGTTCCTCTCCAGCCCTGAGGAGATGTCCTTAACCCTGGCACCAGACAGGCAACACAGCCTTTGGGACTCAAGCCCATGGCTGCAGAGAACAGTATCTATCCTTATCATTATACTGTCCCCTACCACTACTACATTCCTATTGCCTTCCCCCATTTGAATGACTCCCTGTACCATGGTTCCATGGTCAGCTTGCTCATCCTCCCTGCAGTCCCCGCTCTCATCCACACAGCCTGCAAGAACCTTGTAATTGTTGGACAGCTGCAGTAGGTGGGGCTGCTCGGATGCTACCCCCTGGGTCCCTAAACCTGCCTCACCTGCAGTCACACCCTCCTGTCCCTGATCATAGACCAAATTTGAATTCCCTAATCTGAGGGGTGTGACTGTCTCCTGGAGCAAACTGTCCAGGTAATCAGGTCTCCTCCCTGATGTGGCACAATGTCTGCAGCTCAGACGCCAGCTCCTCAACTCGAATCTGAAGTTCCTCGAGCTGCAAACACTTACTACAGATGTGTTTGTCCAGGATCACCATGGTGTTTTGTAGTTCCCATGTACTGCAACAGCAACACATCACCCCTCCAGTCATCACTATCGTATTTTATTTAATTTATTAATTAATTACTCTATTACCCCTGCTCTTTACACTGTATTGTAATTAAATTGTTTTACAATGGTATCGATCTTGTAGTTAACAAGCTATTTTTAAGAAAAAGATTAGAGACCTAAACACAATCTAAAGATTTTACTTTTACTTTAAAAACTAAGAATACTCACCAACCCTACTCACCAATCAGCTGCTTTCCCTGCACTCACATCATGTTGTGGTTTGTGCTGTCACTCCACCACTGGTCTCACCGCAGGTAGGCCTCTTGACCCCTGCCTTTGATCCTCTCCCACTCATCTCTCGCTCAAAATATACTATTTTGAGCCTTAGGAATAGAGTAGCAGATGTTCACCAATTAACCAGCTTCTCCTTCTGCACCAGAGCAAGAATCAATCGCTGGAGGCTGAAAGAGTTTAGGCTAAGGCAATCAAACACCTCTTTCCCTTCCTCCGCTTAACTTCCTGAAGGACTCAACTCCCACTCTTTTTGATGCTGCCTGTCTGTCTCCGGGTCCTCCTCTCTTCCGCTCTTTTGGATGTTGCTGTCTGTCTCTGGGTCACCAATTCTCTTGCTCTGTTTCATGACGGATATGGGAGGGGGGTGGCCTGCGTTGGGGGAATTGGGGCTGCAGGCTTTGGATGGAGAGGCCAAGGTAGGAGGGGAGATTTTGGAAGGAGGGTACCTGATCAACAAAGGTCAACAAAGGGAGCCTATGATGGAGGACCCCCCCACCGTCATTTGCTGAATTTACAGTGATTAGTCTGCCACTTAGGCCTGAATATTTCGGGTGATGGGCTTTCCCTTCCCGCCATCCAACAGGTCAGCCTAGAAACTGAGGCTGGGGTAGGAAATGGCCCTTAAATGGCCACTTAAGACCTCAAATGGGGCAAGGACAGGCTTTGCCCACCCCAGTGTGAAATAGCTGTGTGGTCAGGGGCTGGTGGGAACCCAGGGACAATACCATTCCTTCAATTTCACAGTCCCCTCACCCCGCCTAAAAACTCACCAGCGGGGGAATGTGAAATTCAAGCCTTCGCCTGTGGAGGAGACACTCCTCAATAACGTGTTGCACTGTTTGTATCTCTAATGATGTTGACTACTGACTGTTTCACCATCGTTACATCCACAAATTTCAGATCAACATTGTGCATAATGGCAATGATGAATATGAACTGTTTCATCCAATGTTCTGTAAACTGGAGGAATAGCACTCTTCTTCCAATTAGGCACTTTACAGATATCTGGACTTAACATTGAGTTCCACAATTTTAGACCATGGACTCCTTCCTCCATTTTGATATATATTATCTTTTCCCAACACCCCCAAACCCACCTGCAGCCCCATGTCCCCCCACCATCCCCACTACTGCCACAGGACCAGTCTGTAACTTGCTCTTGTGATTTGCTTTCAGAGATCACTGACCCATGTTCAGCAATTAATGCATTCTGCTATCTGATCTTTATGCCATTATTAACACCTGCCTTAGTCTTTAACATTCCCTTTGTCTTTTGTCCATGGCATCTGTCAAATCTCTCCTGAGCTCCAACCCTTCCCTGACCTTCTATTGTGCTCCACCTGCTCCACTCCCTCTCTTTAACAGTATAAAACCCATCACAGTTCTGCCTCTCTTCAGCTCTTGAAGAAGGGTCATACGGACTCAAAATATTAACTGTTTCTCTCTCCACAGATGCTGCCAGACCTGCTGAGTTTTTCCAGCATTTCTGGTTTTTAATCTCAGATCTTGGCCTCCTCCTGTGGTCCCCAGCATCACAGACACCAGTCTTCAACCAATTCGATTCACTCCATGTGATATCAAGAAACGGCTGAAGGCACTGGATAGTGCAAAGGCTATGGGCCCTGACAATATTCCGGCAATAGTACTGAAGACTTGTGCTCCAGGATTTGCTGTGCCCCTAGCCAGTCTGTTCCAGTACAGCTACAACACTGGCGTCTCCCCGGCTATGTGGAAAATTGCCCAGGTATGTCCTGTACACAAAAAGCAGGACAATCCAACCCGGACAATTACCACCTCATCAGTCTACTCATGTTCATCAGTCAAGTGATGGAAGGGGTCATCAACAGTGCTATCAAGCAGCACTTGCTCACTGATGCCCAGTTTGGGTTCCAACAGGGCCACTCACCTCCTGGCCTCATTACAGTCTTGGTTCAAATATGAACAAAAGAGCTGAACTCTTTCATTGGAGGCGGTTCAAAGGAGGTTTACTAGACTGATACTTGGAATCAGTGGGTTGTCTTATGAGAAAAGGTTGGACAGACTAGGTTTGTTTCCACTGGACTTTAGAAGACTGAGGGATGATTTGATTGAAGAATAGAAGATCCTGAATGGCCTTAACAAGGTGGACATTGAAAGGGTGTTTCCTCTTATGGGTGAGTCCAGAACTGGGGGCACTATTTTAAAATTAGGGGTAGCCCTTTTAGGTCAGAGATGAGGAGAATTTTTTTTCTCCTAGGGTTTTGCGGCTTTGTAACTCTCTGCCTCAGAAGGTGGTGGAGGTGGGGTCATTGAATATTTTTAAGGCAGAGGTAAATAGATTCTTGTCAGGCAAGGGAATCGAAGATTATCAGGTTTAGATGGGAATGTGGAAATCGAAACACAAGAAGATAAGCCATGATCTTATTGAATGTTGGAGCAGGCTCGAGGGGCCGAGTGTGCTAATCCTGTTCCTATGTTCTTATAGCTCCCGAGGGATCTTTGACATCAAGGCCGCATTTGACTGAGTGTGGCATCAAGGAAACCGAGCAAAACTGAGAGTCAATGGGAATCAGGGGGAAAACTTTCCACTGGTTGGAGTCATACCTAGAGCAAAGGAAGATGGTTGTGGAGGTCAGTCATTTCAGCTCCAGGACATCACTGCAGGAGTTCCACAGGGTAGCGTCCTAGGCCCAACTATCTTCAGCTGCTTCATCAATGACCTTCCTTCCATCATAAGGTCAGAAGTGGGGATGTTCGCTGATGATTGCACAATGTTCAGCACCATTCACGACTCCTCAGATACTGAAATGGTCCATGTCCAAATGCAGCAAGATCTGGACAACATCCAGGCTTGGGCTGACAAGTGGCAAGTAACACTCATGCCACATAAGTGTCAGGCAATGACCATCTCCAACAAGAGAGAATCCAACCATCGCCCCTTGACATTCAATGGCATTACCATCACTGAATCCCCCACTATCAACATCTTGGGGTTACCATTGACCAGAAACTGAACTGGACTAGCCAAATAAATACTGTGCCTACAAGAGCAGGTCAGAGGCTAGGAATCCTGCAAAGAGTAACTCACCCCCTTAACCCCCCCCCAAATCCTGTCCACAATCTACAAGGCACAAGTTAGGAGTGTGATGGAGTGCTCCCCACTTGCCTGGACAAGTGCAGCTCCCACAACACTCAAGAAACTACGCCATCCAGGACAAAGCAGCCGACTTGATTGGCACCACATCCACAAACATGAATGGCTCTAAATTGAGAGAGGAGAATGTGCAATGAGACCTGGGTGTCCTTGTACACCAGTCGCTGAAGGTAAGCATGCAGGTGCAGCAGGCGGTAAAGAAGGCAAATGGTATGTTGGCCTTCATAGCCAGAGGATTCAAGTACAGGAACAGGGATGTCTTGCTGCAATTGTACAGTGCCTTGGTGAGACCACACTTGGAATATTGTGTGCAGTTTTTGTCTCCTTATCTGAGGAAGGATGTACTTGCTATAGAGGGAGTGCAGCGAAGGTTTACCTGACTGATTCCTGGGATGGCGGGATTGACATATGAGGAGAGATTGAGTCCATTAGGATTATATTTGCTGGAGTTCAGGAGAATGAAGGGAGATCTCATAGAAACCTATAAAATTCTAACAGGACCAGACAGGGTAGATGCAGGAAGGATGTTCCCGATGGTGGGGGAGTCCAGAACCAGGGGTCACAGTCTGAGGATATGGGGTAGACCATTTAGGACTGAGATGAGGAGAAATTTCTTCACCCAGAGAGTGGTGAGCCTGTGGAATTCGCTACCACAGAAAGTAGTTGAGACCAAAACATTGTATGTTTTCAAGAAGGAGTTAGATATAGCTCTTCGGGTGAGAGGGATCAAAAGGTATGGGGAGAAAGCGAGAGCAGGTTAAAGACTTGGATGATCAACCATGATTATAATGAATGGCCGAGCAGGCTCAAAGGGCCGAATGGCCTACTCCTGCTCCTAGTTTCTATGTTTCTATGTTTGTTTTTATTCACTCCCTCCACCATCGATGCAGTGTGTACCATCTACAAGATGCACTGCAGGAATTCACCAAGGCTCCTTCCACAGCACCTTCCAAACTCATGACCACTACCATCTAGAAGGACAAGGGCAGCAGATAGATGGGAAAACCACCACCTGGACGTTCCCCTCCAAGACCCTCACCATCCTGACTTAGAAATATATTGCCGTTCCTTCACTGTCGCTGGGTCAAAATCTTGGAACTCCCTCCCTAACAGCACTGTGGGTGCACCAGCATCACATGGACTGCAGCGGTTCAAGAAGGCAGCTCACCACCACCTTCTCGAGGGCAATTAGCCATGGGTAATAAATGCTGGCCAGACAGTGAAGCCCACACCCTGCAAATGAAGAAACAACAATTTAGATTTCCAGAATCCACAGTATTTTGCTTTCACTTTATATTCTTTCCTAGGGCTTTGAGTTGAGGGATCCTCAGGACAAAACCAAATGCTGTCCGGAATGCATTCAGGTAAAATGTGTTTACACCCCTAAAGATGGGACACCAGCCATTCTGTTACAGGTAAGCACCTATATTGAGCTTTTCAAATGAATTACATGAGCAAAATCTTAGCAATTCACAAACTGGAATACCAGTGTAAGAGGGGATGTGCAACAAGGTAAATAGTTTTATGGGGAACTCAAAGTAGAACTTTCAATGTGCAAGGGGATAGGGTGAGAGAGAATGCCCCTGTGTGAGGATTAGTGGTGGTGAATGCTCACTTTGTGAGCATTGTTCTGAGAGAATGTTTGTGTGTGAGGATATGGAAATGAGAATTCTGAGTTTAAGGATATGGTGTTTGAGAATGCTCAGTGTGTGAGAGGATGTGTGTTGGAGAATGCTAACTGTCTGAGGACATAGGGTTAGATCATGCTCAGTGTGTGAGGATTGGTGTTGGAGAATTCACAATGTTTGAGAATTGGTGTGAGAAAATGCTCATGTGTGAGGATGTGGATTGGGAGAAATTTCAGGGTGTGAGGAAATGGAGTTTGGAGAAAGCTCAGTGTGTGAGGGTATGGAGTTTGGAGAATGCTCAGTGTGTGAGGGTATGGAGTTTGGAGAATGCTCAGTGTGTGAGAGCATGGAGTTTGGAGAATGCTCAGTGTGTGAGAGTATGGAGTTTGGAGAAAGCTCAGTGTGTGAGAGTATGGAGTTTGAAGAATGCTCAGTGTGTGAGGGTATGGATCTTGGAGAATGCTCAGTGTGTGAGGATATGGAGTTTGGAGAATGCTCAGTGTGTGAGAGTATGGAGTTTGGAGAATGCTCAGTGTGTGAGGATATGGAGTTTGGAGAATGCTCAGTGTGTGAGAGTATGGAGTTTGGAGAAAGCTCAGTGTGTGAGGATATGGAGTTTGGGGAAAGCTCAGTGTGTGAGGATATGGAGTTTGGAGAATGCTCAGTGTGTGAGAGTATGGAGTTTGGAGAAAGCTCAGTGTGTGAGAGTATGGAGTTTGGAGAAAGCTCAGTGTGTGAGGATATGGAGTTTGGAGAATGCTCAGTGTGTGAGAGTATGGAGTTTGGAGAAAGCTCAGTGTGTGAGAGTATGGAGTTTGGAGAAAGCTCAGTGTGTGAGAGTATGGAGTTTGGAGAAAGCTCAGTGTGTGAGGATATGGAGTTTGGAGAATGCTCAGTGTGTGAGAGTATGGAGTTTGGAGAACGCTCAGTGTGTGAGGATATGGAGTTTGGAGAATGCTCAGTGTGTGAGAGTATGGAGTTTGGAGAATGCTCAGTGTGTGAGAGTATGGAGTTTGGAGAAAGCTCAGTGTGTGAGGGTATGGAGTTTGGAGAAAGCTCAGTGTGTGAGAGTACGGAGCTTGGAGAATGCTCAGTGTGTGAGGATATGAGTTTGGAGAATGCTCAGTGTGTAAGGATATGGAGTTTGGAGAAAGCTCAGTGTGTGAGGGTATGGAGTTTGGAGAAAGCTCAGTGTGTGAGGGTTTGGAGTTTGGAGAAAGCTCAGTGTGTGAGGGTTTGGAGTTTGGAGAATGCTCAGTGTGTGAGGGTATGGAGTTTGGAGAATGCTCAGTGTGTGAGAGCATGGAGTTTGGAGAATGCTCAGTGTGTGAGAGTATGGAGTTTGGAGAAAGCTCAGTGTGTGAGGGTGTGGAGTTTGGAGAAAGATCAGTGTGTGAGGGTATGGAGTTTGGAGAATGCTCAGTGTGTGAGAGTATGGAGTTTGGAGAATGCTCAGTGTGTGAGGATATGGAGTTTGGAGAATGCTCAGTGTGTGAGGATATGGAGTTTGGAGAAAGCTCAGTGTGTGAGAGTATGGAGTTTGGAGAATGCTCAGTGTGTGAGGATATGGAGTTTGGAGAATGCTCAGTGTGTGAGGATATGGAGTTTGGAGAATGCTCAGTGTGTGAGGGTATGGAGTTTGGAGAATGCTCAGTGTGTGAGGATATGGAGTTTGGAGAAAGCTCAGTGTGTGAGAGTATGGAGTTTGGAGAAAGCTCAGTGTGTGAGGATATGGAGTTTGGAGAAAGCTCAGTGTGTGAGAGTATGGAGTTTGGAGAAAGCTCAGTGTGTGAGAGTATGGAGTTTGGAGAAAGCTCAGTGTGTGAGGATATGGAGTTTGGAGAAAGCTCAGTGTGTGAGAGTATGGAGTTTGGAGAAAGCTCAGTGTGTGAGGTTATGGAGTTTGGAGAAAGCTCAGTGTGTGAGGATATGGAGTTTGGAGAAAGCTCAGTGTGTGAGAGTATGGAGTTTGGAGAATGCTCAGTGTGTGAGAGTATGGAGTTTGGAGAAAGCTTATTGTGTGAGGATATGGAGTTTGGAGAAAGAACAGAGTGTGAGGATATGGAGTTTGAAGAAAGCTCAGTGTGTGAGGATATGGAGTTTGGAGAAAGATTATTGTGTGAGGATATGGAGTTTGGAGAAAGCTCAGTGTGTGAGAGTATGGAGTTTGGAGAAAGCTCAGTGTGTGAGGGTATGGAGTTTGGAGAAAGCTCAGTGTGTGAGGATATGAGTTTGGAGAAAGCTCAGTGTGTGAGGGTATGGAGTTTGGAGAATGCTCAGTGTGTGAGAGCATGGAGTTTGGAGAAAGCTCAGTGTGTGAGGGTATGGAGTTTGGAGAAAGCTCAGTGTGTGAGTATGTGTGTTGGAGAAAGCTCAGTGTGAAAGAGTATGGAGTTTGGAGAATGCTCAGTGTGTGAGGGTATAGAGTTTGGAGAAAGCTTATTGTGTGAGGATATGGAGTTTGGAGAAAGCTCAGAGTGTGAGGATATGGAGTTTGAAGAAAGCTCAGTGTGTGAGGATATGGAGTTTGGAGAAAGCTCAGTGTGTGAGGATATGGAGTTTGGAGAAAGCTCAGTGTGTGAGGATATGGAGTTTGGAGAATGCTCAGTGCGTGAGGATATGGAGTTTGGAGAAAGCTCAGTGTGTGAGGATGTGTGTTGGAGAATGCTCAGTGTGTGAGAGTATGGAGTTTGGAGAAAGCTCAGTGTGTGAGAGTACGAAGCTTGGAGAATGCTCAGTGTGTGAGGATATGAGTTTGGAGAAAGCTCAGTGCGTGAGGATATGGAGTTTGGAGAATGCTCAGTGTGTGAGAGTATGGAGTTTGGAGAAAGCTCACTGTGTGAGAGTATGGAGCTTGGAGAATGCTCAGTGTGTGAGAGTATGGAGTTTGGAGAACGCTCAGTGTGTGAGGATATGGAGTTTGGAGAATGCTCAGTGTGTGAGAGTATGGAGTTTGGAGAATGCTCAGTGTGTGAGAGTATGGAGTTTGGAGAAAGCTCAGTGTGTGAGGGTATGGAGTTTGGAGAACGCTCAGTGTGTGAGAGTACGGAGCTTGGAGAATGCTCAGTGTGTGAGGATATGAGTTTGGAGAATGCTCAGTGTGTAAGGATATGGAGTTTGGAGAAAGCTCAGTGTGTGAGGGTATGGAGTTTGGAGAAAGCTCAGTGTGTGATGGTGTGGAGTTTGGAGAAAGCTCAGTGTGTGAGGGTTTGGAGTTTGGAGAATGCTCAGTGTGTGAGGGTATGGATTTTGGAGAATGCTCAGTGTGTGAGAGCATGGAGTTTGGAGAAAGCTCAGTGTGTGAGAGTATGGAGTTTGGAGAAAGCTCAGTGTGTGAGGGTATGGAGTTTGGAGAAAGCTCAGTGTGTGAGGGTATGGAGTTTGGAGAATGCTCAGTGTGTGAGAGTATGGAGTTTGGAGAATGCTCAGTGTGTGAGGATATGGAGTTTGGAGAATGCTCAGTGTGTGAGGGTATGGAGTTTGGAGAAAGCTCAGTGTGTGAGAGTATGGAGTTTGGAGAATGCTCAGTGTGTGAGAGTATGGAGTTTGGAGAATGCTCAGTGTGTGAGAGTACGGAGCTTGGAGAATGCTCAGTGTGTGAGGATATGGAGTTTGAAGAAAGCTCAGAGTGTGAGGATATGGAGTTTGGAGAAAGCTCAGAGTGTGAGGATATGGAGTTTGAAGAAAGCTTATTGTGTGAGGATATGGAGTTTGGAGAAAGCTCAGAGTGTGAGGATATGGAGTTTGGAGAAAGCTCAGTGTGTGAGGGTATGGAGTTTGGAGAATGCTCAGTGTGTGAGGGTATGGAGTTTGGAGAAAGCTCAGTGTGTGAGAGTATGGAGTTTGGAGAAAGCTCAGTGTGTGAGAGTATGGAGTTTGGAGAAAGCTCAGTGTGTGAGGATGTGTGTTGGAGAATGCTCAGTGTGTGAGAGTATGGAGTTTGGAGAAAGCTCAGTGTGTGAGAGTATGGAGTTTGGAGAAAGCTCAGTGTGTGAGGGTATGGAGTTTGGAGAATGCTCAGTGTGTGAGGGTATGGAGTTTGGAGAAAGCTCAGTGTGTGAGGATATGGAGTTTGGAGAATGCTCAGTGCGTGAGGATATGGAGTTTGGAGAAAGCTCAGTGTGTGAGGATGTGTGTTGGAGAATGCTCAGTGTGTGAGAGTATGGAGTTTGGAGAAAGCTCAGTGTGTGAGAGTACGAAGCTTGGAGAATGCTCAGTGTGTGAGGATATGAGTTTGGAGAAAGCTCAGTGTGTGAGGATATGGAGTTTGGAGAATGCTCAGTGTGTGAGAGTATGGAGTTTGGAGAAAGCTCACTGTGTGAGAGTATGGAGCTTGGAGAATGCTCAGTGTGTGAGAGTATGGAGTTTGGAGAACGCTCAGTGTGTGAGGATATGGAGTTTGGAGAATGCTCAGTGTGTGAGAGTATGGAGTTTGGAGAATGCTCAGTGTGTGAGAGTATGGAGTTTGGAGAAAGCTCAGTGTGTGAGGGTATGGAGTTTGGAGAACGCTCAGTGTGTGAGAGTACGGAGCTTGGAGAATGCTCAGTGTGTGAGGATATGAGTTTGGAGAATGCTCAGTGTGTAAGGATATGGAGTTTGGAGAAAGCTCAGTGTGTGAGGGTATGGAGTTTGGAGAAAGCTCAGTGTGTGAGGGTTTGGAGTTTGGAGAAAGCTCAGTGTGTGAGGGTTTGGAGTTTGGAGAATGCTCAGTGTGTGAGGGTATGGAGTTTGGAGAATGCTCAGTGTGTGAGAGCATGGAGTTTGGAGAATGCTCAGTGTGTGAGAGTATGGAGTTTGGAGAAAGCTCAGTGTGTGAGGGTGTGGAGTTTGGAGAAAGATCAGTGTGTGAGGGTATGGAGTTTGGAGAATGCTCAGTGTGTGAGAGTATGGAGTTTGGAGAATGCTCAGTGTGTGAGGATATGGAGTTTGGAGAATGCTCAGTGTGTGAGGATATGGAGTTTGGAGAAAGCTCAGTGTGTGAGAGTATGGAGTTTGGAGAATGCTCAGTGTGTGAGAGTATGGAGTTTGGAGAATGCTCAGTGTGTGAGAGTACGGAGCTTGGAGAATGCTCATTGTGTGAGGATATGGAGTTTGAAGAAAGCTCAGAGTGTGAGGATATGGAGTTTGGAGAAAGCTCAGAGTGTGAGGATATGGAGTTTGAAGAAAGCTTATTGTGTGAGGATATGGAGTTTGGAGAAAGCTCAGAGTGTGAGGATATGGAGTTTGGAGAAAGCTCAGTGTGTGAGGGTATGGAGTTTGGAGAATGCTCAGTGTGTGAGGGTATGGAGTTTGGAGAAAGCTCAGTGTGTGAGAGTATGGAGTTTGGAGAAAGCTCAGTGTGTGAGAGTATGGAGTTTGGAGAAAGCTCAGTGTGTGAGGATGTGTGTTGGAGAATGCTCAGTGTGTGAGAGTATGGAGTTTGGAGAAAGCTCAGTGTGTGAGAGTATGGAGTTTGGAGAAAGCTCAGTGTGGGAGAGTATGGAGTTTGGAGAAAGCTCAGTGTGTGAGAGTATGGAGTTTGGAGAAAGCTCAGTGTGTGAGGATGTGTGTTGGAGAATGCTCAGTGTGTGAGAGTATGGAGTTTGGAGAAAGCTCAGTGTGTGAGAGTATGGAGTTTGGAGAAAGCTCAGTGTGTGAGGGTATGGAGTTTGGAGAAAGCTCAGTGTGTGAGGATATGAGTTTGGAGAAAGCTCAGTGTGTGAGGGTATGGAGTTTGGAGAATGCTCAGTGTGTGAGAGCATGGAGTTTGGAGAAAGCTCAGTGTGTGAGGGTATGGAGTTTGGAGAAAGCTCAGTGTGTGAGTATGTGTGTTGGAGAAAGCTCAGTGTGAAAGAGTATGGAGTTTGGAGAATGCTCAGTGTGTGAGGGTATAGAGTTTGGAGAAAGCTTATTGTGTGAGGATATGGAGTTTGGAGAAAGCTCAGAGTGTGAGGATATGGAGTTTGAAGAAAGCTCAGTGTGTGAGGATATGGAGTTTGGAGAAAGCTCAGTGTGTGAGGATATGGAGTTTGGAGAAAGCTCAGTGTGTGAGGATATGGAGTTTGGAGAATGCTCAGTGCGTGAGGATATGGAGTTTGGAGAAAGCTCAGTGTGTGAGGATGTGTATTGGAGAATGCTCAGTGTGTGAGAGTATGGAGTTTGGAGAAAGCTCAGTGTGTGAGAGTACGAAGCTTGGAGAATGCTCAGTGTGTGAGGATATGAGTTTGGAGAAAGCTCAGTGTGTGAGGATATGGAGTTTGGAGAATGCTCAGTGCGTGAGAGTATGGAGTTTGGTGAATGCTCAGTGTGTGAGGGTATGGAGTTTGAAGAAAGCTCAGTGTGTGAGAGTATGGAGTTTGGAGAATGCTCAGTGTGTGAGGGTATGGAGTTTGAAGAAAGCTCAGTGTGTGAGAGTATGGAGTTTGGAGAAAGCTCAGTGTGTGAGGGTGTGGAGTTTGGAGAAAGATCAGTGTGTGAGGATATGGAGTTTGGAGAATGCTCAGTGTGTGAGAGTATGGAGTTTGGAGAATGCTCAGTGTGTGAGAGTATGGAGTTTGGAGAAAGCTCAGTGTGTGAGAGTATGGAGTTTGGAGAAAGCTCAGTGTGTGAGAGTATGGAGTTTGGATAAAGCTCAGTGTGTGAGGATATGGAGTTTGGAGAAAGCTCAGTGTGTGAGGGTATGGAGTTTGGAGAACGCTCAGTGTGTGAGAGTACGGAGCTTGGAGAATGCTCAGTGTGTGAGGATATGAGTTTGGAGAATGCTCAGTGTGTAAGGATATGGAGTTTGGAGAAAGCTCAGTGTGTGAGGGTATGGAGTTTGGAGAAAGCTCAGTGTGTGAGGGTTTGGAGTTTGGAGAAAGCTCAGTGTGTGAGGGTTTGGAGTTTGGAGAATGCTCAGTGTGTGAGGGTATGGAGTTTGGAGAATGCTCAGTGTGTGAGAGCATGGAGTTTGGAGAATGCTCAGTGTGTGAGAGTATGGAGTTTGGAGAAAGCTCAGTGTGTGAGGGTGTGGAGTTTGGAGAAAGATCAGTGTGTGAGGGTATGGAGTTTGGAGAATGCTCAGTGTGTGAGAGTATGGAGTTTGGAGAATGCTCAGTGTGTGAGGATATGGAGTTTGGAGAATGCTCAGTGTGTGAGAGGATGGAGTTTGGAGAATGCTCAGTGTGTGAGAGTACGGAGCTTGGAGAATGCTCATTGTGTGAGGATATGGAGTTTGAAGAAAGCTCAGAGTGTGAGGATATGGAGTTTGGAGAAAGCTCAGAGTGTGAGGATATGGAGTTTGAAGAAAGCTTATTGTGTGAGGATATGGAGTTTGGAGAAAGCTCAGAGTGTGAGGATATGGAGTTTGGAGAAAGCTCAGTGTGTGAGGGTATGGAGTTTGGAGAATGCTCAGTGTGTGAGGGTATGGAGTTTGGAGAAAGCTCAGTGTGTGAGAGTATGGAGTTTGGAGAAAGCTCAGTGTGTGAGAGTATGGAGTTTGGAGAAAGCTCAGTGTGTGAGGATGTGTGTTGGAGAATGCTCAGTGTGTGAGAGTATGGAGTTTGGAGAAAGCTCAGTGTGTGAGAGTATGGAGTTTGGAGAAAGCTCAGTGTGGGAGAGTATGGAGTTTGGAGAAAGCTCAGTGTGTGAGAGTATGGAGTTTGGAGAAAGCTCAGTGTGTGAGGATGTGTGTTGGAGAATGCTCAGTGTGTGAGAGTATGGAGTTTGGAGAAAGCTCAGTGTGTGAGAGTATGGAGTTTGGAGAAAGCTCAGTGTGTGAGGGTATGGAGTTTGGAGAATGCTCAGTGTGTGAGGATATGAGTTTGGAGAAAGCTCAGTGTGTGAGGGTATGGAGTTTGGAGAATGCTCAGTGTGTGAGAGTATGGAGTTTGGAGAAAGCTCAGTGTGTGAGGGTATGGAGTTTGGAGAAAGCTCAGTGTGTGAGTATGTGTGTTGGAGAAAGCTCAGTGTGAAAGAGTATGGAGTTTGGAGAATGCTCAGTGTGTGAGGGTATAGAGTTTGGAGAAAGCTTATTGTGTGAGGATATGGAGTTTGGAGAAAGCTCAGAGTGTGAGGATATGGAGTTTGAAGAAAGCTCAGTGTGTGAGGATATGGAGTTTGGAGAAAGCTCAGTGTGTGAGGATATGGAGTTTGGAGAAAGCTCAGTGTGTGAGGATATGGAGTTTGGAGAATGCTCAGTGCGTGAGGATATGGAGTTTGGAGAAAGCTCAGTGTGTGAGGATGTGTGTTGGAGAATGCTCAGTGTGTGAGAGTATGGAGTTTGGAGAAAGCTCAGTGTGTGAGAGTACGAAGCTTGGAGAATGCTCAGTGTGTGAGGATATGAGTTTGGAGAAAGCTCAGTGTGTGAGGATATGGAGTTTGGAGAATGCTCAGTGCGTGAGAGTATGGAGTTTGGTGAATGCTCAGTGTGTGAGAGTATGGAGTTTGGAGAATGCTCAGTGTGTGAGGGTATGGAGTTTGAAGAAAGCTCAGTGTGTGAGAGTATGGAGTTTGGAGAATGCTCAGTGTGTGAGGGTATGGAGTTTGAAGAAAGCTCAGTGTGTGAGAGTATGGAGTTTGGAGAAAGCTCAGTGTGTGAGGGTGTGGAGTTTGGAGAAAGATCAGTGTGTGAGGATATGGAGTTTGGAGAAAGCTCAGAGTGTGAGGATATGGAGTTTGGAGAATGCTCAGTGCGTGTGGATAAGGAGTTTGGAGAAAGCTCAGTTTGTGAGGATATGGAGTTTGGAGAAAGCTCAGTGTGTGAGAGTATGGAGTTTGGAGAAAGCTCAGTGTGTGAGGGTATGGAGTTTGGAGAAATCTCAGTGTGTGAGGATATGGAGTTTGGAGAAATCTCAGTGTGTGAGGATATGGAGTTTGGAGAAAGCTCAGTGTGTGAGGGTATGGAGTTTGGAGAAAGCTCAGTGTGTGAGGGTTTGGAGTTTGGAGAATGCTCAGTGTGTGAGGGTATGGAGTTTGGAGAAAGCTCAGTGTGTGAGAGTATGGAGTTTGGAGAATGCTCAGTGTGTGAGGGTATGGAGTTTGGAGAATGCTCAGTGTGTGAGGATATGGAGTTTGGAGAAAGCTCAGTGTGTGAGGGTATGGAGTTTGGAGAATGCTCTGTGTGTGAGGATATGGAGTTTGGAGAATGCTCAGTGTGTGAGGGTGTGGAGTTTGGAGAATGCTCAGTGTGTGAGGAGTATGAGTTTGGAGGAAAGCTCAGTGTGTGAGGATATGGAGTTTGGAGAATGCTCAGTGTGTGAGGATATGGAGTTTGGAGAATGCTCAGTGTGTGAGGGTGTGGAGTTTGGAGAATGCTCAGTGTGTGAGAGTATGGAGTTTGGAGAATGCTCAGTGTGTGAGGGTATGGAGTTTGGAGAAAGCTCAGTGTGTGAGGATATGGAGTTTGGAGAAAGCTCAGTGTGTGAGGATATGGAGTTTGGAGAATGCTCAGTGTGTGAGAGTATGGAGTTTGGAGAATGCTCAGTGTGTGAGGGTATGGAGTTTGGAGAATGCTCAGTGTGTGAGAGTATGGAGTTTGGAGAAAGCTCAGTGTGTGAGAGTATGGAGCTTGGAGAATGCTCAGTGTGTGAGGATATGGAGTTTGGAGAATGCTCAGTGTGTGAGAGTATGGAGTTTGGAGAAAGCTCAGTGTGTGAGGATATGGAGTTTGGAGAATGCTCAGTGTGTGAGGATATGGAGTTTGGAGAAAGCTCAGTGTGTGAGGATATGGAGTTTGGAGAATGCTCAGTGTGTGAGAGTATGGAGTTTGGAGAATGCTCAGTGTGTGAGGATATGGAGTTTGGAGAAAGCTCAGTGTGTGAGGATATGGAGTTTGGAGAAAGCTCAGTGTGTGAGGATATGGAGTTTGGAGAAAGCTCAGTGTGTGAGGATATGGAGTTTGGAGAAAGCTCAGTGTGTGAGGATATGGAGTTTGGAGAATGCTCAGTGTGTGAGGATATGAGTTTGGAGAAAGCTCAGTGTGTGAGGATATGGAGTTTGAAGAAAGCTCAGTGTGTGAGGATATGGAGTTTGGAGAAAGCTCAGTGTGTGAGGATATGGAGTTTGGAGAAAGCTCAGTGTGTGAGGATATGGAGTTTGGAGAAAGCTCAGTGTGTGAGGATATGGAGTTTGAAGAAAGCTCAGTGTGTGAGGATATGGAGTTTGAAGAAAGCTCAGTGTGTGAGGATATGGAGTTTGAGAAAGCTCAGAGTGTGAGGATATGGAGTTTGGAGAAAGCTCAGTGTGTGAGGATATGGACTTTGGAGAAAGCTCAGTGTGTGAGGATATGGATTTTGGAGAAAGCTCAGTGTGTGAGGATATGGAGTTTGGAGAAAGCTCAGTGTGTGAGGATATGGAGTTTGGAGAATGCTCAGTGTGTGAGGATATGGAGTTTGGAGAAAGCTCAGTGTGTGAGGATATGGAGTTTGGAGAAAGCTCAGTGTGTGAGGATATGGAGTTTGGAGAAAGCTCAGTGTGTGAGGATATGGAGTTTGGAGAAAGCTCAGTGTGTGAGGATATGGAGTTTGGAGAAAGCTCAGTGTGTGAGGATATGGAGTTTGGAGAAAGCTCAGTGTGTGAGGATATGGAGTTTGGAGAAAGCTCAGTGTGTGAGGATATGGAGTTTGGAGAAAGCTCAGTGTGTGAGGATATGGAGTTTGGAGAAAGCTCAGTGTGTGAGGATATGGAGTTTGGAGAAAGCTCAGTGTGTGAGGATATGGAGTTTGGAGAAAGCTCAGTGTGTGAGGGTATGGAGTTTGGAGAAAGCTCAGTGTGTGAGGGTATGGAGTTTGGAGAAAGCTCAGTGTGTGAGGATATGGAGTTTGGAGAAAGCTCAGTGTGTGAGGATATGAGTTTGGAGAATGCTCAGTGTGTGAGGGTATGGAGTTTGGAGAATGCTCAGTGTGTGAGGATATGGAGTTTGGAGAATGCTCAGTGTGTGAGGATATGGAGTTTGGAGAAAGCTCAGTGTGTGAGGATATGGAGTTTGGAGAAAGCTCAGTGTGTGAGGATATGGAGTTTGGAGAAAGCTCAGTGTGTGAGGAGTATGGAGTTTGGAGAATGCTCAGTGTGTGAGGAGATGGAGTTTGGAGAATGCTCAGTGTGTGAGGATATGGAGTTTGGAGAAAGCTCAGTGTGTGAGAGTAAGGAGTTTGGAGAAAGCTCAGTGTGTGAGGTATAGGAGTTTGGAGAAAGCTCAGTGTGTGAGGGTATGGAGTTTGGAGAAAGCTCAGTGTGTGAGGGTATGGGAGTTTGGAGAAAGCTCAGTGTGTGAGGATATGGAGTTTGGAGAAAGCTCAGTTTGTGAGGAATGGAGTTTGGAGAAAGCTCAGTGTGTGAGGATATGGAGTTTGGAGAATGCTCAGTGTGTGAGGGATATGGAGTTTGGAGAAAGCTCAGTGTGTGTGGGTATGGAGTTTGGAGAAAGCTCAGTGTGTGAGGATATGGAGTTTGGAGAAAGCTCAGTGTGTGTGGGTATGGAGTTTGGAGAATGCTCAGTGTGTGTGGGTATGGAGTTTGGAGAAGCTCAGTGTGTGAGAGTATGGAGTTTGGAGAAAGCTCAGTGTGGTGAGGATATGGAGTTTGAGAAAGCTCAGAGTGTGAGGATATGGAGTTTGGAGAAAGCTCAGTGTGTGAGGATATGGAGTTTGGAGAATGCTCAGTGTGTGAGGAGTATGGAGTTTGGAGAATGCTCAGTGTGTGAGGATATGGTGTTTGGAGAAAGCTCAGTGTGTGAGGATTATGGAGTTTGGAGAAGCTCAGTGTGTGAGGTATGGAGTTTGGAGAATGCTCAGTGTGTGAGGATATGGAGTTTGGAGAAAGCTCAGTGTGTGAGGATATGGAGTCTTGGAGGAATGCTCAGTGTGTGAGGATATGAGTTTGGAGAATGCTCAGTGTGTGAGAGTATGGAGTTTGTAGAATGCTCAGTGTGTGAGGGTATGGAGTTTGGAGAATGCTCAGTGTGTGAGAGTATGGAGTTTGGAGAATGCTCAGTGTGTGAGAGTATGGAGTTTGGAGAAAGCTCAGTGTGTGAGGGTATGGAGTTTGGAGAAAGCTCAGTGTGTGAGGATATGGAGTTTGGAGAAAGCTCAGTGTGTGAGAGTATGGAGTTTGGAGAAAGCTCAGTGTGTGAGGATATGGAGTTTGGAGAATGCTCAGTGTGTGAGGATATGGAGTTTGGAGAATGCTCAGTATGTGAGGATATGGAGTTGGAGAATGCTCAGTGTGTGAGGATATGGAGTTTGGAGAAAGCTCAGTGTGTGAGGGTATGGAAGTTGGAGAATGCTCAGTGTGTGAGGATATGGAGTTTGGAGAATGCTCAGTGTGTGAGGATATGGAGTTTGGAGAAAGCTCAGTGTGTGAGGATATGGAGTTTGGAGAATGCTCAGTGTGTGAGGATATGGAGTTTGGAGAATGCTCAGTGTGTTAGAGTACGGAGCTTGGAGAAAGCTCAGTGTGTGAGGGTATGGAGTTTGGAGAATGCTCAGTGTGTGAGGATATGGAGTTTGGAGAAAGCTCAGTGTGTGAGGATATGGAGTTTGGAGAATGCTCAGTGTGTGAGGATATGGAGTTTGGAGAATGCTCAGTGTGTGAGGATATGGAGTTTGGAGAAAGCTCAGTGTGTGTGGATATGGAGTTTGGAGAAAGCTCAGTGTGTGAGGATATGGAGTTTGGAGAAAGCTCAGTGTGTGAGGATATGGAGTTTGGAGAAAGCTCAGTGTGTGAGGATATGGAGTTTGGAGAAAGCTCAGTGTGTGAGGATATGGAAGTTTGGAGAAAGCTCAGTGTGTGAGGATATGGAGTTTGGAGAAAAGCTCAGTGTGTGAGGATATGGAGTTTGGAGAATGCTCAGTGTGTGAGGATATGGAGTTTGGAGAAAGCTCAGTGTGTGAGGAGTATGGAGTTTGGAGAAAGCTCAGTGTGTGAGGGTATTGGAGTTTGGAGAAAGCTCAGTGTGTGTGCGTATGGAGTTTGGAGAAAGCTCAGTGTGTGAGGATATGGAGCTTGGAGAAAGCTCAGTGTGTGAGAGTATGGAGTTTGGAGAAAGCTCAGTGTGTGAGGGTATGGAGTTTGGAGAAAGCTCAGTGTGTGAGGGTATGGAGTTTGGAGAAAGCTCAGTGTGTGAGGATATGGAGTTTGGAGAAAGCTCAGTGTGTGAGAGTATAGAGTTTGGAGAAAGCTCAGTGTGTGAGGATATGGAGTTTGGAGAATGCTCAGTGTGTGAGGATATGGAGTTTGGAGAATGCTCAGTGTGTGAGGATATGGAGCTAGGAGAAAGCTCAGTGTGTGAGGATGTGGAGTTTGGAGAATGCTCAGTGTGTGAGGATATGGAGTTTGGAGAAAGCTCAGTGTGTGAGGATATGGAGTTTGGAGAATGCTCAGTGTGTGAGGATATGGAGTTTGGAGAAAGCTCAGTGTGTGAGGTATGGAGTTTGGAGAAAGCTCAGTGTGTGAGGTATGGAGTTTGGAGAATGCTCAGTGTGTGAGGGTATGGAGTTTGGAGAAAGCTCAGTGTGTGAGGATATGGAGTTTGGAGAAAGCTCAGTGTGTGAGGATATGGAGTTTGGAGAAAGCTCAGTGTGTGTGGGTATGGAGTTTGGAGAAAGCTTAATGTGTGAGGATATGGAGTTTGGAGAATGCTCAGTGTGTGGGTATGGAGTTTGGAGAAAGCTCAGTGTGTGAGGATATGGAGTTTGGAGAAAGCTCAGTGTGTGAGGATATGGAGTTTGGAGAAAGCTCAGTGTGTGAGGATATGGAGTTTGGAGAAAGCTCAGTGTGTGAGGATATGGAGTTTGGAGAATGCTCAGTGTGTGAGAGTATGGAGTTTGGAGAAAGCTCAGTGTGTGAGGATATGGAGTTTGGAGAAAGCTCAGTGTGTGAGGATATGGAGTTTGGAGAAAGCTCAGTGTGTGAGGATATGGAGTTTGGAGAATGCTCAGTGTGTGAGGATATGGAGTTTGGAGAAAGCTCAGTGTGTGAGGATATGGAGTTTGGAGAATGCTCAGTGTGTGAGAGTATGGAGTTTGGAGAAAGCTCAGTGTGTGAGGATATGGAGTTTGGAGAATGCTCAGTGTGTGAGAGTATGGAGTTTGGAGAAAGCTCAGTGTGTGAGAGTATGGAGTTTGGAGAAAGCTCAGTGTGTGAGAGTATGGAGTTTGGAGAAAGCTCAGTGTGTGAGAGTATGGAGTTTGGAGAATGCTCAGTGTGTGAGGATATGGAGTTTGGAGAAAGCTCAGTGTGTGAGGGTATGGAGTTTGGAGAATGCTCAGTGTGTGAGGATATGGAGTTTGGAGAAAGCTCAGTGTGTGAGGATATGGAGTTTGGAGAAAGCTCAGTGTGTGAGGATATGGAGTTTGGAGAAAGCTCAGTGTGTGAGAGTATGGAGTTTGGAGAAAGCTCAGTGTGTGAGGATATGGAGTTTGGAGAAAGCTCAGTGTGTGAGAGTATGGAGTTTGGAGAATGCTCAGTGTGTGAGGATATGGAGTTTGGAGAAAGCTCAGTGTGTGAGGATATGGAGTTTGGAGAATGCTCAGTGTGTGAGGATATGGAGTTTGGAGAAAGCTCAGTGTGTGAGGATATGGAGTTTGGAGAAAGCTCAGTGTGTGAGGATATGGAGTTTGGAGAATGCTCAGTGTGTGAGGATATGGACTTTGAGAAAGCTCAGTGTGTGAGGATATGGAGTTTGAAGAAAGCTCAGTGTGTGAGGATATGGAGTTTGGAGAAAGCTCAGTGTGTGAGGATATGGAGTTTGGAAGAAAGCTCAGTGTGTGAGGATATGGAGTTTGGAGAAAGCTCAGTGTGTGAGGATATGGAGTTTGGAGAATGCTCAGTGTGTGAGAGTATGGAGTTTGGAGAAAGCTCATTGTGTGAGAGTATGGAGTTTGGAGAAAGCTCAGTGTGTGAGGATATGGAGTTTGGAGAAAGCTCAGTGTGTGAGGATATGGAGTTTGGAGAAAGCTCAGTGTGTGAGGATATGGAGTTTGGAGAAAGCTCAGTGTGTGAGATATGAGTTTGGGAGAAGCTCAGTGTGTGAGAGTACGGAGTTTGGAGAAAGCTCAGAGTGTGAGGATATGGAGTTTGGAGAAGCTCAGTGTGTGAGGTATGGAGTTTGGAGAAGCTCAGTGTGTGAGGGATATGGAGTTTGAGAAAGCTCAGTGTGTGAGGATATGGTGTTTGGAGAAAGCTCAGTGTGTGAGGATATGGAGTTTGGAGAAAGCTCAGTGTGTGAGGATATGGAGTTTGGAGAAAGCTCAGAGTGTGAGGATATGGAGTTTGGAGAAAGCTCAGTGTGTGAGGATATGGACTTTGGAGAAAGCTCAGTGTGTGAGGTTTGGAGTTTGGAGAATGCTCAGTGTGTGAGGAGTATGGAGTTTGGAGAAAGCTCAGTGTGTGAGGATATGGAGTTTGGAGAAAGCTCAGTGTGTGAGGATATGGAGTTTGGAGAAAGCTCAGTGTGTGAGGGTATGGAGTTTGGAGAAAGCTCAGTGTGTGAGGATATGGAGTTTGGAGAAAGCTCAGTGTGTGAGGATATGGAGTTTGGAGAAAGCTCAGTGTGTGAGGTATGGAGTTTGGAGAAAGCTCAGTGTGTGAGAGTATGGAGTTTGGAGAAAGCTCAGTGTGTGAGGGTATGGAGTTTGGCGAATGCTCAGTGTGTGAGAGTATGGAGTTTGGAGAATGCTCAGTGTGTGAGAGTATGGAGTTTGGAGAATGCTCAGTGTGTGAGGATATGGAGTTTGGAGAAAGCTCAGTGTGTGAGGATATGGAGTTTGGAGAAAGCTCAGTGTGTGAGGGTATGGAGTTTGGAGAAAGCTCAGTGTGTGAGGATATGGAGTTTGGAGAATGCTCAGTGTGTGAGGATATGGAGTTTGGAGAATGCTCAGTGTGTGAGGATATGGAGTTTGGAGAATGCTCAGTGTGTGAGGATATGGAGTTTGGAGAAAGCTCAGTGTGTGAGGATATGGAGTTTGGAGAAAGCTCAGTGTGTGAGGATATGGAGTTTGGAGAATGCTCAGTGTGTGAGGATATGGAGTTTGGAGAAAGCTCAGTGTGTGAGGATATGGAGTTTGGAGAAAGCTCAGTGTGTGAGAGTATGGAGTTTGGAGAAAGCTCAGTGTGTGAGGGTATGGAGTTTGGAGAATGCTCAGTGTGTGAGGATATGGAGTTGGAGAAAGCTCAGTGTGTGAGGTAAGGAGCTTGGAGAATGCTCAGTGTGTGAGGATATGAGTTTGGAGACTGCTCAATGTGTGAGGATATGGAGTTTGGAGAATGCTCAGTGTGTGAGGATATGGAGTTTGGAGAATGCTCAGTGTGTGAGGATATGGAGTTTGGAGAAAGCTTATTGTGTGAGGATATGGAGTTTGGAGAAAGCTCAGTGTGTGAGGATATGGAGTTTGGAGAAAGCTCAGTGTGTGAGGATATGGAGTTTGGAGAAAGCTCAGTGTGTGAGGATATGGAGTTTGGAGAAAGCTCAGTGTGTGAGGATATGGAGTTTGGAGAAAGCTCAGTGTGTGAGGATATGGAGTTTGGAGAATGCTCAGTGTGTGAGAGTATGGAGTTTGGAGAAAGCTCAGTGTGTGAGAGTATGGAGTTTGGAGAAAGCTCAGTGTGTGAGGGTATGGAGTTTGGAGAATGCTCAGTGTGTTAGGGTATGGAGTTTGGAGAATGCTCAGTGTGTGAGAGTACGGAGCTTGGAAAAGCTCAGTGTGTGAGAGTATGGAGTTTGGAGAATGCTCAGTGTGTGAGAGTATGGAGTTTGGAGAAAGCTCAGTGTGTGAGGGTATGGAGTTTGGAGAATGCTCAGTGTGTGAGGGTATGGAGTTTGGAGAAAGCTCAGTGTGTGAGAGTATGGAGTTTGGAGAAATCTCAGTGTGTGAGGATATGGGGTTTGGAGAATGCTCAGTGTGTGAGAGTACGGAGCTTGGAGAATGCTCAGTGTGTGAGGATATGGAGTTTGAAGAAAGCTTATTGTGTGAGGATATTGAGTTTGGAGAAAGCTCAGAGTGTCAGGATATGGAGTTTGGAGAAAGCTCAGTGTGTGAGGATATGGAGTTTGGAGAAAGCTCAGTGTGTGAGGGTATGGAGTTTGGAGAAAGCTCAGTGTGTGAGAGTATGGAGTTTGGAGAATGCTCAGTGTGTGAGGATATGGAGTTTGGAGAAAGCTCAGTGTGTGAGGATATGGAGTTTGGAGAAAGCTCAGTGTGTGAGGATATGGAGTTTGGAGAAAGCTCAGTGTGTGAGAGTATGGAGTTTGGAGAAAGCTCAGTGTGTGAGGATATGGAGTTTGGAGAAAGCTCAGTGTGTGAGGAATGGAGTTTGGAGAATGCTCAGTGTGTGAGAGTATGGAGTTTGGAGAAAGCTCAGTGTGTGAGGAGTATGGAGTTTGGAGAAAGCTCAGTGTGTGAGAGTATGGAGTTTGGAGAAAGCTCAGTGTGTGAGCGTATGGAGTTTGGAGAAAGCTCAGTGTGTGAGAGTATGGAGTTTGGAGAATGCTCAGTGTGTGAGAGTATGGAGTTTGGAGAATGCTCAGTGTGTGAGGATATGGTGTTTGGAGAAAGCTCAGTGTGTGAGGATATGGTGTTTGGAGAAAGCTCAGTGTGTGAGGGTATGGAGTTTGGAGAAAGCTCAGTGTGTGAGGGTATGGAGTTTGGAGAAAGCTCAGTGTGTGAGTATATGGAGCTTGATGAAAGCTCTGTGTGTGAGGGTATGGAGTTTGGAGAAAGCTCAGTGTGTGAGCGTATGGAGTTTGGAGAATGCTCAGTGTGTGAGGGTATGGAGTTTGGAGAATGCTCAGTGTGTGAGAGTATGGAGTTTGGAGAATGCTCAGTGTGTGAGAGTATGGAGTTTGGAGAATGCTCAGTGTGTGAGGGTATAGAGTTTGGAGAAAGCTCAGTGTGTGAGGGTGTGGAGTTTGGAGAAAGCTCAGTGTGTGAGGGTATGGAGTTTGGAGAATGCTCAGTGTGTAAGGATATGGAGTTTGGAGAATGCTCAGTGTGTGAGGATATGGAGTTTGGAGAATGCTCAGTGTGTGAGAATATGGAGTTTGGAGAATGCTCAGTGTGTGAGGATATGGAGATTGGAGAAAGATCAGTGGGTGAGGGTATGGAGTTTGAAGAAAGCTCAGTGTGTGAGGTATGGAGTTTGGAGAATGCTCAGTGTGTGAGGATATGGAGTTTGAAGAAAGCTCAGTGTGTGAGGGTATGGAGTTTGGAGAATGCTCAGTGTGTGAGGGTGTGGAGTTTGGAGAAACCTCAGTGTGTGAGAGTATGGAATTTGGAGACAGCTCAGTGTGTGAGAGTACGGAGTTTGGAGAATGCTCAGTGTGTGAGGATATGGAGTTTGAAGAAAGCTTAATGTGTGAGGATATGGAGTTTGAAGAAAGCTCAGTGTGTGAGGATATGGAGTTTGGAGAAAGCTTAATGTGTGAGGATATGGAGTTTGGAGAAAGCTCAGTGTGTGAGGATATGGAGTTTGGAGAAAGCTTAATGTGTGAGGATATGGAGTTTGGAGAAACTTAATGTGTGAGGATATGGAGTTTGAAGAAAGCTCAGTGTGTGAGGATATGGAGTTTGGAGAAAGCTTAATGTGTGAGGATATGGAGTTTGGAGAAGGCTCAGTGTGTGAGGATATGGAGTTTGGAGAAAGCTTAATGTGTGAGGATATGGAGTTTGGAGAAAGCTCAGTGTGTGAGAGTATGGAGTTTGGAGAAAGCTCAGTGTGTGAGGATATGGAGTTTGGAGAAAGCTCAGTGTGTGAGGATATGGAGTTTGGAGAATGCTCAGTGTGTGAGGATATGGAGTTTGGAGAAAGCTCAGTGTGTGAGGATATGGAGTTTGGAGAAAGCTTAATGTGTGAGGATATGGAGTTTGGAGAAAGCTCAGTGTGTGAGGATATGGAGTTTGGAGAAAGCTCAGTGTGTGAGAGTATGGAGTTTGGAGAATGCTCAGTGTGTGAGAGTATGGAGTTTGGAGAAAGCTCAGTGTGTGAGGATACGGAGTTTGGAGAATGCTCAGTGTGTGAGGGTATGGAGTTTGGAGAATGCTCAGTGTGTGAGGATATGGAGTTTGGAGAAATCTCAGTGTGTGAGGATATGGAGTTTGGAGAAAGCTCAGTGTGTGAGGTTATGGAGTTTGGAGAAAGCTCAGTGTGTGAGAGTACGGAGTTTGGAGAAATCTCAGTGTGTGAGGATATGGAGTTTGGAGAAAGCTCAGTGTGTGAGGATATGGAGTTTGGAGAAAGCTCAGTGTGTGAGGATATGGAGTTTGGAGAAAGCTCAGTGTGTGAGGATATGGAGTTTGGTGAATGCTCAGTGTGTGAGAGTATGGAGTTTGGAGAAAGCTCAGTGTGTGAGGGTATGGAGTTTGGAGAATGCTCAGTGTGTGAGGGTATGGGGTTTGGAGAATGCTCAATGTGTGAGGGTATGGAGTTTGGAGAATTCTCAGTTTGTGAGGGTATGGGGTTTGGAGAATGCTCAGTGTGTGAGGGTATGGAGTTTGGAGAATGCTCAGTGTGTGAGGATATGGAGTTTGGTGAATGCTCAGTGTGTGAGGATATGGAGTTTGGAGAAAGCTCAGTGTGTGAGGGTATGGAGTTTGGGGAAAGCTCAGTGTGTGAGAGTATGGAGTTTGGAGAATGCTCAGTGTGTGAGAGTATGGATCTTGGAGAATGCTCCGTGTGTGAGGGTGTGGAGTTTGGAGAATGCTCAGTGTGTGAGGGTATGGAGTTTGGAGAAAGCTCAGTGTGTGAGGATATGGAGCTTGGAGAATGCTCAGTGTGTGAGGGTGTGGAGATTGGAGAATGCCCCTGTGTGAGGGTTAGTGGTGGTGAATGCTCACTTTGTGAGCATTGTTCTGAGAGAATGTTTGTGTGTGAGGATATGGAAATGAGAATTCTGTGTTTAAGGATATGGTGTTTGAGAATGCTCAGTGTGTGAGAGGATGTGTGTTGGAGAATGCTAACTGTCTGAGGACATAGGGTTAGATCATGCTCAGTGTGTGAGGATTGGTGTTGGAGATTTCTCAATGTATGAGAATTGGTGTGAGAAAATGCTCATGTGTGAGGATGTGGATTTGGAGAAATTTCAGGGTGTGAGGATATGGAGTTTGCTGAAAGCTCAGAGTGTGAGGATATGGAGTTTGAAGAAAGCTCAGTGTGTGAGGATATGGAGTTTGCTGAAAGCTCAGAGTGTGAGGATATGGAGTTTGGAGAAAGCTCAGTGTGTGAGGGTATGGAGTTTGGAGAATGCTCAGTGTGTGAGGATATGGAGTTTGGAGAAAGCTCAGTGTGTGAGAGTATGGAGTTTGGAGAAAGCTCAGTGTGTGAGAGTATGGAGTTTGGAGAATGCTCAGTGTGTGAGAGTACGGAGCTTGGAGAATGCTCAGTGTGTGAGAGTATGGAGTTTGGAGAAAGCTCAGTGTGTGAGGGTATGGAGTTTGGAGAAAGCTCAGTGTGTGAAGATATGGAGTTTGGAGAATGCTCAGTGTGTGAGGGTATGGAGTTTGGAGAATGCTCAGTGTGTGAGGGTATGGAGTTTGGAGAATGCTCAGTGTGTGAGGGTATGGAGTTTGGAGAATGCTCAGTGTGTGAGAGTATGGAGTTTGGAGAATGCTCAGTGTGTGAGGATACGGAGTTTGGAGAATGCTCAGTGTGTGAGAGTATGGAGTTTGGAGAATGCTCAGTGTGTGAGGGTATGGAGTTTGGAGAATGCTCAGTGTGTGAGAGTATGCAGCTTGGAGAATTTTCAGTGTGTGAGGATATGGAGTTTGGAGAATGCTCAGTGTGTGAGAGTATGGAGTTTGGAGAAAGCTCAGTGTGTGAGGATATGGAGTTTGGAGAATGCTCAGTGTGTGAGCGTATGGAGTTTGGAGAAAGCTCAGTGTGTGAGCGTATGGAGTTTGGAGAAAGCTCAGTGTGTGAGGATATGGAGTTTGGAGAAAGCTCAGAGTGTGAGGATATGGAGTTTGAAGAAAGCTCAGTGTGTGAGGGTATGGAGTTTGGAGAAAGCTCAGTGTGTGAGGATATGGAGTTTGGAGAATGCTCAGTGTGTGAGGATATGAGTTTGGAGAAAGCTCAGTGTGTGAGGGTATGGAGTTTGGAGAATGCTCAGTGTGTGAGGATATGAGTTTGGAGAAAGCTCAGTGTGTGAGGATATGGAGTTTGAAGAAAGCTCAGTGTGTGAGGATATGGAGTTTGGAGAATGCTCAGTGTGTGAGGATATGAGTTTGGAGAAAGCTCAGTGTGTGAGGGTATGGAGTTTGGAGAAAGCTCAGTGTGTGAGGATATGGAGTTTGGAGAAAGCTCAGTGTGTGAGGATATGGAGTTTGGAGAAAGCTCAGTGTGTGAGGATATGGAGTTTGGAGAATGCTCAGTGTGTGAGGATATGAGTTTGGAGAAAGCTCAGTGTGTGAGGATATGGAGTTTGAAGAAAGCTCAGTGTGTGAGGATATGGAGTTTGAAGAAAGCTCAGTGTGTGAGGATATGGAGTTTGCAGAAAGCTCAGAGTGTGAGGATATGGAGTTTGAAGAAAGCTCAGTGTGTGAGGATATGGAGTTTGAAGAAAGCTCAGTGTGTGAGGATATGGAGTTTGAAGAAAGCTCAGAGTGTGAGGATATGGAGTTTGAAGAAAGCTCAGTGTGTGAGGATATGGAGTTTGGAGAAAGCTCAGTGTGTGAGGATATGGAGTTTGGAGAAAGAACAGTGTGTGAGGATATGGAGTTTGGAGAAAGCTCAGTGTGTGAGGATATGGAGTTTGGAGAAAGCTCAGTGTGTGAGGATATGGAGTTTGAAGAAAGCTCAGTGTGTGAGGATATGGAGTTTGAAGAAAGCTCAGTGTGTGAGGATATATGAGTTTGAAGAAAGCTCAGTGTGTGAGGATATGGAGTTTGGAGAAAGCTCAGTGTGTGAGGATATGGAGTTTGGAGAAAGCTCAGTGTGTGAGAGTATGGAGCTTTGGAGAATGCTCAGTGTGTGAGGATATGGAGTTTGGAGAAAGCTCAGTGTGTGAGAGTATGGATCTTGGAGAATGCTCAGTGTGTGAGGGTATGGAGTTTGGAGAAAGCTCAGTGTGTGAGAGTATGGAGTTTGGAGAATGCTCAGTGTGTGAGAGTATGGATCTTGGAGAATGCTCAGTGTGTGAGGGTATGGAGTTTGGAGAAAGCTCAGTGTGTGAGGGTATGGAGTTTGGAGAAAGCTCAGTGTGTGAGGATATGGAGTTTGGAGAATGCTCAGTGTGTGAGGGTATGGAGTTTGGAGAATGCTCAGTGTGTGAGGGTATGGAGTTTGGAGAATGCTCAGTGTGTGAGGGTATGGAATTTGGATGATGCTCAGTGTGTGAGAGCATGCAGTTTGGAGAATGCTCAGTGTGTGAGAGTATGGAGTTTGGAGAATGCTCAGTGTGTGAGAGTATGGAGTTTGGAGAATGCTCAGTGTGTGAGGGTATGGAGTTTGGAGAATGCTCAGTGTGTGAGAGTATGCAGCTTGGAGAATTTTCAGTGTGTGAGGATATGGAGTTTGGAGAATGCTCAGTGTGTGAGAGTATGGAGTTTGGAGAAAGCTCAGTGTGTGAGGATATGGAGTTTGGAGAATGCTCAGTGTGTGAGCGTATGGAGTTTGGAGAAAGCTCAGTGTGTGAGCGTATGGAGTTTGGAGAAAGCTCAGTGTGTGAGGATATGGAGTTTGGAGAAAGCTCAGAGTGTGAGGATATGGAGTTTGAAGAAAGCTCAGTGTGTGAGGGTATGGAGCTTGGAGAATGCTCAGTGTGTGAGAGTATGGAGTTTGGAGAATGCTCAGTGTGTGAGGATATGAGTTTGGAGAAAGCTCAGTGTGTGAGGGTATGGAGTTTGCAGAAAGCTCAGTGTGTGAGGATATGGAGTTTGGAGAAATCTCAGTGTGTGAGGATATGGAGTTTGAAGAAAGCTCAGAGTGTGAGGATATGGAGTTTGAAGAAAGCTCAGTGTGTGAGGATATGGAGTTTGAAGAAAGCTCAGAGTGTGAGGATATGGAGTTTGAAGAAAGCTCAGTGTGTGAGGATATGGAGTTTGAAGAAAGCTCAGTGTGTGAGGATATGGAGTTTGAAGAAAGCTCAGAGTGTGAGGATATGGAGTTTGAAGAAAGCTCAGTGTGTGAGGATATGGAGTTTGGAGAAAGCTTATTGTGTGAGGATATGGAGTTTGGAGAAAGAACAGTGTGTGAGGATATGGAGTTTGGAGAAAGCTTATTGTGTGAGGATATGGAGTTTGGAGAAAGCTCAGTGTGTGAGGATATGGAGTTTGAAGAAAACTCAGTGTGTGAGGATATGGAGTTTGAAGAAAGCTCAGTGTGTGAGGATATATGAGTTTGAAGAAAGCTCAGTGCGTGAGGATATGGAGTTTGGAGAAAGCTCAGTGTGTGAGGATATGGAGTTTGGAGAAAGCTCAGTGTGTGAGAGTACGGGGCATGGAGAATGCTCAGTGTGTGAGGATATGGAGTTTGGAGAAAGCTCAGTGTGTGAGAGTACGGGGCATGGAGAATGCTCAGTGTGTGAGGGTATGGAGTTTGGAGAAAGCTCAGTGTGTGAGAGTATGGAGTTTGGAGAATGCTCAGTGTGTGAGAGTACGGAGCTTGGAGAATGCTCAGTGTGTGAGAGTATGGAGTTTGGAGAAAGCTCAGTGTGTGAGGGTATGGAGTTTGGAGAATGCGCAGTGTGTGAAGATATGGAGTTTGGAGAATGCTCAGTGTGTGAGGGTATGGAGTTTGGAGAATGCTCAGTGTGTGAGGGTATGGAGTTTGGAGAATGCTCAGTGTGTGAGGGTATGGAATTTGGATGATGCTCAGTGTGTGAGAGCATGCAGTTTGGAGAATGCTCAGTGTGTGAGAGTATGGAGTTTGGAGAATGCTCAGTGTGTGAGAGTATGGAGTTTGGAGAATGCTCAGTGTGTGAGGGTATGGAGTTTGGAGAATGCTCAGTGTGTGAGAGTATGCAGCTTGGAGAATGCTCAGTGTGTGAGGATATGGAGTTTGGAGAATGCTCAGTGTGTGAGAGTATGGAGTTTGGAGAAAGCTCAGTGTGTGAGGATATGGAGTTTGGAGAATGCTCAGTGTGTGAGCGTATGGAGTTTGGAGAAAGCTCAGTGTGTGAGGATATGGAGTTTGGAGAAAGCTCAGTGTGTGAGGATATGGAGTTTGGAGAAAGCTCAGAGTGTGAGGATATGGAGTTTGAAGAAAGCTCAGTGTGTGAGGGTATGGAGCTTGGAGAATGCTCAGTGTGTGAGAGTATGGAGTTTGGAGAATGCTCAGTGTGTGAGGATATGAGTTTGGAGAAAGCTCAGTGTCTGAGGGTATGGAGTTTGGAGAAAGCTCAGTGTGTGAGGATATGGAGTTTGGAGAAAGCTCAGTGTGTGAGGATATGGAGTTTGGAGAAAGCTCAGTGTGTGAGGATATGGAGTTTGGAGAATGCTCAGTGTGTGAGGATATGAGTTTGGAGAAAGCTCAGTGTGTGAGGATATGGAGTTTGAAGAAAGCTCAGAGTGTGAGGATATGGAGTTTGAAGAAAGCTCAGTGTGTGAGGATATGGAGTTTGAAGAAAGCTCAGAGTGTGAGGATATGGAGTTTGAAGAAAGCTCAGTGTGTGAGGATATGGAGTTTGAAGAAAGCTCAGTGTGTGAGGATATGGAGTTTGAAGAAAGCTCAGAGTGTGAGGATATGGAGTTTGAAGAAAGCTCAGTGTGTGAGGATATGGAGTTTGGAGAAAGCTTATTGTGTGAGGATATGGAGTTTGGAGAAAGAACAGTGTGTGAGGATATGGAGTTTGGAGAAAGCTTATTGTGTGAGGATATGGAGTTTGGAGAAAGCTCAGTGTGTGAGGATATGGAGTTTGAAGAAAGCTCAGTGTGTGAGGATATGGAGTTTGAAGAAAGCTCAGTGTGTGAGGATATATGAGTTTGAAGAAAGCTCAGTGCGTGAGGATATGGAGTTTGGAGAAAGCTCAGTGTGTGAGGATATGGAGTTTGGAGAAAGCTCAGTGTGTGAGAGTACGGGGCATGGAGAATGCTCAGTGTGTGAGGATATGGAGTTTGGAGAAAGCTCAGTGTGTGAGAGTACGGGGCATGGAGAATGCTCAGTGTGTGAGGGTATGGAGTTTGGAGAATGCTCAGTGTGTGAGGGTACGGAGTTTGGACAAAGCTCAGTGTGTGAGGGTATGGAGTTTGGAGAATGCTCAGTGTGTGAGGGTATGGAGTTTGGAGAAAGCTCAGTGTGTGAGGGTATGGAGTTTGGAGAATGCTCAGTGTGTGAGGGTATGGAGTTTGGACAAAGCTCAGTGTGTGAGGGTATGGAGTTTGGAGAATGCTCAGTGTGTGAGGGTATGGAGTTTGGAGAATGCTCAGTGTGTGAGGATATGGAGTTTGGAGAAAGCTCAGTGTGTGAGGATATGGAGTTTGGAGAAAGCTCAGTGTGTGAGGATATGGAGTTTGGAGAATGCTCAGTGTGTAAGGATGTGTGTTGGAGAAAGCTCAGTGTGTGCGAGTATGGAGTTTGGAGAAAGCTCAGTGTGTGAGGATATGGAGTTTGGGGAAAGCTCAGTGTGTGAGGATATGGAGTTTGGAGAATGCTCAGTGTGTGAGGATATGGAGTTTGGAGAAAGCTCAGTGTGTGAGGGTATGGAGTTTGGAGAATGCTCAGTGTGTGAGGGTATGGAGTTTGGAGAAAGCTCAGTGTGTGAGGGTATGGAGTTTGGAGAATGCTCAGTGTGTGAGGGTATGGAGTTTGGATAAAGCTCAGTGTGTGAGAGTATGGAGTTTGGAGAATGCTCAGTGTGTGAGGGTATGGAGTTTGGAGAATGCTCAGTGTGTGAGGGTATGGAGTTTGGATAAAGCTCACTGTGTGAGGGTATGGAGTTTGGAGAATGCTCAGTGTGTGAGATTATGGTGCTTGGAGAAAGCTTATTGTGTGAGGATACGGAGTTTGGAGAATGCTCAGTGTGTGAGGATATGGAGTTTGGAGAATGCTCAGTGTGTGAGAGTACGGAGTTTGGAGAATGCTGTGTGTGAGGATATGGAGTTTGGAGAATGCTCAGTGTGTGAGAGTATGGAGTTTGGAGAATGCTCAGTGTGTGAGAGTACGGAGCTTGGAGAATGCTCAGTGTGTGAGGATATGAGTTTGGAGAAAGCTCAGTGTGTGAGGATATGGAGTTTGGAGAAAGCTCAGTGTGTGAGGGTATGGAGTTTGGAGAATGCTCAGTGTGTGAGGATATGGAGTTTGGAGAAAGCTCAGTGTGTGAGGATATGGAGTTTGGAGAAAGCTCAGTGTGTGAGGATATGGAGTTTGGAGAAAGCTCAGTGTGTGAGGATATGGAGTTTGGAGAATGCTCAGTGTGTAAGGATGTGTGTTGGAGAAAGCTCAGTGTGTGAGAGTACGGAGCTTGGAGAAAGCTCAGTGTGTGAGGATATGGAGTTTGGAGAAAGCTCAGTGTGTGAGGATATGGAGTTTGGAGAATGCTCAGTGTGTGAGGGTATGGAGTTTGGAGAATGCTCAGTGTGTGAGGGTATGGAGTTTGGAGAAAGCTCAGTGTGTGAGGATATGGAGTTTGGAGAAAGCTCAGTGTGTGAGGATATGGAGTTTGGAGAATGCTCAGTGTGTGAGTATATGGAGTTTGGAGAAAGCTCAGTGTGTGAGGATATGGAGTTTGGAGAATGCTCAGTGTGTGAGGGTATGGAGTTTGGAGAAAGCTCAGTGTGTGAGAGTACGGAGCTTGGAGAAAGCTCAGTGTGTGAGGATATGAGTTTGGAGAAAGCTCAGTGTGTGAGGATATGGAGTTTGGAGAAAGCTCAGTGTGTGAGGGTATGGAGTTTGGAGAATGCTCAGTGTGTGAGGATATGGAGTTTGGAGAAAGCTCAGTGTGTGAGGATATGAGTTTGGAGAAAGCTCAGTGTGTGAGGATATGGAGTTTGGAGAAAGCTCAGTGTGTGAGAGCATGGAGTTTGGAGAATGCTCAGTGTGTGAGGGTATGGAGTTTGGAGAATGCTCAGTGTGAGAGGATATGGAGTTTGGAGAAATCTCAGTGTGTGAGGATATGGAGTTTGGAGAAATCTCAGTGTGTGAGGAGTTGGAGTTTGGAGAATGCTCAGTGTGTGAGGGTATGGAGTTTGGAGAATGCTCAGTGTGTGAGGGTATGGAGTTTGAAGAAAGCTCAGAGTGTGAGGATATGGAGTTTGGGGAAAGCTCAGTGTATGAGAGTATGGAGTTTGGAGAAAGCTCAGTGTGTGAGAGTACGGAGCTTGGAGAAAGCTCAGTGTGTGAGCGTATGGAGTTTGGAGAATGCTCAGTGTGTGAGAGTATGGAGTTTGGAGAATGCTCAGTGTGTGAGGATATGGAGTTTGGAGAAAGCTCAGTGTGTGAGGATATGAGTTTGGAGAAAGCTCAGTGTGTGAGGATATGGAGTTTGGAGAAAGCTCAGTGTGTTAGGGTATGGAGTTTGGAGAATGCTCAGTGTGTGAGAGTATGGAGTTTGGGGAAAGCTCAGTGTGTGAGAGTATGGAGTTTGGAGAAAGCTCAGTGTGTGAGGGTATGGAGTTTGGAGAAAGCTCAGTGTGTGAGGATATGGAGTTTGGAGAATGCTCAGTGTGTGAGGATATGGAGTTTGGAGAAAGCTCAGTGTGTGAGGGTATGGAGTTTGGAGAAAGCTCAGTGTGTGAGGGTATGGAGTTTGGAGAAAGCTCAGTGTGTGAGGGTATGGAGTTTGGAGAATGCTCAGTGTGTGAGGGTATGGAGTTTGGATAAAGCTCAGTGTGTGAGAGTATGGAGTTTGGAGAAACCTCAGTGTGTGAGGCTATGGAGCTTGTAGAAAGCTCACTGTGTGAGGGTATGGAGTTTGGAGAATGCTCAGTGTGTGAGATTATGGTGCTTGGAGAAAGCTTATTGTGTGAGGATACGGAGTTTGGAGAATGCTCAGTGTGTGAGGGTATGGAGCTTGGAGAAAGCTCAGTGTGTGAGGGTATGGAGTTTGGAGAATGCTCAGTGTGTGAGAGTATGGAGTTTGGAGAATGCTCAGTGTGTGAGGATATGGAGTTTGGAGAAAGCTCAGTGTGTGAGGATATGAGTTTGGAGAAAGCTCAGTGTGTGAGGATATGGAGTTTGGAGAAAGCTCAGTGTGTGAGGATATGGAGTTTGGAGAAAGCTCAGTGTGTGAGGATATGAGTTTGGAGAAAGCTCAGTGTGTGAGGATATGGAGTTTGGAGAAAGCTCAGTGTGTGAGGTATGGAGTTTGGAGAATGCTCAGTGTGTGAGGATATGGAGTTTGAAGAAAGCTCAGTGTGTGAGGATATGGAGTTTGAAGAAAGCTCAGAGTGTGAGGATATGGAGTTTGAAGAAAGCTCAGTGTGTGAGGATATGGAGTTTGGAGAAAGCTTATTGTGTGAGGATATGGAGTTTGGAGAAAGAACAGTGTGTGAGGATATGGAGTTTGGAGAAAGCTTATTGTGTGAGGATATGGAGTTTGGAGAAAGCTCAGTGTGTGAGGATATGGAGTTTGAAGAAAGCTCAGTGTGTGAGGATATGGAGTTTGAAGAAAGCTCAGTGTGTGAGGATATGGAGTTTGAAGAAAGCTCAGTGCGTGAGGATATGGAGTTTGGAGAAAGCTCAGTGTGTGAGGATATGGAGTTTGGAGAAAGCTCAGTGTGTGAGAGTACGGGGCATGGAGAATGCTCAGTGTGTGAGGATATGGAGTTTGGAGAAAGCTCAGTGTGTGAGAGTACGGGGCATGGAGAATGCTCAGTGTGTGAGGGTATGGAGTTTGGAGAAAGCTCAGTGTGTGAGAGTATGGGGTTTGGAGAATGCTCAGTGTGTGAGAGTACGGAGCTTGGAGAATGCTCAGTGTGTGAGGGTATGGAGTTTGGAGAAAGCTCAGTGTGTGAGGGTATGGAGTTTGGAGAATGCGCAGTGTGTGAAGATATGGAGTTTGGAGAATGCTCAGTGTGTGAGGGTATGGAGTTTGGAGAATGCTCAGTGTGTGAGGGTATGGAGTTTGGAGAATGCTCAGTGTGTGAGGGTATGGAATTTGGATGATGCTCAGTGTGTGAGAGCATGCAGTTTGGAGAATGCTCAGTGTGTGAGAGTATGGAGTTTGGAGAATGCTCAGTGTGTGAGAGTATGGAGTTTGGAGAATGCTCAGTGTGTGAGGGTATGGAGTTTGGAGAATGCTCAGTGTGTGAGAGTATGCAGCTTGGAGAATTTTCAGTGTGTGAGGATATGGAGTTTGGAGAATGCTCAGTGTGTGAGTGTATGGAGTTTGGAGAAAGCTCAGTGTGTGAGGATATGGAGTTTGGAGAATGCTCAGTGTGTGAGCGTATGGAGTTTGGAGAAAGCTCAGTGTGTGAGCGTATGGAGTTTGGAGAAAGCTCAGTGTGTGAGGATATGGAGTTTGGAGAAAGCTCAGAGTGTGAGGATATGGAGTTTGAAGAAAGCTCAGTGTGTGAGGGTATGGAGCTTGGAGAATGCTCAGTGTGTGAGAGTATGGAGTTTGGAGAATGCTCAGTGTGTGAGGATATGAGTTTGGAGAAAGCTCAGTGTGTGAGGGTATGGAGTTTGCAGAAAGCTCAGTGTGTGAGGATATGGAGTTTGGAGAAAGCTCAGTGTGTGAGGATATGGAGTTTGGAGAAAGCTCAGTGTGTGAGGATATGGAGTTTGGAGAATGCTCAGTGTGTGAGGATATGAGTTTGGAGAAAGCTCAGTGTGTGAGGATATGGAGTTTGAAGAAAGCTCAGAGTGTGAGGATATGGAGTTTGAAGAAAGCTCAGTGTGTGAGGATATGGAGTTTGAAGAAAGCTCAGAGTGTGAGGATATGGAGTTTGAAGAAAGCTCAGTGTGTGAGGATATGGAGTTTGAAGAAAGCTCAGTGTGTGAGGATATGGAGTTTGAAGAAAGCTCAGAGTGTGAGGATATGGAGTTTGAAGAAAGCTCAGTGTGTGAGGATATGGAGTTTGGAGAAAGCTTATTGTGTGAGGATATGGAGTTTGGAGAAAGAACAGTGTGTGAGGATATGGAGTTTGGAGAAAGCTTATTGTGTGAGGATATGGAGTTTGGAGAAAGCTCAGTGTGTGAGGATATGGAGTTTGAAGAAAGCTCAGTGTGTGAGGATATGGAGTTTGAAGAAAGCTCAGTCTGTGAGGATATATGAGTTTGAAGAAAGCTCAGTGCGTGAGGATATGGAGTTTGGAGAAAGCTCAGTGTGTGAGGATATGGAGTTTGGAGAAAGCTCAGTGTGTGAGAGTACGGGGCATGGAGAATGCTCAGTGTGTGAGGATATGGAGTTTGGAGAAAGCTCAGTGTGTGAGAGTACGGGGCATGGAGAATGCTCAGTGTGTGAGGGTATGGAGTTTGGAGAATGCTCAGTGTGTGAGGGTACGGAGTTTGGAGAAAGCTCAGTGTGTGAGGGTATGGAGTTTGGAGAATGCTCAGTGTGTGAGGGTATGGAGTTTGGAGAAAGCTCAGTGTGTGAGGGTATGGAGTTTGGAGAATGCTCAGTGTGTGAGGGTATGGAGTTTGGACAAAGCTCAGTGTGTGAGGGTATGGAGTTTGGAGAATGCTCAGTGTGTGAGGGTATGGAGTTTGGAGAATGCTCAGTGTGTAAGGATGTGTGTTGGAGAAAGCTCAGTGTGTGAGATTATGGAGTTTGGAGAAAGCTCAGTGTGTGAGGATATGGAGTTTGGGGAAAGCTCAGTGTGTGAGGATATGGAGTTTGGAGAATGCTCAGTGTGTGAGGATATGGAGTTTGGAGAAAGCTCAGTGTGTGAGGGTATGGAGTTTGGAGAATGCTCAGTGTGTGAGGGTATGGAGTTTGGAGAAAGCTCAGTGTGTGAGGGTATGGAGTTTGGAGAATGCTCAGTGTGTGAGGGTATGGAGTTTGGATAAAGCTCAGTGTGTGAGAGTATGGAGTTTGGAGAAATCTCAGTGTGTGAGGGTATGGAGTTTGGAGAATGCTCAGTGTGTGAGGGTATGGAGTTTGGATAAAGCTCAGTGTGTGAGGGTATGGAGTTTGGAGAATGCTCAGTGTGTGAGATTATGGTGCTTGGAGAAAGCTTATTGTGTGAGGATACGGAGTTTGGAGAATGCTCAGTGTGTGAGGATATGGAGTTTGGAGAATGCTCAGTGTGTGAGAGTACGGAGTTTGGAGAATGCTGTGTGTGAGGATATGGAGTTTGGAGAATGCTCAGTGTGTGAGAGTATGGAGTTTGGAGAATGCTCAGTGTGTGAGAGTACGGAGCTTGGAGAAAGCTCAGTGTGTGAGGATATGAGTTTGGAGAAAGCTCAGTGTGTGAGGATATGGAGTTTGGAGAAAGCTCAGTGTGTGAGGGTATGGAGTTTGGAGAATGCTCAGTGTGTGAGGATATGGAGTTTGGAGAAAGCTCAGTGTGTGAGGATATGGAGTTTGGAGAAAGCTCAGTGTGTGAGGATATGGAGTTTGGAGAAAGCTCAGTGTGTGAGGATATGGAGTTTGGAGAATGCTCAGTGTGTAAGGATGTGTGTTGGAGAAAGCTCAGTGTGTGAGAGTACGGAGCTTGGAGAAAGCTCAGTGTGTGAGGATATGGAGTTTGGAGAAAGCTCAGTGTGTGAGGATATGGAGTTTGGAGAATGCTCAGTGTGTGAGGATATGGAGTTTGGAGAATGCTCAGTGTGTGAGTATATGGAGTTTGGAGAAAGCTCAGTGTGTGAGGATATGGAGTTTGGAGAATGCTCAGTGTGTGAGGGTATGGAGTTTGGAGAAAGCTCAGTGTGTGAGGATATGGAGTTTGGAGAATGCTCAGTGTGCGAGGATATGGAGTTTGGAGAAAGCTCAGTGTGTGAGAGTACGGAGCTTGGAGAAAGCTCAGTGTGTGAGGATATGAGTTTGGAGAAAGCTCAGTGTGTGAGGATATGGAGTTTGGAGAAAGCTCAGTGTGTGAGGGTATGGAGTTTGGAGAATGCTCAGTGTGTGAGGATATGGATTTTGGAGAAAGCTCAGTGTGTGAGGATATGAGTTTGGAGAAAGCTCAGTGTGTGAGGATATGGAGTTTGGAGAATGCTCAGTGTGTGAGGGTATGGAGTTTGGAGAATGCTCAGTGTGAGAGGATATGGAGTTTGGAGAAATCTCAGTGTGTGAGGATATGGAGTTTGGAGAAATCTCAGTGTGTGAGGAGATGGAGTTTGGAGAATGCTCAGTGTGTGAGGGTATGGAGTTTGGAGAATGCTCAGTGTGTGAGAGTACGGAGCTTGGAGAAAGCTCAGTGTATGAGAGTATGGAGTTTGGAGAAAGCTCAGTGTGTGAGAGTACGGAGCTTGGAGAAAGCTCAGTGTGTGAGGGTATGGAGTTTGGAGAATGCTCAGTGTGTGAGAGTATGGAGTTTGGAGAATGCTCAGTGTGTGAGGATATGGAGTTTGGAGAAAGCTCAGTGTGTGAGGATATGAGTTTGGAGAAAGCTCAGTGTGTGAGGATATGGAGTTTGGAGAAAGCTCAGTGTGTGAGGATATGGAGTTTGGAGAATGCTCAGTGTGCGAGGATATGGAGTTTGGAGAAAGCTCAGTGTGTGAGAGTACGGAGCTTGGAGAAAGCTCAGTGTGTGAGGATATGAGTTTGGAGAAAGCTCAGTGTGTGAGGATATGGAGTTTGGAGAAAGCTCAGTGTGTGAGGGTATGGAGTTTGGAGAATGCTCAGTGTGTGAGGATATGGAGTTTGGAGAAAGCTCAGTGTGTGAGGATATGAGTTTGGAGAAAGCTCAGTGTGTGAGGATATGGAGTTTGGAGAATGCTCAGTGTGTGAGGGTATGGAGTTTGGAGAATGCTCAGTGTGAGAGGATATGGAGTTTGGAGAAATCTCAGTGTGTGAGGATATGGAGTTTGGAGAAATCTCAGTGTGTGAGGAGATGGAGTTTGGAGAATGCTCAGTGTGTGAGGGTATGGAGTTTGGAGAATGCTCAGTGTGTGAGGGTATGGAGTTTGGGGAAAGCTCAGTGTATGAGAGTATGGAGTTTGGAGAAAGCTCAGTGTGTGAGAGTACGGAGCTTGGAGAAAGCTCAGTGTGTGAGGGTATGGAGTTTGGAGAATGCTCAGTGTGTGAGAGTATGGAGTTTGGAGAATGCTCAGTGTGTGAGGATATGGAGTTTGGAGAAAGCTCAGTGTGTGAGGATATGAGTTTGGAGAAAGCTCAGTGTGTGAGGATATGGAGTTTGGAGAAAGCTCAGTGTGTGAGGATATGGAGTTTGGAGAAAGCTCAGTGTGTTAGGGTATGGAGTTTGGAGAATGCTCAGTGTGTGAGAGTATGGAGTTTGGGGAAAGCTCAGTGTGTGAGAGTATGGAGTTTGGAGAAACCTCAGTGTGTGAGGGTATGGAGTTTGGAGAAAGCTCAGTGTGTGAGGATATGGAGTTTGGAGAATGCTCAGTGTGTGAGGATATGGAGTTTGGAGAAAGCTCAGTGTGTGAGGGTATGGAGTTTGGAGAAAGCTCAGTGTGTGAGGGTATGGAGTTTGGAGAAAGCTCAGTGTGTGAGGGTATGGAGTTTGGAGAATGCTCAGTGTGTGAGGGTATGGAGTTTGGATAAAGCTCAGTGTGTGAGGCTATGGAGCTTGTAGAAAGCTCACTGTGTGAGGGTATGGAGTTTGGAGAATGCTCAGTGTGTGAGATTATGGTGCTTGGAGAAAGCTTATTGTGTGAGGATACGGAGTTTGGAGAATGCTCAGTGTGTGAGGGTATGGACTTTGGAGAATGCTCAGTGTGTGAGGGTATGGAGTTTGGGGAAAGCTCAGTGTATGAGAGTATGGAGTTTGGAGAAAGCTCAGTGTGTGAGAGTACGGAGCTTGGAGAAAGCTCAGTGTGTGAGGGTATGGAGTTTGGAGAATGCTCAGTGTGTGAGAGTATGGAGTTTGGAGAATGCTCAGTGTGTGAGGATATGGAGTTTGGAGAAAGCTCAGTGTGTGAGGATATGAGTTTGGAGAAAGCTCAGTGTGTGAGGATATGGAGTTTGGAGAAAGCTCAGTGTGTGAGGATATGGAGTTTGGAGAAAGCTCAGTGTGTGAGGATATGAGTTTGGAGAAAGCTCAGTGTGTGAGGATATGGAGTTTGGAGAAAGCTCAGTGTGTGAGGTATGGAGTTTGGAGAATGCTCAGTGTGTGAGGATATGGAGTTTGAAGAAAGCTCAGTGTGTGAGGGTATGGAGTTTGGAGAAAGCTTAATGTGTGAGGATATGGAGTTTGGAGAAAGCTCAGTGTGTGAGGATATGGAGTTTGAAGAAAGCTCAGTGTGTGAGGATATGGAGTTTGGAGAAAGCTTAATGTGTGAGGATATGGAGTTTGAAGAAAGCTTAATGTGTGAGGATATGGAGTTTGAAGAAAGCTCAGTGTGTGAGGATATGGAGTTTGGAGAAAGCTTAATGTGTGAGGATATGGAGTTTGGAGAAAGCTCAGTGTGTGAGGATATGGAGTTTGGAGAAAGCTTAATGTGTGAGGATATGGAGTTTGGAGAAACTTAATGTGTGAGGATATGGAGTTTGAAGAAAGCTCAGTGTGTGAGGATATGGAGTTTGGAGAAAGCTTAATGTGTGAGGATATGGAGTTTGGAGAAGGCTCAGTGTGTGAGGATATGGAGTTTGGAGAAAGCTTAATGTGTGAGGATATGGAGTTTGGAGAAAGCTCAGTGTGTGAGGATATGGAGTTTGGAGAAAGATCAGTGGGTGAGGGTATGGAGTTTGAAGAAAGCTCAGTGTGTGAGAGTATGGAGTTTGGAGAATGCTCAGTGTGTGAGGATATGGAGTTTGGAGAAAGCTTATTGTGTGAGGATATGGAGTTTGGAGAAAGCTCAGTGTGTGAGAGTATGGAGTTTGGAGAAAGCTCAGTGTGTGAGGGTATGGAGTTTGGAGAATGCTCAGTGTGTAACGATGTGTGTTGGAGAAAGCTCAGTGTGTGAGGATATGAGTTTGGAGAAAGCTTATTGTGTGAGGATATGGAGTTTGGAGAAAGCTCAGAGTGTGAGGATATGGAGTTTGGAAAATGCTCAGTGTGTGAGGATATGGAGTTTGGAGAATGCTCAGTGTGTGAGAGTATGGAGTTTGGAGAAAGCTCAGTGTGTGAGGGTATGGAGTTTGGAGAATGCTCAGTGTGTTAGGGTATGGAGTTTGGAGAATGCTCAGTGTGTGAGAGTACGGAGCTTGGAAAAAGCTCAGTGTGTTAGATTATGGAGTTTGGAGAATGCTCAGTGTGTGAGAGTATGGAGTTTGGAGAAAGCTCAGTGTGTGAGGGTATGGAGTTTGGAGAATGCTCAGTGTGTGAGGGTATGGAGTTTGGAGAAAGCTCAGTGTGTGAGAGTACGGAGTTTGGAGAAATCTCAGTGTGTGAGGATATGGGGTTTGGAGAATGCTCAGTGTGTGAGAGTATGGAGTTTGGAGAATGCTCAGTGTGTGAGAGTATGGAGTTTGGAGAAAGCTCAGTGTGTGAGAGTACGGAGCTTGGAGAATGCTCAGTGTGTGAGGATATGGAGTTTGAAGAAAGCTCAGAGTGTGAGGATATGGAGTTTGGAGAAAGCTCAGAGTGTGAGGATATGGAGTTTGGAGAAAGCTCAGTGTGTGAGGATATGGAGTTTGGAGAAAGCTCAGTGTGTGAGGGTATGGAGTTTGGAGAAAGCTCAGTGTGTGAGGGTATGGAGTTTGGAGAAAGCTCAGTGTGTGAGGGTATGGAGTTTGGAGAAAGCTCAGTGTGTGAGGTTATGGAGTTTGGAGAAAGCTCAGTGTGTGAGGGTATGGAGCTTGGAGAATGCTCAGTGTGTGAGGATATGGAGTTTGGAGAAAGCTCAGAGTGTGAGGATATGGAGTTTGGAGAAAGCTCAGTGTGTGAGGATATGGAGTTTGGAGAAAGCTCAGTGTGTGAGGGTATGGAGTTTGGAGAAAGCTCAGTGTGTGAGAGTATGGAGTTTGGAGAATGCTCAGTGTGTGAGGATATGGAGTTTGGAGAAAGCTCAGTGTGTGAGGATATGGAGTTTGGAGAATGCTCAGTGTGTGAGAGTATGGAGTTTGGAGAAAGCTCAGTGTGTGAGAGTATGGAGTTTGGAGAAAGCTCAGTGTGTGAGAGTATGGAGTTTGGAGAAAGCTCAGTGTGTGAGGATGTGTGTTGGAGAATGCTCAGTGTGTGAGAGTATGGAGTTTGGAGAAAGCTCAGTGTGTGAGAGTATGGAGTTTGGAGAAAGATCAGTGTGTGAGAGTATGGAGTTTGGAGAAAGCTCAGTGTGTGATGGTGTGGAGTTTGGAGAATGCTCAGTGTGTGAGAGTATGGAGTTTGGAGAAAGCTCAGTGTGTGAGGGTATGGAGTTTGGAGAATGCTCAGTGTGTGAGGGTATGGAGTTTGGAGAAAGCTCAGTGTGTGAGGGTATGGAGTTTGGAGAAAGCTCAGAGTGTGAGGATATGGAGTTTGGAGAAAGCTCAGTGTGTGAGGATATGGAGTTTGGAGAAAGCTCAGTGTGTGAGGGTATGGAGTTTGGAGAAAGCTCAGTGTGTGAGAGTATGGAGTTTGGAGAATGCTCAGTGTGTGAGGATATGGAGTTTGGAGAAAGCTCAGTGTGTGAGGATATGGAGTTTGGAGAATGCTCAGTGTGTGAGAGTATGGAGTTTGGAGAAAGCTCAGTGTGTGAGAGTATGGAGTTTGGAGAAAGCTCAGTGTGTGAGAGTATGGAGTTTGGAGAAAGCTCAGTGTGTGAGGATGTGTGTTGGAGAATGCTCAGTGTGTGAGAGTATGGAGTTTGGAGAAAGCTCAGTGTGTGAGAGTATGGAGTTTGGAGAAAGATCAGTGTGTGAGAGTATGGAGTTTGGAGAAAGCTCAGTGTGTGATGGTGTGGAGTTTGGAGAATGCTCAGTGTGTGAGAGTATGGAGTTTGGAGAAAGCTCAGTGTGTGAGAGTATGGAGTTTGGAGAAAGATCAGTGTGTGAGAGTATGGAGTTTGGAGAAAGCTCAGTGTGTGATGGTGTGGAGTTTGGAGAATGCTCAGTGTGTGAGAGTATGGAGTTTGGAGAAAGCTCAGTGTGTGAGGATATGGAGTTTGGAGAAAGCTCTGTGTGTGAGGGTATGGAGTTTGGAGAAAGCTCAGTGTGTGAGAGTATGGAGTTTGGAGAATGCTCAGTGTGTGAGGGTATGGAGTTTGGAGAATGCTCAGTGTGTGAGAGTATGGAGTTTGGAGACTGCTCAGTGTGTGAGAGTATGGAGTTTGGAGAATGCTCAGTGTGTGAGGGTATAGAGTTTGGAGAAAGCTCAGTGTGTGAGGGTGTGGAGTTTGGAGAAAGCTCAGTGTGTGAGGGTATGGAGTTTGGAGAATGCTCAGTGTGTAAGGATATGGAGTTTGGAGAATGCTCAGTGTGTGAGGATATGGAGTTTGGAGAATGCTCAGTGTGTGAGGATATGGAGTTTGGAGAATGCTCAGTGTGTGAGGATATGGAGTTTGGAGAAAGATCAGTGGGTGAGGGTATGGAGTTTGAAGAAAGCTCAGTGTGTGAGAGTATGGAGTTTGGAGAATGCTCAGTGTGTGAGGATATGGAGTTTGGAGAAAGCTTATTGTGTGAGGATATGGAGTTTGGAGAAAGCTCAGTGTGTGAGAGTATGGAGTTTGGAGAAAGCTCAGTGTGTGAGGGTATGGAGTTTGGAGAATGCTCAGTGTGTAAGGATGTGTGTTGGAGAAAGCTCAGTGTGTGAGAGTACGGAGCTTGGAGAATGCTCAGTGTGTGAGGATATGAGTTTGGAGACTGCTCAATGTGTGAGGATATGGAGTTTGGAGAATGCTCAGTGTGTGAGGATATGGAGTTTGGAGAATGCTCAGTGTGTGAGGATATGGAGTTTGGAGAAAGATCAGTGGGTGAGGGTATGGAATTTGAAGAAAGCTCAGTGTGTGAGAGTATGGAGTTTGGAGAATGCTCAGTGTGTGAGGATAGAGAGTTTGGAGAAAGCTTATTGTGTGAGGATATGGAGTTTGGAGAAAGCTCAGAGTGTGAGGATATGGAGTTTGGAGAAAGCTTATTGTGTGAGGATATGGAGTTTGGAGAAAGCTCAGAGTGTGAGGATATGGAGTTTGGAGAAAGATCAGTGTGTGAGAGTATGGAGTTTGGAGAAAGCTCAGTGTGTGATGGTGTGGAGTTTGGAGAATGCTCAGTGTGTGAGAGTATGGAGTTTGGAGAATGCTCAGTGTGTGAGGATATGGAGTTTGGAGAAAGCTCAGTGTGTGAGGATATGGAGTTTGGAGAAAGCTCAGTGTGTGAGGGTATGGAGTTTGGAGAAAGCTCAGTGTGTGAGGGTATGGAGTTTGGAGAAAGCTCAGTGTGTGAGGATATGGAGCTTGATGAAAGCTCTGTGTGTGAGGGTATGGAGTTTGGAGAAAGCTCAGTGTGTGAGAGTATGGAGTTTGGAGAATGCTCAGTGTGTGAGGGTATGGAGTTTGGAGAATGCTCAGTGTGTGAGGGTATAGAGTTTGGAGAAAGCTCAGTGTGTGAGGGTGTGGAGTTTGGAGAAAGCTCAGTGTGTGAGGGTATGGAGTTTGGAGAATGCTCAGTGTGTAAGGATATGGAGTTGGAGAATGCTCAGTGTGTGAGGATATGGAGTTTGGAGAATGCTCAGTGTGTGAGGATATGGAGTTTGGAGAATGCTCAGTGTGTGAGGATATGGAGTTTGGAGAAAGCTCAGTGTGTGAGGGTATGGAGTTTGAAGAAAGCTCAGTGTGTGAGAGTATGGAGTTTGGAGAATGCTCAGTGTGTGAGGATATGGAGTTTGGAGAAAGCTTATTGTGTGAGGATATGGAGTTTGGAGAAAGCTCAGTGTGTGAGAGTATGGAGTTTGGAGAAAGCTCCGTGTGTGAGGGTATGGAGTTTGGAGAATGCTCAGTGTGTAACGATGTGTGTTGGAGAAAGCTCAGTGTGTGAGAGTACGGAGCTTGGAGAATGCTCAGTGTGTGAGGATATGAGTTTGGAGACTGCTCAATGTGTGATGATATGGAGTTTGGAGAATGCTCAGTGTGTGAGGATATGGAGTTTGGAGAATGCTCAGTGTGTGAGGATATGGAGTTTGCAGAAAGATCAGTGGGTGAGGGTATGGAGTTTGAAGAAAGCTCAGTGTGTGAGAGTATGGAGTTTGGAGAATGCTCAGTGTGTGAGGATATGGAGTTTGGAGAAAGCTTATTGTGTGAGGATATGGAGTTTGGAGAAAGCTCAGAGTGTGAGGATATGGAGTTTGGAGAAAGCTTATTGTGTGAGGATATGGAGTTTGGAGAAAGCTCAGAGTGTGAGGATATGGAGTTTGGAGAATGCTCAGTGTGTGAGGATATGGAGTTTGGAGAAAGCTCAGTGTGTGAGGATATGGAGTTTGGAGAATGCTCAGTGTGTGAGAGTATGGAGTTTGGAGAAAGCTCAGTGTGTGAGAGTATGGAGTTTGGAGAAAGCTCAGTGTGTGAGAGTACGGAGCTTGGAAAAAGCTCAGTGTGTGAGAGTATGGAGTTTGGAGAATGCTCAGTGTGTGAGAGTATGGAGTTTGGAGAAAGCTCAGTGTGTGAGGGTATGGAGTTTGGAGAATGCTCAGTGTGTGAGGGTATGGAGTTTGGAGAAAGCTCAGTGTGTGAGAGTATGGAGTTTGGAGAAATCTCAGTGTGTGAGGATATGGGGTTTGGAGAATGCTCAGTGTGTGAGAGTATGGAGTTTGGAGAAAGCTCAGTGTGTGAGGATATGGAGTTTGGAGAAAGCTCAGAGTGTGAGGATATGGAGTTTGAAGAAAGCTTATTGTGTGAGGATATTGAGTTTGGAGAAAGCTCAGAGTGTGAGGATATGGAGTTTGGAGAAAGCTCAGTGTGTGAGGATATGGAGTTTGGAGAAAGCTCAGTGTGTGAGGGTATGGAGTTTGGAGAAAGCTCAGTGTGTGAGAGTATGGAGTTTGGAGAATGCTCAGTGTGTGAGGATATGGAGTTTGGAGAAAGCTCAGTGTGTGAGGATATGGAGTTTGGAGAATGCTCAGTGTGTGAGAGTATGGAGTTTGGAGAAAGCTCAGTGTGTGAGAGTATGGAGTTTGGAGAAAGCTCAGTGTGTGAGAGTATGGAGTTTGGAGAAAGCTCAGTGTGTGAGGAAGTGTGTTGGAGAATGCTCAGTGTGTGAGAGTATGGAGTTTGGAGAAAGCTCAGTGTGTGAGAGTATGGAGTTTGGAGAAAGCTCAGTGTGTGAGAGTATGGAGTTTGGAGAAAGATCAGTGTGTGAGAGTATGGAGTTTGGAGAAAGCTCAGTGTGTGATGGTGTGGAGTTTGGAGAATGCTCAGTGTGTGAGAGTATGGAGTTTGGAGAATGCTCAGTGTGTGAGGATATGGTGTTTGGAGAAAGCTCAGTGTGTGAGGATATGGTGTTTGGAGAAAGCTCAGTGTGTGAGGGTATGGAGTTTGGAGAAAGCTCAGTGTGTGAGGGTATGGAGTTTGGAGAATGCTCAGTGTGTGAGGGTATGGAGTTTGGAGAATGCTCAGTGTGTGAGAGTATGGAGTTTGGAGAATGCTCAGTGTGTGAGAGTATGGAGTTTGGAGAATGCTCAGTGTGTGAGGGTATAGAGTTTGGAGAAAGCTCAGTGTGTGAGGGTATGGAGCTTGATGAAAGCTCTGTGTGTGAGGGTATGGAGTTTGGAGAAAGCTCAGTGTGTGAGAGTATGGAGTTTGGAGAATGCTCAGTGTGTGAGGGTATGGAGTTTGGAGAATGCTCAGTGTGTGAGAGTATGGAGTTTGGAGAATGCTCAGTGTGTGAGAGTATGGAGTTTGGAGATTGCTCAGTGTGTGAGGGTATAGAGTTTGGAGAAAGCTCAGTGTGTGAGGGTGTGGAGTTTGGAGAAAGCTCAGTGTGTGAGGGTATGGAGTTTGGAGAATGCTCAGTGTGTAAGGATATGGAGTTTGGAGAATGCTCAGTGTGTGAGGATATGGAGTTTGGAGAATGCTCAGTGTGTGAGGATATGGAGTTTGGAGAATGCTCAGTGTGTGAGGATATGGAGTTTGGAGAAAGATCAGTGGGTGAGGGTATGGAGTTTGGAGAAAGCTCAGTGTGTGAGGTATGGAGTTTGGAGAATGCTCAGTGTGTGAGGATATGGAGTTTGGAGAAAGCTTATTGTGTGAGGATATGGAGTTTGGAAAAAGCTCAGTGTGTGAGAGTATGGAGTTTGGAGAAAGCTCAGTGTGTGAGGGTATGGAGTTTGGAGAATGCTCAGTGTGTGAGAGTATGGAGTTTGGAGAATGCTCAGTGTGTGAGAGTATGGAGTTTGGAGAAAGCTCAGTGTGTGAGAGTATGGAGTTTGGAGAAAGCTCAGTGTGTGAGGATATGGGGTTTGGAGAATGCTCAGTGTGTGAGAGTATGGAGTTTGGAGAATGCTCAGTGTGTGAGGATATGGAGTTTGGAGAAATCTCAGTGTGTGAGGATATGGAGTTTGGAGAAATCTCAGTGCGTGAGGATATGGAGTTTGGAGAAAGCTCAGTGTGTGAGGGTATGGAGTTTGGAGAATGCTCAGTGTGTGAGAGTATGGAGTTTGGAGAAAGCTCAGTGTTTGAGAGTATGGAGTTTGGAGAAAGCTCAGTGTGTGAGGATGTGTGTTGGAGAATGCTCAGTGTGTGAGAGTATGGAGTTTGGAGAAAGCTCAGTGTGTGAGAGTATGGAGTTTGGAGAAAGCTCAGTGTGTGAGGAAGTGTGTTGGAGAATGCTCAGTGTGTGAGAGTATGGAGTTTGGAGAAAGCTCAGTGTGTGAGAGTATGGAGTTTGGAGAAAGCTCAGTGTGTGAGAGTATGGAGTTTGGAGAAAGATCAGTGTGTGAGAGTATGGAGTTTGGAGAAAGCTCAGTGTGTGATGGTGTGGAGTTTGGAGAATGCTCAGTGTGTGAGAGTATGGAGTTTGGAGAATGCTCAGTGTGTGAGGATATGGTGTTTGGAGAAAGCTCAGTGTGTGAGGATATGGTGTTTGGAGAAAGCTCAGTGTGTGAGGGTATGGAGTTTGGAGAAAGCTCAGTGTGTGAGGGTATGGAGTTTGGAGAAAGCTCAGTGTGTGAGGATATGGAGTTTGGAGAATGCTCAGTGTGTGAGGGTATGGAGTTTGGAGAATGCTCAGTGTGTGAGAGTATGGAGTTTGGAGAATGCTCAGTGTGTGAGAGTATGGAGTTTGGAGAAAGCTCAGTGTGTGAGGATATGGAGTTTGGAGAATGCTCAGTGTGTGAGGGTATAGAGTTTGGAGAAAGCTCAGTGTGTGAGGGTGTGGAGTTTGGAGAAAGCTCAGTGTGTGAGGGTATGGAGTTTGGAGAATGCTCAGTGTGTAAGGATATGGAGTTTGGAGAATGCTCAGTGTGTGAGGATATGGAGTTTGGAGAATGCTCAGTGTGTGAGGATATGGAGTTTGGAGAATGCTCAGTGTGTGAGGATATGGAGTTTGGAGAAAGATCAGTGGGTGAGGGTATGGAGTTTGAAGAAAGCTCAGTGTGTGAGGTATGGAGTTTGGAGAATGCTCAGTGTGTGAGGATATGGAGTTTGGAGAAAGCTTATTGTGTGAGGATATGGAGTTTGGAGAAAGCTCAGTGTGTGAGAGTATGGAGTTTGGAGAAAGCTCAGTGTGTGAGGGTATGGAGTTTGGAGAATGCTCAGTGTGTGAGAGTATGGAGTTTGGAGAATGCTCAGTGTGTGAGGGTATGGAGTTTGGAGAAAGCTCAGTGTGTGAGAGTATGGAGTTTGGAGAAAGCTCAGTGTGTGAGGATATGGGGTTTGGAGAATGCTCAGTGTGTGAGAGTATGGAGTTTGGAGAATGCTCAGTGTGTGAGGATATGGAGTTTGGAGAAATCTCAGTGTGTGAGGATATGGAGTTTGGAGAAATCTCAGTGTGTGAGGATATGGAGTTTGGAGAAAGCTCAGTGTGTGAGGGTATGGAGTTTGGAGAATGCTCAGTGTGTGAGAGTATGGAGTTTGGAGAAAGCTCAGTGTGTGAGGATGTGTGTTGGAGAATGCTCAGTGTGTGAGAGTATGGAGTTTGGAGAAAGCTCAGTGTGTGAGAGTATGGAGTTTGGAGAAAGCTCAGTGTGTGAGAGTATGGAGTTTGGAGAAAGCTCAGTGTGTGAGAGTATGGAGTTTGGAGAAAGCTCAGTGTGTGAAAGTATGGAGTTTGGAGAATGCTCAGTGTGTGAGAGTATGGAGTTTGGAGAATGCTCAGTGTGTGAGGGTATAGAGATTGGAGAAAGCTCAGTGTGTGAGGGTGTGGATTTTGGAGAAAGCTCAGTGTGTGAGGGTATGGAGTTTGGAGAATGCTCAGTGTGTGAGAGTAAGGAGTTTGGAGAATGCTCAGTGTGTGAGGATATGGAGTTTGGAGAATGCTCAGTGTGTGAGAGTATGGAGCTTGGAGAAAGCTCAGTGTGTGAGGATATGGAGTTTGGAGAAAGCTTAGTGTGTGAGGATATGGAGTTTGGAGAAAGCTCAGTGTGTGAGAGTATGGAGTTTGGAGAATGCTCAGTGTGTGAGGATATGGAGTTTGAAGAATGCTCAGTGTGTGAGGATATGGATTTTGGAGAAAGCTCAGTGTGTGAGGATGTGTGTTGGAGAATGCTCAGTGTGTGAGAGTATGGAGTTTGGAGAAAGCTCAGTGTGTGAGGGTATGGAGTTTGGAGAAAGCTCAGTGTGTGTGGGTATGGAGTTTGGAGAAAGCTCAGTGTGTGAGGATGTTTGTTGGAGAATGCTCAGTGTGTGAGGATATGGAGTTTGGAGAAAGCTCAGTGTGTGAGGATATGGAGTTTGGAGAAAGCTCAGTGTGTGAGGATATGGAGTTTGGAGAAAGCTCAGTGTGTGAGGGTATGGAGTTTGGAGAAAGCTCAGAGTGTGAGGATATGGAGTTTGGAGAATGCTCAGTGTGTGAGGATATGGAGTTTGGAGAAAGCTCAGTGTGTGAGGATATGGAGTTTGGAGAATGCTCAGTGTGTGAGAGTATGGAGTTTGGAGAAAGCTCAGTGTGTGAGAGTATGGAGTTTGGAGAAAGCTCAGTGTGTGAGGGTATGGAGTTTGGAGAATGCTCAGTGTGTTAGGGTATGGAGTTTGGAGAATGCTCAGTGTGTGAGAGTACGGAGCTTGGAAAAAGCTCAGTGTGTGAGAGTATGGAGTTTGGAGAATGCTCAGTGTGTGAGAGTATGGAGTTTGGAGAAAGCTCAGTGTGTGAGGGTATGGAGATTGGAGAATGCTCAGTGTGTGAGGGTATGGAGTTTGGAGAAAGCTCAGTGTGTGAGAGTATGGAGTTTGGAGAAATCTCAGTGTGTGAGGATATGGGGTTTGGAGAATGCTCAGTGTGTGAGAGTATGGAGTTTGGAGAATGCTCAGTGTGTGAGAGTACGGAGCTTGGAGAATGCTCAGTGTGTGAGGATATGGAGTTTGGAGAAAGCTCAGAGTGTGAGGATATGGAGTTTGAAGAAAGCTTATTGTGTGAGGATATTGAGTTTGGAGAAAGCTCAGAGTGTGAGGATATGGAGTTTGGAGAAAGCTCAGTGTGTGAGGATATGGAGTTTGGAGAAAGCTCAGTGTGTGAGGGTATGGAGTTTGGAGAAAGCTCAGTGTGTGAGAGTATGGAGTTTGGAGAATGCTCAGTGTGTGAGGATATGGAGTTTGGAGAAAGCTCAGTGTGTGAGGATATGGAGTTTGGAGAATGCTCAGTGTGTGAGAGTATGGAGTTTGGAGAAAGCTCAGTGTGTGAGAGTATGGAGTTTGGAGAAAGCTCAGTGTGTGAGAGTATGGAGTTTGGAGAAAGCTCAGTGTGTGAGGAAGTGTGTTGGAGAATGCTCAGTGTGTGAGAGTATGGAGTTTGGAGAAAGCTCAGTGTGTGAGAGTATGGAGTTTGGAGAAAGCTCAGTGTGTGAGAGTATGGAGTTTGGAGAAAGATCAGTGTGTGAGAGTATGGAGTTTGGAGAAAGCTCAGTGTGTGATGGTGTGGAGTTTGGAGAATGCTCAGTGTGTGAGAGTATGGAGTTTGGAGAATGCTCAGTGTGTGAGGATATGGTGTTTGGAGAAAGCTCAGTGTGTGAGGATATGGTGTTTGGAGAAAGCTCAGTGTGTGAGGGTATGGAGTTTGGAGAAAGCTCAGTGTGTGAGGGTATGGCGTTTGGAGAAAGCTCAGTGTGTGAGTATATGGAGCTTGATGAAAGCTCTGTGTGTGAGGGTATGGAGTTTGGAGAAAGCTCAGTGTGTGAGAGTATGGAGTTTGGAGAATGCTCAGTGTGTGAGGGTATGGAGTTTGGAGAATGCTCAGTGTGTGAGAGTATGGAGTTTGGAGAATGCTCAGTGTGTGAGAGTATGGAGTTTGGAGAATGCTCAGTGTGTGAGGGTATAGAGTTTGGAGAAAGCTCAGTGTGTGAGGGTGTGGAGTTTGGAGAAAGCTCAGTGTGTGAGGGTATGGAGTTTGGAGAATGCTCAGTGTGTAAGGATATGGAGTTTGGAGAATGCTCACTGTGTGAGGATATGGAGTTTGGAGAATGCTCAGTGTGTGAGGATATGGAGTTTGGAGAATGCTCAGTGTGTGAGGATATGGAGTTTGGAGAAAGATCAGTGGGTGAGGGTATGGAGTTTGAAGAAAGCTCAGTGTGTGAGGTATGGAGTTTGGAGAATGCTCAGTGTGTGAGGATATGGAGTTTGGAGAAAGCTTATTGTGTGAGGATATGGAGTTTGGAGAAAGCTCAGTGTGTGAGAGTATGGAGTTTGGAGAAAGCTCAGTGTGTGAGGGTATGGAGTTTGGAGAATGCTCAGTGTGTGAGAGTATGGAGTTTGGAGAATGCTCAGTGTGTGAGAGTATGGAGTTTGGAGAAAGCTCAGTGTGTGAGAGTATGGAGTTTGGAGAAAGCTCAGTGTGTGAGGATATGGGGTTTGGAGAATGCTCAGTGTGTGAGAGTATGGAGTTTGGAGAATGCTCAGTGTGTGAGGATATGGAGTTTGGAGAAATCTCAGTGTGTGAGGATATGGAGTTTGGAGAAATCTCAGTGTGTGAGGATATGGAGTTTGGAGAAAGCTCAGTGTGTGAGGGTATGGAGTTTGGAGAATGCTCAGTGTGTGAGAGTATGGAGTTTGGAGAAAGCTCAGTGTGTGAGAGTATGGAGTTTGGAGAAAGCTCAGTGTGTGAGGATGTGTGTTGGAGAATGCTCAGTGTGTGAGAGTATGGAGTTTGGAGAAAGCTCAGTGTGTGAGAGTATGGAGTTTGGAGAAAGCTCAGTGTGTGAGAGTATGGAGTTTGGAGAAAGCTCAGTGTGTGAGAGTATGGAGTTTGGAGAATGCTCAGTGTGTGAGAGTATGGAGTTTGGAGAATGCTCAGTGTGTGATGGTATAGAGTTTGGAGAAAGCTCAGTGTGTGAGGGTGTGGAGTTTGGAGAAAGCTCAGTGTGTGAGGGTATGGAGTTTGGAGAATGCTCAGTGTGTGAGGATATGGAGTTTGGAGAATGCTCAGTGTGTGATGGTGTGGAGTTTGGAGAATGCTCAGTGTGTGAGAGTATGGAGTTTGGAGAATGCTCAGTGTGTGAGGATATGGAGTTTGGAGAATGCTCAGTGTGTGAGGGTATGGAGTTTGGAGAATGCTCAGTGTGTGAGAGTATGGAGCTTGGAGAAAGCTCAGTGTGTGAGGATATGGAGTTTGGAGAAAGCTTAGTGTGTGAGGATATGGAGTTTGGAGAAAGCTCAGTGTGTGAGATTATGGAGTTTGGAGAATGCTCAGTGTGTGAGGATATGGAGTTTGAAGAATGCTCAGTGTGTGAGGATATGGATTTTGGAGAAAGCTCAGTGTGTGAGGATGTGTGTTGGAGAATGCTCAGTGTGTGAGAGTATGGAGTTTGGAGAAAGCTCAGTGTGTGAGGGTATGGAGTTTGGAGAAAGCTCAGTGTGTGTGGGTATGGAGTTTGGAGAAAGCTCAGTGTGTGAGGATGTTTGTTGGAGAATGCTCAGTGTGTGAGGATATGGAGTTTGGAGAAAGCTCAGTGTGTGAGGATATGGAGTTTGGAGAAAGCTCAGTGTGTGAGGATATGGAGTTTGGAGAAAGCTCAGTGTGTGAGGGTATGGAGTTTGGAGAATGCTCAGTGTGTGAGAGTATGGAGTTTGGAGAAAGCTCAGTGTGTGAGAGTATGGAGTTTGGAGAAAGCTCAGTGTGTGTGGATGTGTGTTGGAGAATGCTCAGTGTGTGAGAGTATGGAGTTTGGAGAATGCTCAGTGTGTGATGGTATAGAGTTTGGAGAAAGCTCAGTGTGTGAGGGTGTGGAGTTTGGAGAAAGCTCAGTGTGTGAGGGTATGGAGTTTGGAGAATGCTCAGTGTGTGAGGATATGGAGTTTGGAGAATGCTCAGTGTGTGAGGATATGGAGTTTGGAGAATGCTCAGTGTGTGAGGGTATGGAGTTTGGAGAAAGCTCAGTGTGTGAGGATATGGAGTTTGGAGAATGCTCAGTGTGTGAGAGTATGGAGTTTGGAGAATGCTCAGTGTGTGAGGATATGGAGTTTGGAGAATGCTCAGTGTGTGAGGGTATGGAGTTTGGAGAATGCTCAGTGTGTGAGAGTATGGAGCTTGGAGAAAGCTCAGTGTGTGAGGATATGGAGTTTGGAGAAAGCTTAGTGTGTGAGGATATGGAGTTTGGAGAAAGCTTAGTGTGTGAGGATATGGAGTTTGGAGAAAGCTCAGTGTGTGAGAGTATGGAGTTTGGAGAATGCTCAGTGTGTGAGGATATGGAGTTTGAAGAATGCTCAGTGTGTGAGGATATGGATTTTGGAGAAAGCTCAGTGTGTGAGGATGTGTGTTGGAGAATGCTCAGTGTGTGAGAGTATGGAGTTTGGAGAAAGCTCAGTGTGTGAGGGTATGGAGTTTGGAGAATGCTCAGTGTGTGAGGATATGGAGTTTGGAGAAAGCTCAGTGTGTGAGGATATGGAGTTTGGAGAAAGCTCAGTGTGTGAGGATATGGAGTTTGGAGAAAGCTCAGTGTGTGAGGGTATGGAGTTTGGAGAATGCTCAGTGTGTGAGAGTATGGAGTTTGGAGAAAGCTCAGTGTGTGAGAGTATGGAGTTTGGAGAAAGCTCAGTGTGTGTGGATGTGTGTTGGAGAATGCTCAGTGTGTGAAAGTATGGAGTTTGGAGAAAGCTCAGTGTGTGAGAGTATGGAGTTTGGAGAAAGCTCAGTGTGTGAGAGTATGGAGTTTGGAGAAAGCTCAGTGTGTGAGAGTATGGAGTTTGGAGAAAGCTCAGTGTGTGAGAGTATGGAGTTTGGAGAATGCTCAGTGTGTGAGAGTATGGAGTTTGGAGAATGCTCAGTGTGTGAGGGTATAGAGTTTGGAGAAAGCTCAGTGTGTGAGGGTGTGGAGTTTGGAGAAAGCTCAGTGTGTGAGGGTATGGAGTTTGGAGAATGCTCAGTGTGTGAGAGTATGGAGTTTGGAGAATGCTCAGTGTGTGAGGATATGGAGTTTGGAGAATGCTCAGTGTGTGAGGGTATGGAGTTTGGAGAATGCTCAGTGTGTGACAGTATGGAGTTTGGAGAATGTTCAGTGTGTGAGGATATGGAGTTTGGAGAAAGCTTATTGTGTGAGGATATGGAGTTTGGAGAAAGCTCAGTGTGTGAGGATATGGAGTTTGGAGAAAGCTCAGTGTGTGAGAGTCTGGAGTTTGGAGAATGCTCAGTGTGTGAGGATATGGAGTTTGGAGAATGCTCAGTGTGTGAGGATATGGAGTTTGAAGAAAGCTCAGTGTGTGAGGATATGGAGTTTGGAGAATGCTCAGTGTGTGAGGATATGGAGTTTGGAGAAAGCTCAGTGTGTGAGGGTATGGAGTTTGGAGAATGCTCAGTGTGTGAGGATATGGAGTTTGAAGAATGCTCAGTGTGTGAGGATATGGATTTTGGAGAAAGCTCAGTGTGTGAGGATGTGTGTTGGAGAATGCTCAGTGTGTGAGGATGTGTGTTGGAGAATGCTCAGTGTGTGTGGGTATGGAGTTTGGAGAAAGCTCAGTGTGTGAGAGTATGGAGTTTGGAGAAAGCTCAGTGTGTGAGGATGTTTGTTGGAGAATGCTCAGTGTGTGAGAGTATGGAGTTTGGAGAAAGCTCAGTGTGTGTGGGTATGGAGTTTGGAGAAAGCTCAGTGTGTGTGGGTATGGAGTTTGGAGAAAGCTCAGTGTGTGAGGATATGGAGTTTGGAGAATGCTCAGTGTGTGAGGATATGGAGCTAGGAGAAAGCTCAGTGTGTGAGGATGTGTTTTGGAGAATGCTCAGTGTGTGAGAGTATGGAGTTTGGAGAAAGCTCAGTGTGTGAGGGTATGGAGTTTGGAGAATGCCCAGTGTGTGAGGATATGGAGTTTGGAGAATGCTCTGTTTGTGAGAGTATGGAGTTTGGAGAATGCTCAGTGTGTGAGGATGTGTGTTGGAGAATGGAATGATGAAGAGCCTTGGCAACTTGGAGTGCCACAAGATATACGCATCATGGGTTCTGCCTAGGCATCTGGCAATACCTGTGTCCTGTGGTTTGCAACAATCTGGACATTGGATTGGAAGCCCTTTCTGTTGACAAAGGCACCCAGCTCACCCACGGATGCCTTTAATGCCACATGAGTGCAATATATGGCACCCTGGTTGCGGGGGAACCCGGCAGTTGCAGCATTTATTCCCCCCTCTTTATCCCTAAACAGTGAGCATTCTTGAATTCCAAACGTTCACATAGTGAATGTTCTGCAACTCCATATCCTCACATGCTGAGAATTCCACAATTCCAGATCCTCACACTGAGCATGCTCACTCTGTATGGAATTGGAGTGACAGAAAGCTCACTGCATGAGAATATGGATTTGGGGTATGTTCAATGTTTGAGAATATGGAGTTGGGGAATGGTCACGGTGTATAGATAGAGAGTTGGGGAATGGTAAATGTGTGGGATATGCAGTTGGGGAATGGTCACTGTGTGTGGATATGGAGTTGGGGAATGGTAAATTTGTGGGGTTATGGAGTTGGGGAATGGTCACTGTGTGAGGAAATGGAGTTAGAGAATGGTCACTGTGTGAGCTTTTGGAGTTTGGGATGCTCGCTGTCTGAGGATACACAGTTGTAGATTGCTCACAGTGTGAGGATCTGGATTTGGGGAATAGTCATCATGTGATGATATGGAGTTCTGGAAGATTCACTGTGAGCATATGGATTTGAAGAATGCTCAATGTGTGGGGCTAAGGAGTGGGGAATGATCCACTGTGTGAAGATATGGAGTTGTGGAATTGGCACTATGTGGGGATATGGAGTTGGGGAATGATCAGTGTCAGAGGATTTGGAGTTGGGGAATATTCACTGTGTGGGATTATGGAGTTCAAGAATGCTCATTGAGTGAGGATATGGAGTTGGAGAATGTTCAGTGTGTAAGGATAGGAGTTGGAGAATGCCTAGTGTGTGAGGATATGGAGTTGGAGAAGATTAATTTTGTGAGGATACGGTATTGGAGAATTCTCAGATTCTGAGGATATGGTGTTCGAAAAAGCTCAGTTTGTGAGGATATGGAGCTGGAGAATGCTCAGTATGTGAGGATATGGAGTTGGAGAATGCTCAGTGTGTGAGGATATGGAGTTGGAGAATGCTCACAGTATGTGGATAGGGTATGGGAGAATGTTCAATGTGTGAGGATATGGAGTTGGAGAATGCTCAATGCATGAGGATATGGAGTTGGAGAATGCTCAGTGTGTGAGGATATGGAGTTGGAGAATGCTCAGTGAGTGAAGATATGGAATTGGAGAATGCTCAATGTGTGAGGATATGGAGTTGGAGAATGGTTACTGTGTGGGGATATGGAGTTGGGGATTGCTCACCATGTGAGGATATTGAGTTGCAGAATGTTCACTATGGGAGGATATGGAGTTGGAGAATGTTCACTGTGTGAAGATACAGAGTTGCAGAATGCTCACTGTATTTTGATATGGAGTTGGGGATTGGTCATTTTGTAGGGATATGGAGTTGGACAATGCTCTCGGTGTGAGAACATGCATTTGAAGTAAATATTCAGTGAGTGAGGGTTGGTGTGAAAGAATGCACAGTGAGTGAAGACATGGAGTTGGAGAATACTCTGTGTGTGAGGATAGGTTATTGGAGAATGTTCAGTGTGTGAGGATAGATTATTAAAGAATGCTCAGTGTTTGAGGATATGGAGTTGGAGAATGGTTACTGTGTGGGGACATGTAGTTGGGGAATGATGAGTGTTAGATGATTTTTAGTTGGAGAATGTTCACTGTTTGAGGATTTGGAGTTGGGGAATACATGGGATTATGGAGTTCAGGAATGCTCATTGAGTGAGGATATGGAGTTGAGGAATAGTCACTGTGTGAGAACATGGAGATGGGGAATGCTTACTGTGTGAGGATTTGGAGTTGGGGAATGATCACTTTATGGGGATATTGAGTGGAAATTGCTCACCGTGTGAGGTTATTGAGTTGCAGAGTGTTCACTGTGTGATGATATGGAGTAGGGGAATGCTCTCAGTTTGATTATATGGAGTTGCAGAATGTTCACCATGTGAGGATACGGAGTTGCAGAATGCTCACTTTATGATTATTAGAGAATGTTCAGTGTGTGAGGATATGGAGTTGGAGAATGCTCAGTTTGTAAGAATCTGGAATTGGGGAATACTAATCATGTGACGATATGGAGTTCCAGAAGATTCACTGTGTGAGCATATGGATTTGAAGAATGTTCACTGTGTGGGGATATGGAGTGGGGAATGGTCACTGTGTGAGGATACGGAGTTGTGGAATTGTCAGTGTGTGAGAACATGGAGATGGGGAATGCTCACTGTGTGAGGATTTGGAGTTGGGGAATGATAACTGTATGGAGATATGGAGTGAGGATTGCTCACCGTGTGAGGATATTCAGTTGCAGAATGTTCACTGCGTGAGGATATAGAGTAAGGGAATGCTCACTGTGTCATGATATGGATTTGGCGAATGTTCGCCGTGTGAGGATATGGAGTTGGACAATGCTCAATGTGTGTGGACATGCATTTGAAGAAAATATTCAGTGAGTGAGGGTTGGTGTGAAAGAATGCACAGTGAGTGAAGACCTGGAGATGGAGAATGCACAGTGTGTGAGGAGAGGGTATTGGAGAATGTCCAGTGTTTGAGGATATGGAGTTGGGGAATGCGTGGGATAATGGAGTTCAGGAATGCTCATTGAGTGAGGATATGGAGTTGAGGAATAGTCACTGTGTGAGAACATGGAGATGGGGAATGCTCACTGATCGAGGATTTGGAGTTGGGGAATGATCACTTTATGGGGATATTGAATGGGAATTGTTCATCGTGTGAGGATATTGAGTTGCAGAATGTTCAATGTGTGAGGATATGGAGTTGGGGAATGCTCAGTGTGTAACGATATGGTGTTGGAGAAGGTTCATTTTGTGAGGATAGGGTATTGGAGAATTCTCAGATTGTGAGGATATGGTGTTCGATAAAGCTCAGTGTGTGAAGATATGGAGTTGGAGAATGTTCAGTGTGTGAGGATATGGAGTTGGAGAATGCTCAGTGTGTGAGGATATGGAGTTGGTGAATGTTCAGCATGTGAGGATATGGAGTTGGAGAATGCTCAGCATGTGAGGATATGGAGTTGGAGAATGCTCAATGTGTGAGGATATGGAGTTGGTGAATGTTCAGCATGTGAGGATATGGAGTTGGAGAATGTTCAGTGTGTGAGGATATGGAGTTGGAGAATGTTCAGTGTGTGAGGATATGGAGTTGGAGAATGCTCATTGTGTGAGAATATAGAGTTGGCGAATGCTCAGTGTGTGAGGATATGGAGTTGGAGAACGGTTAATGTTTCAGGATATGGAGTTGCAGAATGCTCAGTGTGTGAGGATATGGAGTTGGAGAATGGTAGTGGGGATATGCAATTTGAGAATGTTCAGTGTGTGAAAATGGAGTGTTCGAGAATGCTCTGTGTGAGGATATGCCTTTAGCAAATGCACGGTGTTTGAGAATATGGTGTTGGAGAATTATCAGTGTTTGAGGATTTAGTGTTGGAGATTGCTCCGTGTTTGAAGAGACGGTGTTCATGCTCTCATATGGACATGGAAAAATTAAGTGATTTTTTTGCCTCCAATTTCCACCCCTCTCTCGTGTTCACCTTGTCCATCTCCAACTCTTCCCTTGTCTTCATTGGCCTCACTCTCTCAATTTCTGGCATTAGACTGTCAACAAATGTTTATATCAAGCCCAGTAACTTCAATAGCTACCTCAGCTACAACTCTTCACACCTTCCTCCTGGAAGGAATCCATCCCATTTTCCCTGTTGTTATGACCACGGTGTTAATTGCTGCACAAGCCAAATCCCAGAGGGAAACTTGGTTTACGAGCCATAACCTATTTTTGTATTCTGAAAACGAGAAGACATACTGATCTCAGCAGTAAGAGGTCCAGTAACACAGTTGGGATTTTATAAATTAAAAGTAAAAGCTTTATTAAGAAGAATTAAAGAAAACAAGATTACAGATATACACTTAAGGTTAGTCTTACAAAACATTCCCCCAAAACTCTCTACTTGGTCAAGCCCACAAATAAACACCTTTCAGGTAATGCTCCCTTATAGATGCTAACTATAAAATCCAGTAATATTACACAAGGCAAACTGCTACATCTTTAATAAAGGCATACCACATGGCCTCCACCCTCACTCACTCAGCGGTGGAATCCACTTGAGAATAACATTGCTTGTTGCAGCTGAAGACTTTTCTGGCTTGACTGGATACCTCGTTCAAATGGCATCCTCTCCAACCCAGAGTTCCAGCTATAGCTCAACAGCTCAGACAGCTCCAGCTATGTCTCTAGCTCCAACTCAACAGATACTCCAGCTCTCCACAGTAAATCTAATATACTTTTTTCCCCTTTCATCTCAGGTTCCATTGTTCTCACACCTTTTTGAAACTCAAATCCTTACAGATATAAAATCCTTTATGCCTCTACCTTTTCTTTGCTTTCAGGTCAATGAAATACAATATCCCCACTACTATTTACCTTTGGAACTCCTGCAAGATGCAGACATGTTTCTTATCACGGCTGACTCCCCTTTGATATTCAAACAAACTCTCCACTTATCTAAAAATGCATTTGTTAGATCTAACACATTTACTTGTATCTCTGGCTTAACAGCTCTACTCTTTTCATGTTTCCAACTCCCCAGATAACCTGACTCCTTTCAATCTCTTGCCCAGCTCAACTAAATCACACACGTATACACCCAGCCTTTTTTTACAGAATAACACAATATTCCCCGAAACTATTTAAAAGAAAATCCATTCTCACATAGTTCCTCTGCCTTCGTTGCATCTGTTCCAATGATGCTACCTTCCAAAATGGCACTTTTGACATGTCTTCCTTTTCCCTGAGCTGAGGTTCCCCCGTTTTGTGGTTGACAGGGCTCTCAACTGCAACGACCCATCTCCCGTACCTCTGCCTTCATCCCTTTCCCTCCCTCCCAGAACCATAATAGAGTTCCCTTTGTTCCCAATTTTCACCCCACCAGCCTCTGCATTCAAAGGATCATCCTCCATCATTTCTGCCAACTCCAGCATGATGGCACGACCCAACATATTATCCCTTCACCTCCCCTGTCAGCATTCCATGGGGCCATTCCCTCCAGGACACCCTGGTCTACTCCTCCATCATGCCCAACACCTCATCCCCTTCCCATGGCATCAACACATGCAATCACAGAAGAACATACAGGGGAGGTGATGGCGTAGTGGTATTGTCACTGGACTAGTAATCCAGAGACGCAGGGTAATGCTCTGGAGACCTGGGTTTGAATCCCGCAAATGGTAGAATTTGAATTCAATAAAAACCTAGAATTGAAAGTTTGTTGATGACCACGAAACCATTGTCAATTGTCATTAAAAACCCATCAGGAAATCTGATGTCTTTATCTGGTCTGGCCTACATGTGACTCCAGACCCACAGCAATGTGGTTGACTCTTAAATTCCCTCTACACAAGGGCAATTAGGGATGGGCAACAAATGCTGGTATGGCTAATGATGCTCACACCCCCAGAACAAAAAAAAATCCATGCAAATGAGCATACAAATTAGGAGCAGGAGTCTTGGCCCCTCGAGCCTGCAGCACCATTCAATAAGATCATGGCTGATCTGATTGTAACCTTAACTCCACATTCCTGCCTACCCCTGTTAACCTTTCACCCCCTTGTTAATCAAGAATCTATTTAGCTCTGCCTTAAAAATATTCAAAGCCTCTGCTTCCACTGCCTTTTAAGGAAGAGAGTTCCAAAGACTCTCAACCTCTGTCTTAAATGAGCGACGCCTTATTTTTAAACGGTGACCCCCAGTTCTCAATTCTCCCACAAGAGGAAACATCCTCTTCACACCCACCCTGTCAAGAACCCTCAGGATCTTAAAAGTTTCAATTAAGTCGCCTCTTAATCTTCTAAATTCCAAGAGATACAAACCTAACCTGACCAGTCTTTCCTCATAAGACAACCATTCCATTCCTGGTATTAGTCTAGTAAACCTTCTCTGAACTGCTTCTAATGCACTTACATCTTCCTTTAAATAAGGAGACCAATACTGTACACAATACTCCCAATGTGGTCTCACCAATGTCCTGTACAACTGAAGCATAACCTCCCTACTTTTGTATTCAATTCCCCTCACAATAAACGATAACATCCTATTAGTTTTTGTAATTACCTGTTGCACCTGCATACGAACCTTTTGTGATTCATGCACAAAGACACCCAGATCCCTCTGAATCTCAGACCTCTGCAATCTCTCACCATTTAGATAATAAACTTATTTTTTATTCTTCCTGCCAAAATGAATGATTTCAATTTGTCCACACTAGACTGCATTTGCCAGATCTTTGCCCATTCACTTAACCTATCTCTGTCACTTTGTAGCCTCCTTACGTAGCCTCTTCACAATTTACTTTCCTACCTATCTTTGTGTCATCAGCAAATTTAGCAACCATTCCTTCAGTCTCTTCGTTCAAGTCATTTATATAAATTGTAAAAAGTTGAGGCTCTACACCGATCCCTGTGGCTCACCACTCATTACATCCTGCCAACCAGAAAAAGATCCATTTATGCCAAATCTCTGCCTCCTGTTAGCCAGCTAATCTTCTATCCATGTCAATATGTTACCCCCACCCCCCCAAACCATGAGTTTTTACTTTCTGCAATAAACTTTGCTGTGACACTTTATCAAATGCCTTCTGGAAATCTAAGTACAGCACATCCACCTGTTCCCCTTTATCCACAGCACATGTGACTCCTTCAAAGGGCTAAGCAGAAAGAAAAGCTTATGGAAGATACTGAGGGCTCAATATGGCAGAGACCCTAGAGAAGTATAAAAAGTGCAGGGGGGAACTTAAAAAGGAAATTAGAAAAGCTAAGACAGTGACTGAGAAAGCATTGGTGGGTAGAATAAAGAAAAGCCCAAAGGGTTTTTTTTTAAATATATAAAGTGCAAGCGAATAACTTGGAAAAGAGTAGGGCCAATTAGGGACCATAGAGGTAATCTGTGTGTGGACCCGGAAGACGTGGGTACAGTCCTCAATAAATACTTTGCGTCGGTCTTCACAATGGAAAAGGATGACGCAGGTATAGACATCAGAGTGGAGGACTGTGAAATATTAGAGGAAATTAAGATAGAGAGAGAGGAGGTACTATCGGGTTTATCGGCCTTAAACGTGGATAAATCCGCAGGCCTGGATGAGATGTGTCCCAGGCTCCTCAGGGAGGCAAGGGGAGAGATATCGGGGGCCCCGGCAGTAATTTGCAAATCCTCTCTGGCCACAGGTGAGGTGCCAGAGGACTGGAGGACTGCTAACATTGTCCCATTATTAAAAAAGGGAGGAAAGGGATAGATCAGGAAATTACAGGCAAGTCAGTCTAACCTCGATGGTGGGGAAGTTACTAGAAAGAATTCAGAGGGACAGAATATATCTGCACTTGGAGGGACACAGATAAATCAGGGATAGTCAGCATGGATTTGTAAAGGGAAGGTCATGTTTGACAAATTTGATTGAATTTGGTGAGGAGATAACCAGGAGTGTTGATGAGGGTAACGCATTTGATGTGGCCTTCATGGACTTTAGCAAGGATCTTGATAAGGTCCCTCATGGCAGACAAGGCAAGAAAGTAAGAGCCCATGGGATCCAAGGCAAAGTGGCACCTTGGATCCAAAATTGGCTGAGAGGCAGGAAGCAGAGGGTGATGGTAGACGGATGTTTCTATGACTGGAAGTCTGTTTCCAGTGGGGTTCTGCAGGGCTCAGTGCTGGGGCCCTTGCTGTTTGTGGTGTACATAAATGATTTGGACTTAAATGTAGGGGGTGTGATCAAGAAGTTTGCGAATGACACGAAAATTGGTCGGCTGGTAAATAGTGATGAGGATAGTCGTAAACTACAGGAGGATATCAATGGACTGGTCAGTTGGGCAGAGCAGTGGCAAATGGAATTCAACCTGGAAAAGTGTGAGGTAATGCATTTGGGGAGGGCTAACCAGGCAAGGGATTACACTATGAATGGTAGGACCCTGGAAAGTACTGAAGATCAGAGGGACCTTAGTGTGCATATCCACAGATCCCTGAAGGTAGCAGGGCAGGTGGTTAAGAAGGATATGGGATACTTGCCTTTATTAGTAGAGGCATAGAATACAAGAGAAGGGACATTATGCTGGAACTGTATCAAATGCTGGTGAGGCCACAACTGGAGTGATGCGTGCAATTCTGGTCACCACATTATAGGAAGGATGTGATTGCACTGGGGAGGGTGCAGAGGAGATTCACCAGGATGTTGCCTGGGCTGGAGGGCCTGAGCTATGAGGAAAGATTGGATAGGTTGGAGTTCTTTTCCTTGGAGCAGCGAAGGTTGAGAGGGGACCTGATAGAGGTGTGTAAGATATGAGGAGCATAGATAGGGTGGATAGGAAGGCACTTTTTCCATTATTAGAGGAGTCAATAACCAGGGGGCATAGATTTAAGGTAAGGGGAAGAAGGCTAAGAGGAGAGTTGAGGAGAAATATTTTCACCCAGAAATCTTTTCACTGCAATGTTCCAGTGAAGCCCAATGCAAATTGGACGAACAACACCTCACATTCCAGTTAGGCACTTTACAGCCTTCCAGATTTAAAATTCAGTTCAACAACTTCAGACCATGAACTCTACCCTCCATTTTGATCTTTTCAATATTTTTTCCCAACCCCCCCTCCCCCACCCTGCACCCTCCACCCACAGGACCATGTGTCACTCGTTCTTATATGTAGCTTTCACAGAGTGCTGACCCTTGTTCAACAATTAACACATTCTGCTATCTTACCTTTATGCCACAATTGGCACCCTCTTTAGCCTTTAACACTCCCTTTGTCTTGTGTCCATGACATCTTTGTTAAATCTCTCCTGAGTTCCCACCTATCCCTGACCTTCTATTTTCCAGCTATCGCTCTCTAACTTTGGAGAGATCATACGGACTAGAAATGTTAAAACATTAACTCTGTTTCTCTCTTACCAGATGCTGCCAGAGCTGCTGAGATTTTCTAGAACTTTCTATTTTTATTTAAATATTGGTGTTGGAGAATGCTCAGTTTGTAAAGATATAGGGCTGACTTTTCTCTGAATTCCACTAAGTGCGGTAACGTGCGGGTAAAATGGAATCCTATCCACCAGTGAAAATGGCGGGTTTTCACGCCATATCTTCCTGAGCCCACCTCATTATATATTCACTCCCATGAAACTTACCATCACCCCGCTGTTGCATCATGCCGGCTGCCATCTTTAAAAGGCAGCCGCCATCCAAGCGCTCATCACCACCAGCTCACCACCGCTGCCTGGGACGCATGGCCAGCAAAGGAAAAAAGACTGCAGCGCCTCGCTTCAACAACGGGTCCCTCGGGGACACTGTGAAGGTCCGACGGGATTTGTTCTAACCTGCTCTGCCGCAGGATGGACAGCAATGTCACCAACCTGGCTTGTGAGGCTGTGGCAGTGCTGGTCAGTGTGAACACCCTGTAGAGGAGGACAGCCACCCAGTGCTGCAAAAGGATGAATGGTCTCCTCCGTTCTGCCAGGGTAAGTCACTCTATTCATCACTCCCTACTCACACACTCACAAACCCATCACACACCCACAGGGCCCTCACTCACTGCCAGTGCAAGGGACATCACCATTCACTCTCTCACACACCCCATCATTGTCCTCATCCCATCCATGGGACCACTCTCCACCTACACAGGCCAAGCATACTTATCATCTGGCCCGGCAGGAGTCCCGATACACTCTCCCCACCTCTATCCATGCAGGACAAACTGGCTCACAACAGGAGGAAAAGGTCGCAGGCAGGTGGAGGAATGCCGGAGATCAAAGTTCTGACAGAATTCGAAACCAGAACCATCCAGCTGGCCGGCGATGACCGGGATCGGTCCTGCGCTGACAGTGAGGTCAGCGCTGCTCTACCAAGTGAGGATGCAGCAGTGCAACATCCATCAGACAACCATGCTGTGAATGCTGTGTCCTCTTTCACAGGCCACTGCCATGCACCAATTACCTCCCCTTGCTCTCGCAGGCACACCTGGGAGTCCATGACCCTGAGCCTCCAGTCAAGCTCCGAAGAAACCTCTGAAGAGGAATCTGGAGGCACCCTCCCTGAAGTCCCATCACAGCGCTCCCCCACACCCTCCACAAGTACAGAGTCACACACCTCGGTGGGACCCAGTTTTAGAGTAGCCTCAGGACCACAATCTGGTGAGCACATCACACTTTCTGATCCACAGCAGACGGCAACAGGGAGTTCCCAGGTCTCCAGCACTCAGAGGATTGCTGGAGGCCAGAACGTTGCTCAGTCCAAGTCAGATGATGAGACTCTCTACTCGGTCATGTCACAGTTGTGGAGCTGCAAAGACAAGCTTGGGAACATCAGGAAGGGATGTCCGCTGCACTCCTCAGATTGCAAGGCACGATGGAGGAGACCGTCCATCTTCAGGCTGAGGTGATAGCGCTGGTATTGTAACACACCGAGGTCAACACTGGCAGAATGTCGGCCGCTATGGAGACCTTGGTCCAGGACATCGCTCCTGCACTGCTGCGCGGGCTTAACTCCATCACTGATGCCATAGTTGGCCTCCAACAGTGTGTATGCGAGAGGGGTGCTGGGCAGCTCAATCTCACTCCAGCTTCCCCTTCCGCTCACGGAGTCAGCCTCGGGCACGCGTAGGGAGGAGGATCAGCAGGTGCACAGTCCGGGGCCATCCACCCAGGTGACTCTGGGAATGACCGGCCCATGTGACTCGCCTCTTCCTGAGACCTCTGCAGCTCCAGCTCCACAAGCTGAGGAGGGGGCCACTGCCACACAGCAGGACCCCGAAAACAGGCCAGGACCCTCCAGGTCTCAGCCCTCCAGAGGATGCCCGCTAAAGTCATCACAGACAGGACGTCACAGTCAGCAGTCTGCCTGCACTTCCACTGTGGATGTCCCGGGAACACCAAGATGTAGCAGCAGGGTTAGGAAAGTTAGGTCAAAGTAATTGCACAGCCTTGGCACGGGTATTGATCACTTGTACATAATGTTCACTATTGTCAATAAACTCCTAAGAATGTCCGCCTGCCTGCGGCTCCTTGTTCTGATGAGCAGTGTTCATGTCACTCAGATGTGAAATCTTTCTGCACAAGATAAAGACAGGTGTCTCAGTCCAGGGCCTCTTCCCTGTGCTTTGTGCAGCCTTCAGACCACAGTGATGGTCCAGCCTCACACTCCCTGGAAACATTACTGATGCCTGCACCTCGACGGTGCTGGTCATTGCGGCCAGAATGTAGTGGGCAGGTGTCACAGAGTTCCCTCATTCTCTCTGTGTGCTCTCAGCACCTTAAAGGTGGGGCTGGCCCCATCACACCAGCATCTGTGACCAGTGATGCTGTGCACCAGCTCCTGAAGGGCTGAGGTGCTGAAGGTGGACACAGCATCAGATGTGTCTAAACTTTCATGGTTGCATCTCTGAGATGGCCCTGATCAGGGACCACAAGTGAGCTGCCCTCAGCAAGACAGGAGTCAGACATTCTCAGAGGCTGTGTGAAGATCTATGGAGTGTCCTCAATGCATGTTGTCATCATCCTCCTGGGATCAAGCGACAGTTAGGGCCTCCACTGCATCTCCATGACAGGAGCATCCTCACAGAGGGTATTGGTGCTGCCAGAAGCCAGACTGGAGTCAAGCATTCACATATGTGATGTGAGGATCTATGGGGACACGTCACTGCATGTCATCGTCCTCCACAAATCAGGCAGCTATGAGGGCCTCCGAGTGCACCTGCCTCGTCTGGCCAGTGCAAGGGCCTCATCCCTGTCATTGTCACCACTGAGGACCCTCTCACCCTCATCCCTATTGACGTCCTCCTCATCAGAGGAGATGTGCAGCTCCTCCATCTCCTCCTCAGCCAGCTCCTCTCTGTTGCAGCACCAGGTTGCAAAGGGTGCAGCAGATGACGATGATGTGTGACACCTTCTGTGGACTGTATTGCAGGGCTCCACCAGACCGGTCCAGGCACCGGAACCTCATCTTCAACATCCCGATGGTCTGTTCCACCAAGCTGTGAGCTGCTGCGTGAGCCTCATTAACCCATCGCTCTGCTGCAGTCTGAGGCCCCCACACGGGTGTCATCAGCCACGGTCTCTGTGGGTAGCCCTTGTCCCCAAGGAGCCAACCCTGCAGCCTCTGTGGACCCTGGAAGGCTGCAGGGATCTGTGAATGACTCAGGATGTAGGCGTCGTGCACACTCCCTGGAAACCATGTGCAGACCTGCAGGATGTGTTTCTGGTGGTCACAAACCAGCAGCACATTCAGTGAGTGGAAGCCCTTGCAGTTGATGAAGTTCACTGAGTGTAGCGATGGAGACCTGAGCACCACATGAGTGCAGTCAATCGCACCCTGTACCTGTGGTAATCCCGAGATCAGAGTGAATCCAATGGCCCTTGTATCCTGGCTGTCCCGGTCCTAGGCGAAATGCACAAAGTTGTTGCCATGGAGAAGGTGGTATCTATGACCTCATGGGTACATTTGTGGGTGGTGGATTATGAAATCCCACAGAGGTCACCGGTGGAGCTCTGAAAGGAGCCACTGGCATAGAAATTGAACATTGTGGTCACTTTCACAGCCACTGGCAGTGGATGCCCTCCATGTCCCCTTGGGGCCAAGTCCTGCAGTAAGTGGCAGATGTGAGCCACCAGGTCCCTGGGCATGTGCAGTCATCAGCGACACTGGTTCTCAGTCATCTGCAGGAATGACAAGCAGCGCCTATAGATCCTGGGTGTCACTAGGTGCCGACCAGCCATGGCTCTCTGTTGCTCTTGGGCAGTGTGTGCGGGAGCCCCTGCTGCCCTTTCTTCATGAGGTTGCTGCTCCTGCCATTGCACAGCCAGGAGCCTCAGTTGCATGCTCCCCAGTCTTCTATGGCCTCTGTGGGCCATCAGACATACAGCTAGGTCACCAGGATCCATGATCCTGACATGGCCCTCCTGCAGCATGAAAGAGAGAGAGACATGGTTATCATGGCTGTACTGATCACCTTTCCTGGCCCTGTGTGACTGCCCCTTAATGCTTCCGGAGAGTGCTGATCACCCCTCAGATAGCCAGAGATGAGTGGGCTGCAAGGCTGCCCTGTTATCCTGCGACATGTGGGACACTGGTCCAAACCAGGATGCAGAGATCACAAGGGGCTGTGAGCACCTCCAGCAGTGACTGCTACATGACCAGAGTTAGTGAGGAGATTGTACAAAGTGTGCAGTCCAACTGCTCCATGGTCCAATAAAGTAGTGGTGGACTCGGAGTCTGTGCTGGGGGATGGGGGCAGGGTGGAGGTGGGGGTAGGGGGAAGGTATGGAGCGCTTGGTGGCTTTTTGGTGTCTCCGCATTGCTTGCATAGGCGGGCAGGCTAAGAGCCTGACCGCAATCATATTGGGGTCTTCTCTGAAGAAGTCATATGGAATCGAAACAGTAACTCTGTCTTTCTCTCCATAGATGCAGTCAGACCTGATGAGTTTTTCCAGCATTTTTTGTTTTTGGCCCAATCATATCACTGTGGCTGCGTCTGATCTGTCTCAGTTGCAGAGGCATGGTCAGTTCATACAGGCGTCCCTAATGCATGGCCACTTCCCTCGCTTACCCTGACCCCCCCCTCGATTGCCTGTGTGCGGGATGCAGCACCAAGACAGCACTTGATGCCCCTCCCAACCCCCTCAGCAGTCACCTCCAATGCTGGTCAGCACTTGCCCCCAGACACCCCACATCCCTCGGCAGTCACTGGCCCAGCATCAGTTTGCCCATTCCCCCGGCGCCCCGAGGCCTGTAAGCAATGGGCAAGCTGTGGAGAATGCTGCTGCTCACTCATCTCAGTTCTTCCAAAGTGAAGGCTGCCAGGCGCATATCGCCTGTGTGCTGTTGTGAAACACGTCAATGTGCTTTCCCGCTGACCTGGATGGACGATACGGTGGGGTTCCAGGACCCTGGCAGGATGGCCTTTTAATTACATGCTGACCTGATGAACTCCTGCAATGATGTCCTGGAACTGAGAAGATTGACCTCCAATAACCACAACCATCTTCCTTTATGCTAGGTATGACTCCAACCAGCAGAGAGTTCCCATTGACTCAGTTTTGCTAGGGCTCCTTGATGCCACACTCGGTCAAACGCTGCCTCGATGTCAAGGGCAGTCACTCTCACCTCACCTCGGGAGCTGGGCTCTTTTTTCCATGTTTGAACCAAGGCTGTAATGAGGTCAGGAGCTGAGTGGCCCTGACAGAACCCAAACTGAGCATCAGTGAGCAGGTTACTGCTAAGCAAGTGCCGCTTGATAGCACTGTTGATGACCCCTTCATTACTTTACTGATGATTGAGAGCAGACTGATGGGGCAGTAATTAGCCAGGTTGGACATGTCCTGTTTTTTGTGTACAGGACATACCTGGGCAATTTTCCACATAGCCGGGTAGATGCCAGTGCTGTAGCTGTACTGGAACAGCTTGGCTAGGGGCGCAGCAAGTTCTAGAACACAAGTCTTCAGCACTATTGTTGGAATATTGTCAAGGCCCACAGCCTTTGCAGTATCCAGTGCCTTCAGTCAGTTCTTGATTTCATGTGGAGTGAATCAAATTAGTTGAAAACTGGCATCTGTGATGCCGAGGACCTCCAAAGGTGGCCGAGATGGGTCATCCACTTGGTACTTCTGGCTGAGGATTATTGCAAATCCTGTGAGGATATGATGTTGGAGAATTCTCAGTTTGTGAGGGTTGGTGTAAGAAACTGCTCAGTAAGTGAGGATATTGTGTCAGTGAATGTTCAGCGTGTGCAGATATCGTGTGAAAGAATTCTCAGTGTGTGAGAAGACAATGTTGGAAATTTGTCAGTGTGTGAGGATTTGGAGTTGGAGAATGCTCAGTCTGTGAGGATATGGTCTGAGCAAATGTTCAATGTGTGTGGATATAGTGTGAAAAATTTCTCAGTGTGCAAGGATATGGTATGAGAATTCTCAGTGCGTATGGATACAATGCTGGAAAATTGTCACTGTTTGAGGATATGGAGTTGGAGAATGCTCACTGTGACGTTGTTGTAAGCGAATGCTCAGTTTGTGGGGGTTGGTGTGAGAGAATGTTCAATGTGTGACGATTTGATGCGAGAGAATGTTTCGTTTCCAGGGATACAATGTGAGAGAATGTTCAGCTTTTTCTCAGATTCATTCATGAGATGTGATTGACGCTGGCAAGGCCAACACTTATTGCCCATTCATAAATTCCCTTGAATGGATGGTACTGAGCCAACTGCATGAATCATTACAGTCACTGTGGTGTAGGTTCACCCAAAGTGCTTTTAGGGAGGGAGTTCCAGGATTTCGACCAAGCAACATTGAAGGAATGGTAACCCAGTTCCAAGTCAGATTTGTGGGTGACTTGGAAGGGAGCTTGCAGATGATGGTGTTGTAAGATTCTTGGTTTTCAGCCCGCAGATACCTAAATAGGCAGACAACTAGTCATAAGTACTTTTAAGATGGTTTATTAAGTTTATTAAGAAACAACAGTTTAGATACAATACATTAACTAATTAGACAGATAAAATATATGACCCATGACAGTTGAGAGCAGTTTACTGATCCCAGAAGACAAACAGATGGTCAGTACAGACTGTGTTGATCTCAGTAGTGTGTGATAACAGTGTCCTGCTCTCTTGCTGAATTGTTAGGAAACTCCTCCCTCGATCTTCTTCCTCCCCCTCTGGTCCATCTTCCATCTGAAGAAGGCAACTGTCCAACGAGCACTGCCACCTCACCAGCACTTCAGCCCCCTACCACCACTATAACACCAATGTATGCCCTCTTTTGGAGGCTGGTATCAATCATCTATCTAATTATTCTGTCCAGACATCAGGGTGATTACCCCCTGCCCTTGCTCGTCATCCTGCTCAAGGTCAGTTTTTAGTTTACATCCTGCTGAGGGTTATATCTTGGTCCTTTCTAAACTATTGCATAGATAAGGGGACATGCAGGACACCATCCTAACAGCTTAGAAATGTCAACATGGCAGTCTGTACTAAGTGATCTTGCCTTTTTCCTAATACTGTTTAAAAATTGCTGCCTTTTTAGAAAGCTTTTTAGGGAGCTTTATATTTTGAAGAAAACACCTTTATATTTAAGACCCCAATTTCTTACAGTGTTCCTATCTACCCTTGCTGTTTTGAGGGTGGTCTTAGTTTTGGAGTACATGATACTTTAATTATTTTAAAGTAAGTAAATTCTGAACTGATTGAAATAATTAATATTTGATTAAATCAGTAAGATTGTTCATGGCAATATCAATCCAGATTCTGTTTGGCATGAACCCAGAACTTTAAATTGACTCTTAAAAAGACCAAAACAAAAACAGAATTACCTGGAAAAACTCAGCAGGTCTGGCAGCATCGGCGGAGAAGAAAAGAGTTGACCTTTCGAGTCCTCATGACCCTTCGACAGAACTTAAAAAGACCAGTTAGATACAGCTCGTGTCACATTGATGCAGTAAGAGGTACATTTCTAATGCTGGACCAGAGGGAAATTGTTGGTGTAGATTAAAGGGAGCTTTACTCTGCATATAGGCCATACTGTGTTTGATTAAGGAGTTCTTAGTGGGACAATACAGAGGGAACTTAGCACTATATCCAGTCCAAGTAATCTTGATCTGGAAGTTGGTACCGAAAAGAGGGAAATGTTGAATTTATTTGCACTGTGTTTATTCCCCATTGAGAAATGAAAAATTCTCACAAAAGAAAGCTGAGACGTTCAAGTTTCAGTGAACCTGGAAGCTCTTTGTTCTTATTTCAGGTGGGCCAGGACCTTCAATTTGATAATTGCACTCAAGTTTTCTGTCATAGAATGGAGGAGTTTTTAATAACACAAGTGCAAATAGAATTGTGTCCAAGTGCAATGGATGAGGCTAGATGCAGAGAGGTAAGGAAGATGTTCTTTTTGATCCATTTAATCGGTGGAAGAATGATTAGAATCATTCAGAAGAAGGCTGCGCATCACTTGGAACATTACATTGCAGTTAATATTTGATGTGTTTAATAGCTCTATTTCACCCCAGTGCCTCTCCTTGTTTGTGTATAATCAACTGGTCGACAGAGTCCATTGTGACTATTACGTAAGTATAATAATTTTTATAATAATTTTCTGGTTTATTGTAAAGTAGGTTTATGGTTGTGAGTATAGTTGGGTCTGTTTGCGTGATTTAAATACATTTGAGGTCAGGTAGACTGCAAGTATAAACTTATCAAAAGAAGCTAGATATAGATATGTGCTTGAAATGCTAATGAATAAACATGGATACTAGTTTAGCATTTAAGGTATGAAGGGAAAATGCATTTTTTTAGATAAATAAAGGGATTCTTTGGATTTCAAAGGGATGTCAGTTTGTTTGCAACTAGTCAGATAAGCAAGGCTAATGAGTGTGGTTATTTTTCCCAAAGATTATTGACAATATTGTCAACATGAACATTATTATATTATGAGAAAGATACCATTCCCAAGATATATGGAAGAATAGAATTTACATATTAAAGAGAGAGAAATATATATAAACGAGAATGAAAGGCTATGTGAGGGGAGTGCCATGTAAGATCTATAATACCATAAGACATAGGAGCAGAAATTAGGCCATTCGGCCTATCGAGTCTGCTCTGCCATTCAATCATGGCTGATAAGATTCTCAACCCCATTCTCCCGCCTTCTCCCCGTAACCTTTGATCCCCTTACCAATCAAGAACCTATCTATCTCGGTCTTATATACACTCAATGACCTGGCCTCCACAGCCTTTTGTGGCAATGAATTCCACAGATTCACCACTCTCTGGCTAAATAAGTAACAGGAATGTGTGAAACAGCCTTCAAGAAGCCTCCAACCATTTGTACACAAATCTGTTATATCCAGTAATTGAAGTTGGAGAAAGCCATTTGGAATTCCACTGTCAAGTGGGTGCTGTGTTAACTTACTGGTTTTGTTAAAAATCTAAGATCTATTTTGAACTGTTTCCGTAAAGTGGGTGTGTAACTGGGAGTCAGGTTAATTAGGAATTTTAGGATTTGTTATTGTATTAAGAAATTGTAGTCTTTATGTGCTTGAAATCTTTTATTTTGTTAATAAATATTATAATTTAATTTTTAAAATCTCTAAAGGTCTTGGTGGATTCATTACTTATAAATTCAGTGCATACATTTTCTCATAATAAATACAATTTGCAAAACTGTTGTGATAGCATGACTACGTTTCCCATATGGATTTTGTCCACCGGCACACATCGTCTACCACATCATAAAGCTCGCATGACTACGTTCAAAGGAGCTGAATGTAGTAACACTGTGGTCAGAAAATTTGATAAAGAGCGTAAATGGGTATGGGGATTGTGAGCACAATTAACCTGTGTCCCTTGCTTCTGAATTTAAAGTAATCAGGGTAAGTAAAGAAATAATACTTGAGAAGGGGAAGGTGATGGCATAGTGACGTAACACTGGACCAGTAATCCATAGGCCCAGGCTAATACACAGGTTCAAATCCCACCATGGCATCTGGTGGAATTTAAATTCAATGAATGAATCTGGAATTAGAATTAGTCTTAGTAATGGTGTCAATTGCCAAAGAACTCATCTGGTTCACTAATGTCGTTTGGGAAGGAAATCTGCTGTCTGTATCTGTATCTTCATGTAAATCCAGACCTATAACAATACCTAAAAATGAGCTGTCAACCTCATGAAGCTACAGCACAGGACGACTTATGTGTTAAACAGCAGAAGAAACATGCAAAAGATAGAGCTCAGCAATCCCTCAACCAACGGATCAGGACTCAGCTCTGCAGTCCAGCCACATCCTGATGTGGGAAGTGCGGACGATTAAACAACTCATTGGAGAGGGAGGCTCATCCTTAATGATGGAGGAGCCCAGCACATCAGTACAAATGATAAGGCTGAAGCATTTGCAACATCTTCAGCCAGAAGTGCCGAGTAAATGATCTATCTCGGCCTCCTCCGGAGGTCCCCAGCACCACAGATGCCAGTCTCCAGCCAATTTAATGCACTCCACATGATATCAAGAAACGGCTAAAGGCACAGGACACTGCAAAGGCTATGGACCCTGACAATATTCCGGCAATAGTACTGAAGACTTGCGCTCCAGAAACACACACCCCTAGCCAAGCTGTTCCAGTACAACTACAACACTGTCATCTACACGGCTATGTGTAAAATTGTCCATATGTCCTGTCCACAAAAAGCAGGATAAGTCCAACCCAGCCAATTGCTGCCCCAGCAGTCTATACTCCATCATCAGTAAAATGATGGACGGTGTCGTTGATACTGCTATTAAGCAGCACTTACTCCACAATAACCTGCTCACTGATGCTCAGTTTGGGCTCTGCCAGGATCTCTCAGCTCCTAACCTCATTGCAGCCTTGGTCCAAACATGGACAAAAGAGGTGAGGTGAGAGTGACTGCCCTTGATATCAAGGTAGCATTTGGCTGTGTGTGGCATCAAGGACCCTTAGCAAAACTGGAGTCATTGGGAATCAGGGGGAAAATGTCTCCATTGGTTAGAGTCATACCTAGCACAAAGGAAGATGGTTGTCATTGTTACAGTCAATCGCCTCACTCCCAGGATATTGCTCCAGGAGTTCCTCAGGGTAGTGTCCTATGCCTAGTCATCTTCAGATGCTTCACCAATGCACTTCCTTCCATCATAAGTTCAGAAGTGAGGATGTTCACTGATGATTGCACAATGTTCAGCACCGTTCATGACTCCTCAGGTACTGAAGCAGTCCATGTCCAAATGCAGCAAGACCTGGACAATATTTAGGCTTGGGGTGATAAGTGGCAAGTAACATTTGTGCCTCAGAAATGCCAGGCAATGATCATCTCACTGTTGCTGGGTCAAAATCCTGGAACCCCCTCACTAACAGCACTGTGAGTGTACCTATGCCACATGGTTCAATAAGGCAGCTTACCACCACCTTCGCAAGGGCAGTTAGGGATGGGCAATAAATACTGGCCTAACCACTGGTGCCACATGCCAAAAATGAATAAAAACAGAGAGAATCTAACCATCTCCCCATGATATTTAATGGCATTACCATCACTGAATACTCCACCATCAACATCCTGGAGGTTACTACTGACCAGAAGCTGAACTGTACCAACAAAATAAATACTGTGGCTACAAGAGCACACAAGATGCTGGGAATTCTGCAGTGAGTAGCTCACCTCCTAGCTCCCCAAAGCCTGTCCACCATCTATAAGACAGAAATCAGGAGTGTTTTGGAATGCACTCCACTTGCTTGGATGACTGTGGCTGCAACAATGCTAAAGAAGTTCGAGACCATCCAGGACAAAGTAGCCCACTTGACTGGCACCCCATTCACCATCTTCAACATTCACTCCCTGCACCACCGACTCACAGTGGCAGCAGTGTGTACCATCTACAAGACGCACTGCAACAACTTACCAAGGCTTGTTTGACAGCCCCTTCCAAACCCACGCCTTCTACCACCTAGAAGGATAAGGGCAGCAGTTGCAAAGGAACAGCACTGTTTTGTAATGGAACAAAAGCAGGAAATGCAGGTGTCATGAAGAGATATTAATGTATAAAATTATTGGAAATTATTTTTAAATTGGACTTGCAGTAGGGTCTGTGTCAATGGCCAGGATTTCCTGGTTGGTGAGCAGTGGTGGGGGGGGGGGGGCGGTGGTGGGACCCACTCACTGACAGGTAAAATGATGCGTGGTGACATCAGGCACAACAAATTTTCAGGTAGGCAGGGGTTCGGCACAATCAGCTGTGCGCCCGCTGATCTGTCAGTGGCCAATTGAGGCTATTGACAGAGTCATTGAAGTAATTAATGGACCTGCCCGTCCAACCTTAAGGTTGGTGGACAGGCCGGGAGCCCTGGCGAGAATCAGAAAAAGCATGAAGCCTCATTCATGGGTGGGATGAGGTTTCATGTAGGTTTTTAAAAATTTAATTAAAGTGTTTTTAAAAGTGATGGACATGTCCCAACTCATGGCAACATGACAGGGAACTTTTTTTCTCTATTTTTAGTATTTTTTACAGTAGAACCGATCTGCCTGAGGCAGCACTTAGCCTCAGGGAGATGAGTGCGCTTTTTTGTGCACATGCACGAAAGAGCACACCCTTGCGTTTAGGGATTCCCTCCCCCCAACCCGCACAGGGAGCACATAGTGCTTCTGTGCGGACGTCACGCTGGGCGGACCTTAATTTGCCCGCCCATGTAAAATGGCGGCGTGCTCCCAATCAGAGGCACACCTCTGTGTGCCCAGTCTTCAATGGGGAACTCCAATGGCAGGAAAATCCTGGCCTATGTGTGTGTCTTAATTGGATTAAGGCCAGCTAGTCTAGGTGCTTTGATGTATAATAGTTGGAGATGTTAATAAGATAAATGTAAGGATAGAAGGTAAAGAGTACGTTTGCATTTGTTGAATAAACCATTCAAAAGAATGGGTAAAATCTTGTACCTAGCTGGGAGGCACCAAGCAATATGTTTATATTACTAATAAAATTGGTGGTATGAAAGAATTATTGTTAAGAGAAGTAAAATTTAAAAACCTAGTAATACAATGGAAAATTTACATTCAAAGGGAACCTCAGTATAAACTAAGAGGAGTTTGTAAGTCAGAGCCATGTAAGATTTAACCAGCCTGTAAGGCTAGGACTGTGTCTGCAGAAGAACCTCATTTCAAATTCGTAAGGTCAATGTACTTTGCTTGGTGTCTAAGTCTATGGGTTATCGTTGCCTTGGTGAAGATTTATCTGGGAGTAATTAGTTTGGGGATTTGTTTATAAGTTATTAGGTAGTCATTTGTAGCCATGTGTCTGTTTAATTTCTTGTTAAATTAATAAATATTTAATTTAGTTTTATACAAAGAAACCTTTTGAGGCTTGGGGGTCTTATTCCTGAATTCAAAGCTGCATCTCAAACATACCAATTGAAAATGTAGGTTATGACAGTTGTTCAAGTTTTCCTCTGGGATTTAAACAACTCAGCCTTTACCATTAACAACCCGAATGGTTTTTTCAGACACTGTCGGCTTGTCCTGTTCCTTCTGAAGGGAACCTGCACTCTGTTCGTTCTTAGAGTGGCTTCAAATTTTCTTTTTCCATGATGTCCACCATGACTTTGCTGAATATTGATGTTCCACAACTGGAACTTTCATTCCCACTTGTTTCACAATTTCAGCCAAACATTTTGTTTGCTGTTTTATCTCAACAACTCAACGGTTCTCAGCATACCTGAGATATCCAGTGCTTTTGCTTCTTCTAGTTCCTTGCACTTCAGACTCAGATTTACATTTTCTGATCTTATTTTTGCCTTTTCTTTCTCTGTCTGTAACTGAATTTTGTCTTGTCCTTCATTTTGATTTCACTGTTGGCCAGGTCTGTCTTCGGCAAAGTCTCAACTTGTTTCAGTTCTGTAATTGTGCTACTCATGGCTTTGTTATCTGCTCACACTTTGGAAGTTCTTCGGCTTTCCCTCTCAATGCCTCCTCATTGTCATTCGACTGCTTCTTCAGCTCTTCCATGTGTTTCTTGTAGCTTTCAGCTTCCTCCTGGAATATTGAACATTGCTGAGTCTTCTGTGCCAACTGGCTCTTCAGTTTGTTCAGAGTGATGTTAAATTCATTTTGCTTCTCTTTGTAAATTTTCAGAGGTACAAACTTTGACCTGAGGGATCTTGTGAAGGTCTTTTAACAGGCTTTTCTTTTCTTTGCGAAACTCACTTGCTTCATCTTGAGTTTCCTGTAATTCAGCAGGGTCTTCTTGAGTTTCTTCTGCTGTTCTTCCATTCTGCTGTTCAAGGCAGTTTTCATTTCTTCACATAGCTAAATGGTTACACTTTACTTTTGCATTTAATCTTGAAGGACAATCAGCTGTTCTTTCAATTGTTTATTTTCTTGTTGACCTCTTGCCAGCTCATTCTGGGCTTCAGTACATTGTTTTGCTGCTACTGATTATTCCAACACAGCTATTTCTGAAGTAGTATTCAACATCCTTTTTAGCTCCTCATGTATCTCCATAGCTACTGTTAGAACCATATCTTTAAAATTTGGAAAAGCATTGCATTATCTAGACAGTTAAAAGCTGAACTGTATTTTGTTTTTAAAAAGAGTCATAAGTTCATTTTTGGACTGGGAGCAAACATGTGTTTTCCAATCATCGTGGTACTTGATAAGGGAGAGCTGTTTGCTTGTTTGCACTGCAATTATTTTAATTGATGGGGAAAAAAACTGGATTAAAGGCAAAGGCTAGTGATTTACTAGAAATCACATGACAGAGATAAGCTTTAAATTTTGAACTTATTCTTTGAATTCAGTTGGGCCTGAACTGAGAAGGGGAAAAGCTTCACAGCTCACGCTCTCTTTACCATTGCTCGAAACCATGCAATTGTCAGTATCCAGCTAAGAATCCTCATCTTAGTGGAAATTGTCTGTATTTTGGAAACCAAGAGGCTGAGACAAGAAGAATTGAACTGGCTCTATTTTCCTCCATGCCGAAGCTCCATTGGTGAGAACCCCCCAGGCATCTACTGGGACTAGTGATTTGACTTCATATAAGGGAGTTCCAGAGCAACAGCGTTGAAACTCTGCAAGTTTTATCCCTTTTCTTGACACAGTCCAAAGCCCATCTCTGCAGAGAGTCTATCTGTTTGTTGTGGTGTGTGTTTGTTTGTGTGTGTGCTGGGGTGTTTTAAAAGGGATGGATAGTCATGCTTCCACATTTCAGTTATGTGTTAACCAGTTCCTGCAACTTGTTTTAAAAAATAAGTTTTGTTTTATAATAAATCAATCATTCTGAGGTTATCGAAAGAAGCCTGGTTAAAGTCTCTTTTATTCTGTGTCCAGCAGTAGCAAAGGTAACTAATTGGGCATTTTGGTGAGCGAATCAAACTTCTAAACTAACAGTGTGACCTGTGGAGTATTGGGACTAGAGAATCTGCACACTCCTCCCACCCCAATCATAACACTACATATTGATTCTCAAAGGAGTCTTTTAGGGTTGCAACCTCTTTACATGCCTTTTTTGTCTGGTGTTTTGCCTGGGCTGTGCATCTGGTTGAGTTTTCCCAACTCCCACTATGATTTGGCAACTGTGGAATTAAGATTCATTATTTTCTCCTGATACCCTTGCGTCGTCTCTGAAATTTGTTTATTCAGATCTCATAGCTTGGATCAGTGGAGACTTCAGCTTATCATGCATTTTCAAAAGGATTTTCTTCAAATCCTCCAGTTCAGCTCTGATGCGAACATTTCCTGTGTAAAAGCTTCATTTACGTTTTGTATGTTTGCTTCTTTTGAGTTACCTCAGATAGCTTTCCTTCGTTTCAGCCATGTGCTCACTCCACACTGCCATCTGCTGTTGCAGTTTGTGTACTGTGTTAACATTTTCAAAAAGCTCTATTTTAAGCCTTTTGGCTGCTTCTCAGCCATTTCTTTTTCTGCACTAAACTCTTCAGCTTGTGCATTTCATTTGTTATGACCACAGCAGTTAAGCAAACCAAATCCCAGAGGGAAACTTGGCTTATATGCCATACCCTTATTTTGTATTCTGATAAGAAGAGGAATATGCACTGATCTCAGCAGGAAGAGGTCCAGTAAAACTTTGGGGATTTTTTAAAATTAAAATTAAAAGTTTTATTAACAAAGTAAAAGAAAACTTAAGTACACAAGATTACAGTTACACAATTAAGGTTAGTCCTACAAAGCATTCCCCCAAAACTCTCTACTTGGTTAAACCCATAAATAAATGCCTTTCAGGCAATACTCCCTTATAGATGTCTACTATGAAATCCAGTGATTTTAGAAAAAGCAAACTGCTGTAGATTCAGTAAAGGTGTACCACACGACCTTTACTTGCTGCAGCCCAAGACTTTTCTGGCTTGACTGAATGGATAATTCAAACTGCATCCTCTCCCAGCCCAGAGCTCCAGCTGTGGCTCAACAGCTCAAGCAGCTCCAGCAACCTCCTCATATCTCTAATATACTCTTGTTTCCCTTTCATCTCCATTCAGTTGTCCTCAAACCTTTTAGAAACCCAAACCCTTTCAAATATAGGATCTTTCATATTTCCATGGGCAGAATTTCAGTTTGACATGTGTGGGGTGGGCCCTGCATGTCCGCACATTAAATGACGCACGGGGACATCAGGCAAGCATCCCGACATCACCATGCGCCATCGCGATATTTCGTTGGGCGGGCGCTCAATGAAGTCCAACGCGCACCCGCCATTAGTTAACGGTTCAGTTAAGGTCCTTTAATTCAATCGACGGCGATTTTTAGGTGCCTGTGCGATCTTTGGGTTGGCGCATGGGCGCAGCGGTCAGGCGGGTAAGAGACTTTTCTATGAACCTCATCCACAGGCGGGAAAAGAGGGCTCAGTGGGGTCGTCAGTCTGCTTTCTGGAGTATTTCTTGGTGAAAGTATTTCAAACTTGCCTGTGTGATCTGCACTGGTTCAGAATGCATTCCAGCACCTTTTTGTGTACTTTGAACCTTCAGGTCAACACTCTGCAGTCAGGAATCTTTATCGGGCCTGCAGCTTTCTGGAAACCTCCCCTTAGCCTGGGTATGGGATCTGACATGTCCACTGGAGGCAGCTCCTCTGAGGAGGAAGGAAGGGCTAGAATAGGGAGGAGGCCAGGAGTGCACATTCAGCCTCCAGGGGAGCCACCTTTGGGAGGACAGGCGCAGGCACAAGGGGCGCAGGGCCAACAGGAAGTCCAGGGTGGAAGGGGCCGCAGAAGATGCCACTATCCTGCTGCCAGGGTTTACAGGCGGTGAAGCAGCTGTCTCAATATGACTGAGATGCAGTGCCGAAGGAGGGTCCGACTCTCAAGGGAGACAGTCAACTATATCTGTCAGATGATTGGGTCTGAGATCTCCACGAACTCTGTGGGTGGACACCCCATGCCAGTGGCTCTGAAGGTCACAGCCTCAACTTCTATGCCTCTGGCTTCTTCCAGGGCTCGGTGGATGATCTTTGCGGTGTCTCCCAATCAGCTGTCCACACTTGTGTCAAGCAGGTTACAGACGCTCTGTTCAGACGGGCATTGACCTTCATCCACTTCCGCTGCGACCAGGCAAACCAGGCACAGTGAGCCAGAGGCTTCGCAGCCATTGCTGGCTTCCCCCGTGTCCAGGGTGCTATAGACTGTACACATGTGACCATCAAGGCGCCAGCAGGTGAGCCCAGTGCCTTCATCAACAGGAAGGGCTTCCACTCCATGAACGTGCGGATAGTGTGTGATCACAGGATGCAGATTCTACAAGTCTGTGCAAGGTACCCAGGCAGCTCCCACGACGCCTACATCCTCAGACACTCCCAGGTGCCGGGGCTCTTCAGTGCTCCAGCCCGGCTGGATGGATGGCTGCTGGGTGACAAGGGCTATCCCCTCAGAAGGTGGCTCATGACACCTCTCTCCCATCCAAGAACAGAGACAGAGCAGCGGTACAATAGGAGCCTCGGCACCACAAGGGCTGTGGTGGAGAGAGCCATCAGCCTTCTCAAGATGAGCTTCTGATGCCTGGACTGCTCAGGGGGCGCACTCCAGTACCCCCCCAGATCGTGTCTCGGTGATAGTGGTTGCATGCTGCACTCTCCACAATCTGGCACTGGAAAGGGAGGGGACGCTGTGGACGATGAAGATGTAGACGCAGTGGCTGCAGCTGCACATGATGAGTCCAGCAGTGAGTCCGAGGATGAGCACGCACAGGGAAATGATGAGGGGCTAAACACTGACCCGGGACTACACCAAGGAGCCAGGAACACCCAGAAGGCTTTAATCCAGAACCTTCAGCTAGCACAACGCAAATGGATCAGCAGGACCACAGCTAAGTGCAAAATCTGCCAGGTCACCAGCAGAAACTAAGGGCCTTGGACATAAACCTCAATGCCCAAAAAAACACTCATGACGTTTTTCTTAAACATACACAGGCAGAACAAACCAGCCACCCTCAGCCCTGGTCACGTTTCTGAATCTTAATTTTCAAATCAGGTGTTCTCGTCATTGCAAAACAACACTGCAAGCAAGCAAAAATAAATTCTAAGTCCCTAATCTGGGGCTGACACAAAAGCACCAGTGAGAGACCTGTTGTGTGCCAAAGGTGCCTTACGATTCCGTTTCCAGGTGTTACATCTTGGTGCTGCCCCCTCGCTGAGAGTGGTATCTGAGACAGCTGCTGACTGCTGTCCTGTTGGCCTCGATGACCTTAGCAGACGTCCTCTGGCTCGTGGAGCCTGTGCTGGCCCTGCCTGGGAGGGAGCTGCCAGTTCCACAGCTGGCATCTCCCCAGTCACCACAGCCTCACCGGATGATACGGTCACTGTGGGAGGGGCGGAGGAGCTGGTGCCCTCATCCATAGCGCCCTGAGAGGAGCCCACAGATATGACAGGCAGCTGCTGCACCGACGTGAGGTCGCTTCCAACCTCCCTGCTCACCGTCGATGGATGGACAACGAGCTGGGAAGCTTGAAGCCCAGACCATCTCCCACACCGGCACTGACCAGCTGAGTTCAATGCCACTGTGAGGGCTTGCAGGTCCGAGCGCAACCCCAGGAGGATTGTTCTCCTGGAAGAGCCTCTCCCCGAGAGTCGCCACTCTCTCCATGGAGGAAGCCTGATGTTCAGCCATGAGGCTCATTGCATCACTGACGCTCTGCGTAGACTCCTCCAGAATGGACACCAAGCCAAGCATAGCCTCATGTATCTCCTCCAGATGCTCCTGCACACTCGGCTGCATTTCCTGTGCTTGCTGAGTCGCGGACGACTCCAGAGGCACATCGTCAGGCACCGACTGAGCATGTGCCTGGTCCCCTGCAGTCCTCCGACTGCTGGCGCCATGGGCACTCTCTGTCTCTGCCAGCTCCTCCAGCGAATGTGAAGTGCCCTCACCGCTGTGCCCCGGGTCACTAACCAATGTTGCAGTGCCCACTGAGGTAATAGTATCTGCGCTGGTGCCTGCCTCACAGAAATGGTGTGACACTGGTGACACTTGAGGACCCTCAGGTGTAAGAGGGGGCATCTGCTGCTCCTCCTCCTGGCCAGGCTCTGATGATGCTGAAATGAACAACAAGGACAGTGGATCAGTTAGTGTGCACACAGTGACACACTTGATCCCTTTCCCCCTGGCTCATTATGCTCTCAGAACCAATGGACATGAACATTGGTGGGATGGTAAATAGTGAGGAGGAGAGCCTTACATTAGGAGGATATAGACGGGCTGGTCAGATGGGCTGATGAGTGCCAAATGGAAATTAATGTGGATAATTGTGAGGGGAAGCCCTTGGGCGGGACAAACAAGACACGGGAACACACAAGGAACGCTAGGGCCGTGGGAAGTAATGAGGATCAGAGGGACCTTGACTGGTCCTTTAAGGTAATGGGACAGGTACATTAGGTGTTTAGGAAGGTAAATGCCATACTTGCCTTTGTTGGCCAAGGAATAGGATATTGGAGCAGGGAGGTAATGTTCCAACTGCAGAAAATCCTGCCTAGGCTGTGTGCAGTTCTGAAATGCGCTTTATGGGAGGGATGTGATTGCAGTGGAGAGAGTGCAGAGGTGTTTACCAGGATGTTGGCTGGCCTGGAGAGTTTGACTTATGAGGAGAGATTGGATAGACTGGGGTTATTTCCCCTGGAGCAGAGGAGATTGAGGGGGGACATGATTGAGGGGCATAGATAGGGTAGACAGGAAGGAACTTTTCCCCTTGGTGGAGGGATCAATAACCAGGGGGCATAGATTTAAGGTAAGGGGCAGGAGGTTTACAGGGGATGTGATGAGCAACCTTTGCACACAGAGGGTGGTGGGAATCTGGAACTCACTGCCTGAAAGGGTGTTAGAGGCAGAAACCCTCATAACGTGTAATAAGCATTTGGATGTGCACTTGTGATGCCGTGGCATACAAGGCTATGGGCCTAGTGCTGGAAAATGGGATTAGGAGAGTTAGGAATCCACGTATCCTCGAAGGGCCGAAGGGTCTTTTTCTATGATCCACACCTCTGTCCCTATCACTCTGTGACCGAGCAATGTTGCAACAATAATGTTGCTTTGGATGTTGGGAGGACAATGCGGATGTCACTGTTGACCTTAAATACCTGGCCGTCCCACCCCAGCCTCACCAACACCAGTTGACCTGGGCACATGGCGCCTCTCAAGCTCAAAGGCCTCCTGCTCGAAGTGGTTTAACATGAGGAGCTGTGCCCGGCCGCCTCTAGTCCTCGCACGTTCCAAGGCATTATGAGCATTCTTCCCCTGAGAAAGAGAGAACACCATTCATTGCGGCAATTTGAACACAGGCTCTGCACGCACACGCCGCACCCCGAGCACAGTGGCCCTTATCAGGTCTCCAGTGCCTCCTCTCCCCGCTACTGCTGATCAGTCACACAAAGATAGTACCTCTTCACCCTGCCCCCCAGGCCACCTTGGACACATTCTGCATCCATCACTTTAGGAACCATACGGTCTTTGTTCCCATAGCAAGGAGGCGCAACTACATGTAGCATCAAGGGCAGCAGATGGCTCTTTGCCACGACACCTTGAGGCTCCCCTTCCACCATCTCATCACCGTGAGTAGGACATGTGTTGGAGTTCTGAACATGCGCCTAGCGGCCTCTCCTGCAGATTGCCCCAAGACTAGTCATGTGTGATGCGGGAGAGAACTCATCTCCTCATGAACCACCCAGGCTGATTTAAGCATGGGCACTATCTGCTTGCCCACCCAGTGAAGGAAAAATGCCATCAATGATTCAATACAGTCACGACAGGAAGAGTTGGGGGGGATGCCTCAAAGGCTAAGGCTACCTGCTGGGTTAAATGCCCAATGCCAATAGGATACTCACTCTTCCAGAGCGCAACAAATCGTTGAAGCACTTGCTGCACTGGACCCAGGTGAGCCGCACCACATCGCGAGAGCTCACCACCTCTGTCACCTCCTCCCAGGCACGTTTGGTCATGTTGGGGGGCTTCCAACTCCCATCCTGGGGGACCAAAATCTCCCGCCCTGCAGCCACCTCCCCCAGCAGGGCAACATGGCATTCATCTGAAAAGCGAGGGACACATGGGCCAACCCTGCAGCCAGGCCCTGTCCCTGGGGCAGACCCTGCAGCCTGGCCCTGCTCCTGGGGACAGACCCTGCAGCCTGGCCCTGTCCCTGTGACAGACCCTGCAGCCTGGCCCTGCTCCTGTACCAGACCCTGCAGCCTGGCCCTGCTCCTGTACCAGACCCTGCAGCCTGGCCCTGTCCCTGTGACAGACCCTGCAGCCTGGCCCTGCTCCTGTACCAGACCCTGCAGCCTGGCACTGTCCCTGTGACAGACCCTGCAGCCTGGCCCTGTCCCTGTGACAGACCCTGCAGCCTGGCCCTGCTCCTGTACCAGACCCTGCAGCCTGGCACTGTCCCTGTGGCAGACCCTGCAGCCTGGCCCTGTCCCTGTGACAGACCCTGCAGCCTGGCCCTGTCCCTGTGACAGACCCTGCAGCCTGGCCCTGTCTCTGTACCAGACCCTGCAGCCTGGCCCTGCTCCTGGGGGAGACCCTGCAGCCTGGCCCTGTCCCTGTGACAGACCCTGCAGCCTGGCCCTGTCCCTGTGACAGACCCTGCAGCCTGGCCCTGTCCCTGTGACAGACCCTGCAGCCTGGCCCTGTCCCTGTGACAGACCCTGCAGCCTGGCCCTGCTCCTGTACCAGACCCTGCAGCCTGGCCCTGCTCCTGTACCAGACCCTGCAGCCTGGCCCTGTCCCTGTACCAGACCCTGCAGCCTGGCCCTGTCCCTGTGACAGACCCTGCAGCCTGGCCCTGTCCCTGTGACAGACCCTGCAGCCTGGCCCTGTCCCTGTGACAGACCCTGCAGCCTGGCCCTGCTCCTGTGACAGACCCTGCAGCCTGGCCCTGTCCCTGTACCAGACCCTGCAGCCTGGCCCTGTCCCTGTGACAGACCCTGCAGCCTGGCCCTGTCCCTGTGACAGACCCTGCAGCCTGGCCCTGTCCCTGTGACAGACCCTGCAGCCTGGCCCTGTCCCTGTACCAGACCCTGCAGCCTGGCCCTGTCCCTGTACCAGACCCTGCAGCCTGGCCCTGTCCCTGTGACAGACCCTGCAGCCTGGCCCTGCTCCTGGGACAGACCCTGCAGCCTGGCCCTGTCCCTGTGACAGACCCTGCAGCCTGGCCCTGTCCCTGTGACAGACCCTGCAGCCTGGCCCTGCTCCTGTACCAGACCCTGCAGCCTGGCCCTGTCCCTGTGACAGACCCTGCAGCCTGGCCCTGTCCCTGTACCAGACCCTGCAGCCTGGCCCTGTCCCTGTACCAGACCCTGCAGCCTGGCCCTGTCCCTGTGACAGACCCTGCAGCCTGGCCCTGTCCCTGTGACAGACCCTGCAGCCTGGCCCTGCTCCTGTACCAGACCCTGCAGCCTGGCCCTGTCCCTGTACCAGACCCTGCAGCCTGGCCCTGTCCCTGTGACAGACCCTGCAGCCTGGCCCTGTCCCTGTGACAGACCCTGCAGCCTGGCCCTGTCCCTGTGACAGACCCTGCAGCCTGGCCCTGCTCCTGTACCAGACCCTGCAGCCTGGCCCTGCTCCTGTGACAGACCCTGCAGCCTGGCCCTGCTCCTGTACCAGACCCTGCAGCCTGGCCCTGTCCCTGTGACAGACCCTGCAGCCTGGCCCTGTCCCTGTGACAGACCCTGCAGCCTGGCCCTGTCCCTGTGACAGACCCTGCAGCCTGGCCCTGTCCCTGTGACCAGACCCTGCAGCCTGGCCCTGTCCCTGTACCAGACCCTGCAGCCTGGCCCTGTCCCTGTGACAGACCCTGCAGCCTGGCCCTGCTCCTGGGACAGACCCTGCAGCCTGGCCCTGTCCCTGTGACAGACCCTGCAGCCTGGCCCTGCTCCTGGGACAGACCCTGCAGCCTGGCCCTGCTCCTGTACCAGACCCTGCAGCCTGGCCCTGCTCCTGTGACAGACCCTGCAGCCTGGCCCTGCTCCTGGGACAGACCCTGCAGCCTGGCCCTGCTCCTGTGACAGACCCTGCAGCCTGGCCCTGCTCCTGGGGACAGACCCTGCAGCCTGGCCCTGCTCCTGTGACCAGACCCTGCAGCCTGGCCCTGCTCCCTGTGACCAGACCCTGCAGCCTGGCCCTGCTCCTGGGACAGACCCTGCAGCCTGGCCATGCTCCTGTGACAGACCCTGCAGCCTGGCCCTGTCCCTGTGACAGACCCTGCAGTCTGGCCATGCTCCTGTGACAGACCCTGCAGCCTGGCCCTGTCCCTGTGACAGACCCTGCAGTCTGGCCCTGCTCCTGGGGCAGACCCTGCAGCCTGGCCCTGTCCCTGTGACAGACCCTGCAGTCTGGCCCTGCTCCTGGGGACAGACCCTGCAGCCTGGCCCTGCTCCTGGGGCTGACCCTGCAGCCTGGCCCTGCTCCTGTACCAGACCCTGCAGCCTGGCCCTGCTGCTGTACCAGACCCTGCAGCCTAGCCCTGCCCCTGTGACAGACCCTGCAGCCTGGCCCTGCTCCTGTACCAGACCCTGCTGCCTAGCCCTGCCCCTGTGACAGACCCTGCAGCCCGGTCCTGCTCCTCTGACCTTCCCTCCAGCCGGGCCTGCTTAGCCGACCCCCTGCGGTATGCCTTCGAACTGGCCAATGTCACCAGCCTATAGGAGGCTTCCAGGCCTTCCTTTAAACAGGCTGCCAGGTTGCCATTGGACCCGGCGGTCTGTGCACAGCCCCCGCCACCCACATACTCCCGCTGTCCATGGGAGTCCGCAAATACGCTGGGAGGGCCTTAATTGGCCTGCCTGTGTAAAATGGCGGTGCAGACTCGATCATGGATGGCGATTGGGTCCATGCCCACCCATACCCACACCCGGTCTCCCCACCCCACAGCCCTCCACAACGGAAAAAATTTAATATCCCTACTACTGTTTACCTATGGAACAAGATGCAAACATGGTTCTTTGTACCCTGAGTCCCCTTTGATATTCAGACAAACTCTCAACTTATCCAAAAAATGCAAATGTTAGATCTTATCTATTTACTTGCACTGACAAAGTCAGCAACTATCTTGTGGTTTACTTGAATATTGTCTCCCTCACTCTGGGGTCTTCTGTCGCCCTCTGTCTGGAGTCTTTTGTTGCCCAGAACACTTTACTGGGGGTGTACTAGACCTTCCTCTAGGGTCTGCACTCTCCATAATTTGGAGTTTAAAATATCTGTCAAAGCCTTTTAATACCTTATCAAATATTGTTGCGTATTTATCTCTACATTGGCTGTGGAGTACTTCACACAAAAATGAACCAAACATGAATAAAAACTTGTCAACTTGTCCTTCATCTGATTCCTTATTCAAACCTGTAATTCTCCTGTAAACTAAAAATTCTCTTCTCCAAGACTCCCACTCTAGTGTGCTATGATGTGGCCAAATCCACAAGGGAAACTTAGCCACACTACGACAACGGCTTTACAATTTGTGTTTATTTTGAAAGGATTGTGCACTGAATTCAGAAGTAATGAGTCCACTAACACATAGAATCACAGTACAGAAGAGGCCTTCAGCCCATCGAGTCTGCACCAATACATGAGAAACACCTGATCTACCTACCTAATCCCATTTACCAGCACCTTTAGAGATTTTAAAAAACTAAATTAAACCATTTATTAACAAGATTGGCCAGGTGGTTAACAGTGAGGTTGAGTGTCTTGGGCTACAGGAAGATATAGACGGGATGGTCAAATGGGCAGAAAAGTGGCAGATGGAATTTCACCCTGAAAAGTGTGAGGTGATGCACTTTGGAAGGTGTAATTTAACAAGGAAGTATTCAATGAATGACATGGAACTAGGAAGTTCTGAGGAACAATGGGACCTTGGCGTGAGTGTCCTTAGATCTCTGAAGGCAGTGGGGCATGTTAGTGGGGTAGTGAAAAAAGCATATGGGACACTTGCTTTTATCAATCAAGGCATAGATTACAAAAGTAGGGAGGTCATGTTGGAGTTGTATAGAATCTTGGTGAGCCACAGCTGGAGTGCTGTGTGCAATTATGGTCGCCACATTATAGGAAGGATGTGATTGCACTGGAGGGGGTGCAGAGGAGATTCACCAGGATGTTGCCTGGGATGAAACATTTAAGTTATGAAGAGAGGTTGGATAGACTTGGGTTGTTTTCATTGGAGCAGAGAAGACTGAGGGGTGACCTGATCGAGGTGTACAAGATTATGAGGGGCATGGACAGGGTGGATAGGGAGTAGCTGTTCCCCTTAGTTGAAGGGTCAGTCACAAGGGAGCATGAGTTCAAGGTGAGGGGCAGAAGCTTAAGGGGGATGTGAGGAAAAACCTTTTTACCCAGAGGGTGGTGACAGTCTGGAATGCACTGCCTGGGAGGGTGATGAAAGAGGATTGCCTCACATCCTTTAAAAAGTACCTGGATGAGCACTTGGCACATCATAACATTCAAGGCTATGGGCCAAGTGCTGGTAAATGGGACTAGGTAGGTAGGTCAGGTGTTTCTCAAATGTCAGTGCAGACTCGATGGGCTGAAGGGCCTCTTCTGCCTGTGATTCTGTGAACAAAAGAAAAGATGTCAAGCACATACATAAGTTACTTAATGCTATAACAAAACCCAAAATTCCTAATTAATCTGACTCCAAACTACGAACTCTCTTTAAGGCAACAGTCGAAATAGATTTTAAATTTAAATAGCAGGCCAGCAAGTTTACCACAGCAACTATTTGACAGTCGAATTCCAGAGGCTTTCCTCCATCTTTGGTTACTGGACACAGCAAAAGTCTGCTAAAGCGGCTGGAGGCTTCTCCAAGGCTGTTTTACATGGTCCTTCTGGATCTTACATAGCCCCACAACATAACCTTCCATTCTCTTTATATATGTTTCTCTCTCTTTAATCGAAAATTCCATTGTCTATATGTCTTTGGAAATTTACTTTTCCCATAATACATAAATCTTGCATGTTGCCAATATGGTCAATGCCTTTGGAAAAAATAAACATACTGCTTGGCCTTACTTATCTTGTTAGTTATAAACACCCTATTATCCCTTTGAAACCTAAACAACAACATTCACTTAGCTAAAAATGCAAATTTCCTTCACACCCTACATGGTGCCCTCACCCATGTTTACTCATTATCTTTTCAAATGCCTTTTACCCCTAACTTCTTTTGACAATTTCAAGCGTGCAGTCCATCTGACTCTAATTCAATTAAATCAGTTATACAGACAACCATCCACCCACACCCATAAACCACAACAATATAATGGAAAAAACGTTAGTTTCATGACATATGTTTGGTTTAGCCATTTCCTTATCCAAAATGCATCTGGCTCTTCTAATTTTCTGTCCATGGCTTTTTTTGTAGTAGTTTCAGCTTTAAATACCATTTCCCCTTTAAGGCAGTAATCGTTTTTCTCACTCAGGCTGTCTGCAGCCTGTCAGTTTTCCCCTCATGATTTTTTGGTTCGACAGGATCCCCGCAATTGTAACTTTCTATTAAAGCTTTTAAACATTTTCCTTTTAAACAAAAAACTGCTGCAATTTTTTCCTTTAAACTCTGCGGGTTTTCTTCTGTACTCTGCAGTTTTTCCTCTGCTTTGCCTGCTGTTTTTTTTAATGTTCCACGCTCTGGGAGCCTTGGCAGGCTCCATGAAGATTGTGGGCCATTTCCTTTTTTAAAAACCTTTAAAACTGTAGCAACGTGCTCTCCTGAGCTGCAAAACCAATTTCAGGCAATTCTTCTTTCTTAAACTATGCAGGTCTCTTTTTTTCACTCTGCAGATTTTGCTTTTTAACCTTTTTTTTTCAATTCAGTGCAGCATGGCCACCACGTGCTATGGTGCCATTGTCGACCCCTTCTGCAGCTCTCTTTCAGCTTCCCTCTGGACACTGAACCCCTGGGACTTGCCACTTCTTCTACAATGTTAGCTTCCTTTTTTTGTAATTTTCTCACCCATCTTGCGATCTGACCAGGTGCATTCACTCTACGTCACTCAGGGCCTTGCAATGGACTGCCACTCACTCTGGTGGTTTCTACAACTTCCAAGTTTGCAGTGAAGCTTCTTCAACTGTTTCTTCATTTTTTCTTCTTAGATGCACATCTCACTGGTCAGGTTTCAGTTTTTCATACCTTGGGATTCTGTTTTGGTTCATTGTTTAAATGCCACCTTTTATCTAGCTGTAAATCGCCACGTTGTATTATGGGTTTGTTTGGTGTCTGATGATGAGATCTTGAGATTGGTATATTTGAAATGACCCATTTATTGTTAATCTTTAACTATAAACAGATTCCAGTTACTGCCATGCATGGTGCTGCCTCCATGCAGATAGCTTCCTTCCAGAGTGTTCTATGAGTCTATTACCCTGTGACTCTACGCATCATATCCGGGGCAGTGCTATTCTCCAGTCCCACATTAATCCTTGCTCTACCGAGCACCTTAATAGTACAATGAGATGCAGGCACACACAATGTACAACAACCACCACCACCAAGTTCCCCTCCAAGTCACACACCATCCTGACGTGGAAATATATCACCGTTCCTTCACTGTCACTGGGTCAAAATCCTGGAACTCCTTCCCTAACAGCCCTGTGGGTGTACCTACACTACATGGACTGCAGCGGTTCAAGGAGGCAGCTCACCACCACCTTCTCAAGGATAACTAGGGATGGGCAATAAATATTGGCCTAGCCAGCAAAGCCCACATCTCATGAACAACTAAATTTTAATCTTTTTAAAAAGGAATGAAACAGGACAGACTATCCAGCATTGCCAAGGCACCGGAAATGACAACTGCAAACCCAGCCTTGTCAACCCTGCAAAGTCCTCCTTACTAACATCTGGGGGCTAGTGCCAAAATTGGGAGAGCTGTCTCACAGACTAGTCAAGCAACAGCCTGACATAGTCATCCTTAAAAAATCGTACTGACAAGAGAGACAAACCTACTTGATCTCATCCTCATCAATATACCTGTCACAGGTTCATCTGTTTATGACAGTCTCGGCTGGAGTGGCCAGCACACAGTCCTTGTGGAGACATCTTCATATTGAGGATACCCTCCATCGTGTTGTGTGACACTACTACTGCACTAAATGGGATAGATTTTGAACAGATCTAGCAACTCAACACTGGGCATCCATGAGGATCTGTGGGCCATCAGCAGCAGCAGAATTGTACTCGAACACTATCTGTTAATTCATGGCCCGGCATATTCCCCAGCTACCATTACCATCAAACCGGGGATCAACCTTGGTTCAATGAACAGTGCAGGAGGGCATGCCAGGAGCAGCACCAGGCATACCTAAAAATGAGGTGTCAACCCGGTGAAGCTATAAAACAGGACTACTTGCATCACTCCCCCTCCCTAGCCAAGCTGTTCCAGTACAGCTACAACACTAGCATCTAGCTGAAAATGTGGAGAATTGCCCAGGTATGTCCTGTACACAAAAAGCAGGACAAATCCAACCTGGCCAATTACCACCCCATCAGTCTACTCTCAATCATCAGTAAAGTGATGGAAGGGGTCATCAACAGTGCTATCAAGCGGCACTTACTCAGCAATTACCAGTCCACTGACACTCGGTTTGGTTCCGCCAGGGCCACTCAGCTCCCGATCTCATAACAGCCTTGGTCCAAATATGGAAAGAGCTGAACTCAAGGGTGAGGTGAGAGTGACTGCCCTTGACATCAAGGCAGCATTTGACAGAGTTTGGCATCAAGGAGCCTGAGCAAAATACCTCATGGCAAGGGCTGTAACCTCATGATGGCGAGGTTGTGCAGGATGCAGCATACCATAATGAATCGTGACACACACAGCCTGGCAAGTACTGCAGGGTTCTTCCAGAGTGGACTAGGCAGCATAAGCACCCAGCAGACTTCTCAACAATCGCTTGATGACATGTTGTGTGGCAGTATGGCTTATGTAATATGCAATCTAGGCACATGTGTTAGTCGGACACCAGATTGGCTGTTCCTGTGCGCCACTTTGTTAATAAAACATGGTCTGGAGGCATTCCTATCTACCTGAAAATTCCACACAGATACAGTGGGATCAACAGCCTTTATTTAATTTTTAGGGCGACAATGCTGCTGTTAGGCCTATCGAGTGCAGTCTGAGTGGGAGAAACAAGAGGAAAGTTTGCCTAGAATGTGGCCGCTCCCATTAATGTAAATTTTTTATCTTTTCTAAAATGAACTGACTCCATGTTTCACCCATATACAGCACCACAGGAATTACACCCCAGCTTTTCCCTCCCTCATTGCAAAATCCTTACCCTTTGTCGTTACACACGAACATAGGAAAATACGAAATAGGAGCAGAAGTAGGATATTCGGCCCCTTGAGTCCGCTCCGCAGTTCAATAAGATCATGGCTGGTCTGTTTGGATGTCCAATTCCACATTCCCATCTGCATCTGATAACCTTTGGTTCCCTTGCCCAACAAAAATCTACCTGCCTCTGCCTTAAAAATACTCAATAACCGTCTGCAGAGGCAGAAAGTTGCAAAAGTCACAGACCCCTCTGAGAGAAAAAATTTCTCCTCATCTCTGTTCTAAAAGTGCAACCCCTAATTTTAAAACAGTGGCCCCCCCTAGTTCTGGACTCACCCACAAGAGGAAGCATCCTTTCCACGTCCACTTTGTCAATACTGCTCAGGATCTTATATATTTCAATCAAGTCACCCCTCATTCTTCTTAACTCCAGTGGAAACAAGCCCAGTCTGTCTAACATTTCCATATAGGACAAACTGTTCATTCCAGTATCAGTCTAGTAAACCTCCAATGAACTGCCTCCAAAGTATTTGCATCCTTCCTTAAATAAGGAGACCAAAACTGCACACAATATTAGAGATGTGGTCTCACCAATGCCCTGTATAACTGAAGTATAACATCCTTACTTTTATGTTCAATTCCTCTCATAATAAAGGATAACATTCTATTAGCCTACTTAAGTACTTGCTGTACCTGCATACTAACTTTTTGTGACTCATGTACTAGAACACCTAGATCCCTCTGCACCTCAGAATTATGCAGCCTTTCTCCATTTAAGTAATACTGTTTTTTTGTTCTTCCTGCCAAAGTGAAAAACTTCACATTTTCCTATATTAAACTCCATCAGCCAGATCTTTGCCCACTCACTCAACCTATCCCTCTCCATCTGCAACCTCTTCTTGTCGTCTTCACAACATACTTCCGCATCTATCTTTGTGTCATCTGCAAATTTAACTACCATTCCTTCGCTCCCCTCTTCTAAGTCATGGATGTAAATTGTAAAAAGTTGAGGCCCCTGCACAGCCCCTGCGAGACTCCACTCGTCACATCCTGCCAATCAGAAAAAGACCCATTTATGCATGCTCTCTGTTTTCTGCCAGCCAGCCAGTCTTCTATCCAAGCTAATATGTTACCCCCTACACCATGAGCTTATATTTTTCACAATAGCCTTTTATATTGCACCTTCTCAAATGCCTTCTAGGGATCCAAGTACAGAACGTCTACAGGCTCCCCTTTATCCACTGCGCATGTTACTCCTTCATATATCTCCAATAAATTGATTAAACATGATTACCCTTTCACAAACCCATGCTGGCTCTTCCCGATTAGCTTGAGTTTCTCTAAGTGCCCAGCTATAACCTCTTTAGTGATTGATTCTAATACCTTCCCCATGACAGATGTCAAGCTAACTGGCCTATGGTTTCCTGTTTTCTGCCTCCTTCCCATATTGAATAGAGGGGTTATATTTGCTACTTTCCAGTCTGATGGAACCTTTCCAGAATCTAGTGAATTTTGGAAAATTAACACCAATGCATTACCCACCTCTTTTAAGACCCTAGGATGGAGTCCATCTGGACTTGGAGACTTGTCAGCCCGCAGCTCCATCAATTTGCCTAGTGATTGTAATTTTCTCCTCTCTCTTCCACCTCCTGATTTACAGCTATTACTGGAACGTTTTTGAATCCTCTATAGTGAAGACGGAAGCCAAATATTTGTTCTCTTCATCTGCCATTTCCTTATTATCTACTATTAACTACCACTGTCACTCTCCAGGGGTCCAACATTCACTTTACCTACGCTATTCCTGTTTAAATACCTGCAGAAACTCTTGCTGTCCAGTTTTACATTTCTAGCTAGCTTCCTCTCGTACACTAATTTCTTTCTCCTGATTAACCTTCTTGTCATTCTCTGTCGTTCTTTATATTCTAATCAATCATCTGTCCTGCCACTCATCTTTGTGTATTTAAGTATGATGCTTTCCTCAACTTCTTTAGTTAACCAGGTATGCTTGGTCCTCCCATTAGAATTGTCCTTTATGGTAGGAATACACTTATTCTGAGTATTCTGAAAAATGTCCTTAAATGTCTGCCACTGCTTCTCCATTGACCTGTCCCCTAGCCTAATATCCCAGTACGTTTCAGCTAGCTCAGCTTTCATCCCCACATTGTCGCCCTTATTTAAATTTAAAATACTAGTCTTAGACCCACTCTTCTCCCTTTCAAACTGGATGTAAAATTCAATCATATTGTGGTCGCTGCTACCTGTGGTGCCTTCACTCTGAGGTCATTAATTAATCAAAGAACAAAGAAAAGTACAGCACAAGAACAGGCCCTTCGGCCCTCTAAGCCTGCGTCGATCATATTGCCCATCAGCTAAAACATTTTGCACTTCCGAGGTCCGTATCCATCTATTCCCATCCTATTCATGTATTTGTCAAGCTGCCTCTTTAACAACACTATCGTACCTGCTTCCACCACCTCCTCTGGCAGCGAATTCCAGACACTCACTAACCTCTGAGTAAAAAACTTGCCCCGCACATCTCTAAAGTTTTCTCCTATCACCTTAAATCTATGTCCCCTAGTAATTGACTCTTTCACCCTGGGAAAAAGCTTCTGACTATCTACTCTGTCCATGCCACTCATAATTTTGTAAACTTTTATCAAGTCCCCCTCAATCTCCGTCGCTCTAGTGAGAACAATTCAAGTTTCTCCAACCTCTCCTCATAGCTAATAACCTCCAGACCAGGCAGCATCCTGGTAAACCTCCTCTGCACCCTCTCCAATGCCTCCATATCCTTCTGGTAATGTGGTGATCAGAATTGCACGCAATATTCCAAGTGTGGCCTAACCAAGGTTCTATACAGCTGCAGCATGACTTCCCAGCTTTTATACCCAATACCCCTGCCAGTGAAGGCAAGCATACCATATGCCTTCCTGACTACCTTATCCACCTGTGTTGCCACTTTCAGTGACCTGTGGACCTGTACACCCAGATTCCTCTGCCCGTCGATGCACTTAAGGGTTCTGCCATTTCCTGTATAATTCCTGCCTGTATTAGACCTTGCAAAATGCATTACCTCGCATTTGTCCGGATTAAACTCCATCTGCCATTTCTCCGCCTAAGTCTCCAACCGATCTATATCCCGTTCTATCCTTTGACAATCCTCTTCACTATCTGCAACTCCTCCAACCTTACTGTCATCTGCAAACTTACTAATTAGCCCAGTTACATTTTCCTCCAAATCATTTATGTATACTACAAACAGCAAAGGTCCCAGCACTGATCCCTGGGGAACTCCACTAGTCACAGCTCTCCATTCAGAAAAGCACCCTTCCACTGCTACCCTCTGTCTTCTATGACCAAGCCAATTCTGTATCCATCTTGCCAGCTCACCTCTGATCCCGTGTGACTTTACCTTCTGTACCAGTCTGCCATGAGGGACCTTGTCAAAGGCCTTACTGAAATCCAGGTATATAACATCCACTGTCCTTCCATCGTCTATCATCTTTGTCACTACCTCGAAAAACTCGATCAAGTTAGTGAGACACGACCTCCCCTTCACAAAACCATGCTGCCTCTCACTAAAATGCCCATTTGCTTCCAAATGGTAGTAAATCCTGTCACGAAGAATCTTCTCCAATAATTTCCCTCCCACTGACGTAAGGCTCACCGGCCTGTAATTTCCTGGATTATCCTTGCTACCCTTCTTAAACAATGGAACAACATTGGCCATTCTCCAGTCCTCTGGGACCTCACCCGTAGTCAGTGAGGATACAAAGATTTCTGTCAAGGTCCCAGCAATCTCCTCCCTTGCCTCCCTCAGTACTCTGGGGTAGATCCCATCTGGCCCTGGGGATTTATCCTCCTTAATATTCTTCAATAATAAAAACGAAAAACTGCGGATGCTGGAAATCCAAAACAAACACAGAATTACCTGGAAAAACTCAGCAGGTCTGGCAGCATCGGCAGAGAAGAAAAGAGTTGACGTTTCGAGTCCTCACGACCCTTCGACAGAACTAGGTGAATCCCAGGAAGGGTTGAAATATAAGCTGGTTTAAGGTGGTGGGGGTGGGGGGTGGGGGGGGGGCGCAGGGTTGGGTGGGGGGGGAGAGAAGTGGAGGGGGGGGTGTGGTAGGCAAAAGCAGTGATAGAAGCAGATCATCAAAAGATGTCACAGACAAAGGAATAAAAGAACACATAGGTGTCGATGTTGGTGATATTATCTAAACGAATGTGCTAATTAAGAATGGATGGTAGGGCACTCAAGGTCTAGCTCTAGTGGGGGTGAGGGGTGTATAAAAGATTTAAAAATATTTAAAAATAATGGAAATAGGAGGGAAAAAGAAAAATCTATATAATTTATTGGAAAAAAGCAAAAGGAAGGGGGAAGAAACCGAAGGGGGGTGGGGATGGAGGAGGGAGGTCAAGACCTAAAGTTGTTGAATTCAATATTCAGTTCGGAAGGCTGTAAAGTACCTAGTCAGAAGATGAGGTGTTGTTCCTCCAGTTTGCGTTGGGCTTCACTGGAACAATGCAGCAAGCCAAGGACAGACATGTGGGCAAGAGAGCAGGGTGGAGTGTTGAAATGGCAAGCGACAGGGAGGTTTGGGTCATTCTTGCGGACAGACCGCAGGTGTTCTGCAAAGCAGTCGCCCAGTTTACGTTTGGTCTCTCCAATGTAGAGGAGACCACATTGGGAGCAACGAATGCAGTAGACTAAGTTGGGGGAAATGCAAGTGAAATGTTGCTTCACTTGAAAGGAGTGTTTGGGCCCTTGGACGGTGAGGAGAGAGGAAGTGAAGGGGCAGGTGTTACATCTTTTGTGTGGGCATGGGATGGTGCCATAGGTGGTGGTTGGGGAGCAGGAGGTGATGGAGGAATGGACCAGGGTGCCCGGAGGGAACGATCCCTACGGAATGCCGACAGTGGGGGTGAAGGGAAGATGTGTCTGGTAGTGGCATCATGCTGGAGTTGGCGGAAATGGCAGAGGATGATCCTTTGAATGCGGAGGCTGGTGGGGTGATAAGTGAGGACAAGGGGGACCCTATCATGTCTGGGAGGGAGGAGAAGGCGTGAGGGCGGATGTGTGGGAGATGGGCTGGACACGGTTGAGAGCCCTCTCAACGACCGTGGGTGGAAAACCTCGGTTAAGGAAGAAGGACGACATGGCAGAGGAACTGTTTTTGAAGGTAGCATCATCGGAGCAGATGCGACGGAGGCGAAGGAACTGAGAGAATGGGATGGAGTCCTTAAAGGAAGTGGGGTGTGAGGAGCTGTAGTCGAGGTAGCTGTGGGAGTCGGTAGGCTTGTAATAGATATTGGTGGACAGTCCACATTCCACAGCTGCAACATAACACCAGTCCTGCCATTGTTACTTATGTTATTTAGTTAATTGAATTTAATTACTCATTTAATTAATTTAGGATAATTCCTATGTATACTAAACACTTTCCCTCATCCACTGAATGCTCATGTGAATCTAATTGGCTACTCACTCAGTCTCCATCTCACTCCAGTGTAGTTGCCTCTCTCCTTGTGTGCCCATTACTGATCATGCAGTTTGAAAAGCCTATCTCTTTTATAGATACTCTGATGAGTCACTAGCTAGTTTAGCTTCCTGCTATAGTAACTGACACCACATGAGCCAACTGATTTCAGGTTATTGACAGATAACTGCCACTCCATTCAGTTCTCTGTTTAGCAAACTAACCTAACTTACTTGCAGGTTAATATTATGTCAGGTCTTGATTCTTAATCTCTTGTCAAAACTTGAAATGGGCTTACCAGAACTTACCACATGAACCTAATTCACTACTCATTTGGTCCCTATCTCAAAACAAAAACAGAATTACCTGGAAAAACTCAGCAGGTCTGGCAGCATCGGCGGAGAAGAAAAGAGTTGATGTTTTGAGTCCTCATGACACTTCAACAGAACTGGTCCCCATCTCAGTCTGGTGTAGTCGCCTGTCACCTTGCGCGCCCCTTTGTTGCTGTGTTGTCTCATATTCATAGGAGGTGGACAATTGTAATTGTGGAGAAAGGTAAATTATGTTATTTTTTCTAACTCTATGTATTTTCTCCCTCAGTCTGGTGGCTGGCAACACCACGCTAAAGACAACTGCTGCTTTGTTTGTTACGGTAAGAAAAATCTTCATTTTCAATCCGAATAATATAGCATTGAAGGAAGCCATTTGGCACCTTTCAAATTTTTCTTTTTCAAGTATTTTTTCACTCCAAATGGAAATGTAAATCTTCAAATTAAAAGTCTTGTATCCTGTATACATTCCCTGTACAGAAATCCTTATTTGTGTCAACATTTCTCACTGTAAATTCCTTTGACCATATTTATAGTAGCCATTGTCTATGTAAATCAAGTGAGGCAAATTAGGTGTGGTCAAGGACAGGAGGGTGTGACTACAAGTGAGGCAGATATGGGCATCCAGAAAGCAGCAATGGAGGAGCCCCAGGCCATGCACTTGCTCAAATAAAGGAACATCTGTAATTATGGGTGACTTTAATATGCATATAGATTGGGCAAATCAAATTAGTAACAGTACCGTAGAGGAGGAATTCCTGGAGTGTATATGGGATTGTTTTCTGGACCAATACATTGAGGAACCAACGAGAGAATAGGCCATCCTAGACCGGGTATTGTGTAATGAGAAAGGAATAATTGACAATCTAGTTGTGCGAGGCCCCTTGGGGATAAGCGACCATAATATGATAGAATTCTTCATCAAGATAGAGAGTGACATAGTTGATTCTGAGACTTGGGTCCTGAAAGTTAATAAAGGAAACTACAATGGTATGAAGTGCAAGTTGGCTATGATGGATTAGGAAACCTTACTTAAAGGGATGACGGTGGATATGCAATGGCAAACATTCAAAGAGCACATGGGTGAACTGCAACAATTGTTTGTTCCTGTCTGGTGTAAAGGTGGGCCAAACCATGGCTTTTTAAGGGAAATTAGAGATAGTATAAGATGCAAGGAAGAGGCATACAAATTGGCCAGAAAAAACAACAGACCTGAGGATTGGGAGCAGTTTAGAATTCAGCAAAGGAGGACCAAGGGATTGATTTAGGAGGGGAAAATAGAGTATGAGAGTAAGCTTGCAGGGAACATAAAAACTGACTGTTAAAGGTCCTATAGGTATGTGAAGAGAAAAAGGTTGGTGAAGACAAATGTAGGTCCCTTACAGTCAGAAACGGGGGAATTTATAATGGGGAACAAAGAAATGGCTGAACAACAAAATACATACTTTGGTTCTGTCTTCGCAAAGGAGGAAACTAATAACATACCAGAAATGTTGGGGAACACAGGAAGGGAGGAACTGAAAGAAATCAAAATTAGTAGGGAAATGGTGTTGGGGAAATTGATGGGATTGAAGGCCGATAAATTCCCCAGGGCCTGATAATCTACATCCCAGAGTACTTAAGGAAGTGGCCCTAGAAATAGTGGATGCATTGGTGGTCATCTTCCGAGATTCTATAGACTCTGGAACAGTTCCTACAGATTGGAGGGTAGCTAATGTAACCCCACTATTTAAAAAGGGAGGTAGAGAGAAAACAGGAATTTATAGACCAGTCAGCCTGATGTGGGTAGTGGGGAAGATTCTAGAGTCCATTATAAAAGATTTAATAGCTGAGTACTTGGAAAACAATGACAGAATTGGACAGAGTCAGCATGGATTTACAGAAGGGAAATCACACTTGACAAATCTATTGGAATTTTTCGAGGATGTAACTAGTAGAGTTGATGAGGGGGAGCCAGTAGAGGTGGTTTATTTGGACTTTCAGAAGGCTTTCGACAAAGTCCCACATAAGTTATTGGCATGTAAAATTAAAGCGCATGGGATTGGGGGTAGTGTATTGAGATGGATAGAAAACTGGGGGGCAGACAGGAAACAAAGAGTAGGAATAAACGGGTCTTTTTCCGAATGGCAGGCAGTGACTAGTGGGGTACCGCAGGGATCGGTGCTGGGACCCCAGTTATTCACAATATATATTAATGATTTAAATGAGGGAATTAAAATGGAATATCTCCAAATTTGCAGATGACACAAAGCTGGGTGGGAGGGTGAGCTGTGAGGAGGATGCAGAGATGCTTCAGTGTGATTTGGACAAGCTGAGTCAGTGGGCAAATGCATGGCAGATGCAGTATAATATGGATAAATGTCAGGTTATCCACTTTGGTAGCAAAAACAGGAAGGCAGATTATTATCTGAATGGCTATAAATTGAGAGAGGGGAATGTGCAACGAGACCTGGGTGTCCTTGTACACCAGTCGCTGAAGGTAAGCATGTAGGTGCAGCAGGTGGTAAAGAAGGCAAATGGTATGTTGGCCTTCATAGCCAGAGGGTTCGAGTACAGGAACAGGGATGTCTTGCTGCAATTATACAGGGCCTTGGTGAGACCACACCTGGAATATTGTGTGCAGTTTTGATTTCCTTATCTGAGGATGGATGTTCTTGCTATAGAGGGAGTGCAGCGAAGGTTTACCCGACTGATTCTGGGATGGCGGGGCTGACATATGAGGAGAGATTGAGTCGATTAGGATTATATTCACCAGAGTTCAGGAGAATGAGGGGGGATCTCATAGAAGCCTATAAAATTTTGACAGGACTAGACAGGTTAGATGCAGGAAAGATGATCCCAATGGTGGGGGGAGTCCAGAACCAGGGGTCACAGTCTGAGGATACGGGGTGGATCATTTAGGACTGAGATGAGGAGAAATTTCTTCACCCAGAGAGTGGTGAGCCTGTGGAATTCGTTACCACAGAAAGTAGTTGAGACCAAAACATTGTATGTTTTCAAGAAGGAGTTAGATATAGCTCCTGGGGCGAAAGGGATCAAAGGATATGGGGAGAAAGCGGGAGCAGGCTATTGAGTTGGATGATCAGCCATGATCATAATGAATGGCGGAGCAGGCTCGAAGGGCCGAATGGCCTACTCCTGCTCCTAGTTTCTATGTTTCTATGTTTCAACAGTTTTGAGATTCTTGTAGTTTATATGGACGAGAGAGGCACTGTAGTAAGGATGAGTATCTGGCCACAGCACCATGGTATGGGGACCATTCAAGTTGCGGTAGGAAAAAGATTGCAATATTATGAGTCAGAACAGTTAGGGGGATAGAAACTGTTCTCTGCAGCCAAGAGTGTGTGTCCCAAAGGTACCAAGAATAAGGACATCTCCTCTGGGCTGGAGAGGAACTTGGAGGGGGAGGGAAAGGATTCAGTTGTTGGAATCCGCATAGGTACGAACAACAGGTTGAGTTAAGGAAAAGGTTCTGCTAAGGGAGTATGAGCAGCCACAGCTTAAATTAAAATCACTACCCAAGCCAACAGCAGATTAGCATAAGGTAAACAAGGTCAAATATTGGTATGGGAGAAATGGGTTTCTATTGATGGGGCACAGACACCAGTACTGGGGAAAGAGGAAGCTGTTGGGATGGGCTTCACAAACTGCACAGGGATCAGGATCCCGGCAACTCATAAAACTAGGGCTGTAGAGAATGATTTAAGCTAAATAGTGAAACAGGAGGATTCATATGGGAGGAGATTTAGAAAGTTAATGAGAAAGGAAAAGGCAATAGTGCAAGGTAACAATATGGGTAATGATAAGCAGGAAGGGATAGAGCATAGAAACATAACAGTGCACCAGTAAATAGGGTCAAATAGAGAAAAATGGCAAAAAGACAGAATCAAAGGCTCTTTATCTGAATGTTCACAGCATTCATAATAAGATGGATGAATTGGTAGCACAAATAGAAATAAATGAGCAGAGACATGTCGCAAAGTGACCAAAGCTGGGAACTGAATACAAACATATGACCATACGAACAAGGAGCAGGAGTCGGCCATTCGGCCCCTCGAGCCTGCTCCGCCATTCAATAATAACATGGCTGATCTGAATGTAACCTCAACCCCACATTCCTGCCACCCCCGATAACCTTTCACCCCATTGTTAATCAAGAATCTATTTTGCACTGCCTTAAAAAATGTTCAAAGACTCTGCTTCCATCACCTTTTGAGGAAGAGAGTTCCAAAGACTCACAACCTTCTGAGAGAAAAAAATTCTCCTCATCTCTGTCCTAAATGGGTGACCCCTTATTTTTAAACAGTGACCCCTAGTTCTAGATTCTCCCACAAGAGGAATCATCTTTTCCACATCCACCCTGTCAAGAACCCTCAAGATCTTATATGTTTCAATCAAGTCGCCTCTTACTCTTCTAAACTCCAGTGGATGCAAGCCTAACCTGTCCAGCCTTTCCTTATAAGACAACCCGTCCATTCCAAGTATTAATCTGGTAAACCTTCTCTGAACTGTTTCCAATGCATTTACATCCTTCCTTAAATAAGGAGACCAGTACTGTACATAATACTCCAGATGTGGTCTCACTAATGCCTTGTATAAGTGAAGCATAACCTCCCTACTTTTATAAACAATTCCCCTCACAATAAGCAATAACATTCTATCAGCTTTCCCAATTACTTGCTGTACCTGCATACTGACCTTTTGTGATTTATGTACTAGGACATCTGGGTCCCTCTGGATCTCAGAGCTCTGCAATCTCTCATCATTTAGATGTGATTGCACTGGAGGGGGTGCAGAGGAGATTCACCAGGATGTTGCCCGGAATGAAACATTTAAGTTATGAAGAGAGGTTGGATAGACTTGGGTTGTTTTCGTTGGAGCAGAGAAGACTTAGGGGGTGACCTGATCGAGTTTTACAAGATTATGAGGGGCATGAACAGGGTGGATAGGGAGCAGTTGTTCTCCTTAGTTGAAGGGTCAGTCACAAGGGGTTATAATTTCAAGGTGAGGGGCAGGAGGTTTAGGGGGATGTGAGGAAAAGCTTTTTTACCCAGAGGGTGGTGACGGTCTGGAATGCGCTGCCTGGGAGGGTGGTGGATGCAGGTTGCCTCACATCCTTTAAAAAGTACCTGGACAAGCACTTGGCACCTCATAACATTCAAGGCTATGGGCCAAGTGCTGGTAAATGGGATTAGGTAGGTAGGTCAGGTGTTTCTCACGTGTCATTGCAGACTCGATGGGCCGAAGGGCCTCTTCTGTACTGTGTGATTCTGTGATTCTGTGATAATATGCTTCTTTTATATTCTTCCTGCCAAAATGGACAATGGCACAACTTCCTACATTATACTCCATTTGCCACAATTTTCCCACTCACTTAACCTATCTATATCCCTTTGTAGTCTCCCTATGTCCCCTTCACAACTTACTTTCCTACCTATCTTTGTATCATTAGCAAATTTAGCAACCACATCTTCAGTCCCTTCATCCAAGTCATTTATATAAATTGTAAAAAGTTGAGGCCCAGCACTGATCCCTGTGGCACACCACTTGTTACATCCTGCCAACCAGAAAATGATACATTTATGCCTACTCTCTGTTTCCTGTTAGCCAGCCAATGCCAATATGTTACCCCCTACACCATGAGCTTTTATTTTCCACAATAATGTTTGATGTGGCACCTTTTCAAATGCCTTCTTGAAATCCAAGTACAGCACATCCACCGGTTCGCTCTTATCCACACCAAATGTTACATCTCAAAGAACTCTAATAAATTGGTTAAACATGACTTCCCTGAACAAAACCCATGTTGACTCTGCCTGATTACCTTGAATTTATCTATAATGTCTTTAATAACAGCTTCTAACATTTCCCCTATGTTAAGCTAACTGGCCGATAGTTTCCTGTCTCCCTACCTTTTTGAATAAAGGAGTTATATTTGCTATTTTCCAATCTGATGGAACCTTCCCTGAATCTAGGGAATTTTGGAGAATTAAAACCAATGCATCAACTATCTCACTAGCCATTTCTTTTAAGATCCTAGCAGCCAAAGTGCTACACAACAGATTTGTGAGCAAAGTTATAACTCCTGAAATAAATGGGACAGTAGCAACCTGGATACAAAATTGACAGATTGAAAGGAAACAGAGAATAGTGGTCAATGGATGTTTTTCAGACTGGGGAAGGTTTATGGTGGAGTTCCGCAAGGGCTGGTGTTAGGACTCTTGCTCTTCATTGTACATATTAATGATCAAGACCTTGGAGTACAGGACATAATTCCACAAGCTATAACTTTGCCCACAAACCTGTTGTACAGCACTTTGGCCTTTTGGATGCCCGCGTACACCACATCTACCAGAGTTACCCTCATCAACCCTCTCTATTACTTCATCAAAAACTTCAGCAAGTTAGGTAAACATGACTTGCCCTTAACAAATGCATTCTTGCTTTCCATAATTAGCCTGCATTCACCCAAGCGACTATTCATTTTGTCCCAAAATATTGGTTCTAGAAGCTTCCCCAGCACTGAGGTTAATGTGACTGGCCTGTAGTTACACCTTTTTATGAACAAGGATCAAAATAAAGGGTCAAAGGGTCCAGGCCCCTGGCACCACCCATGAGTCTAAGGAAGATTAGAAAATTATGGCCAGTTCCTCTGCAATTTCCACTCTCACTTCTTTCGGTATCCTTGGGAGTATCTCATCAATTTTAGTGCCCTTTTAATTTGTTCCTTGGATGTGGTGTCACTGGCAAGGCCAATGTCTGTTGCCCATCCCTTGAGAACCATTAAGAGTCAACCACATTGCTGTAGATCTGGAGTCACACGCAGACCAGACCAGCTAAGGATGATAGATTTCCTTCCCTAAAGAACATTAATAAGCCAGATGGGTTTTTCTGACAATCAATGATCATGATCACCATTACTGAGGTTACCTTTCAATTCCAGAATTTTTTTCAATGGAATTTAAATTCCACCAGCTGCTATGGTGAGATTTGAACCCATTTTCCCAAAGCATTAACTTGGGTTTCTATTACTAGTCCAGTGACATTAACAGTTGTGCCACACAAGTGCTAGGAAATGACCATCTCTAACAAGAGAATCTAACCATTTCCCCTTCACATTCAATGGCATGGCCATTGCTGAATTCCCCACTATCAACATCCTGGGGGTTTCCATTGACCAGAAACTGAACTGGACTAGCCATATAAATACTGTGGCTACAAGAGCACATAAGAGGCTGGAAATTCGATGGAGAGTAACTCACCTCCTGACTCCCCAAAACCTGTCCACTATCTACAAGGCACAAGTCAGGAGTGTGATGGAATATTCTCCACTTGACTGGATGAATGCAGCTCCAATAACACTCAAGAAGCTGGACACCATCCAGGACAAAGCAGCCCCATTTGATTGGCACCCCATCTACACCACCCTCAAAATCCACTCCCTCCACCACGAACACACAGGGGCAGCAGTGCATACTATTTACAAGATGCACAGAAGCAACTCATCAAGGCTGCTTTGAAAGCAGCTTCTAAACCCTCGACCTCTACCACCTAGAAGGACAAGAGCAAAAGATGCATGGGAACACCACTCAAAACCACATGTCATCCTGACTTGGAAATACATCGCCGTTCCTTCAATGTCGCTGGGTCAAAATCCTGGAACTCCCCATCGCCCCTAACAGCACTGTGGATGTTCCTACAACATATGGACTGCACTGGTTAAAGGAGGCAGATCACCACCATCTTCTCAAGGGAAATTAGGGATGGGCAATAAATGCAACACCCACATCCGATGAATGGATTTTTAAAAATTTACCACTACAACACCATCTCCCCTCATCAACTTTAAGGGATACAGTCCATGGCCGGGATTTTCCAGCCCCATCATGGGTGGCACCTGCCGTGGGTGAGGCGGCGTCCCAGCCACAAGTGCATTAACTTGGGGCAGGACCGGAAGATCCCGGCAGCAGGAGGGTGCGGAAAATCCCACCATATATCTCCTCCTTCGCAAATTTAAATCTGAATTACCTTTCTTTCACCATAACCTGTGCAGCATCATCTTCCTTGGTAAAGACAGGTGCAAATTATTCATTTAATACTGTAATGGTATGAGGTACATGTACCTTTAAGGGTTAATATCTTAAACTGCTATCAGACATTACCACCGAGACAAGATGTGATGTAGTAACCCCATGACTTTGTACTCATTCTACAGCAGCAGCTGAAGTCAGATGTGCCTCACAGTCTCCCAATTAACATTGTATGTAGACAGTTTTATCTCCCACACTCATTGCTCTGTCTATCTCCCTCTCACTCACTCATATCTCTGTCTGCCCCACACTCATTCACTCGGTCTCCCATAGTCAATCACCCCTATTGTTCTCTCCCCAAACTCAAGCGCTCAGTCTCTCTCCCACACACACACTCAGGTGAGAGTGACTACCCTTGACAGCAAGGCATCATTTGACCGAGTGTGGCTTCAAGGAGCCCCAGAAAAACTGGAGTTAATGGAAATCGGGGGGAAAACTCTTCATTGGATGGAGTCATACCTTCCAAACCTAGACCACTACTATCTAGAAGAACAAGAGCAGCAGATAGATGGGAACATCACCACTTGGAAGTTCCCCTCCAAGTGACTCACCATCGTGACGTGGAAATATTACGCCATTCCTTCACTGTCGCTGGGTCAAAATCCTGGAACTCCCTTCCTAACAGCACTGTGGGTGTACCTACACCACATGGACTGCAGCGGTTCAAGAAGGCAGCTCATCACCACGTTCTCAAGGGCAACTAGGGATGGGCAATAAATGCTGGCCCAGCGAGCGAAGCCCACATCCCATGAATGAAAAAATAAACAATCACTAGGGAAGCGGAATGGAGCAAACTGATGGAGCTGCGGGCTGACAAGTCTCTGGCTCCTAAAGGACTTCATCCTAGGGTCTGAAAAGGGGTGGCTAGTGAGGTAGCAAATGTACTGGTGTTAATTTTCCAAAATTCCCTAGATTCTGGGAAGGCTCAATTACATTGGAAAGTAGCCAGTAAAAAACCCTTCTATTCCAGAAGGGAGGGAGGCAGAAAACAGGAAACTATAGCCACATCAAAGGTTATTGTGGGAAATAAAAGTTCATGGTGTAGTGGATATCATATTGGCAGGGATAGAAGATTGGCTGGCTGGCAGTAAACAGAGACTAGGCATAAATGGGTCTTTTTCTGATTGGCAGGATGTGACGATTGGAGTCCTGCGAGGGTCTGTGCTGGGGCCTCAAACTTTTACAATTTATATCAATGACCTAGATGAGGAGAGCAAAGACATGGTAGCTAAATTTTCAGATGACACAAAGATAGGTAGGAATGTATGATGTGAAGAAGACATAAGGAGTTTGCAGACAGATACAGATAGGTTGAGTGAGTGGCAAAAATCTGGCAGATGGAGTATAATGTTGGAAATAAACAGTGGACAGCAGAATTCCGACGTACAGAGGGATCTAGGTGTTCTTGTGCATGAGGTACAAAAAGTTAGCATGCAGGTACAAAAAGTAATTAAGAAGGCTAATACATTGCTGTCAAGAGGAATTGAACATAAAGTAAGGGTGTTATGCTTCAGTTATACAGGGCATTGGTGAGACTGCACCTCGAATACTGTTGCAGTTTTGGCCTCCTTATTTAAGGAAGGATGTAAATGTGTTGGAGGCGGTTCCAAGGAGATTTACTAGATTGAGTGCTGGAATGAGAATAGGTTGGACAAGATCAACATGTTTCTACTGGAGGTTAGAAGAGTGAGGGGTGACTTGACCTAAATTGTCTTGACAAGGTTTTTTTTATTCATACATGAGTTGGGGGTGTCGCTGGCTAGGCCATCATTTATTGCCCTTGTCAGCTGAGTGACTTGCTAAGCCATTTCAGAGGCCAGTTAAGAGTCAACTGAATTGCTGTGGGTCTGGAGTCACATTTTTCCATTTATCTGTTGCCCTTGTCCTTCTAGATGGTAGTGCTCATGGGTTTGGAAGGTGCAGTCTAAGGAGCCTTGGTGAATTCCTGCAGTGCATCTTGTAGATGGTACACACTGCTGCCATTGTGCATTGGTGGTGGAGGGAGAGAATGTTTGTGGATGTGGTGCCAATCAAGTGGGTTGCTTTGTCTTGGATGGTGTCAAGCTTCTTGAGTGTTGTGGGAGCTGCACTCATCCAGGCAAGTGAGGAGTATTCCATCACACTCCTGACCTGTGCCTTGTAGATGGTGGAGTCATTTTGGGGAGTCAGGAGGTGAGTTACTCACCACAGGATTCCTAGCCTCTGACCTGCTATTGTAGCCACAGTATTTATATGGCTAGTCCAGTTCAGTTTCTGGTAATTTCACCAAGTTCCTCTCTCCCTTCCACCTCCTGATTTACAGCTATTACTGGATTTTTTTTTTCATATCCTCTGTAGTGAAGACAGAAGCAAAATATTTGTTCATTTCATCTACCATTTCCTTATCTATTATTAACTCCCCATTGTCACCCTCTCCCCTCACTGTGTTCTGCTGCTACTCAGTGACATCCTTGACCTAGAAATTTAAGTGTGTTCAGTTTTGAGCATGTGATGTTGGTCAGAGAGAACAATCCACAAGTTTGTCTGCAGGTGCCATGCAATTGAAATTGTGCAGTCATTGAACAAGCCTTCCCTTTTCCTCTGTCTGAAACATAATTATTGGATATGTATTCTGCCAAACTATTTTGTCCTGCTGCGTCAAACCTACATGTCTGTCATTATGATCTCAAGCAAGAGTTGATTAACTTATAAAAAATAATTTTGAACTCCCAGTTAGAACTCTCAGGCAGCGAGCAGTTAAGATCTGGAATGTATCGTTCGAGATTCCATTGTGACTTGGATAATTATCTCAAGAGAAAAAAAAAGTTACAGGGCTAGATGAAAAAGGCAAGCAAGTTTTGTATCTGCTGGAGTTTAGAAGAGTAAGAGGCAACTTGATTGAAATGTGTTAAGATCCTGAGGGGTCTTGACAGGGTGAGTGTGGAGAGGATGTTTCCTTTTGTGGGAGAATCTACAACTAGGGAGTCACTGTTTTAAAATAAGGGGTCGTCCATTTAAGACAGAGACGAGGAGAAATTTTTTCTTTCAGAGGGTCATGAGCCTTTGGAACTCTCTTCCTCAAAAGGTGGTGGAAGCAGAGTCTTTGAATATTTTTAAGGCAGAGGCGGATAGATTCTTGATAAGCAAGTGGGAGAAAGGTTATCGGGACTAGGCTGGATGCAGATTTCAGGTTACTATTATATCAGCCATGATCTTATTAAATGGTAGAGCAGGCTCGAGGGGCCGAGTGGCCTAATCCTGCTCCTAATCCATATGTTCGTATGGATGAATGGGAATAGGTGAGAAGCTGGCAGTGACATATCAGACCAAATGTCCTCCTCCATTCATTCTACGATTCTATTCCATGCCTTCTCTCCATTAAACCACTTGCACTCGATTGTTCCTGAACTAGTTCTTCCTTTAATAAAAACAAAAACATGTTGGAAATGCTCAGCAGGTCAGGCAGCATCAGTGACAAAAGAAGTAGGGTTGACATTTCAGGCCAGTGACATTTCATATAAGAACTAATTCTTCCAGTCTGTAGCTAAATAAAATTAAAAATTACAGGATAAGCTCTCCTTGTTGTTTATGGAATAAAACCATAGGCCGGAATTTTCCAGCCCCTTACACCGGCGGGATCTTCCGGTCCCGCCGATGTGAATGGAGGTGTTAGTGGTTCCCCGGCCCCATTGCAGGGGAACCTGCTGCACACGGTGGCAGGGGGCTGGAAAACTCCGACCATCGTTACTAAGCACTGGTTCCTTTTACTACAGCTGCAGCTCCTGTGCAGCTATTAGATAGAATCTGGTAGTATATATTTTCACAAAGAATCGTCATTGCTCTGTTTCTGTTTCCAGTTCCGCAGAGAACCCCAAGCTGCAATACAGTTGTGAAAATTTTCAGCCTCACTGAAGGGATCTGTTCCACACAGGTAATTCAGCACAAGCTTTTCATCTTCTTCCCCGCAATTTCTCCTCCAGTTCAGGAAGCATCTGGAGTTAGCAGTGTAGCGTAGTGCGAAGGGTACCCAAATTTTAGCCTGGAAAATACTCCAAAGAGGTCAGATCCCATTACAGCAAAAAGGGCACATTTAAATTAAATTAATGAATGGAAAATAAAAAGCTAGCCTCAGTAATGATAAGAGCACAAGAAATAGAAACAACCCTTACCTGTTCCGCCATTCAGTACAATTATGGCTGATCTTCTGGCTCAACTTCATTGCATCCCTGTTCCCATATCTATTGATTCCCTGAGTGAGCAAAAATCTGTCTAGCCCCGGCTTAAATGTATTCAACGATGGAGCCTCCACAACCCCCTGGGACAGAGAATTCCAAAGATTCACAACCCTTTGAGTGAAGCTATTTCTCCTCATCTCAGTCCTGAATGATTGACCCCTCATCCTAAGACTATGCCCTTGTGTTAGAATCATGGAATCACAGATAGTTTATGATGCAGAGAGAGGCCACTTGGCTCATCCTCTCTGCTGAAAAACGAGCCCCCCAGCTTATTTCCACTTTCCAGCCTTCGGTCCACAGCCCTGCAGGTTACTGCGCTTGAGGTGCAGATCCAGACACCTTTTAAATGAGTTGAGGGTTTCTGCCTCTATCACCCTTTCAGTCAGTGAGTCCCAGACATCCACATTCCTCTGGGTTAAAGATCTTTACCTCATCTCCCCCCTAATCCTTCTCCCAATCGCTGTTAATCTCTGACCCCTAGTCACTGACCTCTCTGCGAAAGTAAATCAGCCCTTCCCATTCACTCTGTCCAGGTCCCTCACAATTTTGTACAGCTCAATCAGATCTCCCCTCAGCCTCCTCTGTTCCAAGGAGAACAACCCCAGCCTTTCGAATCTTTCCTCATAGCTGCAATTTTCCAGTCCTGGCAACATCCTCGTAAATCTCCTCTGTATCCTCTCAAATGCAATCACATCCTTTCTGTAATGTGGTGACTAGGACTGCACACAGTACTCTAGTTGTGACCTAACTAATGTTTTATACAGTTCCTGCATAACCTCCCTGCTCTTATATTCTACACCTCAGCTAATAAATGAAAGGAATCCATATGTCTTCTTAACCACCTTACCAAGCTGTCCTGCTACATTCAGGGACCTGAGGACATTCACTCTAAGGCCCCTCTACACCTCCCAGTTCCCTCCCATTTATTGTGTAATCCTTTGCCTGGTTTGACCTCTCCAAATACATCACCTCACATTTCTCTGGGTTGAATTCCATTTGCCACTTTTCTGCCCCCCTGAGCAGACCATTGTTACCTTCCTGCAGTCTATAGCTATCCTCCTCACTATGAACCAATTTTTGTGTCATCTGCAAACTTCTCGACCATTCCACCTACAGTTACATCCAAATCATTAATATACACCACAAAAAGCAGGAGGCTTAGTACTGAGCCCTGTGGACCCTCACAGGAAACAGCCTTCCAGTCACAAATACACCTGTCAACAATTACCCTTTGTTTCCTGCCACTGAACCATTACATTCCCCTGGATCCCATGGGCTTTTAATTTTTTACCCAGTCTGCCATGTGGGGCCTTGTCAAAAGCCTTGTTAAAATCTACGTAATTGCACCACCCTCATCAATCCTCCTTGTTACTTCCCCAAAAAATTCAATCAAATTAGTCAGATACTACCTTAAAAAAAATCCGTGCTGACTTGATTAATCTGTGCCTTTCTAAGTGACAGTCTATCCTGTCTCTCAGAAATGATCCCAATAATTTGCCCAGTGCCAAGATCAGACTGATTGGCCTGTAAATATTCAGCCTATCCCTCACTCCCTTTTAAACAAAGGCCTCTAATTCTCCAGCACCTCACCTACATCCAGTGAGGATTGGAAAATGATGGTCAGATCCTCCATAATTTCCTCCCTGACTTCTTTTAACAGCCTGGGTTACATTTCATCCAGCCCTGGTGATTTATCCACTTTCAAGGATGTTAATCCCCTTGATACTTCCCCTCTCCCTATGTTTATCATATCCAATACTTCACACTCCTCCTCAACTACAATGTCTGCATTCTCCTCTTCTTTTATGAAGATAGATGTATTCACTAAGAACTACACCCATATCCTCCGCCTCCACACATAGGTTACCTTCTTGGTCTTCTATGGGCCCTACTCTTTCCTTAGTTATCCTCTTACACTAAATATATTGATAAAACATCTTTGGGTCCTCCCTGATTTTGCTCATTAATATTCTTTCATGCGCTCTCTTTGTTTTCCAAATTTCCATTTTGATTTCACCCCTCCTACTTCCTATAGTACCGTCGGCTTTCTGTAGTACTGAGTTCTCGATGTCTGACACACGGCCTGAATCTTGTGATCTGAGGCCGGGCGCCGGCCCAACCTGAACACGTATAATATTGTACGAAATAATGTCAGGCATGCATCCCGGTGTCATCGCAAATGCGTGAAATATTGAGGCCGGCGGACATGCGTGGGAGTCGGAGCAGTGCCCGCCCACAATTCAAGGGTCCAATTAAGGCCATTAAAAAGCCAATTGGCTGAGATTTTACATTGTCCGTGTGATTTTTAGCTCACCGCAAGAGCAAAATGGGTGGGTGGAAATCACATTTTAATCATTTCCTCATCCACGGGCAGGATAAAAGGCCCCCAGAGCAGCAGCACTTTCTCTGTCATTACCAGTTGTTGCTGTGTGAGTACAGAGCTGTCCCAGAGCTTCTTTGCATCTGGTTTGATTGTCAAGCTGGTCTTTCGGCATCTCAGGTCCTCAAATCCCCTGAGTATAGCAGCTCAGAGCTCCCTCATTTTCAAGGCACTGCTCCTCTGTATCCCATCTAATGGGGATAGTGTATTCTGCCAGTGGAACCTCCTCTGAAGAGGAGGAGAGGGGCAGGAGGGTGATGAGGCCAGGTATGTGTGGGCTGCATCCCAGGAACACTCGTGCCACCATACTGATCTCAGTATTTCCTACTTTAACCCTAATGGTACATCATCCCCGACTTCCACCGCAGTGGTGGAGGCATCCTACTGACTGCTACACCCTGTTGTCTGTGATGGCCTTGGCGGTGCCCTCTGGAGGGCCAAGGTCTGGAGGGGCCTGACCTGCTTTGGGTCTCCATCTGTGTGATGAGTGCCACAGAAGAGCCTGTGGTGCTGCAGCTGATAGGATCACAGGCAGAAGGGATTGGAAGCAGCTGGACACTCTCGGAGTCACCTGGGTGGATGGCCCGGTGTCATCGCTGCTGGTCTTCTTCCCTGTGGGTACCCGAGGGCCCTGCTTGACTCCCTGAGGAGCAGGAGCACCTGGAGTGAGGTCAAGGTGTCCGTCCCCCTCTCGCCTCACCACTGATGGATCTTGCCGATACCGATGGAGTGCAGGTCCGAGTGCAAATCCAGCAGGGCCTGCTGGACCAGGGCCTCCAAGGCAGCTACCACCCTTCCCATGAAGCACTCACACGTCAGAGCCACAATATCAGATAGAAGACAGACAGACTCCTCCACCCTTCATTCCAGTCTGTTCACTGCCTCTCACAACTCCGATGTTCCGCTGCCTGTCTCTTTATCGTCAGCACTTACCTGGGGAGGTGGTGGCGGAGTGGTATTGTTGCTAGCCTAGTAATCCAGAGACCCAGGGTAATGTTCCTGGGGACCCAGGTTTGAATCCCACCACGGCAGATGGTGAAATTTGAATTCAATAAAAACAAATCTGGAATTAAAAGTCTAATGATGATCGTGAAGCCATTGTCGATTGTTGTAAAAACCCATCTGGTTCACTAATGCCCTTTAGGGAAGGAAATCTGTCGTCCTTAACTGATCTGGCCTACATGTAACTCCAGCAATGAGATTGACTCTTAAATGCCCTCTGAACAAGGGCAATTAGGGATGGGCAGTATCACTCATTCCAATGAATGAATTAAAAAAAACGTGTGCTACGGCCATTTCTAAAGGCTCATCACCTGACTCAGACCCAGTGGGTGCCTGTTCTCAGGCAGTCCTCTGAGTGCCACAGACCTGGGCTGCTACTGCCAGTGAGTGAGGCGATTTCCACATAGTGACCCTGAGCCTAATCTAGAACAATGACCCACTGAGGTATGTATCTCTGCCCTGGTGGGGGGTGCAGCTGAACACAGTGACAGGAGCAGGAGTAGGCCATTCAGCCCTTCGAGCCTGCTCCACCATTCATTATGATCATGGCTTATCATCCAACTCAATAGCCTGCTCCCGCTTTCTCCCCAAATCCTTTGATCCCTTTCGCTCCAAGAGCTATATCTAACTCCTTCTTGAAAACATACTATGTTTTGGCCTCAACTACTTTCTGTGGTAGTGAATTTCACAGGCTCACCACTCTCTGGGTGAAGAAATTTCTCCTCATCTCAGTCCTAAATGGTCTACCCCATATCCTCAGACTGTGACCCCTGGTTCTGGACTCCCCCACCATCAGGAACATCCTTCCTGCATCTACCCTGTTAGAATTTTATAGGTTTCTATGAGATCCCCCTCATTCTTCTGAACTCCAGCAAATATAAACCTAACTGACTCAATCTCTCCTCATATGTCAGTCCCGCCATCCCAGGAATCAGTCTGGTAAACCTTCGCCGCACTCCCTCTATAGCAAGTACATCCTTCCTCAGATAAGGAGACCAAAACTACACACAATATTCCAGATGTGGTCTCACCAAGACCCTGTACAATTGCAGCAAGACATCCCTGTTCCTGTACTTGAATCCTCTGGCTCTGAAGGCCAACATACCATTTGCCTTCTTTACCACCTGCTGCACCTGCATGCTTACCTTCAGCGACTGGTGTACAAGGACACCCAGGTCTCGTTGCACATTCCCCTCTCTCAATTTATAGCCATTCAGATAATAATCTGCCTTCCTGTTTTTGCTGCCAAAGTGGATAATCTCACATTGATCCACATTATATTGCATCTGCCATGCATTCGCCTACTCACTCAGCTTGTCCAAATCACACTGAAGCATCTCTGCATCCTCCTCACAGCTCACCCTTTCATAAATCCATGCTGACTCTGTCCAATTCTGCCACTGTTTTCCAAGGCTCCTGTATGTCCGTCTTTCCTCCTCCCATCTGAGATCCCTCCATCTTGTTGTGAGCAAGCTTGGCCTGAATACAGACAAATGGATGGAGTGTGATGAGGAGAGCTGGAGGAGAGGTTGGGAAGCATGCATGCCCGCTGTGTGTGCTGTGCCCTCCCCAGTAAGGACTGAGGATGGAGTTTGTGCAGCAAGATAGGTGAGATGCTGGTGATGTTAAAGTGTCGGTGAGACAATCAGTGCTGATGTCTCCCCCGCTAACATTGTGCGAGATCCCTGAGCAGTGTAACCCTTTAAGTGCTTGATGTCATTAGGAGAGGGTGACAATGGAGTGAGCAGAAGGTTGACTTACCCTGGCGGAGCAGATGGGATCGTTCCTCCTCTTGCTGCACTGCAGAGCATTTTGTTGCCGGTTGCCAGTGATGCAGGTCTCCTCTGCTATCCCCTCCCAGGCTGGCGAGGTGAGGCTGGTGGACCTCCCAGAGCCATCCACTGGGAACAGGACATCACAGCATTTGCTGGCACCTCTGATAAGAGCCTCAAGGGAGTTGTGGCTGAACCTCGGGGCGAATGCTTTCTGACTTCTGGGGTCAATGTCAGGATGTACAGAGCACACAGCTGGGCTGCAGAGTGAATGTGTGTGTTCAGGTAGCATTTCAATATAGTGCCAGGACCTCCTGCTGCCTTAGGTAATGGAGGGCCAGGCAAATCAGTACCCATGCCACCGAGTGGGTCAGAGAGCAGCTCAGTGATGCAGAATTAATAAGCTTCCAAGCGTAAAATCGAGCGCAAGGGCTCACCGCGCTGTCCAGTGAGAAACACACTACTTATCCCGCCCGCAACCACGCCTAGGCCAGAATTTCCCCCTCCCACCAGCAGCGTGGGTTCGAGAGGGGCAGGGGCAGGGGCAGAGAATATGATAGAAGGAAAAACATCGGTTTCCCAATCAGGAGAAATGCCGGCAGGAACTTGTGATCCCGATGGTCCCGGCAGGATAATGGCGGGTCGCCATTCCCAGCTGAAGGTGGTCAGGAACCGGATTAGCGTATCATTAAAATGATTCAAATCAGCAGCAGAGCAGAATGGAGCTCGCCAGCGAGAACTGGTGCCAGTCTGATTCACGGCAGGACCAACCTGACACTCACACAGCAGCACAGCACTTACCTGAACAGCCATGGTCTGGATCACCAGAGAACCACACACAGGCATGGTGCATGCCAAGGAATCGACCGGGGTGGGGTGCTGGAAGGCAGTGGGGGGTGGAAGGCAAAGGTGTGGCACGCACCTGTTGGGGGGTGGGGGATGAAACCAGAGAGCCTTGAAGGGGCAGCAGTTGGGGGGGTGCGGGGTGGGAACTGCACACAGTCAACAACACAAGCAACAGCAAGAGAAGCCAGGAGGCCTCAGTGATACACAACGATTCATACAAAGGAAAAGTACTGCGGATGCTGGAAATCTGAAATAAAAACAGAAAATGCTGGAAAAACCCGGCAGGTCAGGCAGCATCTGTGGAGAGAGAAACAGAGCTACAGGCCCAAAATGTTAACTCTACTTCACACTCCACAGATGCTGCTAGACCTGCTGAGGTTTTCCAGCATTTTCTGTTTTTATATGCAATAATTAATATATTCACAAATATGAACAATGATTGGACGCCCGTGCCACCAGTCTGAGCTTAATACTACTTATTTTTCTTACCTTACCAATATGTCTCGGTGCTCTCCCAACATCCACAGCTGGAGGCACCCCGCTGACGACTATTCCCTTCTTGTTTCTGATGAGTTTGGCGGGCATCCTCTGGAGGTTCTCAATGCCTGGAGGACGCCCACTTTGTTTGGGCCCTCAGTTCTCCTGGGGTTGGTGCTCCCTCAGTGGGAGACTGGAGCTGATGGGGTCACAGGCAGAGGGGACTCAGAACACACGTACACCCTTGAGGAGTCCTGAGTGAAAGCCTCAAGCGTGTCCACTTGATGCTTCTCCTCCCTTTGGGTACCCGAGGGCCCCTCACTGATTCCTTAAGGAGAAGGGGCACCTGGAGGGAGGTCAGGGCCCCTCTCATGTGGCCACTGCAAAAGCTCAGCCACAGATACAGCGATGGAGTGCAGGTCTGAGCGCACCTCTGGCTGAAACTGGGCGTTCCCCTTGACCAGGCATCCACCATCCTCCCCATGGAGACTTCCATGCACTCACATGTCAGAGCCACAACATTAGAGAGCACGGGGATGGACTCCTCTGCTTTGTGTGCCACTCCGCTGAGGGCCTGTGACACGACTGTTCCCCTGCGTCTTGCTGATACTCCAGCATCTTCACCATGACAACTTCCAGAGGCTCATCATCTGACTCAGGCTTAGCAGACGCCTCTTCTCCAGCAGGCCTCTGAGTGCCAGAGACTTTGGCTGTCACTGCCTCCACCTGCTGTGGACATGTGTCTGTGAGGTGACCACCAGAGCATGAGCCCAAGCCTAAACTGGATCTATGAGCCACCGAGGTGTGTGTCTCTGGGTTGGTGGAGGGTACAGGTGAATATTGTGACGGCTCTCCAGGTGAGAAGTCATCCTCATCCTCTTCTGACGCCTCCTGCAGGCTGGGGCTGACTTCATCGTGGGGCTGGGCTCAACCTCTTCCTGCTGGCACCTAGAATGGAAAGAGGAGAGAATGAGTGAGTGCGTGGCCTGCATCCTACAGAGCACAGAGCCTCATCCTCAGGCTCCGATTGGCGGAGATTAAGCAGACTTCCTCAGTGGACGCTTGGGAAAGGCCGACCTCTCCGTCAGCACAGCTACAGTCACAGTCCTTCCCTACCAGCTCAGCAGCCTGCATTTTGTCGTGTGTGAGGGCCCGGATATCTTCTTGCTCTCACGCCTGGTGTGCTCTGTCTTGTCCTGAATAAAGACAGATAGATGGATTGTGAGCACTTCTGATGCAGGTGCAGGTCACATCTGCTAATACTGTGGCTGATAAGTGACCTGGTGGCTCCTCAGTGCCTGTCCACCATGTACAAGGCACAAGTGAAGGGTTTGAGGGAATACCATCCACTTGCCTGGGAAAGTGTAGCTCCAACCTCACTCAGGAAGCTGGACATCATCCAGGATGAAGAAGGCTGCTTGATTGTCACCCCATCCAGCAACATTGAGTCCGTCCAGCAGAGACCTGTTGGCAGCTGTGTGTGCCATGGCAATGATACCACGCTGCCAGTTCCAAGGCGAGTTCGGCAGCCCTCTCCAGCCCCACGAGCTCTAGCAGCTGGAAGGACAAGGGCAGCAGAGGTATGACATCAGCAGCATCTGCACATTGCTCCCTACTCCAACCCTAACCCCCTCCACCACCCCGATGACTGTGCCTTCAGTGTGGCTGGATCAGCAACCTGCAGTTGCCTCCCTACCAGCAGATCACATAGACGGCAGTGGGACAATGCACCCAAACACATTCTGAAGGACTCCAAGGATGGGCAGCACATACTCTGGCCTTACCATTGACGCCCATGGCCCGTGACAGATTCAGGGAATGGTGAGGTCAGCATAAAGTGGAGAGGTTTCACTGAACCTAGCAGCACGGATTAAATCACTCAAGTGTTTCCTGAACTACAGGGCACTCCTCCTCTGCACCCCTGTGGCACTGACCACCCTGGCGACCTCCTCCCAGGCCACTGTGGTCAGTCAGGTTGGCCTCCTGCTCCTATCCCTGGGAAAGAGGGCATCTCTCCTGCCCTCCACAGCCTCGAGGCGAGTCTCCAGGGAGACATCACTGAGCCGTGGGGCTGGTCCTTGCTGCTTCCAGGGAGCCAGCTTGATGTCCTGGGTTCCTGGTGTGCTGAATCACTGGCTGTCCGAATATGCTGACCTGACATGACAGCTGGGTGTGAGACCCACTGCCCACCACACCGCACAGGGCAGCAAAATCCTCCCAGCTGCATAATTCATCAGGTAAACTGTGCATGATTCAACGTCCTCACCCCCATCCCCCACTCTCCAGCGGGAGTCACTCCGAATTCCCACTCTCGTCGCTCAGAATTCCTATTCTCGTCGCTCCGTATTCCCATTCTCGTCACTCCGTATTCCCATTCTCGTCACTCCGTATTCCCATTCTCGTCACTCCGTATTCCCATTCTCGTCGCTCCGTATTCCCATTCTCGTCACTCCGTATTCCCATTCTCGTCGCTCCGAATTCCCACTCTCGTCGCTCCAAATTCCCACTCTCGTCGCTCCGTATTCCCATTCTCGTCGCTCCGAATTCCCACTCTCGTCGCTCAGAATTCCCATTCTCGTCACTCCGTATTCCCATTCTCGTCGCTCCGTATTCCCATTCTCGTCGCTCCAAATTCCCACTCTCGTCGCTCCGAATTCCCATTCTCGTCGCTCCAAATTCCCACTCTCGTCGCTCCGTATTCCCATTCTCGTCGCTCCGTATTCCCATTCTCGTCGCTCCTTATTCCCATTCTCGTCGCTCCAAATTCCCACTCTCGTCGCTCCGAATTCCCATTCTCGTCGCTCCGTATTCCCATTCTCGTCGCTCCAAATTCCCACTCTCGTCACTCCGTATTCCCATTCTCGTCGCTCCGTATTCCCATTCTCGTCACTCCGTATTCCCACTCTCGTCGCTCCGTATTCCCATTCTCGTCGCTCCGTATTCCCACTCTCGTCGCTCCGTATTCCCATACTCGTCGCTCCGTATTCCCACCCACTCTCGTCGCTCCGTATTCCCATTCTCGTCGCTCCAAATTCCCACTCTCGTCGCTCCGTATTCCCATTCTCGTCGCTCCGTATTCCCATTCTCGTCGCTCCAAATTCCCACTCTCGTCACTCCGTATTCCCATTCTCGTCGCTCCGTATTCCCATTCTCGTCACTCCGTATTCCCACTCTCGTCACTCCGTATTCCCACTCTCGTCGCTCCGTATTCCCATTCTCGTCGCTCCGTATTCCCACTCTCGTCGCTCCGTATTCCCATACTCGTCGCTCCGTATTCCCACCCACTCTCGTCGCTCCGTATTCCCATTCTCGTCGCTCCAAAGTCCCATTCTCGTCGCTCCGTATTCCCATTCTCGTCGCTCCGTATTCCCATTCTCGTCGCTCCAAATTCCCATTCTCGTCGCTCCAAATTCCCACTCTCGTCGCTCAGAATTCCCACTCTCGTCGCTCCAAATTCCCACTCTCGTCGCTCCGTATTCCCATTCTCGTCGGTCCGTATTCCCATTCTCGTCGCTCCAAATTCCCACTCTCGTCGCTCCGTATTCCCATTCTCGTCGCTCCGAATTCCCACTCTCGTCGCTCAGAATTCCCATTCTCGTCACTCCGTATTCCCATTCTCGTCGCTCCGTATTCCCATTCTCGTCGCTCCAAATTCCCACTCTCGTCGCTCCGTATTCCCATTCTCGTCGCTCCGAATTCCCATTCTCGTCACTCCGTATTCCCATTCTCGTCGCTCCGTATTCCCATTCTCGTCGCTCCAAATTCCCACTCTCGTCGCTCCGTATTCCCATTCTCGTCGCTCCGTATTCCCATTCTCGTCGCTCCAAATTCCCACTCTCGTCACTCCGTATTCCCATTCTCGTCGCTCCGTATTCCCATTCTCGTCACTCCGTATTCCCACTCTCGTCGCTCCGTATTCCCATTCTCGTCGCTCCGTATTCCCACTCTCGTCGCTCCGTATTCCCATTCTCGTCGCTCCGTATTCCCACCCACTCTCGTCGCTCCGTATTCCCATTCTCGTCGCTCAGAATTCCCATTCTCGTCGCTCCGTATTCCCATTCTCGTCGCTCCGTATTCCCATTCTCGTCGCTCCAAATTCCCACTCTCGTCGCTCCGTATTCCCATTCTCGTCGCTCCGTATTCCCATTCTCGTCGCTCCGTATTCCCACCCACTCTCGTCGCTCCGTATTCCCATTCTCGTCGCTCCAAAGTCCCATTCTCGTCGCTCTAAATTCCCACTCTCGTCGCTCAGAATTCCTATTCTCGTCACTCCGTATTCCCATTCTCGTCGCTCCGTATTCCCATTCTCGTCGCTCCAAATTCCCACTCTCGTCGCTCCGTATTCCCATTCTCGTCGCTCCGTATTCCCATTCTCGTCGCTCCAAATTCCCACTCTCGTCGCTCCGTATTCCCATTCTCGTCGCTCCGAATTCCCACTCTCGTCGCTCAGAATTCCTATTCTCGTCGCTCCGTATTCCCATTCTCGTCGGTCCGAATTCCCATTCTCGTCGCTCCGTATTCCTATTCTCGTCGCTCCGAATTCCCATTCTCGTCGCTCCGTATTCCCATTCTCGTCGCTCCGAATTCCCACTCTCGTCGCTCCGTATTCCCACTCTCGTCGCTCCAAATTCCCACTCTCGTCACTCCGTATTCCCATTCTCGTCGCTCCGTATTCCCATTCTCGTCACTCCGTATTCCCACTCTCGTCGCTCCGTATTCCCATTCTCGTCGCTCCGTATTCCCACTCTCGTCGCTCCGTATTCCCACCCACTCTCGTCGCTCCGTATTCCCACTCTCGTCACTCCGTATTCCCATTCTCGTCACTCCAAATTCCCATTCTCGTCGCTCCAAAGTCCCATTCTCGTCGCTCCGTATTCCCATTCTCGTCGCTCCGTATTCCCATTCTCGTCGCTCCGTATTCCCATTCTCGTCGCTCCAAATTCCCATTCTCGTCGCTCCAAAGTCCCATTCTCGTCGCTCCGTATTCCCATTCTCGTCGCTCCGTATTCCCACCCACTCTCGTCGCTCCGTATTCCCATTCTCGTCGCTCCAAAGTCCCATTCTCGTCGCTCCGTATTCCCATTCTCGTCGCTCCGTATTCCCATTCTCGTCGCTCCAAATTCCCATTCTCGTCGCTCCAAATTCCCACTCTCGTCGCTCAGAATTCCCACTCTCGTCGCTCCAAATTCCCACTCTCGTCGCTCCGTATTCCCACTCTCGTCGCTCCGTATTCCCATTCTCGTCGCTCCAAATTCCCATTCTCGTCGCTCCAAATTCCCATTCTCGTCACTCCAAATTCCCATTCTCGTCGCTCCAAATTCCCATTCTCGTCGCTCCGTATTCCCACTCTCGTCGCTCAGAATTCCCATTCTCGTCACTCCAAATTCCCATTCTCGTCGCTCCAAATTCCCACTCTCGTCGCTCCGTATTCCCATTCTCGTCGCTCCAAATTCCCATTCTCGTCGCTCCGTATTCCCACTCTCGTCGCTCCGTATTCCCACTCTCGTCGCTCCGTATTCCCACCCACTCTCGTCGCTCCGTATTCCCATTCTCGTCACTCCGTATTCCCACTCTCGTCGCTCCAAATTCCCATTCTCGTCGCTCCAAATTCCCATTCTCGTCGCTCCAAATTCCCACTCTCGTCGCTCCGTATTCCCATTCTCGTCGCTCCAAATTCCCATTCTCGTCGCTCCGTATTCCCACTCTCGTCGCTCCGTATTCCCACTCTCGTCGCTCCGTATTCCCACCCACTCTCGTCGCTCCGTATTCCCATTCTCGTCACTCCGTATTCCCACTCTCGTCGCTCCGTATTCCCATTCTCGTCACTCCAAATTCCCACTCTCGTCACTCCGTATTCCCATTCTCGTCGCTCCGTATTCCCATTCTCGTCACTCCAAATTCCCATTCTCGTCGCTCCAAATTCCCACTCTCGTCGCTCCGTATTCCCATTCTCGTCGGTCCGAATTCCCATTCTCGTCACTCCAAATTCCCATTCTCGTCGCTCCAAATTCCCACTCTCGTCGCTCCGTATTCCCACTCTCGTCGCTCCAAATTCCCACTCTCGTCGCTCCGAATTCCCACTCTCGTCGCTCAGAATTCCTATTCTCGTCGCTCCGTATTCCCATTCTCGTTGCTCCGAATTCCCACTCTCGTCGGTCCGAATTCCTATTCTCGTCGCTCCGTATTCCTATTCTCGTCGCTCCGTATTCCCATTCTCGTCGCTCCGAATTCCCATTCTCGTCGCTCCAAATTCCCATTCTCGTCGCTCCGTATTCCCACTCTCGTCGCTCCGTATTCCCACTCTCGTCACTCCGAATTCCCACTCTCGTCGCTCCGTATTCCCACCCACTCTCGTCACTCCGTATTCCCATTCTCGTCGCTCCGTATTCCCACTCTCGTCGCTCCAAATTCCCACTCTCGTCGCTCCGTATTCCCATTCTCGTCGCTCCGTATTCCCATTCTCGTCGCTCCAAATTCCCACTCTCGTCGCTCCGTATTCCCATTCTCGTCGCTCCGTATTCCCATTCTCGTCGCTCCGTATTCCCACTCTCGTCGCTCCGTATTCCCATTCTCGTCGCTCCGTATTCCCACTCTCGTCGCTCCAAATTCCCACTCTCGTCGCTCCGTATTCCCATTCTCGTCGCTCCGTATTCCCATTCTCGTCGCTCCAAATTCCCACTCTCGTCGCTCCGTATTCCCATTCTCGTCGCTCCGTATTCCCATTCTCGTCGCTCCGTATTCCCATTCTCGTCGCTCCAAATTCCCATTCTCGTCGCTCCAAATTCCCACCCACTCTCGTCACTCCGTATTCCCATTCTCGTCGCTCAGAATTCCCATTCTCGTCGCTCAGAATTCCCACTCTCGTCGCTCCAAATTCCCACTCTCGTCGCTCCAAATTCCCATTCTCGTCGCTCCGTATTCCCATTCTCGTCACTCCGTATTCCCATTCTCGTCGCTCCAAATTCCCACTCTCGTCGCTCCGTATTCCCATTCTCGTCGCTCCGTATTCCCATTCTCGTCGCTCCGTATTCCCACCCACTCTCGTCGCTCCGTATTCCCACTCTCGTCACTCCGTATTCCCATTCTCGTCGCTCCGTATTCCCATTCTCGTCGCTCCAAATTCCCACTCTCGTCGCTCCGAATTCCCACTCTCGTCGCTCAGAATTCCTATTCTCGTCGGTCCGAATTCCCATTCTCGTCGGTCCGTATTCCTATTCTCGTCGCTCCGAATTCCCATTCTCGTCGCTCCGAATTCCCATTCTCGTCGCTCCGTATTCCTATTCTCATCGCTCCGTATTCCCATTCTCGTCGGTCCGAATTCCCATTCTCGTCGCTCCGAATTCCCACTCTCGTCGCTCCGTATTCCCATTCTCGTCGCTCCGTATTCCCACTCTCGTCGCTCCGTATTCCCATTCTCGTCACTCCGTATTCCCATTCTCGTCGCTCCAAATTCCCACTCTCGTCGCTCCGTATTCCCATTCTCGTCGCTCCAAATTCCCACTCTCGTCGCTCCGTATTCCCACTCTCGTCACTCCGAATTCCCATTCTCGTCGCTCCAAATTCCCACTCTCGTCGCTCCGAATTCCCATTCTCGTCGGTCCGTATTCCCATTCTCGTCGCTCCGTATTCCCATTCTCGTCGCTCCAAATTCCCACTCTCGTTGCTCCAAATTCCCACTCTCGTCGCTCAGAATTCCCACTCTCGTCGCTCCGTATTCCCATTCTCGTCGCTCCGTATTCCCATTCTCGTCGCTCCAAATTCCCACTCTCGTCGCTCAGAATTCCTATTCTCGTCGCTCCGTATTCCCATTCTCGTCGGTCCGAATTCCCATTCTCGTCGCTCCGTATTCCCATTCTCGTCACTCCGTATTCCCACTCTCGTCACTCCGTATTCCCATTCTCGTCACTCTGTATTCCCACTCTCGTCGCTCCGAATTCCCATTCTCGTCACTCCGTATTCCTATTCTCGTCGCTCCGTATTCCCATTCTCGTCGCTCCGTATTCCCATTCTCGTCACTCCGTATTCCCATTCTCGTCGCTCCGTATTCCCACCCACTCTCGTCGCTCCGTATTCCTATTCTCGTCGCTCCGAATTCCCATTCTCGTCACTCCGAATTCCCATTCTCGTCGCTCCGTATTCCCATTCTCGTCACTCCGAATTCCCATTCTCGTCGCTCTAAATTCCCATTCTCGTCGCTCCGAATTCCCACTCTCGTCGCTCCGTATTCCCATTCTCGTCGCTCCGTATTCCCACTCTCGTCACTCCGTATTCCCATTCTCGTCGGTCCGTATTCCCATTCTCGTCGGTCCGAATTCCCATTCTCGTCGCTCCGTATTCCCATTCTCGTCGCTCCGTATTCCCATTCTCGTCGGTCCGTATTCCCATTCTCGTCGGTCCGAATTCCCATTCTCGTCGCTCCAAATTCCCACTCTCGTCGCTCCGAATTCCCATTCTCGTCGGTCCGTATTCCCATTCTCGTCGCTCCAAATTCCCACTCTCGTTGCTCCAAATTCCCACTCTCGTCGCTCAGAATTCCTATTCTCGTCGCTCCGTATTCCCATTCTCGTCGGTCCGAATTCCCACTCTCGTCGCTCCGTATTCCCATTCTCGTCGCTCCGTATTCCCATTCTCGTCACTCCGTATTCCCATTCTCGTCGCTCCGTATTCCCATTCTCGTCGCTCCGTATTCCCATTCTCGTCGCTCCGTATTCCCATTCTCGTCGCTCCGTATTCCCATTCTCGTCGCTCCGTATTCCCATTCTCGTCGCTCCGTATTCCCATTCTCGTCACTCCGTATTCCCATTCTCGTCGGTCCGAATTCCCACTCTCGTCGCTCCGTATTCCCATTCTCGTCGGTCCGAATTCCCATTCTCGTCGCTCCGTATTCCCATTCTCGTCGGTCCGAATTCCCATTCTCGTCGCTCCGTATTCCCATTCTCGTCGCTCCGTATTCCCACTCTCGTCGGTCCGAATTCCCATTCTCGTCGCTCCGTATTCCCATTCTCGTCGGTCCGAATTCCCATTCTCGTCGCTCCGTATTCCCATTCTCGTCGGTCCGAATTCCCATTCTCGTCGCTCCGTATTCCCATTCTCGTCACTCCGTATTCCCACTCTCGTCACTCCGTATTCCCATTCTCGTCACTCTGTATTCCCACTCTCGTCGCTCCGAATTCCCATTCTCGTCACTCCGTATTCCTATTCTCGTCGCTCCGTATTCCCATTCTCGTCGCTCCGTATTCCCATTCTCGTCGCTCCGTATTCCCATTCTCGTCGCTCCGTATTCCCACCCACTCTCGTCGCTCCGTATTCCTATTCTCGTCGCTCCGAATTCCCATTCTCGTCACTCCGAATTCCCATTCTCGTCGCTCCGTATTCCCATTCTCGTCACTCCGAATTCCCATTCTCGTCGCTCTAAATTCCCATTCTCGTCGCTCCGAATTCCCACTCTCGTCGCTCCGTATTCCCACTCTCGTCACTCCGTATTCCCACTCTCGTCACTCCGTATTCCCATTCTCGTCGGTCCGTATTCCCATTCTCGTCGGTCCGAATTCCCATTCTCGTCGCTCCGTATTCCCATTCTCGTCGCTCCGTATTCCCATTCTCGTCGCTCCGAATTCCCATTCTCGTCGGTCCGAATTCCCATTCTCGTCGCTCCAAATTCCCACTCTCGTCGCTCCGAATTCCCATTCTCGTCGGTCCGTATTCCCATTCTCGTCGCTCCAAATTCCCACTCTCGTTGCTCCAAATTCCCACTCTCGTCGCTCAGAATTCCTATTCTCGTCGCTCCGTATTCCCATTCTCGTCGGTCCGAATTCCCACTCTCGTCGCTCCGTATTCCCATTCTCGTCGCTCCGTATTCCCATTCTCGTCACTCCGTATTCCCATTCTCGTCGCTCCGTATTCCCATTCTCGTCGCTCCGTATTCCCATTCTCGTCGCTCCGTATTCCCATTCTCGTCGCTCCGTATTCCCATTCTCGTCGCTCCGTATTCCCATTCTCGTCACTCCGTATTCCCATTCTCGTCGGTCCGAATTCCCACTCTCGTCGCTCCGTATTCCCATTCTCGTCGGTCCGAATTCCCATTCTCGTCGCTCCGTATTCCCATTCTCGTCGGTCCGAATTCCCATTCTCGTCGCTCCGTATTCCCATTCTCGTCGGTCCGAATTCCCATTCTCGTCGCTCCGTATTCCCATTCTCGTCGCTCCGTATTCCCATTCTCGTCGGTCCGTATTCCCATTCTCGTCGGTCCGAATTCCCATTCTCGTCGCTCCAAATTCCCACTCTCGTCGCTCCGAATTCCCATTCTCGTCGGTCCGTATTCCCATTCTCGTCGCTCCGTATTCCCATTCTCGTCGCTCCGTATTCCCATTCTCGTCGCTCCAAATTCCCACTCTCGTTGCTCCAAATTCCCACTCTCGTCGCTCAGAATTCCTATTCTCGTCGCTCCGTATTCCCATTCTCGTCGGTCCGAATTCCCATTCTCGTCGCTCCGTATTCCCATTCTCGTCACTCCGTATTCCCATTCTCGTCGCTCCGTATTCCCATTCTCGTCACTCCGAATTCCCATTCTCGTCGCTCCGTATTCCTATTCTCGTCGCTCCGAATTCCCATTCTCGTCGCTCCGAATTCCCATTCTCGTCGCTCCGAATTCCCACTCTCGTCGCTCCGTATTCCCATTCTCGTCGGTCCGAATTCCCATTCTCGTCGCTCCGTATTCCCATTCTCGTCGCTCCGTATTCCCACTCTCGTCACTCCGTATTCCCACTCTCGTCACTCTGTATTCCTATTCTCGTCGCTCCGTATTCCCATTCTCGTCGCTCCGAATTCCCATTCTCGTCGCTCCGTATTCCCATTCTCGTCGCTCCGTATTCCCACCCACTCTCGTCAGTCCGTATTCCCATTCTCGTCGCTCCGAATTCCCATTCTCGTCGCTCCGTATTCCCATTCTCGTCGCTCCGTATTCCCACCCACTCTCGTCACTCCGTATTCCTATTCTCGTCGCTCCGAATTCCCATTCTCGTCGCTCCGAATTCCCATTCTCGTCGCTCCGTATTCCCATTCTCGTCGCTCCGTATTCCCATTCTCGTCACTCCGTATTCCCATTCTCGTCGGTCCGAATTCCCACTCTCGTCGCTCCGTATTCCCATTCTCGTCGGTCCGAATTCCCATTCTCGTCGCTCCGTATTCCCATTCTCGTCGGTCCGAATTCCCACTCTCGTCGCTCAGAATTCCTACTCTCGTCGCTCCGTATTCCCATTCTCGTCGGTCCGAATTCCCATTCTCGTCGCTCCGTATTCCCTTTCTCGTCACTCCGTATTCCCATTCTCGTCGGTCCGAATTCCGCATTCTCGTCGCTCCGTCGTTCCCATTCTCGTCGCTCCGTATTCCCATTCTCGTCGTCCGAATTCCCATTCTCGTCGCTCCGTATTCCCATTCTCGTCGCTCCGTATTCCCATTCTCGTATTCCCATTCTCTCGTCGTCGCTCCAAATTCCCATTCTCGTCGCTCCGTATTCCCATTCTCGTCGCTCCGTATTCCCATTCTCGTCGCTCCGTATTCCCATTCTCGTCGCTCCGTATTCCCATTCTCGTCACTCCGAATTCCCATTCTCGTCGCTCCGTATTCCCATTCTCGTCGCGCTAAATTCCCATTCTCGTCGCTCCGTATTCCCATTCTCGTCGCTCCATTCATCTCGTCGTCCGTATTCCCTCCGTATTCCCATTCTCGTCGCTCCGTATTCCCATTCTCGTCGCTCCGTATTCCCCACTCTCGTCGCTCCCATTCCCGTCGCTCCGTATTCCCATCGCTCCCATTCTCGTCGCTCCGTCTCGTCGCTTCCCATTCTCGTCGCTCCGAATTCCCGTCGCTCCGTATTCCCATTCTCGTCCCATTCTCGTCGCTCCGTATTCCCATTCTCGTCGCTCCGTATTCCCATTCTCGTCGCTCCGTATTCCCATCTCGCTCGCTCCGCATTCCGTATTCCCATTCTCGTCGCTCCGTCTCGTCCGAATTCCCATCGTCGTCGCTCCGTATTCCCATTCTCTCGTCGTATTCCACTCTCGTCACTCCGTATTCCCATTCTCGTCGCTCCCGTATTCCCAATTCCCATCTCGTCGTATTCATTCTCGTCGCTCCGTATTCCCATCTCGTCGCTCCGCTCTCGTCGCTCCGTATTCCCATTCTCGTCGCTCCGTATTCCCATTCTCGCTCGTATTCCCATTCTCCGTATTCCCATTCTCGTCGCTCCGTATTCCCATTCTCGTCGCTCCGTATTCCCATCTCGTCGCTCCGTATTCCCCTCGTCGTCCGTATTCCCATTCTCGTCGCTCCGTATTCCCATTCTCGTCTCCGTATTCCCATTCTCGTCGCTCCGTTTCCCATTCTCGTCGCTCCGTATTCCCATTCTCGTCGTTCCGATTCTCGTCGTCTCCGTATTCCCATTCTCGTCGCTCCGCTCATTCTCGTCGCTCCGTATTCCCATTCTCGTCGCTCCGTCGCTCCGTATTCCATTCTCGTCTCTCTCTCGTATTCCCATTCTCGTCGCTCCGTATTCCCATTCTCGTCTATTCATTCTCGTCGCTCCGTATTCCCATTCTCGTCGCTCCGTATTCCCATTCTCGTCACTCCGTATTCCCATTCTCGTCGCTCCATTCCCATTCTCGTCGCTCCAAATTCCCATTCTCGTCGCTCCGTATTCCCATTCTCGTCACTCCGTATTCCCATTCTCGTCGCTCCGTATTCCCATTCTCGTCGCTCCGAATTCCCATTCTCGTCGCTCCGTATTCCCATTCTCGTCGCTCCGTATTCCCATTCTCGTCACTCCGTATTCCCATTCTCGTCGGTCCGAATTCCCACTCTCGTCGCTCCGTATTCCCATTCTCGTCGCTCCAAATTCCCATTCTCGTCGCTCCGTATTCCCATTCTCGTCACTCCGTATTCCCATTCTCGTCGCTCCAAATTCCCATTCTCGTCGCTCCGAATTCCCATTCTCGTCGCTCCGTATTCCTATTCTCGTCGCTCCGTATTCCCATTCTCGTCGCTCCGAATTCCCATTCTCGTCGCTCCGTATTCCCATTCTCGTCGCTCCGTATTCCCACCCACTCTCGTCACTCCGTATTCCCATTCTCGTCACTCCGTATTCCCATTCTCGTCGCTCAGAATTCCCATTCTCGTCACTCCGTATTCCCATTCTCGTCGCTCAGAATTCCCATTCTCGTCGCTCCGTATTCCCATTCTCGTCGCTCCGTATTCCCACTCTCGTCGCTCCGTATTCCCACTCTCGTCACTCCGTATTCCCATTCTCGTCGCTCCGTATTCCCACTCTCGTCACTCCGTATTCCCATTCTCGTTGCTCCAAATTCCCACTCTCGTCGCTCAGAATTCCCATTCTCGTCGCTCCGTATTCCCATTCTCGTCGCTCAGAATTCCTATTCTCGTCGCTCCAAATTCCCACTCTCGTCGCTCAGAATTCCTATTCTCGTCGCTCCAAATTCCCACTCTCGTCGCTCAGAATTCCCATTCTCGTCGCTCCGTATTCCCATTCTCGTCGCTCCGTATTCCCATTCTCGTCGGTCCGTATTCCCATTCTCGTCGCTCCAAATTCCCATTCTCGTTGCTCCGAATTCCCACTCTCGTCGCTCAGAATTCCTATTCTCGTCGCTCCGTATTCCCATTCTCGTCGGTCCGAATTCCCATTCTCGTCGCTCCGTATTCCCATTCTCGTCGGTCCGAATTCCCATTCTCGTCGCTCCGTATTCCCATTCTCGTCGCTCCGAATTCCCACTCTCGTCACTCTGTATTCCCATTCTCGTCGCTCCGTATTCCCATTCTCGTCGGTCCGAATTCCCATTCTCGTCGCTCCGTATTCCCATTCTCGTCACTCCGTATTCCCATTCTCGTCGGTCCGAATTCCCATTCTCGTCGGTCCGAATTCCCATTCTCGTCGCTCCGTATTCCCATTCTCGTCACTCCGTATTCCCACTCTCGTCGCTCCGTATTCCCATTCTCGTCGCTCCAAATTCCCACTCTCGTCGCTCCGAATTCCTATTCTCGTCGCTCCTTATTCCCACTCTCGTCGCTCCGAATTCCTATTCTCGTCGCTCCTTATTCCCATTCTCGTCGCTCCGAATTCCCATTCTCGTCGCTCCGTATTCCCATTCTCGTCGCTCCGTATTCCCATTCTCGTCGCTCCGAATTCCCATTCTCGTCGCTCCGTATTCCCATTCTCGTCGGTCCGAATTCCCATTCTCGTCGCTCCGAATTCCCATTCTCGTCACTCCGAATTCCCATTCTCGTCGCTCCGTATTCCCACCCACTCTCGTCACTCCGTATTCCTATTCTCGTCGCTCCGTATTCCCATTCTCGTCACTCCGAATTCCCATTCTCGTCGCTCTAAATTCCCACCCACTCTCGTCACTCCGTATTCCCATTCTCGTCGCTCCGTATTCCCATTCTCGTCGCTCCGTATTCCTATTCTCGTCGCTCCGAATTCCCATTCTCGTCACTCCGAATTCCCATTCTCGTCGCTCCGTATTCCCACCCACTCTCGTCACTCCGTATTCCTATTCTCGTCGCTCCGTATTCCCATTCTCGTCACTCCGAATTCCCATTCTCGTCGCTCTAAATTCCCACCCACTCTCGTCACTCCGTATTCCTATTCTCGTCGCTCCGAATTCCCACTCTCGTCGCTCCAAATTCCCACTCTCGTCGCTCCAAATTCCCACTCTCGTCACTCCGTATTCCCACTCTCGTCACTCTGTATTCCCACTCTCGTCGCTCCGTATTCCCACTCTCGTCGCTCCGTATTCCCACCCACTCTCGTCACTCCGTATTCCCACTCTCGTCGGTCCGAATTCCCATTCTCGTCGCTCCGTATTCCTATTCTCGTCGCTCCGTATTCCCATTCTCGTCGCTCCGTATTCCCATTCTCGTCGCTCCGAATTCCCACTCTCGTCGCTCCGTATTCCCATTCTCGTCACTCTGTATTCCCACTCTCGTCGCTCCGTATTCCCACTCTCGTCGCTCCGTATTCCCACCCACTCTCGTCACTCCGTATTCCCACTCTCGTCGGTCCGAATTCCCATTCTCGTCGCTCCGTATTCCTATTCTCGTCGCTCCGTATTCCCATTCTCGTCGCTCCGTATTCCCATTCTCGTCGCTCCGAATTCCCATTCTCGTCGCTCCGAATTCCCATTCTCGTCGCTCCGAATTCCCATTCTCGTCACTCCGAATTCCCATTCTCGTCGCTCCGTATTCCCATTCTCGTCGCTCCGTATTCCTATTCTCGTCGGTCCGAATTCCCATTCTCGTCGCTCCGTATTCCCATTCTCGTCGGTCCGAATTCCCACTCTCGTCGCTCCGTATTCCCATTCTCGTCGCTCCGTATTCCCATTCTCGTCGCTCCGTATTCCCACCCACTCTCGTCACTCCGTATTCCTATTCTCGTCGCTCCGAATTCCCATTCTCGTCACTCCGAATTCCTATTCTCGTCGCTCCGTATTCCCATTCTCGTCGCTCCAAATTCCCACTCTCGTCGCTCCAAATTCCCACTCTCGTCGCTCCAAATTCCCACTCTCGTCGCTCTGTATTCCCACTCTCGTCGCTCTGTATTCCCATTCTCGTCGCTCCATATTCCTATTCTCGTCACTCTGTATTCCCATTCTCGTCGCTCCAAATTCCCACTCTCGTCGCTCTGTATTCCCATTCTCGTCGCTCCGTATTCCCATTCTCGTCGCTCTGTATTCCTATTCTCGTCACTCCGAATTCCCATTCTCGTCACTCCGAATTCCCATTCTCGTCACTCCGAATTCCCATTCTCGTCGCTCCAAATTCCCACTCTCGTCGCTCTGTATTCCCACTCTCGTCGCTCTGTATTCCCATTCTCGTCGCTCTGTATTCCTATTCTCGTCGCTCCATATTCCTATTCTCGTCACTCTGTATTCCCACTCTCGTCGCTCCGTATTCCCACTCTCGTCGCTCCGTATTCCCACCCACTCTCGTCACTCCGTATTCCCACTCTCGTCACTCCGTATTCCCATTCTCATCATTCCGAATTCCCACTCTCGTCACTCCGTATTCCTATTCTCGTCGCTCCAAATTCCCACTCTCGTCACTCCGTATTCCCACTCTCGTCACTCTGTATTCCCACTCTCGTCGCTCCGTATTCCCACTCTCGTCGCTCCGTATTCCCACCCACTCTCGTCACTCCGTATTCCCACTCTCGTCACTCCGTATTCCCATTCTCGTCGGTCCGAATTCCCATTCTCGTCGCTCCGTATTCCTATTCTCGTCGCTCCGTATTCCCATTCTCGTCGGTCCGAATTCCCACTCTCGTCGCTCCGTATTCCCATTCTCGTCGCTCCGAATTCCCATTCTCGTCGCTCCGTATTCCCATTCTCGTCGCTCCGAATTCCCATTCTCGTCGCTCCGTATTCCCATTCTCGTCGCTCCGTATTCCCACCCACTCTCGTCACTCCGTATTCCCACTCTCGTCACTCTGTATTCCCCCTCTCGTCGCTCCGTATTCCCATTCTCGTCACTCCGAATTCCCATTCTCGTCACTCCGTATTCCCACTCTCGTCGCTCCAAATTCCCACTCTCGTCGCTCCGTATTCCCACTCTCGTCGGTCCGAATTCCCATTCTCGTCACTCCGAATTCCCACTCTCGTCGCTCCGTATTCCCACCCACTCTCATCACTCCGTATTCCCATTCTCGTCACTCCGTATTCCCATTCTCGTCACTCCGAATTCCCATTCTCGTCGGTCCGAATTCCCATTCTCGTCGCTCCGTATTCCTATTCTCGTCGCTCCGTATTCCCATTCTCGTCGCTCCGAATTCCCATTCTCGTCGCTCCGAATTCCCATTCTCGTCACTCCGAATTCCCATTCTCGTCGCTCCGTATTCCCATTCTCGTCGCTCTGTATTCCTATTCTCGTCGCTCCGTATTCCTATTCTCGTCACTCTGTATTCCCACTCTCGTCGCTCCGTATTCCCACTCTCGTCGCTCCGTATTCCCACCCACTCTCGTCACTCCGTATTCCCACTCTCGTCACTCCGTATTCCCATTCTCGTCGGTCCGAATTCCCATTCTCGTCGCTCCGTATTCCTATTCTCGTCGCTCCGTATTCCCATTCTCGTCGGTCCGAATTCCCACTCTCGTCGCTCCGTATTCCCATTCTCGTCGCTCCGAATTCCCATTCTCGTCGCTCCGTATTCCCATTCTCGTCGCTCCGAATTCCCATTCTCGTCGCTCCGTATTCCCATTCTCGTCGCTCCGTATTCCCACCCACTCTCGTCACTCCGTATTCCCACTCTCGTCACTCTGTATTCCCACTCTCGTCGCTCCGTATTCCCATTCTCGTCACTCCGAATTCCCATTCTCGTCGCTCCGTATTCCCACTCTCGTCGCTCCGTATTCCCACCCACTCTCATCACTCCGTATTCCCATTCTCGTCACTCCGTATTCCCATTCTCGTCACTCCGTATTCCCATTCTCGTCGCTCCGTATTCCCATTCTCGTCGCACCGTATTCCCATTCTCGTCACTCCGAATTCCCATTCTCGTCGCTCCGTATTCCCATTCTCGTCACTCCGAATTCCCATTCTCGTCGCTCCGAATTCCCATTCTCGTCGCTCCGTATTCCCATTCTCGTCGCTCTGTATTCCTATTCTCGTCGCTCCGTATTCCTATTCTCGTCACTCTGTATTCCCACTCTCGTCGCTCCGTATTCCCACTCTCGTCGCTCCGTATTCCCACCCACTCTCGTCACTCCGTATTCCCATTCTCGTCACTCCGAATTCCCATTCTCGTCGCTCCGTATTCCCATTCTCGTCACTCCAAATTCCCACTCTCGTCGCTCAGAATTCCCATTCTCGTCGGTCCGAATTCCCACTCTCGTCGCTCAGAATTCCTACTCTCGTCGCTCCGTATTCCCATTCTCGTCGGTCCGAATTCCCATTCTCGTCGCTCCGTATTCCCATTCTCGTCACTCCGTATTCCCATTCTCGTCGGTCCGAATTCCCATTCTCGTCGCTCCGTATTCCTATTCTCGTCGCTCCGTATTCCCATTCTCGTCGCTCCGAATTCCCATTCTCGTCGCTCCGTATTCCCATTCTCGTCGCTCCGTATTCCATTCTCGTCGCTCCGTATTCCCATTCTCGTCACTCCGTATTCCCATTCTCGTCACTCCGTATTCCTATTCTCGTCGCTCCGTATTCCCATTCTCGTCGCTCCGTATTCCCACCCACTCTCGTCACTCCGTATTCCCACTCTCGTCGCTCCGTATTCCCACTCTCGTCACTCTGTATTCCCATTCTCGTCACTCCGAATTCCCATTCTCGTCGCTCCGTATTCCCACCCACTCTCGTCACTCCGTATTCCCATTCTCGTCGCTCCGTATTCCCATTCTCGTCGCTCCGTATTCCCATTCTCGTCACTCCGTATTCCCATTCTCGTCACTCCGTATTCCTATTCTCGTCGCTCCGTATTCCCATTCTCGTCGCTCCGTATTCCCACCCACTCTCGTCACTCCGTATTCCCACTCTCGTCACTCCGTATTCCCACTCTCGTCACTCTGTATTCCTATTCTCGTCGCTCCGTATTCCCATTCTCGTCGCTCCGTATTCCCATTCTCGTCGCTCCGTATTCCCATTCTCGTCGCTCCGTATTCCCATTCTCGTCGCTCCAAATTCCCATTCTCGTCACTCCGTATTCCCATTCTCGTCGCTCCGTATTCCCACTCTCGTCGCTCCGTATTCCCACCCACTCTCGTCACTCCGTATTCCCATTCTCGTCACTCCGTATTCCCATTCTCGTCGCTCCGTATTCCCATTCTCGTCGCACCGTATTCCCATTCTCGTCACTCCGAATTCCCATTCTCGTCGCTCCGAATTCCCATTCTCGTCGCTCCGTATTCCCATTCTCGTCGCTCTGTATTCCTATTCTCGTCGCTCCGTATTCCTATTCTCGTCACTCTGTATTCCCACTCTCGTCGCTCCGTATTCCCACTCTCGTCGCTCCGTATTCCCACCCACTCTCGTCACTCCGTATTCCCATTCTCGTCACTCCGAATTCCCATTCTCGTCGCTCCGTATTCCCATTCTCGTCACTCCAAATTCCCACTCTCGTCGCTCAGAATTCCCATTCTCGTCGGTCCGAATTCCCACTCTCGTCGCTCAGAATTCCTACTCTCGTTGCTCCAAATTCCCATTCTCGTCGCTCCGTATTCCCATTCTCGTCGCTCCGTATTCCCATTCTCGTCGCTCCGTATTCCCATTCTCGTCGCTCCGTATTCCCATTCTCGTCGCTCCGTATTCCCATTCTCGTCGCTCCGTATTCCCATTCTCGTCGCTCCGTATTCCTATTCTCGTCGCTCCGTATTCCCATTCTCGTCGCTCCGTATTCCCACCCACTCTCGTCACTCCGTATTCCCACTCTCGTCACTCCGTATTCCCACTCTCGTCACTCTGTATTCCCATTCTCGTCACTCCGAATTCCCATTCTCGTCGCTCCGTATTCCCACCCACTCTCGTCACTCCGTATTCCCATTCTCGTCGCTCCGTATTCCCATTCTCGTCGCTCCAAATTCCCATTCTCGTCACTCCGTATTCCCACTCTCGTCGCTCCGAATTCCCATTCTCGTCGCTCCGTATTCCCATTCTCGTCGCTCTGTATTCCTATTCTCGTCGCTCCGTATTCCTATTCTCGTCACTCTGTATTCCCACTCTCGTCGCTCCGTATTCCCACTCTCGTCGCTCCGTATTCCCACCCACTCTCGTCACTCCGTATTCCCATTCTCGTCACTCCGAATTCCCATTCTCGTCGCTCCGTATTCCCATTCTCATCATTCCGAATTCCCACTCTCGTCGCTCTAAATTCCCATTCTCGTCGGTCCGAATTCCCACTCTCGTCGCTCAGAATTCCTACTCTCGTCGCTCCGTATTCCCATTCTCGTCGGTCCGAATTCCCATTCTCGTCGCTCCGTATTCCCATTCTCGTCACTCCGTATTCCCATTCTCGTCGGTCCGAATTCCCATTCTCGTCGCTCCGTATTCCTATTCTCGTCGCTCCGTATTCCCACTCTCGTTGCTCCAAATTCCCATTCTCGTCGCTCCGTATTCCCATTCTCGTCGCTCCGTATTCCCATTCTCGTCGCTCCGTATTCCCATTCTCGTCGCTCCGTATTCCCATTCTCGTCGCTCCGTATTCCCATTCTCGTCACTCCGTATTCCTATTCTCGTCGCTCCGTATTCCCATTCTCGTCGCTCCGTATTCCCACCCACTCTCGTCACTCCGTATTCCCACTCTCGTCACTCCGTATTCCCACTCTCGTCACTCTGTATTCCCATTCTCGTCACTCCGAATTCCCATTCTCGTCGCTCCGTATTCCCATTCTCGTCGCTCCGTATTCCCATTCTCGTCGCTCCGTATTCCCATTCTCGTCACTCCGTATTCCCATTCTCGTCGCTCCGTATTCCTATTCTCGTCGCTCCGTATTCCCATTCTCGTCGCTCCGTATTCCCACCCACTCTCGTCACTCCGTATTCCCACTCTCGTCACTCCGTATTCCCACTCTCGTCGCTCCGTATTCCCATTCTCGTCGCTCCGTATTCCCATTCTCGTCGCTCCAAATTCCCATTCTCGTCACTCCGTATTCCCATTCTCGTCGCTCCAAATTCCCACTCTCGTCGCTCCGTATTCCCATTCTCGTCGCTCCGTATTCCCACTCTCGTCACTCCGTATTCCCACTCTCGTCGCTCCAAATTCCCACTCTCGTCGCTCCAAATTCCCACTCTCGTCGCTCAGAATTCCCATTCTCGTCGCTCCGTATTCCCATTCTCGTCGGTCCGAATTCCCACTCTCGTCACTCCGTATTCCCATTCTCGTCGCTCCGAATTCCCACTCTCGTCGCTCCGTATTCCCATTCTCGTCGCTCCGTATTCCCACCCACTCTCGTCGCTCCGTATTCCCATTCTCGTCACTCTGTATTCCCATTCTCGTCGCTCCAAATTCCCACTCTCGTCGCTCCAAATTCCCACTCTCGTCGCTCAGAATTCCCATTCTCGTCGCTCCGTATTCCCATTCTCGTCGGTCCGAATTCCCACTCTCGTCACTCCGTATTCCCATTCTCGTCGCTCCGAATTCCCACTCTCGTCGCTCCGTATTCCCATTCTCGTCGCTCCGTATTCCCACCCACTCTCGTCGCTCCGTATTCCCATTCTCGTCGCTCCGAATTCCCACTCTCGTCGCTCCGTATTCCCATTCTCGTCGCTCCGTATTCCCACCCACTCTCGTCGCTCCGTATTCCCATTCTCGTCGCTCCGTATTCCCACCCACTCTCGTCACTCTGTATTCCCATTCTCGTCACTCCGAATTCCCATTCTCGTCGCTCCGTATTCCCATTCTCGTCACTCCGTATTCCCATTCTCGTCACTCCGTATTCCTATTCTCGTCGCTCCGTATTCCCATTCTCGTCGCTCCGTATTCCCACCCACTCTCGTCACTCCGTATTCCCACTCTCGTCACTCCGTATTCCCACTCTCGTCGCTCCGTATTCCCATTCTCGTCGCTCCGTATTCCCATTCTCGTCACTCCGTATTCCCACTCTCGTCGCTCCAAATTCCCATTCTCGTCACTCCGTATTCCCACTCTCGTCGCTCAGAATTCCTATTCTCGTCGCTCCGTATTCCCACTCTCGTCGCTCCAAATTCCCATTCTCGTCACTCCGTATTCCCACTCTCGTCACTCCGTATTCCCACTCTCGTCGCTCCAAATTCCCACTCTCGTCGCTCCGTATTCCCACTCTCGTCACTCCGTATTCCCACTCTCGTCGCTCCAAATTCCCACTCTCGTCGCTCCGTATTCCCATTCTCGTCGCTCCAAATTCCCACTCTCGTCGCTCCGTATTCCCATTCTCGTCGCTCCAAATTCCCACTCTCGTCGCTCAGAATTCCCATTCTCGTCGCTCCGTATTCCCATTCTCGTCGGTCCGAATTCCCACTCTCGTCGCTCCGTATTCCTATTCTCGTCGCTCCGTATTCCCATTCTCGTCGGTCCGAATTCCCATTCTCGTCGCTCCGTATTCCCATTCTCGTCGCTCCGTATTCCCATTCTCGTCGCTCCGAATTCCCACTCTCGTCGCTCCGTATTCCCATTCTCGTCGCTCCGTATTCCCACTCTCGTCGCTCCGTATTCCCATTCTCGTCGCTCCGTATTCCCATTCTCGTCGCTCCATATTCCCATTCTCGTCGCTCCAAATTCCCACTCTCGTCGCTCCAAATTCCCACTCTCGTCGCTCAGAATTCCTATTCTCGTCGCTCCGTATTCCCATTCTCGTCGCTCCGTATTCCCATTCTCGTCGCTCCGTATTCCCATTCTCGTCGCTCCGAATTCCCATTCTCGTCGCTCCGTATTCCCACCCACTCTCGTCGCTCCGTATTCCCATTCTCGTCGCTCCGTATTCCCATTCTCGTCGCTCCGTATTCCCACCCACTCTCGTCGCTCCGTATTCCCACTCTCGTCGCTCCGTATTCCCACTCTCGTCGCTCCGTATTCCCATTCTCGTCGCTCCGAATTCCCATTCTCGTCACTCCGAATTCCCATTCTCGTCGCTCCAAATTCCCATTCTCGTCGCTCCAAATTCCCACTCTCGTCACTCCGTATTCCCATTCTCGTCACTCCGAATTCCCATTCTCGTCGCTCCGAATTCCCATTCTCGTCGCTCCGAATTCCCATTCTCGTCGCTCCGTATTCCTATTCTCGTCGCTCCGTATTCCCATTCTCGTCGCTCCGTATTCCCACCCACTCTCGTCACTCCGTATTCCCACTCTCGTCGCTCCGTATTCCCATTCTCGTCGCTCCGTATTCCCACTCTCGTCGCTCCGAATTCCCATTCTCGTCGCTCCGTATTCCCATTCTCGTCGCTCCGTATTCCCACTCTCGTCGCTCCGAATTCCCATTCTCGTCGCTCCGTATTCCCATTCTCGTCGCTCCATATTCCCATTCTCGTCACTCCGAATTCCCATTCTCGTCGCTCCGTATTCCTATTCTCGTCGCTCCGTATTCCCATTCTCGTCGCTCCGTATTCCCACCCACTCTCGTCACTCTGTATTCCCACTCTCGTCGCTCCGTATTCTCATTCTCGTCGCTCCGTATTCCCACCCACTCTCGTCACTCCGTATTCCCACTCTCGTCACTCTGTATTCCCATTCTCGTCACTCCGTATTCCCATTCTCGTCACTCTGTATTCCCATTCTCGTCGCTCCAAATTCCCACTCTCGTCGCTCCGTATTCCCATTCTCGTCACTCCGAATTCCCATTCTCGTCGCTCCAAATTCCCACTCTCGTCGCTCCAAATTCCTACCCTCGTCACTCCGTATTCCCACTCTCGTCACTCCGTATTCCCACTCTCGTCGCTCCAAATTCCCACTCTTGTCGCTCCGTATTCCCACCCACTCTCGTCACTCCGTATTCCCACTCTCGTCGCTCCAAATTCCCACTCTCGTCGCTCTGTATTCCCACTCTCATCGTTCCGAATTCCCACTCTCGTCACTGAACTTCAGCCTGGGGCAGAAAATCCTGGCATCTATCTCCAGAAGAGAAAATTCCACCCATAGTATTCCCTTATTTATACCACATTAACTTCCTTATTTTAAACTCCCTCTGCTATGATTAAAAAAACCTGAGTTTTGAAAATCCTATACATCTTTTCCTGACAACCTTTTATCAATAATTAAGAATTGAGGGGACAGCTTAAATCAATTCTGCCTATTCCCTGTTCGGTCTCTGTTCTGTCTATGAATAATTATATCATCTTTCACAAACAGCTGGGTCACTTTAACTCCTTGAAAATTAGATATGGGAACCATGCACATTTTGGGCCGAGTTTCTGGTCCCGAGTCAGGAGCACTGGAAAATTCCCAGCTTGGGAGACAGTATCCCAAATGGTTGGATTTTTGCTCCGGTGCAATGGGTTTGGGTGGGGGGGTGGGGTGGGGGTGATCGCGGGTGGTTGGGGGAGGGGGTGCCAGCTGGAGTTGGGCCCGCTGCCCCTGAATGGAGTTTGGAGACAGCCAGAGCGGCTGCCAGCTGTCAAGACAGGCTGTCCCAGTTGTGAAAAGAGCAGTAAAACAGCCCTCAAATCCTCACCCCTTACACCCCATAACCTCCATACACTCCCCATGCCCCTTCCATTCCATCTCATGCTCTCCCATTCAGCCCCTCATTGCCCTTCATAACATCCATGCCAATCTATGCACCTCCCCCCACCCCTTGGCCCCTTTACGACACCTATACCAATCTCATGCCAACCAATGCCCCTCACCCATCACTCTTTGCTCTTACACCATACATGCCAACTCACCCAGTATCCACCATGGCAGGCTTCAGAAACCATGATGAGATGAAATAAAATAAAATCCTAAGTTTCTGTTGCAGCCTTCACTATATTAAAAAAAACTCTCATTTATAAAAGCCCATTCAATACATTTAAATTCCTTCAAGTACTTGATCCCTTATAAAACAGTCACTTGGTAGTATAGAACTTGAGCACTGCTGGAAAAAAAGAGACATGCTGTCAAAGCTTTTTAAATGTGCCACTAGCTCCGTGAACAGTGGATGTATGAAATAAGTCCTGCACCCATTTCTCCATTCCCCCACCACCCCACCAATGCCCTTCCCCCCCCTACCCCGACTTCCACGCTCAGGGGCAGGACTTCCAGATTCTGGGCTCTAGGACCATTCTGCCTAAGGTGCAGAGACCTTCCGACTTTACACAATTTCAGGCCTCGGCCTCTAAGCCTTTGTTGTTGCTCATGTTCACAGGTAGCTCGCAGTGTGTGTGAAGGGAAATGCTCCTCAATCAACCCAGTCGTGGACCGTATGGTATCCAAGTGCAGCTCTTGTTTGCCTCATAAATCCAAATCTACCAATGTTACCTTGACTTGTGGCAGCGGCAAAACCCATGCCCGCACCATTACCGAACCAGTTTCATGTCAATGCAAGATAGAGAACTGCAGAGATTCTGGACAAGCCAACTGACCTGCGCAAATCTGACTTTCCAATATTGCTATGCAGTAAAAAAGAGGAGACATAAAAATATATTTGAAAATCTGGCTCATGAGGAGAAGGTGTCTCTTTGAAACAGTTACTAAGATGTTTATAGTTTGTAGCATTTGCAGTGAACCAGAAGTTCCAGAATAAATGTGTGTTGTTCAGGGCCTCTACTTTGTAGTTCAGAACCAGATAGTCAGATTTTAATTAAGTAGTTTGTGCTGAAGATGTTCAACTTCTGTTAAATCCTGTTTTTCCAGAAAAGAAGTATTTTAATCACAATTTTTCAAAGCGTACTTTTAAATATGCTGCATGCACCCCAGTACAACATGACACAGCCTTGCCTAGCAAGCTTTATAATACAGCACACTAAGTACAACACAGCATGTTCCAGTAGAGCACAACAAAACCCAGCAGAACACAGCACATCAGTGCAGAGGGGATGAACAATTATTTGGACTGGAGGGCAACTTGAGTTTTGGTGAGCTGTTGAGGGCTGCTTGCATGAAATCATTGCAGCTACCATTAAAGTTTAATGTATGAGGAGCCTTCATGACATTTCCACTCTTAAATAAAATGACTCTTATTAACATGCTAATGAACATGTTTACCCCAAACTTATCTTACCATGATATTATTATGTCATTATTACAGCCGTAAAACTCGGTTACTTGACAACTGCTGTAAACTTTTGTAAAACAAAAGACTTTAAACACTTATAAACTTTCAGAAGAATCACACACTAACATTCAAACTAGTAGAAAACCTAGTTATGCTATTCTCACCAGCACTTTAAATCTTTTCAGTTAAATCTGTTCCAGTTCCCAACACAAAGTTAGCAGAATCAGGAGTTATTCAGAGGACTACTTGCATTGTGTTATTCTCAATGTGTCTCCATGTGCACTCCCCTCCTCTCACATGACACCTGCATTCTGCTTCAAGTTTACCAAATAATTGGCCTCTGGCCACCACTCACTGGCTTACCTTGGACGACTTAGTCTCATCATTCGTAAAGGTCATTCTATTCTATACAGGCAAAAGCAGATAATCTGATTTCCTTCTCCTCTCAATGCCCCTGATTCTCAGCACAAGTACTTAAATAATCATTACAATGTAGCTCAAGGACTAAATGAGAAGCTCCCAGAGGCCAGATGTGGCCCATGGGTTGTAGTTTATCCACTCCTGGGTCTAGCACAACACAACCTGGCCTAATACAGCATACCGCAATACGTATCATTGTAAAGTCCAAAGCATATATACTCACCAATCGAACAATTCACTTTCCAAATAGTGACAAAGTAACTTCCATTTTAAATTCAGTGTTCCAATTTAAGATGCCAGAAGATATGTCCAACTTTTTCCGTCCAAAACAAAAATTGTACCTTTGGCTTAAACACAAAATGGGAGAAATCTATTGGAGAGTCAATTAAACATCATGAGTGGTACAGGCCAATCAAGCCCCTGGTAGAGTACGCAAGCAGCATTTCAGACACTACAAACAAGTTCCATTCTTGTCAGGATTTGTTTGAATATTATATAATTTTTAAGTTCAATTTTGGTTTTGCTTCAATATAAAAAAGTCACTTTTGTAAAATGAAGAAATGAATGCTTCTTCTTCAATTTTAATTTGTTAATTTCTTGAAATAAATGCAAATGCAACAGAAAAATACTTGCTTTTGTTGGTGGTAAGTGTCTTTTTTATTCTTGATGTCAACTAACACTCAAGTTTTGGTAACAATTTTCACTTTTTTTGAAGACACTTGTTTTTTCGGACTGTTTAAAACGGAGATTTCAACGTGTTGTTTTGGGCTTTTTATTCAGACACCCAGGAGAGGGGCCAGTGAAGGACAAATCCAAGAAAATAGTAGGAGCAAAGGCAAGTTAAATCAACCAGCATTGATTAGGTAATGGTCAGCATAACTTTTAAAAGTCTGAAGGCAGAGGGGTACAGACTGAGAGAGGCAAGGAGTTGTAAAATTTGAGGTCCTGGGAATACATAGGTTAGAGTGGGAGATGATGTAAATGAAGGTGTGGAACTAAGTTAATTATTTACTCAAGGGATTAGCCTAAGCTTTCTCTTGCAAATATTAAATACTTTGAAACACTAACATTTTGGAAAGTATTATTTTAATAAAGAAGCTCTTACATCCCCACACGGAGATCAAATCTCGGCCCATGACACAAACTTGAACTATGAAGACATTTAAAATGAGCTGCAAGAACTCTGCTCCAACATGAAGGGCTGATTGTACAGGACTCCACTAGCAGAGTACTGTTTAGAATAGCCTTTGGACAAGAGTGTTGCACATGCAAGCTTGCCTGCCTGATTCACAAGTGGCTGCATTTTGTAGATAAATAAAAACTGCATTTTATTGCCTGCAATTATGACAGGCACATGCCTCATTAATGCTCCTAAAACTGAATCGCACAGTTTTCTGGCCACTCTCTCATTGACAGAACTACTCACTGACTGAAGCAAACAGGGTAGTGAGTGGATGGCCAGATCGATATTAATAATTTTCATATCAACGAGAGACACTCTTAAATTTTTAGCTGCTGTTTCTTTTTGTTTATTACATTAATGTATCTGCATTTTTATTTGTGCATAAATTGTTGCTATTATTTAAGCCCAACATTTTGAACTGCAAGCTTTCTATTTCCAGCTCTGATTCTTACAACCAGTTTCTAACTGCTTTTTGCTGTAGCTAACCTGATCCCGGGGGGATTATTTTATAAGTTCTAATGGTCACACTAAAACTGTGAAAGGAAAACAGGTCTTCAGGGAAATAGGATTGGTCGCTCTGTCTGCACATCTGACATGACCACAGACATTTCTTCCCGGGCAAATCAGAGATTTGTCTTTACACGCATGACCACTACAGGTTTTTTTGGTTGAAAAAGATATACTTACGAATTCAGTTAATACTTAACTGTTTACGTGCTGTAATCAGAAAAGAACCAATGGCAATGATTTACTTGAGTTTAACAAAGAAAGGGGTTAGCTTTATTATGCTTAAACCGATATATGTAAAATAACAAACTACGCACTATCGCATACACATACACACTTGAAGTTCACACACAGACAAATACAGAATGGGAAAGGATAGGTTGGCCAAATTAGAGTCCCTAAAAAAGTAAAAGGGTGTACAATGTGTTGTTAGGTGACTCTGCTGACTTCAGGCTGAATTCAATGTTCTCAATGCCTCCGATTTAAAGATGTAGACGTTTGCATTGGTTGTTCTTTGGAACATGGCAGTGCTGGTTTGGATTCTTCTCTGTCTGCAGCAGGGTATGGTGTCCCAGTCAGCAAACAGGGCTCGAAGCTTACCGGGTGGATTGGAGAAAAAGGGGGGCAGGAGGGACCCAACTTAGGTCTTCTCCCTTAGCCTTTCTCCATTGGCTTGACATATACTTTCCTTCTCCAATTGCCAGGGGGATTAAAAAAAATACATTTCCCAAAAGTGACTTGATTAGCTCATTTCTGAAAGCTAACTTAGCCTGAGTTCCATTGTCCAAGCAATTATTCTTAATGGTCCATCTCCAACAGTTGAATACCTCAGGTGATTTCCATAGATGCCTTGCTAATGAGACGGGAGATGGAGTCCTTAAGGAGCCCCTCACACTCCACTGGAGTCATTGAGTGGAATTGTCCCAGATTGGCATTAAGTGCGGTAGCAGAAGGGAAAGAGGACATTTTACCTATTGCCACAATGACGGGTTTTTGCGCCTTATTATCTCAATCACAGATTCACACAGTGTAGAAGAGGCCCTTCGGCCCATCGAGTCTGCACCGACACATGAGAAACACCTGACCTACCTACCTAATCCCATTTACCAGCACTTGGCCCATAGCCTTGAATGTTATGATGTGCCAAGTGCTCATCCAGGTACTTTTTAAAGGATGTGAGGCAACCCGCCTCCACCACCCTCCCAGGCAGCGCATTCCAGACTGTCACCACCCTCTGGGTAAAAAAGGTTTTCCCTCACATCCCCCCTAAACCTCCTGCCCCTCACCTTGAACTTATGTCCCCTTGTGACTGACCCTTCAACTAAGGGGAACAGCTGCTCCCTATCCACCCTGTCCATGCCCCTCATAATCTTGTACACCTCGATCAGGTCACCCCTCAGTCTTCTCTGCTCCAATGAAAACAACCCAAGTCTATCCAACCTCTCTTCATAACTTAAATGTTCCATCCCAGGCAACATCCTGGTGAATCTCCTCTGCACCCCCTCCAGTGCAATCACATCCTTCCTATAATGTGGTGACCAGAACTGCACACAGTACTCCAGCTGTGGCCTCACCAAGGTTCTATACAACTCCAACATGACCTCCCTACTTTTGTAATCTATGCCTCGATTGATAAAGGCAAGTGTCCCATATACCTTTTTCATCACCCCACTAACATGCCCCTCCGTCTTCAGAGATCTATGGACACACATGCCAAGGTCCCTTTGTTCCTCAGAACTTCCTAGTGTCATGCCGTTCATTGAATACTTCTTTGTCAAATTACACCTTCCAAAGTGTATCACCTCACACTTTTCAGGGTTAAATTCCATCTGCCACTTATCTGCCCATTTGACCATCCCGTCTATATCTTCCTGTAGCCCAAGACACTCAACATCCCTGTCAACCACCCGGCCAATCTTTGTGTCATCAGCCCCATAAATGAGGCATTCCTGGGAAACACACCATTTCACTGGCGAGTGGCCTCCAATTGACCCACCATGCCATCACCTCACCATTTCCTCACGCTGGGTGCCATATTTAAAATCCAGCCATAGGCACACCTCTCGGTGCTTCCAGCCCAGGGCTGCTGCACAGAAGCCGTGGCCCCAAAAGGCAAGAAGACTGCAGCCCCTGATTCAGTGAGGAATCCTGGGATGCTTTCTGGACACCATTGGAGCCCACCGCAATGTCCTCTACCCCCTCTCTGATCTCTGGAGGCTCATCAGTCTCACCACTCCAGCCTGGGAGGTGGTGGCAGTGCTGGTCAGTGCCAATGCTGCACACGAGAGGTTGGCCATCCAGTGCAGAAAGAGGATGAATGATCTCACCCGTGCCACCAAGGTAAGGCAACCATCTCATCACTCTAAACTCACACACTCACAAGCCCATCACACACTCACTGGCATCTCACTCACTGCCAGCTCAAGGGACATCACCACTCACTCTCTCACACACACCCTCACATCTCCATCTGGCCTCATCTCCTCTGGAGGTGCCTCCTCAGCCCTCACCATCTTGAGGCCACTTGTACAGATCAACTTGTGCTCAACACACACCCTGGGATACCCTCCTTCCCCAGGACAGCCCTCACCCTGCAGCCTCTTCCCTTGCCTGAGGCCACTTCTCCCCCTTCTCCAAGCCCTCACCCTGCAGCCGTTGAAAAGCCCCCCCACCCCACCCACCCCCTCCCCCCCACCGCCCCCCACCTTACGGCTGGTCTGGGAGGTAGAGACCTGGCTGTGAACCCCCCTAAAAGTGATGTGGTGCTGCCTGTGAAGTCTGGAGCTGGTGACTGTGAGTGCTGCCTGAAGCAAGTTAGGCAAACAAACCTCGAAGTCCCGAGTGAAGTGCAGCTCACCAGGTGCACGTCACTTATGTTCAGTTGTGTAACAGGTTAGTGTGAAATCACACCGATGGGCCTGGATGATCTAGTGTGGGGAGGGACTATTCCGGTGAGCCGGCCTTATAATGATATGCTGGTGCATTACAATGAAGATCCCAACGTGTGGCGCAGGGAAATGCGGCCCCGCTATTGAGGGTGGAGCAGGTGATTGCAAACAGGTTTCACAACATCATGAAGCCAATTTGTGGCCTTCCTGCCATATTATTCACTCAAGCCCGCAATAACACCCACACATGGAAAATTGCGCCTACTGCCTTTGATGGGCTTTGCAGACAGACTGACTGCACTGCAATGATTTGCAATGTGGAATGTGCAGTAATGCAAATTAGGGTTATCCATGTTGTGAGTTCATTTCAGTACCAGTGTTTTTTATAAAACTGCTTTTGAAAGATCAATTCAGGTTTCCAGCCAATGGATTAAAAATCATTATTTGGTAAAAAGAGCAACTTCATGACAGTGGACAGATATAAAGCTTTACACAAGGATACAAGAAATACTGTGGGAGCAAGAGACAACCACACAGCCCATCAAACCTGTTCCACCATTCAGAGCGATCATGGCTGATATGGGTGTCGCTGGCAGGGCCAGCATTTATTTCCCATCCCTAGTTGCCCTTGAGAAGGTGGTGGTGAGCTGCCTTCTTGAGCTGCATGTGGTGTAGGTACACCCACAGTGCTGTTAGGGAAGGAGTTCCAGGATTTTGACCCAGTGACAGTGAAGGAACGATGATATATTTCCAAGTCAGGATGGTGAGTCACTTGGAGGGGAACTTCCAGGTGGTGGTGTTCCCATCTATCTGCTGCCCTTGTCCTTCTAGATGGTAGCGGTCGTGGGTTTGGAAGGTGCTGTCTAAGGAGCCTTGGTGAATTCCTGCAGTGCATCTTGTAGATGGTACACACTGCTGCTACTGTGTGTCGGTGGTGGAGGGAGTGAATGTTTGTGAATGTGGTGCCAATCAAGTGGCTGCTTTGTCCTGGACGGTGTCAAACGTCTTGAGTGTTGTGGGAGCTGCACTCATACAGGTAAGTGGGGAGTATTCCATCTCACTCCTGACTTGTGCCTTGTAGATGGTGGACAGGCTTTGGGGAGTCAGGAGGTGAATTACTCACCACAGGATTTCCAGCTTCTATCCTGCCCTTGTAGCCACAGTATTTAACTGGCTAGTCCATTTCAGTTTCTGGTCAATGGTAACCCCCAGGATGTTGATAGTGGGGGATTCAGTGATGGTAATGCCATTGAACATCAAGGGAAATGGTTGGATTCTCTCTTGCTCGAGGTGGTCATTGCCTGACACTTGTGTGGAGCAAATGTTACTTACCACTTGTCAACCCAAGCCTGGATATTGTCCAGGTCTTGCTTCATTTGGACATGGACTGCTTCAGTATCTGAGGAGTTGTGAATGGCGCTGAACATTGTGCAACCATCAGTGAACATCCCCACTTCTGACCTTATGATGGAAGGAAGGTCATTGATGAAGCAGCTGAAGATGGTTGGGCCCAGGACACCATCCTGAGGAACTCCTGCAGTGATGTCCTGGAGTTGAGATGACTGACCTCCAACAACCACAACTGCTTTCCTTTGCGCTAGTTATGACTCTGACCAGTGGAGAGTTTTCCCCCAATTCCCATTGATGTTTGGTCAAATGCAGCCTTGATGTCAAGGGCAGTCACTTTCACCTCACCCCAAGAGTTCAGCTCTTTTAAGACCATAAGACCATAAGACATAGGAGCAGAAATTAGGCCATTCAGCCCATCGAGTCTGGCTGAATCATGGCTGATAAGTTTCTCAACCCCATTCTCCGGCCTTCTCCCCATAACTTTTGATCCCCTTACCAATCAAGAACCTATCTATCTCGCTCTTATAAGACTATTTTGAACCAAGGCTGTAATGAGGTCAGGAGCTGAGTGGCCCTGGCAGAACCCAAACTGGGCATCAGTGAGCAGGTTATTGCTAAGCAAATGCCACTTGATAGCACTGTTGATGACCCCTTCCATCACTTTACTGATGATCGAGAGTAGACTGATGGGGTGGTAATTGGCCGGGTTAGAATTGAGCTGCTTTTTGTGTACAGGACATACCTGGGCAATTTTCCACATTGTCAGCTAGATGCCAGTGTTGTAGCTGTACTGGAACAGCTTGGCTAGGGACACGGCAAGTTCTAGAGCACAAGTCTTCAATACTATTGCCAGAATGTAATCAGGGCCCATAGCTTGCAGTTTTCTATAGACTCTGGAGCAGTTCCTACAGATTAGAGGGTGGCAAATGTAACCCCACTATTTAAAAAAGGAGAGAGAGAAAACACAGAGAATTACAGACTAGTTAGCCTAACATCAGTAGTGGGGAAAATGCTAGAGTCTATTATAAAAGATGTGGTAGCGGAACACTTGGAAAGCATTAATGGAATTAGACAATGTCATCGTGGGTTTATGAAAGGGAAATCATGCTTAACTAATATACTGGAGTTTTCTGAGGATGTAACTAGTAGAATAGATAAGGGAGAACCAGTGGATGTGGTGTATTTGGATTTCAAGAAGGCTTTTGATAAGGTCGAACATTAGAGGCTAGTGGACAAAATTAAAGCACATGGGATTGAGGGTAATATACTGGCATGGATTGAGAATTGGTTGACAGACCGGAAATAGAGAGTGGGAATAAATTTTTCCGGGTGACAGGCAGTGACTGGTGGTGAACCACAGGGATAATGCGTGGGCCCCAGCTATTCACAATATATATCAATGACTTGGATGAGGAGGCCAAATGCAATATTTCCAAATTTGCTGAAAATACAAAAATGAGTGGCGTTGTGACTTATGAGGAGGATTCAAGGAGGCTTTAGGGCGATTTAGACAAGTTATGTGAGTGAACGTGGTGTATTTGGATTTTCATAAAGTTTTAGCTAAGGTCCCATATAAGAGGTTAGTGGGCAAAATTAAAGCATATGGGATTGGCATGGATTGAGAATTGGTTAGTAGACAAGAAACAGAGTAGGAATAAATGGGTCTTTTTCGGAGTGGCAGGTGGTGACTAGTGGGGTACCATAGGGGTCAGTGCTTGGGCCCCAGCTATTCACAATATATATCAATGATTTGGTTGAGAAAATCAAATGTAATATTTCTAAGTTTGCTGATGACATGATGGGAATGTGAGTGGTGAGGAGGGGGTTAAGAGGCTTCAGGGTGATTTAGACAAGTTGTGAGTGAGTGGGCAAATACATGGCAGATGCAGTATAACGTGGATAAGTGTGAAGTTATAACGTTCGGTGTGAAAAACAGAAAGACAGAGTATTATTTAAATGATGATATATTGGGAAATGTGGATGTACAGAGGGACCTGGGTGTCCTTGTACACCAGTCACTTAAAGTAAACAGGCAGGTGAAACAAGCACTTAGGAAGTCAAATGGTATAAAAACAAAAAACTGCGGATGCTGGAAATCCAAAACAAAAACAGAATTACCTGGAAAAACTCAGCAGGTCTGGCAGCGTCGGCGGAGAAGAGCAAAGTTGATGTTTCGAGTCCTCGTGACCCTTCAACAGAACTGAGTAAAAGTAGGAAAGGGGAGAAATATAAGCTGGTTTAAGGGGTGGGGGAGGGGAAGAATTGGGGGGGGGTTGTTGGGACAAGCAAGCAGTGATAGGTGGAGATAACCAAAAGATGTCACAGACAAAAGAACAAAGAGGTGTTGAAGGTGGTGATATTATCTAAAAGTATGTGCTAATTAAGAGTGGAGAGCAGGACAAGCAAGGTAGCTCTAGTGGGGGTGGGGTGAAATAACCGATGGGTGGAATACATTTAAAAATAATGGAAATAGGTGGGAAAAGAAAAATCTATATAAATTATTGGAAAAACCAAAAGAGAGGGGGAAGAAACAGAAAGGGGGTGGGGATGGAGGAGGGAGTTTAAGATCTAAGGTTGTTGAACTCAATATTCAGTCCGGAAGGCTGTAAAGTGCCTAGTCGGAAGATGAGGTGCTGTTCCTCCAGTTTGCATTGGGCTTCACTGGAACAATGCAGCAAGCCAAGGACGGACATGTGGGCAAGAGAGCAGGGTGGAGTGTTAAAATGGCAAGCGACAGGGAGGTTTGGATCATTCTTGCAGACAGACCGCAGGTGTTCTGCAAAGCAGTCGCCCAGTTTACGTTTGGTCTCTCCAATGTAGAGGAGACCGCATTGGGAGCAACGAATGCAGTAGACTAAGTTGGGGGAAATGCAAGTGAAATGTTGCTTCACTTGAAAGGAGTGTTTGGGCCCTTGGAGGGTGAGGAGAGAGGAAGTGAAGGGGCAGGTGTTACATCTTTTGCGTGGGCATGGGGAGGTGCCATAGGTGGGGGTTGAGGAGTAGGGGGTGATGGAGGAGTGGACCAGGGTGTCCTGGAGGGAACGATCCCTATGGAATGCTGACAGGGGGGGTGAAGGGAAGGTGTGTTTGGTGGTAGCATCATGCTGGAATTGGCGGAAATGGCGGAGGATGATCCTTTGAATGCGGAGGCTGCTGGGGTGATAAGTGAGGACAAGGGGGGCCCTATCATGTTTCTGGGAGGGAGGAGAAGGCGTGAGGGCGGATGTGCTGGAGATGGGCCGGACACGGTTGAGGGCCCTGTCAACCACCATGGGTGGAAAACCTCGGTTAAGGAAGAAGGAGGACATGTCAGAGGAACTGTTTTTGAAGGTAGCATCATCAGAACAGATGCGACGGAGGCGAAGGAACTGAGAGAATGGGATGGAGTCCTTACAGGAAGCGGGGTGTGAGGAGCTGTAGTCGAGGTAGCTGTGGGAGTCGGTAGGTTTGTAGTGGATATTGGTGGACAGTCTATCACCAGAACTTGAGACAGAGAAGGGAAGGCAAATGGTGTGTTGGCCTTCATTGCAAGAGAATTTGAGTTCAGAAGTAGGGATGTCTCACTCCAGTTATACAAGGCCTTGGTAAGACCACACCTGGAGTATTGTTTGCAGTTTTGGTCTCCCTACCTAAGATAGGATATACTTGTCATAGAGGGAGTGCAGCAAAGGTTCACTAGGCTGATACTGGGGGATGGCAGGATTGTCGTATGAGGAGAGGTTAGTTCGACTGGGCCTGTATTCACTGGAGTTTAGAAGAATGAGAGGGGATCTGGTTGAAACATATAAAATTCTAACAGGGCCAGACAGACTAGATGCAGGGAGGATGTTTGGGATGGTTGGGAATCTAGAACCAGGGACCACAGTCTCAGGATATGGGGCAGGACAAGATCAGAGAAAATTTCTTCATTTTTTTAATGCATTCATGGGATGTGGGCATCACTGGCTGGGCCAGCATTTATTGCCCACCCCTAATTGCCCTTGTTCAGAGAGCATTTGAGAGTTAACCACATTGCTGTGGGTCTGGAGTCACATTTAGGCCCTAACACTAAGCCAGCACCTCCCTCACATGGTGGTCAACCTGTGGAATCTTCTAACACTGAAGGCTGTGGAGGCCGGGTCACTGAGTATATTCAGGAAAGTTTTTGGATATTAAGGGTATCAAGGGATATGGAGAGAAAGTGGTAATATGGCATTGAGGATCAGCCAAGATGATGCTGAATGGCGGAGCAGGCTTGAAGGGCTGAATGGCCTACTCCTGCTCCTAGCTTCTTTGTTTCTATGGGAAGAATTTTCCACCCATCAGGGGGGTTTTGTGGGGGCAGGCATGGACTCAATCAGCGCCCCCGATCGGATCTGTGCCGCCATTTTACATGGGCGGGCCAATTTAGAGTCGCCCAGCAAGACGTGTGCCTGGAAGCGCTGAGCGGTCCCTGTGTCGTTGAGGGGTGGGGGGGGGGAATTACCTGAGTCGGGGCCTGCGCTCTTTCAGGCATGTGCAGAGCTGCCTCAGGGAGATTAGTTTAAGTTTTAAAAATCTAAATAAAGAGAAGAAAATATTTCAAGACATGTACCTCATGTGACAGTGTCATATGAGCTGGGACATGTCAATGAATTTTTATCAAGAGTTTTATTCAAATTTTAAACACTTCATGAAACCTCATCCCGACCATGGATGAGGTTCCATGAAAAATGCAAATTCAGATAACAGTGCTGTTGGAATGCAGATTTCCTTTCCTATTTAATTCATCTCTTCAAAAGAAACCCCTTTTTATCCATAGAAACCACCCAGACTGTGTTTATGCCATTTGTTTTCCTAGAATCCTTTTGAATTTCGCGTAGTTTTCTAACAAAGGCTGGTTCATCTCAAACAAAGGAAAACCCTGTTTTATCTTTACAATACTTTGGAATTGTGATTTTGCCAGAAATCTCAACTCGAACCTTCTACTCAAAACATTGGAATGTTTGTGCATATTTTTCCTTTCATCTATTATGAGACTTCTGGCTCTAAAGTGCTGAACTCCACATACAAATGACAATTTAGGGAAGAAAACACATTAAAGGACACATGCTTTCTTGCACACAAACACTTTCTTGCACACAAACACTTTCTTGCACACAAACACTTGCACACAAACACACATACATATATAAAGGTTTGTTTTTCCATTCTTATAACATTGAACTTAATGACTTAAAAGTCTCATACTCTAGACAAAACCTCAAGTAGCAGTGGGGGGAATAAAGGGATCTTGGAGGCTCCACCTGTAGGGACAATCAAACCAACTAAAGCTCATGTTTCCTTTGCTCCTGCCTGTCACTACTCATCAAACTATCACTAGGGGGACCTCTCTCTCTCTCTCTTTCTCTCTCTCTCCAGCACAAACAGCTCTTGTGACTTTGATCAATGCATTTTTCTCCTGCACTCTCTTTCTCATCACTGCTTCCAAAAAGATCAATGTCATTGTCATCATCCTCCTCTGCATGTTATTTATTTATTCGTACACCACACGGATGCCACTGACAGAGTCTTCCACTTCAGCCCTGAGCAGATACCACCAGAGTGGATTTGACCCGTCGCTAGTGACCCCCCTTCTCTCAGTGCTTCCTGTAGTGAGTACTCCTTTAGGTTCTTCGATGCCTGACCAGACCATCATCGGGTTGGCTTACTGCACTAATTATGGGTGGTAAATAAACTATACTCACCTGTTTTTCAGCGCTGCTCTGACGGTTTGAGACAAGCGCCCTGGTTGCAGTGCCAGATTTTGTAGTGCCTTCTAAGAATTGACCACAGGAGACTCAGATGCAGATTAACGATCGTTTTATTCAAGTGAACACAGGGTGAGTCTGCCTTAGGCTAGCTAAAGCAGAACTCTACCAATTACAGGAAAGCCATCTTTTTTCTACAGTTAGTTCTGTACACATTGCGTTATTCAAATTCCAATCTTGTCATTACATAATCATGTAATAAGCAGATGCCCCAATCCCAGATGGGTATCTTTCTCTTACCCAAGTAGGGCCTGTTTATCACGTTCTAGCCTAGTACTGTTTGTCTTACCTTATCTATTTATCCTCATCCCCCCCCCTTCTGTTTCCTATCTAGTTACTCCCTTGTGATCTCCAGGTCTTTCAAGAGAGTTCTGCTAACATCAGCCCTAAGGTGTACAAGGTTTTCCCGGAGAATTCTGCTGACCTTTGGTTTTTCACTAATAGAAGTCCCTGTTTAATTCTTACAGGAGTGTTCATGGTAGTGGCAAAGACTAAAGAAGGTGCTGATAGTAGCAGAATGTGTTAAAGCACAATACAGAAACCAGTGACAGATGGTCCTTTGTGGGGAGAGGTGATCTGGGGAAAAGGATTTTAAAAACAATTAAATAAATAAAAAATAAATTTAAAAAAATTAAAATTGGATTAAAAGAGGACTCACGATGGAGGAGAGAGCTCATGGTCTGAAGTTGTTGAACTCAATATTAAATCCACGTTCCTTACACAAACACACCCCAAGTTTCTCCAAATATCAATACACATTTTATGCATTTTAAAATGATATTCTGCTTTCCTATTCAAACAACAAAAATAAATAACTTCATACTCCCCTACATTATACTCTATCTGCCATCTTGTTACCCACTCAACTAACCTGTCCCAATCTCTTCGCAGCCTCTCTGTGCCCTCTTCACAGCTCACATCCCACCTGCTCTCTATCATTTTGTCTAACTCATTAATATGGAATGTAAATAGTTGAGACCTCAGCACTGATCCTTGTGGCACTCTACTGGTCACTCCTGACAACTTGAGAATCTCGCATTTATGCCTACTCTCCATTTTCTGTCCATTAGCCAATCATCTATCCATGCTAATATATTGCCCCAACTCTATTAGCCCTTATCTTGCCTATTTAACCGCTGTCTGGCACATTATCAAATGCCTTTTGGAAATTCAGGTATACTACATCTACTGGTTCCCCTTAATCAACTCTACTTGTTACAAATTCAAAAAACTCTAATAAATTTGTCAAACAGGATCTCCCTTTAGTAAAACCATGTTAACTTGTTCTAATCATACTACGCGTTTCTAATGCATTTTAAGACTTTCTTAATAACAACACTTCTCCAACAACTAATGTTGGGCTAACTGGCCTGCAGTTCTTTTTGTTTTCATCTCCCTCCTTTCTTGAATAGCAGTGTCACATTTGCTAATTTCAGATCTGCTGGGACCATTCCAGAGGGAATTTTGCAAAATCATAGCCAGAGCATTTACTATCTCTGCAATCATCTCTTTTAGAAACCTAGGATGTAAGACATCAGCTCAGGGAAACAAGTGTTTCATGTTCACCCTGTCTAGGCCCCTCATAATTTTATACACCTCAATTAGGTCACCCCTTAGCCTCCTCTGTTCTAAGGAAAACAACCTCAGTCTATCCAATCTCTCCTCATAGCTGCAATTTTCCAACTCTGGCAACATTCTTGTAAATCTCCTCTGTACTCTCTCCAGAACAATTATGTCCTTCCTGTAATGTGCTGACCAGAACTGTACACAAAATTCCAGCTGTGGCCTAACCAGTGTTTTATACAGTTCCATCATTACATCCCTGCTTTTGTATTCCATACCTTATTGAATAAAGGAAAGCATTCCATGTGTTTTCTTGACCATCTTGTCCATCTGTCCTGCCACCTTCAGGAACCTGTGGACATGCTCTCCAAGGTCTTTCACTTCCTCATCCCCTCTCAGTAACTTCCCGTTTATGGAGTAATTCCTTGTCTTGTTTGCCTTCCCCAAATGCATTACCTTGCACTTTTCCAGATTAATTTCCATTTGCCACTTCTCTGCCCACTCACCCAAACCATTGATATCATTCTGGACCTGACAGCTATCCTCTTCACTATCAATTACACGGCCAATTTTTGTGTCATCTGCAAATTTCCCAATCATGCCTCCCACATTGAAGTGTAAATCATTAATATATACAACAAACAGCAAGGGCACCAACACTGAGCCCTGTGGAACACCACTGGAAACTGTATCGCATTCGCAAAAACATCCATCGACCATTACCCCTTATTTCCTGTCACTGAGCCAATTTTGGATCCAACCTGCCACCTTCCCCTGTATCCCATGAGACCTCACTTTCCTGACCAGTCTGCAATGTGGGACCTTGGCAAATGCCTTATTAAAATCCATGTAGACATCACCCACTGCATTACCCTCATCAACCGGGAGGTGATGGTGTAGTGGGATTGTCGCTAGACTAATAATCCAGAGAGTCAGGGTCTAGGACCAGGGTTTGAAAACCACCAAAGCAGAAGGTGGGATTTGATTTCAATAAAATCTGGAATTAAAAGCCCATTGTCAATTGTTAGACAAAGCTAAGCGACCCATAACGGATCAGATCTAAGCTCTGCAGTCTTGCCACATCCAGTCGTAAATGGTGATGGACAATTAAACAATTCACTGGAGAAGGAGGCTCCACAAATATCCCCATCCTCAATGATGGGGGAGCCCAGCACATCAGGAGCATTTGCTACAATCTTCAGCCAGAAGTGTCAAGTGGATGATCCATCTCAGCCACCTCTTGAGATCCCCAGCATCACAGATACCAGTCTTCAGACAATTCGATTTACTCCATGTGATATCAAGAAACGGCTGAAGGCACTGGACACTGCAAAGGCTATGGGCCCTGACAATATTCTGGCAGTAGTACTGAAGACTTGTGCTCCAGAACTTGCCGCGCCCCTAGCCAAGCTGTTCCAGTACAGGTACAACACTGGCATCTACCCGGCTATGTGGAAAATTGCCCAGGTATGTCCTGTACACAAAAAGCAGGACAAATCCAACCCGGCCAATTACTGCCCCATCAGTCTACTCTCCATCATCAGTAAAGTAATGGAAGGAGTCATCAACAGTGCTATCAAACAGCACTTACTTAGCAATAACCTGCTCACTGACGCTCAGTTTGAGTTCTGCCAGGGTCACTCAGCTCCTGACCTCATTCCAGTCTTGGTTCAAATATGGACAAAAAAGCTGAACTCCCAAGGTGAGAGTGACTCACCTCACTTGCCTGGATGAGTGCAGCTCCCACAACACTCAAGAAGCTGGACACCATCCAGGACAAAGCAGCCACTTGATTGGCACCACATCCACAAACGTTCACTCCCCCCACACCGACACACAGTAGCAGCAGTGTGTACCATCTACAAGATGCACTGCAGGAACTCACCAAGGCTCCTTCGACAGTACCTTCTAAACCCACGACCACTACCATCCAGAAGGACAAGGGCAGCAGATAGATGGGGACACCACCACCTGGAAGTTCCCCTCCAAGTCACTCACCATCCTGACTTGGAAATATATCACCGTTTCTTCACTGTCACTGGGTCAGAATCCCGGAACTCCCTCCCTAACAGCACTGTGGGTGTACCTACACCACATGGAATGCAGCAGCTCAAGAAGGCAGCTCACCACCACCTTCTCAAGGGCAGTTAGGGATGGGTAATAAAATGCTGGCCCAGCCAGCGACACCCACATCCCATGAATGTTACTTCCTCAAAAAATGCTATTACATTTTAAGACACCATCTTCCCCTAACAAAACCATGCTGAATATCCCTGATCAATCTGTGCCTTTCTAAATGAGTTTATTCTGTCTCTCAGAATTGTTTCCAGTAACTTGCCCAGTGCTGAAGTCAGACTGACCGGCCTATAATTTTCTGGCCTGTCCCTCGCACCCTTTTTAAATAATGGGACAACATTCACAGGCTCCGATCCTCTGGGACCTCACCTGTATCTAGTGAGGATTGGAAAATGATCCTCAGAGCATCTGCTATCTCCTCCCTGGCTTCCTTCAACAGCCTGGGATACAATCCAACCGGCCCTGGGGATCTATTCACCTTCAAGGATGTGAGTCCCTCCAGTACTTCCTCTCTCACTGTGCTTATTGTATCTATTTCACACCCCGCCTCTTTAACTAGAATGTCTACATCACCCCTCTCCTTAGTGAAGACAGAGACAAAGTGCTCATTGAGAACCCTGTCCACATCTTCAGCATCAACTCACAAGTGACCATGCACATCCCTGATAGACCTGATCCTTTCCTTAGTTATTCTCTTGCTCTGAATGTACTGGTAAAACATCTTAGGATTTTCTTTGGTTTTACCTGTCAATATTTTTAATATCCTCTTTTTGCTTTCCTAATTTCCAGTTTTACTTCACCCCGAGGTTACCCTTTATTTCTACGTTGCAGCCTGTGCGAGTAATTGAGCAATTACTTTATGGCCTGAATTTTACCCTTGGTGGGCACTCGACCAGTCGGGGAATATTCCGTCGCCTGCGATTGGCCCCTGACTGCGATTTCACGCTGTCCGGCCAATTAAGACCCGCTCAGTATGAAATGCCTCTTCCCAATGGCCGGGAGGGGCCAGGCGGGGGCCGGGGGCCTGTTGGCTGCCAGTTGCCATGGTGACCCAGCGGGCAGTTTAAAAATGGCACGGGCAGCTCCTCCAAGTTCTCTGCATGTTGGAGACTGAAGCTATAGCCTTAAATGAGGCTGGAGACAGCAGGTGGGAGGGCAGTTCGGGGGGCCACTTGACCCCCCCTCCCCCCCCGACCAGTTTACGGACGAGTGTCCCGCAGTCCTGGAGGGGGTGGCTGCCAGGAGGAACACCCTCGTCCCCAGAGAGGGAAGGAGGAGGCCACCGCTCCTGACAAAGAAAGCTTGGGAGGAGGTGGGAGCCGAGGTCAGCAGCCACGACGCTGTGCAGCGCACTTGGCTCCAGTGCCGCAAAAGCTTCAATGGTCTGCTGTGCTCAGGAAGGGTAGTCCCGCGTTGGCGTGGATCAGTGTGGTGAAGTGTGGTGAAGTCTGGCCGCACTCCACATGGAGCTCAGGGGTGTTAGAGTCTGAACACCAACTGTCATTGACGCAGAGCTGGCCAAGGGGGTGAGCCATGGCTGCTTGGACTGAGTGCCTTGCATCTCAAAGGTCACAACTCGGATGTGTCCTGCAAGGTGTCCCTCAGCTGGGGTTGGCCAGGCTGCAATGGAGCTGCAGGTAGAGAGTGGACTAATTAATTCTCCTCTGTCCTTTCAGGAGAAGAGGAGCCATATCAACATAGGGAGGTCAAGGACAGGTAGAGGCTCCCCAAACCTCCTAATCTCTACAAGATTTTAGCCGAACGCTTTGGAGGTGGTGAGACGCCACGCACCTCGGTCAAACGGCCGGGGAGGTGCTAGGGTGTCAGACAAGGGTAAGAGTGCAGTGCACAGAGGTGAGAGTTTCGGATGGTGCAAACATTATTGTGCAGTCTCATTGATGGGAGCCTCAAACCTGGATTCCCCATTGATCATTGAAAGACGAGGGTACCATGGTGCAAATCTCCATTGTCTCACCAGGGTGCCTGGCATGCACAGTGACTGTGTGGTGACTTTAACTAATGCCATGGTGTGGGAGGAATGGGTTTCGGTTGATGGGGCATGGGAAGCAGTACTGGGGTAGAAGGGAGCTGTTCTGGTAGGACGGGCTTCATTTGAACCGTGCTGGGACCAATGTCCAGGCCAACTGAATAGCAAGAGCTGCAGCAAGGGCTTTAAACTAAATAGAGGTGGGGAGGGTTCTGGAAAGGGGATATGTAGGCTAACAAAGCAAAAGCAGGTGGCAGCTTTGCAGGGCAGCTATTTAGGTAATGGTATCCAGAGTGTGACAGCCGGGAACTAAATATTCAGGGTTATATGACTTTTCAAAAGGACAAGCAGGAAGGAAAGGGTGGTGGGGTAGCTTTGCTAAAATGAGATGGAATAAGTATAATAGCAAGAAATTATCTTGGATTGGAAGCTGTAGAATTTAAATGGATGGAGGTAAGAAATAACAAGGGGAAGAAGACACTGGTGGGGTAGCCTATAGGCCCCAGACAATGGCTACACTGTAGGACAGTGAATAAATCAGGAGATAATGAGGCCATGTAAAAAAGGTAGTATATTAATCATGGTTGACTTTAATCTTCATGTAGGTTGGGGAAATCAAATTGGCAGAGTTAACCGCAAGCAAGAACCCATAGAGTGTATTCAGGACAGTTTCCTAGAACAATATGTTGTGAATCCAACCAGGAATCAGGCTAAAAACAAAAAAACTGTGGATGCTGGAAATCCAAAACAAAAACAGAATTACCTGGAAAAACTCAGCAGGTCTGGCAGCATCGGCGGAGAAGGAAAGAGTTGACGTTTCGAGTCCTCATGACCCTTCGACAGAACTTGAGTTCGAGTCCAAGAAAGAGTTGAAATATAAGCTGGTTTAAGGTGTGTGTGGGGGGGCGGGGGGGGGGTGGGGTTGGGTGGGGGGAGAGAAGTGGAGGGGGTTGGTTTGGTTGTAGGGACAAACAAGCAGTGATAGAAGCAGATCATCAAAAGATGTCACAGACAATAGAACAAAAGAACACAGAGGTGTTAAAGTTGGTGATATTATCTAAACGAATGTGCTAATTAAGAATGGATGGTAGGGCACTCAAGGTATAGCTCTAGTGGGGGTTGGGAGAACATAAAAGATTTTAAGATATTTAAAAATAATGGAAATAGGTGGGAAAAGAAAAATCTATATAATTTATTGAAAAAAGGAAGGGGGAAACAGAAAGGGGGTGGGGATGGGGGAGGGAACTCACGACCTAAAGTTGTTGAATTCAATATTCAGTCCGGAAGGCTGTAAAGTGCCTATTCGGAAGATGAGGTGTTGTTCCTCCAGTTTGCGTTGGGCTTCACTGGAACAATGCAGCAAGCCAACGACAGACATGTGGGCAAGAGAGCAGGGTGGAGTGTTAAAATGGCAAGCGACAGGGAGGTTTGGGTCATTCTTGCGGACAGACCGCAGGTGTTCTGCAAAGCGGTCACCCAGTTTACGTTTGGTCTCTCCAATGTAGAGGAGACCACATTGGGAGCAACGAATGCAGTAGACTAAGTTGGGGGAAATGCAAGTGAAATGTTGCTTCACTTGAAAGGAGTGTTTGGGCCCTTGGACGGTGAGGAGAGAGGAAGTGAAGGGGCAGCTGTTACATCTTTTGCGTGGGCATGGGGAGGTGCCATAGGTGGGGGTTGAGGAGTAGGGGGTGATGGAGGAATGGACCAGGGTGTCCCAGAGGGAGCGATCCCTACGGAATGTCGATAGGGGGGGTGAAGGGAAGATGTGTTTGGTGGTGGCATCATGCTGGAGTTGGCGGAAATGGCGGAGGATGATCCTTTGAATGCGGAGGCTGGTGGGGTGATAAGTGAGGACAAGGGGGACCCTATCATGTTTCTGGGAAGGAGGAGAAGGCGTGAGGGTGGATGCGCGGGAGATGGGCCGGACACGGTTGAGGGCCCTGTCAACGACTGTGGGTGGAAAACCTCGGTTAAGGAAGAAGGAGGACATGTCAGAGGAACTGTTTTCGAACGTAGCATCATCGGAACAGATGCGACGGAGGCGAAGGAACTGAGAGAATGGGATGGAGTCCTTACAGGAAGTGGGGTGTGAGGAGCTGTAGTCGAGATAGCTGTGGGAGTCGGTGGGTTTGTAATGGATATTGGTGGACAGTCTATCACCAGAGATTGAGACAGAGAGGTCAAGGAAGGGAAGGGAAGTGTCAGAGATGGACCACGTGAAAATGATGGAGGGGTGGAGATTGGAAGCAAAATTAATAAATTTTTCCAAGTGACGAGAGCATGAAGCGGCACCGAAGTAATCATCGATGTAGCGGAGAAAGAGTTGTGGAAGGGGGCCGGAGTAGGACTGGAACAAGGAATGTTCCACATACCCCATAAAGAGACAGGTATAGCTGGGGCCCATGCAGGTACCCATAGCCACACCTTTTATTTGGAGGAAGTGAGAGGAGTGGAAGGAGAAATTGTTCAGCGTGAGAACATGTTCAGCCAGACGGAGGAGAGTAGTGGTGGATGGGGATTGTTCGGGCCTCTGTTCGAGGAAGAAGCTAAGGGCCCTCAGACCATCCTGGTGGGGGATGGAGGTGTAGAAGGATTGGACGTCCATGGTGAAGAGGAAGCGGTTGGGGCCAGGGAACTGGAAATTGTTGATGTGACGTAAGGTGTCAGAGGAATCACGGATGTAGGTGGGAAGGGACTGGACAAGGGGAGAGAGAAGGGAGTCAAGATAACGAGAAATGAGTTCCGTGGGGCAGGAGCAAGCTGAGACGATCGGTCTACCGGGGCAGTTCTGTTTGTGGATTTTGGTAGGAGATAGAAGCGGGCCGTCCAAGGTTGGGCGACCATCAGGTTGGAAGCTGTGGAGGGAGATCCCCAGAGGAGATGAGGTCAGTGACAGTCCTGGAAACAATGGCTTGATGTTCAGTGGTGGGGTCATGGTCCAGGGAGAGGTAGGAGGAAGTGTCTGCCAGATCAGGCTATTTTGGTAATGTGTAATGGGGCAGATTTAATAAATGATCTCAGAGTAAAGGATCCCCTAGGAAACAGTGATGGTAGAATTTAATATTCTGTTTGAGAGTGAGAAACTTGGGTCAGAAACTCTGCTAAACTTAAATTAGGGTAATTCCAAAGGATTGAGGGCAGAGCTGGCTGGAGTGGACTGGGAAAGGAGTTTAGCAGAAAAAACAGTTGATGAAAAATGGCAGATGTTTAAGAAAATAGTTCATGACTCACAACAAAGATATATCCCAGTGAGGAAGAAGGATTATAGGAAGGGATAAACCAACCTTGGTTAACCAAGGAAGTTAAGGATAGTATCAAAGTCAAAGAAAAAACATACAATGTGGCAAATATTAGTGGTAAGCCAGAGGATTGGGAAAGCTTTAAAAGCCAACTAGAGAAGACCAAAAAAATAAAGAGGGAGAAAATAAACCTTGAAGGTAAACAAGCAAGTAATACAAAAACGGACAGTAAGAGCTTCTTTAAATATATAAAAAGAAGAGAGAGACCAAAGTGAACATAGGCCCCTTAGAGAATGGGGCTAGGGAAATAATAATGGGGAACCAGGAAGTGTCAGAGGAGTTGAATAAATACTTTGCTTCAGTCTTCACTGTAGAAGACACTAATAGCATTCCAAAAATACTAAATAATCAAGGGGCAAAAGAGGGATAGGAAATAAATACGATAACTATCACTTGAAAAAAAGTACGAGGGTAACTAATGTGGATAAAGGCTGATAAGTCCCCTGGACCTGATGGGTTGCATCCTAGGATATTAAAGGAAATAGCTACAGAAATAGTGGATGCACTGGTAGTAATCTTCCAAGAATCCTTAGACTCTGGAAAAGTCCCAGGGGATTGGAGAACGGCCAATGTAACACCCTTATTCAAAAAGGGAGGGTGACAAAAAATAGTTAACTATAGGCCAGTTAGCTTAACATCTGTCATTGGGAAAATGTTGGATTCTAATGTAATAACAGAGCACTTAGACTTCATAATCTAATCAAGCAGAGTCAGAATGGGCTTCATGAAGGGGAAATCATGTCTGGAAAATTTATTACAATTCTTTGAGGAGGCAACAAGCAGGATAGATAAAGGGGAACCAGTAGATGTAATATATTTGGATTTCCAAAAGGTGTTAAGAGCCCATGGTGTTGGGGGTAGTATATTAGCATGGATAGAGGATTGGCTAACTAATAGAAGACAGAGAGTTGGGATAAGGGGGGCATTTTCAGGATAGCAACCTGTAACTAGTGGAGCACCACAGGGATCAGTGCGGGGCCACAGTTATTTACAATATATGTTAATGACTTAGATGAGGGAAGTGAATGTACTATCGCCAAGTTTGCGGATGACACAAACATAGGTGGGAAGGCAAGTGGTGAGGGTGACACAAGGTGTCTACAGAGGGATACAGACAGGTTAAGTGAATGGGCAAAAAAGTGGCCGATGGAATATAATGTGGGAAAATATGAGGTTATGCACTTTAACAGGAAGAATAGAGGAGCTGAATATTATTTAAGTGGAGAAAGACTGCAGAAAGCTGCAGCACAGAGGGATTTGGGGGTCCTCGTGCATGAATCCCAAAAAGCTAACATACAAGTTCACCTGGTAATAGGGAAGGCAAAGGGAATGTTGGCTTTTATTTCAAAGGGAATGGAATATAAAAATAGGGAATTCTTGCTAAAACTATACAAGGCACCAGTTAGACCACACCTAGAATACTGTGAACAGTTTTGGTCCCCTTATCTAAGGAAAGATATACTGGCATTGGAGGCAGTCCAGAGAAGGTTCACTAGGTTGATCCTGGGTATGGAGGGATATTTTTATGAGGAGAGGTTGAGTAGGTTGGGCCTGTACTCATTGGAGTTTAGAAGAATGAGAGGCGACCTTATTGAAACATATAAGATTCTTAGGGTATTTGACAGGGTAGATGCTGAGATGTTGTTTCCCCTTGTGGGAGGGTCTGGGACCAGAGGGCATAATCTCAGAGTAAGGGGGTCACCCATTTAAAACATAGACGAGGAGGAATTTCTTCTCTCAGAGGCTCATCAATCTGTGGAATTGTTTACCACAGAGGGCTGTAGAGGCTGGGTCATTAAGTATATTCAAGGCTGAGATAGACAGATTTTTAATCAGTAAGGGAATCAAGGGTTATGGGGAGAGGCAGGAAAGTGGAGTTGAGGATTATCAGATCAGCCATGATCTCATTGAATGGCGGAGCAGACTCGATGAGCCGAATGGCCTACTTCTGCTCCCATGTCTTAAGGTCTTATGGTGTTATGAGATGTCTTGTTCTCCCTTAGATTCACCAACATGGGCACATTCTCAGGACACCGAAGACCCACCTCTGACCCCGGAGGACTGCCAGACTTCAGCTGCACCTGTGTCACACCCACTCCCTGAACCAGGCACCAGCACAGATACCAGCACCTCGGTGGGCATTAGATCTTCAGCTAGAATGTTGGTGCACAGCAGTGAGGGCTCTTCACACTCACTTGAGGTGCAAGCAGAGGCAGAGAGTGTCCAGGGCGCCGGCAGTCGAAGGACTGCTTGAGACCAGGATGATGCTCAGTCGAAGGCTGATGATGAGCCTCTGGAGTTGTCCATTAGGCAGCTGATGTTGGATGTCCAGCGGGATGTGTGGGAGCACCTGGTGGAGATCCATCAGGGTCTGTGTACCATGGTCTCCGTTGTGGAGGATTCCATGTGGAGCGTGAGCAATGCAATGACCCTCATGGCCGAGCGCTCTGCCTCCCCCATTGAGACAGTGGCGACTCTCATGGAGAGGCAGCTGCAGGGACAGAACCAGGAGTTCCTGGGGTGTGCTCGGACCTACAGCCCTCACAGCGACACTGACCTCAGGTGGTCAGTGCCAGTGTGTGAGATGGATGTGGCCCCCAGTATCCCAGCTCGGTGTCCATTCATCAATGGCGAGTAAGGAGATCCAGAGTGACCTCATGTTGGCGCATGAACTCTCTGGCTTCTCTATGAGCTCCTCTCAGGGCGCTCTGGATGAGGGCAGCAGTTCCTCCCCCCCTCTGCCAGTGATAGTGGCATCTGATAAGGCTGTGATGACTGGGGAGATACCAGCCTTGGCACTGGTCACTCCCTCCCAGGCGGGGCCATCACAGGCTCCACTGGCCAAAGGTCGAATGCCAAAGTCATCAATGCCAACAGGACAGGAGAGTCAGCGGCTGCCTCAGATACCACTCCCAGCGAGGGGTGGCACCAAGACGTAGCACCAACAAACATAGGTTTAAGGCACCATGAGCACAACAGGGACTGTTCACTGGTGATCTCCTGTTCTGTAATGTTTTGTTTATGTTTACTGGTCTGGGAATGATGACCAGAGAAGGTTCCATTAATTTGTTTGGATTTGAAAGTGATAGAAATTTTGTTTTTGTCATCATGGCCTGAGTATTCTTCACCGTTTTATTTTTTGGTGCAGGGTAGGCCAGTGTGTAATGCTGAACGTGGGGGCTCGAGACTTTATTGCACAGGCACTGAGTGTATCTTGGGGGCAAAGGAAAGGGTCATTTCAGACACCCAGGATGGAGGCAGCAGCCCTGGCATGAGGTGGAAGCATATCTCTGGCAGCCTCGCTGAAGGAGCGTTGGATCAGGGTGTCCCTGGTGTCCCTGCCTCCCTGGAGGTTACTGAGGTCTGTCTCCACACCCTCAGTATTCTCCTCACTGTGCTGCTGTTCTAACTCACTACTGGATTCATCCTCTGTGGCCTGTGCAGCTGTGTCAAGATCCTCTTCTTCCAGTGGGTCCCCCCTTGCCAGTGCCAGATTGTGGAGAGCGGGGCATACAACCAGTATCAGTGATACCCACTCTGGGGGGTATTGTAGTGCTGCCCCTGAACAGTCCAGGCATCGGAAGTGCATCTTGAAAAGACCAATGGGTCTCCCTACCAGCGCCCATGTGGCAGCATGACTCCTATTACGCCGCTGCTCTGTCTCTGTTCTTGGATGGGAGAGATAGCCCTTGTCACCCAGCAGCCATCCATCCAGCCGGTCTGGAGCACTGAAGAGCCCCGGCACCTGGGAGTGTTTGAGGATGTAGGCGTCGTGGGAGCTGCCTGGGTACCTTGCACAGACTTGTAGAATCAGCATCCTGTGGTCACACACTATCCGCACGTTCATGGAGTGGAAGCCCTTCCTGTTGATGAAGGCACCCGGCTGACCTGCTGGTGCCTTGATGGCCACATGTGTACAGTCTATAGCACCCTGGACACGGGGGAACCCAGCAATCGGAGCAAAGCCTCTGGCTCGCTCAGCCTGGCTGGCCTCGTCCATATGGAAATGAATAAATGTCATAACCGCCTGAACAGAGCGTCTGTCACCAGCTTGACACAACTGTGGACAGCTGGTTGGGAAACTCCACACAGATCCCCCACTGACCCCTGGAAAGAGCCGGAGAAGTTGAGGACCACCATGACCTTCAGAGTCACTGGCATGGGGTGTCCACCCACACAGTCAGAGCTGATGTAATGACATAAGCCATTAAAGGTGGTAGGACAGGTAGAGAAAGCTGTTTCTGAAGCATACAATATTCTAGGCTTCATTAATAGGGGCATAGACTACAAGAGCAAGGAGGTTATGATGAATTTATATCAGACACTGGTTAGACCTCAGCTGGAATATTGTGTACAGTTCTGGGCACCACATTAAGGAAGGATGTGAACACATTGGAGAGAGTGCAGAAGAGGTTTACAAGAATGGTCCCAGGGATGAGACACTTTAGTTATGAGGAAAGATTGAAGAGGTTGGCACTGTTCTCCTTGGAGAGGAGAAGGCTGAGAGGAGACTTGATAGAAGTTTTCAAATGAGGGGGCTGTACAGAGTAGATAGGGAGAAATTGTTCCCGCTTGGAAACGGATCCAGAACCAGAGGGCACAGGTTTAAAGTGATTGGCAAAATAAGCAAATGTGAGGTGAGAAAACACTTTTTCACACAGTGAGTGGTTCAGGTTTGGAATGCACGGCCTGGAAGTGTGGTGGGGGAGGTTCAATCGAGGTACTCAAGAGGGCATTTGAATAGAAATAATTCGCAGGGTTATGGGGAAAAGGCAGGAGATTGGCACTAAGTTAAAATGCTCAGAGGTCTGGTGCAGACAGGATGGGCCGAATGGCCTCCTTCTACCCCGTAACAATTCTGTGATTCTGTGATCTCAGGGCCTATCATCTGACAGACGGGGGTCATGGTCTCCCTGGAGAGACGGAACCTCCTTCGGCATTGCACCTTGGACATATCGAGGTAGCTGCATCACTGCCTGTAAACCCTGGCAGTAGTAATGTAGCGTCTTCTGCAGCCCCCCTTGTCTTGGACTACCTGCTGGCCCTGCCCCCCTTATGCCTGCGCCTCTCCTCCCACAGGTCCCTCCCCTGGAAGCTGCATTGGGACACCTGCCCTCCTCTTCCTTCTGCCCCTCTCTTCCTCCTCAGAGGAGGGGCCTCCAGTGGAGACCACAATCCCCATTACCAGGGTAAGGGAAGGCTGTCCGATACCTGGATGGGTCCACACGGTCTGAATCCTCCAGGGGTCTTGGAGACACCAATGAGTCCTGAAATGAAGCCTGGAAATGCTGAGACTGAAGCCCTGAACAGAGATGAAGCTGCCAAGTACCAATAAGCAACCAGCAGCAAATTACCTACCAAACCCCTCCCTACTCACACTGGCAATGCTGCTGACCCTTTTCATCCTGCCCGTGGATGAGGTTTTGGAAAATGTGGGCTGGCCACCTGCCTGTTTTACCCGTGTGACGAGTGTGAAATCGCAGGGGTAACGGAAACTCAGCTTCAATGGGTTATTAATGGGCGTAAGTGACACTGCCTGCACCCGCTGACCTGGAGATCGGGTGTGAGGGAGGAGGTTGGGACACACACCCAATGTCTTCTCAGGCTATTTTACACCCGAGCAGGTCAGGCAACAGCCCACCAGGGAAGTGTAAAACTCTGCCCAATGTCTATGGTGCGGATATTACACACACTACTCCCCCCGGCCAGCCCCCACCCCCCAGTCTCACCCTCACACTGGTGTATTTGAAGGTGGGAGGGGAATGTAAATAAACGCAGGTGCCGAGTCCACCCCATTCCTGTCCACCTCCCTGATATCACAGCAGCCTGCCCACCCTCAGGCCTATTGAGGCACTGGAGTGGCCAATTAATGCCCACTTAAGGACCTCATTCTGCCATGGCCGCTATCATTCTTTTATTTGTGCATGGAATGCTGGTGTCACTGGCTGGGCCAGCATTTATTGCCCATCCCTAATTACCCTTGAGAAGGTGGTGGTGAGCTGCCTTCTTGAACCGCTGCAGTCCATGTGGTGTAGGTACACCCACAGTGCTGTTAGGGAGGGAGTTCCAGGATTTTGACCCAGCGACAGTCAAGGAACAGTGATATAGTTCCAAATCAGGATAGTGAGTGACTTGGAGGGGAACTTCCAGGTGGTGGTGTTCCCATCTATCTGCTGCCCTTGTCCTTTTAGGTAATAGAGCTCATGGGAGTCTCGGTCGGGCAAGGGTGAGTTAAGGTGTGATGGTGGCATAATGGGTAAAGTCCAGGACTATCAGTTAAGGCTAGTCGCTTGGATACATGGATTCAAATCCCACCATAAAACTTTCAATTGGTGGAATTCTGGAACTCCCTTCCTAACTGCTGTGATTTAATACTGGTACTGCCGATAACTTTTTAAAGATTATTCAACACTCACATAGGTGCGGAGGTGGCTGGCCAATGTGATTTTGTTTATTTCACTTCAGCAACTGAACTAACAAAATGGATTCCGCAATCCCATAATACACTGGCTTGCAAAGTGCGGCAAGCTAAACAAGACATAGAGGGCACAACATATTCCTCCTTCCTTACTGGAAATGTCAGTTAAACAAAACTTTTCCTGATCTAGGGAAAGAGGGTAGATTGCCTCTATTCCAGGCTGAACCCGGTGATTTTTCTGCCCCAAAACTGTAACTCAGAACAAACGTTCAGGAGGACTTCTCTCCAGGCGTGGGTTACGCTGGACTTCTCTCCCGGCGTGGGTTACGCTGGACTTCTCTCCCGGCGTGGGTTACGCTGGACTTCTCTCCCGGCGTGGGTTACGCTGGACTTCTCTCCCGGCGTGGGTTACGCTGGACTTCTCTCCCGGCGTGGGTTACGCTGGACTTTTCTCCCGGCGTGGGTTACGCTGGACTTCTCTCCCGGCGTGGGTTACGCTGCACTTCTCTCCCGGCGTGGGTTACGCTGGACTTCTCTCCCGGCGTGGGTTACGGTGGACTGCTCTCCCGGTGTGGGTTAATGCGGACTTCTCTCCCGGTGTGGGTTATAGTGGACTTCTCTCCCGGTGTGGGTTAATGCGGACTTCTCTCCCGGTGTGGGTTACGCTGGACTTCTCTCCCGGTATGGGTTAATGCAGACTTCTCTCCCGGTGTGGGTTACGCTGGACTTCTCTCCCAGTGTGGGTTAATGCGGACTTCTCTCCCGGCGTGGGTTACGCTGGACTTCTCTCCCGGCGTGGGTTAATGCGGACTTCTCTCCCGGTGTGGGTTATGGTGGCCTGCTCTCCTGGTGTGGGTTAATGCGGACTTCCCTCCCGGTGTGGGTAATGCTGGACTTCTCTCCCGGTGTGGGTTAATGCGGACTTCTCTCCCGGTGTGGGTTATAGTGGACTTCTCTCCCGGTGTGGGTTAATGCGGACTTCTCTCCCAGTGTGGGTTATGGTGGACTTCTCTCCCGATGTGGGTTAATGCGGACTTCTCTCCCGGTGTGGGTTACGGTGGACTTCTCTCCCGGTGTGGGTTACGCTGGACTTTTCTCCTGGTGTGGGTTACGGTGGACTTCTCTCCCGGTGTGGGTTACGCTGGACTTCTCTCCCGGTGTGGGTTACGCTGGACTTCTCTCCCGGTGTGGGTTACGCTGGACTTCTCTCCCGGTGTGGGTTACGCTGGACTTCTCTCCCGGTGTGGGATACGCTGGACTTCTCTCCCGGTGTGGGATACGCTGGACTTCTCTCCCGGTGTGGGTTACGCTGGACTTCTCTCCCGGTGTGGGTTACGCTGGACTTCTCTCCCGGTGTGGGTTACGGTGGACTTCTCTCCCGGTGTGGGTTACGCTGGACTTTTCTCCTGGTGTGGGTTACGGTGGACTTCTCTCCCGGTGTGGGTTACGCTGGACTTCTCTCCTGGTGTGGGTTACGCTGGACTTCTCTCCCGGTGTGGGTTACGCTGGACTTCTCTCCCGGTGTGGGTTACGTTGGACTTCTCTCCCGGTGTGGGTTAATGCGGACTTCTCTCCCGGTGTGGGTTAATGCGGACGTCTCTCCCGGTGTGGGTTACGCTGGACTTCTCTCCCGGTGTGGGTTACGCTGGACTTCTCTCCCGGTGTGGGTTACGCTGGACTTTTCTCCTGGTGTGGGTTACGGTGGACTTCTCTCCCGGCGTGGGTTACGCTGGACTTCTCTCCCGGCGTGGGTTAATGCGGACTTCTCTCCTGGTGTGGGTTACGCTGGACTTCTCTCCTGGTGTGGGTTACGGTGGACTTCTCTCCCGGTGTGGGTTACGGTGGACTTCTCTCCCGGTGTGGGTTACGGTGGACTTCTCTCCCGGTGTGGGTTACGGTGGACTTCTCTCCCGGTGTGGGTTACGCTGGACTTCTCTCCCGGTGTGGGTTACGCTGGACTTCTCACCCGATGTGGGTTAATACGGACTTCTCTCCCGATGTGGGTTAATGCGGACTTCTCTCTTGGTGTGGGTTATGGTGACTTCTCTCCCGGTGTGGGTTACGGTGGACTTCTCTCCTGGTGTGGGTTATGCTGGACTTCTCTCCCGGCGTGGGTTACGCTGGACTTATCTCCTGGCGTGGGTTAATGCGGACTTCTCTCCCAGTGTGGGTTATGGTGGACTGCTCTCCTGGTGTGAGTTAATGCGGACTTCCCTCCCGGTGTGGGTTATGCTGGACTTCTCTCCCGGTGTGGGTCAATGCGGACTTCTCTCCCGGTGTGGGTTACACTGGACTTCTCTCCCGGTATGGGTTAATGCAGACTTCTCTCCCGGTGTGGGTTACGCTGGACTTCTCTCCCAGTGTGGGTTATGGTGGACTTCTCTCCCGATGTGGGTTAATGCGGACTTCTCTCCCGGTGTGGGTTACGCTGGACTTCTCTCCCGGTGTGGGTTACGGTGGACTTCTCTCCCGGTGTGGGTTACGGTGGACTTCTCTCCCGGTGTGGGTTACGCTGGACTTCTCTCCCGGTGTGGGTTAATGCGGACTTCTCTCCCGGTGTGGGTTACTCTGGACTTCTCTCCTGGTGTGGGTTACGGTGGACTTCTCTCCCCGTGTGGGTTAATGCGGACTTTTCTCCTGGTGTGGGTTACGGTGGACTTCTCTCCTGGTGTGGGTTACGCTGGACTTCTCTCCCGGTGTGGGTTACGCTGGACTTCTCACCCGATGTGGGTTAATGCGGACTTCTCTCCCGATGTGGATTAATGCGGACTTCTATCCTGGTGTGGGTTACGGTGGACTTCTCTCCCGGTGTGGGTTACGCTGGACTTCTCTCCTGGTGTGGGTTACGCTGGACTTCTCTCCCGGTGTGGGTTACGCTGGACTTCTCTCCCGGTGTGGGTTACGCTGGACTTCTCTCCCGGTGTGGGTTACGCTGGACTTCTCTCCCGGTGTGGGTTAATGCGGACTTCTCTCCCGGTGTGGGTTAATGCGGACTTCTCTCCCGGTGTGGGTTACGCTGGACTTCTCTCCCGGTGTGGGTTACGGTGGACTTCTCTTCCGGTGTGGGTTACGTTGGACCTTTCTCCTGGTGTGGGTTAAGGTGGACTTCTCTCCCGGTGTGGGTTAATGCGGACTTCTCTCCCGCCGTGGGTTACGCTGGACTTCTCTCGCGGCGTGGGTTACGCTGGACTTCTCACCCGGCGTGGGTTACGGTGGACTTCTCTCCCGGTGTGGGTTAATGCGGACTTCTCTCCCGGTGTGGGTTACGCTGGACTTCTCTCCCGGTGTGGGTTACGGTGGACTTCTCTCCTGGTATGGGTTACGGTGGACTTCTCTCCCGGTGTGGTTTACGCTGGACTTCTCTCCCGGCGTGGGTTAATGCGGACTTCTCTCCCTGTGTGGGTTACGCTGGACTTCTCTCCCGGTGTGGGTTTCGCTGGACTTCTCTCCCGGTGTGGGTTACGGTGGACTTCTCTCCCGGTGTGGGTTACGCTGGACTTCTCTCCCGGTGTGGGTTAATGCGGACTTCTCTCCCGGCGTGGGTTTCGCTGGACTTTTCTCCCGGTGTGGGTTACGCTGGACTTCTCTCCCGGTGTGGGTTACGGTGGACTTCTCTCCTGGTGTGGGTTACGGTGGACTTCTCTCCCGGTGTGGGTTACGCTGGACATTTCTCCTGGTGTGGGTTATGGTGGACTTCCCTCCCGGTGTGGGTTACGCTGGACTTCTCTCCCGGTGTGGGTTACGCTGGACTTCTCTCCCGGTGTGGGTTACCCTGGACTTCTCTCCCGGTGTGGGTTACGCTGGACTTCTCTCCTGGTGTGGGTTACGGTGGACTTCTCTTCCGGTGTGGGTTACGTTGGACTTTTCTCCTGGTGTGGGTTACGCTGGACTTCTCTCCCGGTGTGGGTTACGCTGGACTTCTCTCACGGTGTGAGTTACGCTGGACTTCTCTCCTGGTGTGGGTTACGCTGGACTTCTCTCCCGGTGTGGGTTACGCTGGACTTCTCTCCCGGTGTGGGTTACGCTGGACTTTTCTCCTGGTGTGGTTTACGGTGGACTTCTCTCCCGTTGTGGGTTACGCTGGACTTCTCTCCTGGTGTGGGTTACGCTGGACTTCTCTCCCGGTGTGGGTTACGCTGGACTTCTCTCCCGGTGTGGGTTACGCTGGACTTCTCTCCCGGTGTGGGTTACGCTGGACTTCTCTCCCGGTGTGGGTTAATGCGGACTTCTCTCCCGGTGTGGGTTAATGCGGACTTCTCTCCCGGTGTGGGTTACGCTGGACTTCTCTCCCGGTGTGGGTTACGGTGGACTTCTCTTCCGGTGTGGGTTACGTTGGACCTTTCTCCTGGTGTGGGTTATGGTGGACTTCTCTCCCGGTGTGGGTTAATGCGGACTTCTCTCCCGCCGTGGGTTACGCTGGACTTCTCTCGCGGCGTGGGTTACGCTGGACTTCTCACCCGGCGTGGGTTACGGTGGACTTCTCTCCCGGTGTGGGTTAATGCGGACTTCTCTCCCGGTGTGGGTTACGCTGGACTTCTCTCCCGGTGTGGGTTACGGTGGACTTCTCTCCTGGTATGGGTTACGGTGGACTTCTCTCCCGGTGTGGTTTACGCTGGACTTCTCTCCCGGCGTGGGTTAATGCGGACTTCTCTCCCTGTGTGGGTTACGCTGGACTTCTCTCCCGGTGTGGGTTACGCTGGACTTCTCTCCCGGTGTGGGTTACGGTGGACTTCTCTCCCGGCGTGGGTTTCGCTGGACTTTTCTCCCGGTGTGGGTTACGCTGGACTTCTCTCCCGGTGTGGGTTACGGTGGACTTCTCTCCTGGTGTGGGTTACGGTGGACTTCTCTCCCGGTGTGGGTTACGCTGGACATTTCTCCTGGTGTGGGTTATGGTGGACTTCTCTCCCGGTGTGGGTTACGCTGGACTTCTCTCCCGGTGTGGGTTACGCTGGACTTCTCTCCCGGTGTGGGTTACCCTGGACTTCTCTCCCGGTGTGGGTTACCCTGGACTTCTCTCCTGGTGTGGGTTACGGTGGACTTCTCTTCCGGTGTGGGTTACGTTGGACTTTTCTCCTGGTGTGGGTTACGGTGGACTTCTCTCCCGGTGTGGGTTACGCTGGACTTCTCACCCGATGTGGGTTAATACGGACTTCTCTCCCGATGTGGGTTAATGCGGACTTCTCTCTTGGTGTGGGTTATGGTGGACTTCTCTCCCGGTGTGGGTTACGTTGGACTTTTCTCCTGGTGTGGGTTATGCTGGACTTCTCTCCCGGTGTGGGTTACGGTGGACTTCTCTCCTGGTGTGGGTTACGCTGGACTTCTCTCCCGGTGTGGGTTACGCTGGACTTCTCACCTGATGTGGGTTAATGTGGACTTCTCTCCCGATGTGGGTTAATGCTGACTTCTCTCTTGGTGTGGGTTATGGTGGATTTCTCTCCCGGCGTGGTTTACGCTAGACTTCTATCCTGGTGTGGGTTACGGTGGACTTCTCTCCTGGTGTGGGTTATGGTGGACTTCTCTCCCGGTGTGGGTTACGTTGGACTTTTCTCCTGGTGTGGGTTATGGTGGACTTCTCTCCCGGCATGGGTTACGCTGGACTTCTCTCCCGGCGTGGGTTACGCTGGACTTCTCTCCCGGTGTGGGTTACGCTGGACTTCTCTCCCGGTGTGGGTTACGCTGGACTTCTCTCCTGGCGTGGGTTAATGCGGACTTCTCTCCCGGTGTGGGTTATGGTGGACTGCTCTCCTGGTGTGGGTTAATGCGGACTTCCCTCCCGGTGTGGGTTATGCTGGACTTCTCTCCCGGTGTGGGTTAATGCGGACTTCTCTCCCGGTGTGGGTTACACTGGACTTCTCTTCCGGTAAGGGTTAATGCGGTCTTCTCTCCCGGTGTGGGTTACACTGGACTTCTCTCCCGCTATGGGTTAATGCAGACTTCTCTCCCGGTGTGGGTTACGGTGGACTTCTCTCCCGGTGTGGGTTACGCTGGACTTCTCTCCCGGTGTGGGTTAATGCGGACTTCTCTCCCGGTGTGGGTTACTCTGGACTTCTCTCCTGGTGTGGGTTACGGTGGACTTCTCTCCTGGTGTGGGTTACGGTGGACTTCTGTCCCGGTGTGGGTTACGTTGGACTTTTCTCCTGGTGTGCGTTACGGTGGACTTCTCTCCCGGTGTGGGTTACGGTGGACTTCTCTCCTGGTGTGGGTTACGCTGGACTTCTCTCCCGGTGTGGGTTACACTGGACTTCTCTCCCGGTGTGGGTTAATACGGACTTCTCTCTTGGTGTGGGTTATGGTGGACTTCTCTCCCAGTGTGGGTTACGTTGGACTTTTCTCCTGGTGTGGGTTATGGTGGACTTCTCTCCCGGTGTGGGTTACGGTGGTCTTCTCTCCTGGTGTGGGTTACGATGGACTTCTCTCCCAGTGTGGGTTACGCTGGACTTCTCACCGGATGTGGGTTAATGCGGACTTCTCTCCCGATGTGGCTAAATGCGGACTTCTCTCTTGGTGTGGGTTATGGTGGATTGCTCTCCCGGCGTGGTTTACGCTAGACTTCTATCCTGGTGTGGGTTACGGTGGACTTCTCTCCCGGTGTGGGTTACGTTGGACTTTTCTCCTGGTGTGGGTTATGGTGGACTTCTCTCCCGTCGTGGGTTACGCTGGACTTCTCTCCCGGCGTGGGTTACGCTGGACTTCTCTCCCGGTGTGGGTTATGGTGGACTTCTCTCCCGGTGTGGTTCACGGTGGACTTCTCTCCCGGTGTGGGTTAATGCGAACTTCCCTCCCGGCATGGGTTATGCTGGACTTCTCTCCCGGTATGGGTTAATGCGGACTTCTCTCCCGGTGTGGGTTATAGTGGACTTCTCTCCCGGTGTGGGTTAATGCGGACTTCTCTCCCGGTGTGGGTTACGCTGGACTTCTCTCCCGGTATGGGTTAATGCGGACTTCTCTCCCGGTGTGGGTTACGCTGGACTTCTCTCCCAGTGTGGGTTAATGCGGACATCTCTCCCGGCGTGGGTTACGCTGGACTTCTCTCCTGGCGTGGGTTAATGCGGACTTCTCTCCCGGTGTGGGTTATGGTGGACTGCTCTCCTGGTGTGGGTTAATGCGGACTTCCCTCCCGGTGTGGGTTATGCTGGACTTCTGTCCCGGTGTGGGTTAATGCGGACTTCTCTCCCAGTGTGGGTTATAGTGGACTTCTCTCCCGGTGTGGGTTAATGCGGACTTCTCTCCCGGTGTGGCTTACACTGGACTTCTCTCCCGGTATGGGTTAATGCAGACTTCTCTGCCGGTGTGGGTTAGGCTGGACTTCTCTCCCAGTGTGGGTTATGGTGGACTTCTCTCCCGATGTGGGTTAATGCGGACTTCTCTCTTGGTGTGGGTTATGGTGGACTTCTCTCCCGGTGTGGGTTACGTTGGACTTTTCTCCTGGTGTGGGTTATGGTGGACTTCTTTCCCGGTGTGGGTTACGGTGGACTTCTCTCCTGGTGTGGGTTACGCTGGACTTCTCTCCCAGTGTGGGTTACGCTGGACTTCTCACCCGATGTGGGTTAATGCGGACTTCTCTCCCGATGTGGGTTAATGCGGACTTCTCTCCCGATGTGGGTTAATGCGGACTTCTCTCTTGGTGTGGGTTATGGTGGATTGCTCTCCCGGCGTGGTTTACGCTAGACTTCTATCCTGGTGTGGGTTACGGTGGACTTCTCTCCCGGTGTGGGTTACGTTGGACTTTTCTCCTGGTGTGGGTTATGGTGGACTTCTCTCCCGTCATGGGTTACGCTGGACTTCTGTCCCGGCGTGGGTTACGCTGGACTTCTCTCCCGGTGTGGGTTACGGTGGACTTCTCTCCCGGTGTGGGTTAATGCGGACTTCCCTCCCGGCATGGGTTATGCTGGACTTCTCTCCCGGTATGGGTTAATGCGGACTTCTCTCCCGGTGTGGGTTATAGTGGACTTCTCTCCCGGTGTGGGTTAATGCGGACTTCTCTCCCGGTGTGGGTTACGCTGGACTTCTCTCCCGGTATGGGTTAATGCAGACTTCTCTCCCGGTGTGGGTTACGCTGGACTTCTCTCCCAGTGTGGGTTAATGCGGACTTCTCTCCCGGCGTGGGTTACGCTGGACTTCTCTCCTGGCGTGGGTTAATGCGGACTTCTCTCCTGGCGTGGGTTATGGTGGACTGCTCTCCTGGTGTGGGTTAATGCGGACTTCCCTCCCGGTGTGGGTTATGCTGGACTTCTCTCCCGCTGTGGGTTAATGCGGACTTCTCTCCTAGTGTGGTTTATAGTGGACTTCTCTCCCGGTGTGGGTTAATGCGGACTTCTCTCCCGGTGTGGGTTACACTGGACTTCTCTCCCGGTATGGGTTAATGCAGACTTCTCTCCCGGTGTGGGTTATGCTGGACTTCACTCCCAGTGTGGGTTATGGTGGACTTCTCTCCCGATGTGGGTTAATGCGGACTTCTCTCCCGGTGTGGGTTACGCTGGACTTCTCTCCTGGTGTGGGTTACGCTGGACTTCTCTCCCGGTGTGGGTTACGGTGGACTTCTCTCCCGGTATGGGTTAATGCAGACTTCTCTCCCGGTGTGGGTTATGCTGGACTTCACTCCCAGTGTGGGTTATGGTGGACTTCTCTCCCGATGTGGGTTAATGCGGACTTCTCTCCCGGTGTGGGTTACGCTGGACTTCTCTCCTGGTGTGGGTTACGCTGGACTTCTCTCCCGGTGTGGGTTACGGTGGACTTCTCTCCTGGTGTGGGTTACGCTGGACTTCTCTCCCGGTGAGGGTTACGGTGGACTTCTCTCCCGGTGTGGGTTACGCTGGACTTTTCTCCCGGTGTGGGTTACGCTGGACTTCTCTCCCGGTGTGGGTTACGCTGGACTTCTCTCCCGGTGTGGGTTACGCTGGACTTCTCTCCCGGTGTGGGTTACGCTGGACTTCTCTCCCGGTGTGGGTTACGCTGGACTTCTCTCCCGGTGTGGGTTACGCTGGACTTCTCTCCCGGTGTGGGTTACGCTGGACTTCTCTCCCGGTGTGGGTTACGCTGGACTTCTCTCCCGGTGTGGGTTAATGCGGACTTCTCTCCCGGTGTGGGTTAATACGGCCGTCTCTCCCGGCGTGGGTTACGCTGGACTTCTCTCCCGGTGTGGGTTGCGCTGGACTTCTCTCCCGGTGTGGGTTACGCTGGACTTCTCTCCCGGTGTGGGTTACCCTGGACTTCTCTCCTGGTGTGGGTTACGGTGGACTTCTCTTCCGGTGTGGGTTACGTTGGACTTTTCTCCTGGTGTGGGTTACGGTGGACTTCTCTCCCGGTGTGGGTTACGGTGGACTTCTCTCCTGGTGTGGGTTACGCTGGACTTCTCTCCCGTTGTGGGTTACGCTGGACTTCTCACCCGATGTGGGTTAATACGGACTTCTCTCCCGATGTGGGTTAATGCGGACTTCTCTCTTGGTGTGGGTTATGGTGGACTTCTCTCCCGGTGTGGGTTACGTTGGACTTTTCTCCTGGTGTGGGTTATGCTGGACTTCTCTCCCGGTGTGGGTTACGGTGGACTTCTCTCCTGGTGTGGGTTACGCTGGACTTCTCTCCCGGTGTGGGTTACGCTGGACTTCTCACCCGATGTGGGTTAATGCGGACTTCTCTCCCGATATGGGTTAATGCGGACTTCTCTCTTGGTGTGGGTTATGGTGGATTTCTCTCCCGGCGTGGTTTACGCTAGACTTCTATCCTGGTGTGGGTTACGGTGGACTTCTCTCCCGGTGTGGGTTACGTTGGACTTTTCTCCTGGTGTGGGTTATGGTGGACTTCTCTCCCGGCATTTGTTACGCTGGACTTCTCTCCCGGCGTGGGTTACGCTGGACTTCTCTCCCGGTGTGGGTTACGCTGGACTTCTCTCCTGGCGTGGGTTAATGCGGACTTCTCTCCCGGTGTGGGTTATGGTGGACTGCTCTCCTGGTGTGGGTTAATGCGGACTTCCCTCCCGGCATGGGTTATGCTGGACTTCTCTCCCGGTATGGGTTAATGCGGACTTCTCTCCCGGTGTGGGTTATAGTGGACTTCCCTCCCGGTGTGGGTTAATGCGGACTTCTCTCCCGGTGTGGGTTACGCTGGACTTCTCTCCCGGTATGGGTTAATGCAGACTTCTATCCCGGTGTGGGTTACGCTGGACTTCTCTCCCAGTGTGGGTTAATGCGGACTTCTCTCCCGGCGTGGGTTACGCTTGACTTCTCTCCTGGCGTGGGTTACGCTGGACTACTCTCCCAGTGAGGGTTATGGTGGACTTCTCTCCCGATGTGGGTTAATGCGGACTTCTCTCCCGGTGTGGGTTACGCTGGACTTCTCTCCCGGTGTGGGTTACGCTGGACTTCTCTCCCGGTGTGGGTTACGCTGGACTTCTCTCCCGGTGTGGGTTAATGCGGACTTCTCTCCCGGTGTGGGTTACTCTGGACTTCTCTCCTGGTGTGGGTTACGGTGGACTTCTCTCCTGGTGTGGGTTACGGTGGACTTCTGTCCCGGTGTGGGTTACGTTGGACTTTTCTCCTGGTGTGGGTTACGGTGGACTTCTCTCCCGGTGTGGGTTACGGTGGACTTCTCTCCTGGTGTGGGTTACGCTGGACTTCTCTCCCGGTGTGGGTTAATACGGACTTCTCTCCCGGTGTGGGTTAATACGGACTTCTCTCCCGATGTGGGTTAATGGGGACTTCTCTCTTGGTGTGGGTTATGGTGGACTTCTCTCCCGGTGTGGGTTACGTTGGACTTTTCTCCTGGTGTGGGTTATGGTGGACTTCTCTCCCAGTGTGGGTTACGGTGGACTTCTCTCCTGGTGTGGGTTATGCTGGACTTCTCTCCCAGTGTGGGTTACGCTGGACTTCTCACCCGATGTGGGTTAATGCGGACTTCTCTCCCGATGTGGGTTAATGCGGACTTGTCTCTTGGTGTGGGTTATGGTGGATTGCTCTCCCGGCGTGGTTTATGCTAGACTTCTATCCTGGTGTGGGTTACGGTGGACTTCTCTCCCGGTGTGGGTTACGTTGGACTTTTCTCCTGGTGTGGGTTATGGTGGACTTCTCTCCCGTCATGGGTTACGCTGGACTTCTCTCCCGGCGTGGGTTACGCTGGACTTCTCTCCCGGCGTGGGTTACGGTGGACTTCTCTCCCGGTGTGGGTTAATGCGGACTTCCCTCCCGGCATGGGTTATGCTGGACTTCTCTCCCGGTATGGGTTAATGCGGACTTCTCTCCCGGTATGGGTTAATGCGGACTTTCTCTCGGTATGGGTTATAGTGGACTTCTCTCCCGGTGTGGGTTAATGCGGACTTCTCTCCCGGTGTGGGTTACGCTGGACTTCTCTCCCAGTGTGGGTTAATGCGGACTTCTCTCCCGGCGTGGGTTACGCTGGACTTCTCTCCTGGCGTGGGTTAATGCGGACTTCTCTCCCGGTGTGGGTTATGGTGGACTGCTCTCCTGGTGTGGGTTAATGCGGACTTCCCTCCCGGTGTGGGCTATGCTGGACTTCTCTCCCGGTGTGGGTTAATGCGGACTTCTCTCCCAGTGTGGGTTATAGTGGACTTCTCTCCCGGTGTGGGTTAATGCGGACTTCTCTCCCGGTGTGGGTTACACTGGACTTCTCTCCCGGTATGGGTTAATGCAGACATCTCTCCCGGTGTGGGTTACGCTAGACTTCTCTCCCAGTGTGGGTTATGGTGGACTTCTCTACCGATGTGGGTTAATGCGGACTTCTCTCCCGGTGTGGGTTACGGTGGACTTCTCTCCTGGTGTGGGTTACGGTGGACTTCTCTCCTGGTGTGGGTTACGGTGGACTTCTCTCCCGGTGTGGGTTACGGTGGACTTCTCTCCCGGTGTGGGTTATAGTGGACTTCTCTCCCGGTGTGGGTTACGCTGGACTTTTCTCCCGGTGTGGGTTACGCTGGACTTCTCTCCTGGTGTGGGTTACGCTGGACTTCTCTCCCGGTGTGGGTTACGCTGGACTTCTCTCCCGGTGTGGGTTACGCTGGACTTCTCTCCCGGTGTGGGTTACGCTGGACTTCTCTCCCGGTGTGGGTTACGCTGGACTTCTCTCCCGGTGTGGGTTACGCTGGACTTCTCTCCCGGTGTGGGTTAATGCGGACTTCTCTCCCGGTGTGGGTTAATGCGGACTTCTCTCCCGGCGTGGGTTACGCTGGACTTCTCTCCCGGCGTGGGTTAATGCGGACTTCTCTCCCGGCGTGGGTTACGCTGGACTTCTCTCCCGGCGTGGGTTACGCTGGACTTCTCTCCCGGCGTGGGTTAATGCGGACTTCTCTCCCGATGTGGGTTAATGCGGACTTCTCTCTTGGTGTGGGTTATGGTGGATTTCTCTCCCGGCGTGGTTTACGCTAGACTTCTATCCTGGTGTGGGTTACGGTGGACTTCTCTCCCGGTGTGGGTTACGTTGGACTTTTCTCCTGGTGTGGGTTATGGTGGACTTCTCTCCCGGCATTTGTTACGCTGGACTTCTCTCCCGGCGTGGGTTACGCTGGACTTCTCTCCCGGTGTGGGTTACGCTGGACTTCTCTCCTGGCGTGGGTTAATGCGGACTTCTCTCCCGGTGTGGGTTATGGTGGACTGCTCTCCTGGTGTGGGTTAATGCGGACTTCCCTCCCGGTGTGGGTTATGCTGGACTTCTCTCCCGGTGTGGGTTAATGCGGACTTCTCTCCCGGTGTGGGTTAATGCGGACTTCTCTCCCGGTGTGGGTTGCACTGGACTTCTCTCCCGGTATGGGTTAATGCAGACTTCTCTCCCGGTGTGGGTTACGCTGGACTACTCTCCCAGTGTGGGTTATGGTGGACTTCTCTCCCGATGTGGGTTAATGCGGACTTCTCTCCCGGTGTGGGTTACGCTGGACTTCTCTCCCGGTGTGGGTTACGCTGGACTTCTCTCCCGGTGTGGGTTACGCTGGACTTCTCTCCCGGTGTGGGTTACGCTGGACTTCTCTCCCGGTGTGGGTTAATGCGGACTTCTCTCCCGGTGTGGGTTACTCTGGACTTCTCTCCTGGTGTGGGTTACGGTGGACTTCTCTCCTGGTGTGGGTTACGGTGGACTTCTGTCCCGGTGTGGGTTACGTTGGACTTTTCTCCTGGTGTGGGTTACGGTGGACTTCTCTCCCGGTGTGGGTTACGGTGGACTTCTCTCCTGGTGTGGGTTACGCTGGACTTCTCTCCCGGTGTGGGTTACGCTGGACTTCTCTCCCGGTGTGGGTTAATACGGACTTCTCTCCCGGTGTGGGTTAATACGGACTTCTCTCCCGATGTGGGTTAATGGGGACTTCTCTCTTGGTGTGGGTTATGGTGGACTTCTCTCCCGGTGTGGGTTACGTTGGACTTTTCTCCTGGTGTGGGTTATGGTGGACTTCTCTCCCAGTGTGGGTTACGGTGGACTTCTCTCCTGGTGTGGGTTATGCTGGACTTCTCTCCCAGTGTGGGTTACGCTGGACTTCTCACCCGATGTGGGTTAATGCGGACTTCTCTCCCGATGTGGGTTAATGCGGACTTCTCTCTTGGTGTGGGTTATGGTGGATTGCTCTCCCGGCGTGGTTTATGCTAGACTTCTATCCTGGTGTGGGTTACGGTGGACTTCTCTCCCGGTGTGGGTTACGTTGGACTTTTCTCCTGGTGTGGGTTATGGTGGACTTCTCTCCCGTCATGGGTTACGCTGGACTTCTCTCCCGGCGTGGGTTACGCTGGACTTCTCTCCCGGCGTGGGTTACGGTGGACTTCTCTCCCGGTGTGGGTTAATGCGGACTTCCCTCCCGGCATGGGTTATGCTGGACTTCTCTCCCGGTATGGGTTAATGCGGACTTCTCTCCCGGTATGGGTTAATGCGGACTTCTCTCCCGGTATGGGTTATAGTGGACTTCTCTCCCGGTGTGGGTTAATGCGGACTTCTCTCCCGGTGTGGTTTACGCTGGACTTCACTCCCGGTATGGGTTAATGCAGACTTCTCTCCCGGTGTGGGTTACGCTGGACTTCTCTCCCAGTGTGGGTTAATGCGGACTTCTCTCCCGGCGTGGGTTACGCTGGACTTCTCTCCTGGCGTGGGTTAATGCGGACTTCTCTCCCGGTGTGGGTTATGGTGGACTGCTCTCCTGGTGTGGGTTAATGCGGACTTCCCTCCCGGTGTGGGTTATGCTGGACTTCTCTCCCGGTGTGGGTTAATGCGGACTTCTCTCCCAGTGTGGGTTATAGTGGACTTCTCTCCCGGTGTGGGTTAATGCGGACTTCTCTCCCGGTGTGGGTTACACTGGACTTCTCTCCCGGTATGGGTTAATGCAGACTTCTCTCCCGGTGTGGGTTACGCTAGACTTCTCTCCCAGTGTGGGTTATGGTGGACTTCTCTACCGATGTGGGTTAATGCGGACTTCTCTCCCGGTGTGGGTTACGGTGGACTTCTCTCCTGGTGTGGGTTACGGTGGACTTCTCTCCCGGTGTGGGTTACGGTGGACTTCTCTCCCGGTGTGGGTTACGGTGGACTTCTCTCCCGGTGTGGGTTATAGTGGACTTCTCTCCCGGTGTGGGTTACGCTGGACTTTTCTCCTGGTGTGGGTTACTCTGGACTTCTCTCCTGGTGTGGGTTACGCTGGACTTCTCTCCTGGTGTGGGTTACGCTGGACTTCTCTCCCGGTGTGGGTTACGCTGGACTTCTCTCCCGGTGTGGGTTACGCTGGACTTCTCTCCCGGTGTGGGTTACGCTGGACTTCTCTCCCGGTGTGGGTTACGCTGGACTTCTCTCCCGGTGTGGGTTAATGCGGACTTCTCTCCCGGTGTGGGTTAATGCGGACTTCTCTCCCGGCGTGGGTTACGCTGGACTTCTCTCCCGGCGTGGGTTAATGCGGACTTCTCTCCCGGCGTGGGTTACGCTGGACTTCTCTCCCGGCGTGGGTTACGCTGGACTTCTCTCCCGGCGTGGGTTAATGCGGACTTCTCTCCTGGCGTGGGTTAATGCGGACTTCTCTCCCGGTGTGGGTTATGCTGGACTTCTCTCCCGGTGTGGGTTACGCTGGACTTTTCTCCTGGTTTGGGTTATGGTGGACTTCTCTCCCGGTGTGGGTTACGCTGGACTTCTCTCCCGGTGTGGGTTACGCTGGACTTCTCTCCCGGTGTGCGTTACGGTGGACTTCTCTCCCGGCGTGGGTTACGCTGGACTTTGCTCCTGGTGTGGGTTAATGCGGACTTCTCTCCCGGTGTGGGTTACGCTGGACTTCTCTCCCTGTGTGGGTTACGGTGGACTTCTCTCCCGGCGTGGGTTAATGCGGACTTCTCTCCCGGCGTGGGTTAATGCGGACTTCTCTCCCGGTGTGGGTTACGCTGGACTTCTCTCCCGGTGTGGGTTACGCTGGACTTCTCTCCCGGTGTGGGTTACGCTGGACTTCTCTCCCGGTGTGGGTTACGCTGGACTTTTCTCCTGGTGTGGGTTATGGTGGACTTCTCTCCCGGTGTGGGTTACGCTGGACTTCTCTCCCGGTGTGGGTTACGCTGGACTTCTCTCCCGGTGTGCGTTACGGTGGACTTCTCTCCCGGCGTGGGTTACGCTGGACTTTGCTCCTGGTGTGGGTTAATGCGGACTTCTCTCCTGGCGTGGGTTACGCTGGACTTCTCTCCCTGTGTGGGTTACGGTGGACTTCTCTCCCGGCGTGGGTTACGCTGGACTTTGCTCCTGGTGTGGGTTAATGCGGACTTCTCTCCCAGTGTGGGTTATAGTGGACTTCTCTCCCGGTGAGGGTTAATGCGGACTTCTCTCCCGGTGTGGGTTACACTGGACTTCTCTCCCGGTATGGGTTAATGCAGACATCTCTCCCGGTGTGGGTTACGCTGGACTTCTCTCCCAGTGTGGGCTATGGTGGACTTCTCTCCCGATGTGGGTTAATGCGGACTTCTCTCCCGGTGTGGGTTACGCTGGACTTCTCTCCCGGTGTGGGTTATGGTGGACTTCTCTCTCGGTGTGGGTTACGCTGGACTTCTCTCCCGGTGTGGGTTACGCTGGACTTCTCTCCCGGTGTGGGTTACGCTGGACTTCTCTCCCGGTGTGGGTTACGCTGGACTTCTCTCCCGGTGTGGGTTAATGCGGACTTCTCTCCCGGTGTGGGTTAATGCGGACTTCTCTCCCGGCGTGGGTTACGCTGGACTTCTCTCCCGGCGTGGGTTAATGCGGACTTCTCTCCCGGCGTGGGTTACGCTGGACTTCTCTCCCGGTGTGGGTTACGCTGGACTTCTCTCCCGGTGTGGGTTACGCTGGACTTCTCTCCCGGTGTGCGTTACGGTGGACTTCTCTCCCGGCGTGGGTTACGCTGGACTTTGCTCCTGGTGTGGGTTTCATGCGGACTTCTCTCCCGGTGTGGGTTACGCTGGACTTCTCTCCCTGTGTGGGTTACGGTGGACTTCTCTCCCGGCGTGGGTTAATGCGGACTTCTCTCCCGGCGTGGGTTAATGCGGACTTCTCTCCCGGCGTGGGTTAATGCGGACTTCTCTCCCGGCGTGGGTTAATGCGGACTTCTCTCCCGGTGTGGGTTACGCTGGACTACTCTCCCGGTGTGGGTTACACTGGACTTCTCTCCCGGTGTGGGTTACGCTGGACTTTTCTCCTGGTGTGGGTTATGGTGGACTTCTCTCCCGGTGTGGGTTACGCTGGACTTCTCTCCCGGTGTGGGTTACGCTGGACTTCTCTCCCGGTGTGCGTTACGGTGGACTTCTCTCCCGGCGTGGGTTACGCTGGACTTTGCTCCTGGTGTGGGTTAATGCGGACTTCTCTCCCGGCGTGGGTTACGCTGGACTTCTCTCCCTGTGTGGGTTACGGTGGACTTCTCTCCCGGCGTGGGTTACGCTGGACTTTGCTCCTGGTGTGGGTTAATGCGGACTTCTCTCCCAGTGTGGGTTATAGTGGACTTCTCTCCCGGTGAGGGTTAATGCGGACTTCTCTCCCGGTGTGGGTTACACTGGACTTCTCTCCCGGTATGGGTTAATGCAGACAACTCTCCCGGTGTGGGTTACGCTGGACTTCTCTCCCAGTGTGGGTTATGGTGGACTTCTCTCTCGGTGTGGGTTACGGTGGACTTCTCTCCCGGTGTGGGTTACGCTGGACTTCTCTCCCGGTGTGGGTTACGCTGGACTTCTCTCCCGGTGTGGGTTACGCTGGACTTCTCTCCCGGTGTGGGTTACGCTGGACTTTTCTCCCGGTGTGGGTTACGCTGGACTTCTCTCCCGGTGTGGGTTACGCTGGACTTCTCTCCCGGTGTGGGTTACGCTGGACTTCTCTCCCGGTGTGGGTTACGCTGGACTTCTCTCCCGATGTGGGTTAATGCGGACTTCTCTCCCGATGTGGGTTACGCTGGACTTCTCTCCCGGTGTGGGTTACGGTGGACTTCTCTCTCGGTGTGGGTTACGGTGGACTTCTCTCCCGGTGTGGGTTACGCTGGACTTCTCTCCCGGTGTGGGTTACGCTGGACTTCTCTCCCGGTGTGGGTTACGCTGGACTTCTCTCCCGGTGTGGGTTACGCTGGACTTTTCTCCCGGTGTGGGTTACGCTGGACTTCTCTCCCGGTGTGGGTTACGCTGGACTTCTCTCCCGGTGTGGGTTACGCTGGACTTCTCTCCCGGTGTGGGTTACGCTGGACTTCTCTCCCGGTGTGGGTTACGCTGGACTTCTCTCCCGGTGTGGGTTACGCTGGACTTCTCTCCCGGTGTGGGTTACGCTGGACTTCTCTCCCGGTGTGGGTTACGCTGGACTTCTCTCCCGGTGTGGGTTACGCTGGACTTTTCTCCTGGTGTGGGTTACGCTGGACTTCTCTCCCGGTGTGGGTTACGCTGGACTTCTCTCCCTGTGTGCGTTACGGTGGACTTCTCTCCCGGCGTGCGTTACGGTGGACTTCTCTCCCGGCGTGGGTTACGCTGGACTTTGCTCCTGGTGTGGGTTAATGCGGACTTCTCTCCCGCTGTGGGTTACGCTGGACTTCTCTCCCTGTGTGGGTTACGGTGGACTTCTCTCCCGGCGTGGGTTACGGTGGACTTCTCTCCCGGCGTGGGTTAATGCGGACTTCTCTCCCGGTGTGGGTTACGCTGGACTTCTCTCCCGGTGTGGGTTACGCTGGACTTCTCTCCCGGTGTGCGTTACGGTGGACTTCTCTCCCGGCGTGGGTTACGCTGGACTTTGCTCCTGGTGTGGGTTAATGCGGACTTCTCTCTCGGTGTGGGTTACGCTGGACTTCTCTCCCTGTGTGGGTTACGGTGGACTTCTCTCCCGGCGTGGGTTACGCTGGACTTTGCTCCTGGTGTGGGTTAATGCGGACTTCTCACCTGGCGTGGGTTACGCTGGACTTCTCTCCCGGCCTGGGTTACGCTGGACTTCTCTCCCGGCGTGGGTTATGCTGGACTTTGGTCCTGGTGTGGGTTAATGCGGACTTCACTCCCGGTGTGGGTTACGCTGGACTTCTCTCCCGGTGAGGGTTACGGTGGACTTCTCTCCCGGCGTGGGTTACGCTGGACTTTGCTCCTGGTGTGGGTTAATGCGGACTTCTCTCCCGGTGTGGGTTAATGCGGACTTCTCACCTGGCGTGGGTTACGCTGGACTTCTCTCCCGGCCTGGGTTACGCTGGACTTCTCTCCCGGCGTGGGTTATGCTGGACTTTGGTCCTGGTGTGGGTTAATGCGGACTTCACTCCCGGTGTGGGTTACGCTGGACTTCTCTCCCGGTGAGGGTTACGGTGGACATCTCTCCCGGCGTGGGTTACGCTGGACTTTGCTCCTGGTGTGGGTTAATGCGGACTTCTCTCCCGGTGTGGGTTACGCTGCACTTCTCTCCCGGTGTGGGTTACGGTGGACTTCTCTCCCGGTGTGGGTTACGGTGGACTTCTCTCCCGGTGTGGGTTACGGTGGACTTCTCTCCCGGTGTGGGTTACGGTGGACTTCTCTCCTGGTGTGGGTTACGGTGGACTTCTCTCCCGGTGTGGGTTACGGTGGACTTCTCTCCCGGTGTGGGTTACGCTGGACTGTTCTCCTGGTGTGGGTTACGCTGGACTTCTCTCCCGGTGTGGGTTAAGCTGGACTTCTCTCCCGGCGTGGGTTAATGCGGACTTCTCTCCCGGTGTGGGTTACGCTGGACTTCTCTCCTGGTGTGGGTTACGGTGGACTTCTCTCCCGGTGTGGGTTACGCTGGACTTTTCTCCTGGTGTGGGTTATGGTGGACTTTTCTCCCGGTGTGGGTTACGCTGGACTTCTCTCCCGGTGTGGGTTACGCTGGACTTCTCTCCCGGTGTGCGTTACGGTGGACTTCTCTCCCGGCGTGGGTTACGCTGGACTTTGCTCCTGGTGTGGGTTAATGCGGACTTCTCTCCCGGTGTGGGTTACGCTGGACTTCTCTCGCTGTGTGGGTTACGGTGGACTTCTCTCCCGGCGTGGGTTACGCTGGACTTTGCTCCTGGTGTGGGTTAATGCGGACTTCTCTCCCGGTGTGGGTTACGCTGGACTACTCTCCCTGTGTGGGTTACGGTGGACTTCTCTCCTGGCGTGGGTTACGCTGGACTTTGCTCCTGGTGTGGGTTAATGCGGACTTCTCTCCCAGTGTGGGTTATAGTGGACTTCTCTCCCGGTGTGGGTTAATGCGGACTTCTCTCCCGGTGTGGGTTACACTGGACTTCTCTCCCGGTGTGGGTTAATGCGGACTTCTCTCCCGTTGTGGGTTACACTGGACTTCTCTCCCGATGTGGGTTAATGTGGACTTCTCTCCCGGTGTGGGTTACGCTGGACTTCTCTCCCTGTGTGGGTTACGGTGGACTTCTCTCCTGGTGTGGGTTACGGTGGACTTCTCTCCTGGTGTGGGTTACGGTGGACTTCTCTCCCGGTGTGGGTTACGGTGGACTTCTCTCCCGGTGTGGGTTACGCTGGACTTTTCTCCCGGTGTGGGTTACGCTGGACTTCTCTCCCGGTGTGGGTTACGCTGGACTTCTCTCCCGGTGTGCGTTACGGTGGACTTCTCTCCCGGCGTGGGTTACGCTGGACTTTGCTCCTGGTGTGGGTTAATGCGGACTTCTCTCCCGGTGTGGGTTACGCTGGACTTCTCTCGCTGTGTGGGTTACGGTGGACTTCTCTCCCGGCGTGGGTTACGCTGGACTTTGCTCCTGGTGTGGGTTAATGCGGACTTCTCTCCCGGTGTGGGTTACGCTGGACTACTCTCCCTGTGTGGGTTACGGTGGACTTCTCTCCTGGCGTGGGTTACGCTGGACTTTGCTCCTGGTGTGGGTTAATGCGGACTTCTCTCCCAGTGTGGGTTATAGTGGACTTCTCTCCCGGTGTGGGTTAATGCGGACTTCTCTCCCGGTGTGGGTTACACTGGACTTCTCTCCCGGTGTGGGTTAATGCGGACTTCTCTCCCGTTGTGGGTTACACTGGACTTCTCTCCCGATGTGGGTTAATGTGGACTTCTCTCCCGGTGTGGGTTACGCTGGACTTCTCTCCCTGTGTGGGTTACGGTGGACTTCTCTCCTGGTGTGGGTTACGGTGGACTTCTCTCCTGGTGTGGGTTACGGTGGACTTCTCTCCCGGTGTGGGTTACGGTGGACTTCTCTCCCGGTGTGGGTTACGCTGGACTTTTCTCCCGGTGTGGGTTACGCTGGACTTCTCTCCCGGTGTGGGTTACGCTGGACTTCTCTCCCGGTGTGGGTTACGCTGGACTTCTCTCCCGGTGTGGGTTACGCTGGACTTCTCTCCCGGTGTGGGTTACGCTGGACTTCTCTCCCGGTGTGGGTTACGCTGGACTTCTCTCCCGGTGTGGGTTACGCTGGACTTCTCTCCCGGTGTGGGTTAATGCAGACTTCTCTCCCGGTGTGGGTTAATGCGGACTTCTCTCCCGGCGTGGGTTACGCTGGACTTCTCTCCCGGCGTGGGTTAATGCGGACTTCTCTCCCGGCGTGGGTTACGCTGGACTTCTCTCCCGGCGTGGGTTACGCTGGACTTCTCTCCCGGTGTGGGTTACGCTGGACTTTTTTCCTGGTGTGGGTTATGGTGGACTTCTCTTCCGGTGTGGGTTACGCTGGACTTCTCTCCCGGTGTGGGTTGCGCTGGACTTCTCTCCCGGTGTGGGTTACGCTGGACTTCTCTCCCGGTGTGGGTTACGCTGGACTTCTCTCCCGGTGTGGGTTACGCTGGACTTCTCTCCCGGTGTGGGTTACGCTGGACTTCTCTCCTGGTGTGGGTTACGCTGGACTTCTCTCCCGGTGTGGGTTAATGCGGACTTCTCTCCCGGCGTGGGTTAATGCGGATTTCTCTCCCGGTGTGGGTTACGCTGGACTTCTCTCCCGGTGTGGGTTACGGTGGACTTCTCTCCCGGTGTGGGTTACGCTGGACTTTTCTCCTGGTGTGGGTTATGGTGGACTTCTCTCCCGGTGTGGGTTACGCTGGACTTCTCTCCCGGTGTGGGTTACGCTGGACTTCTCTCCCGGTGTGCGTTACGGTGGACTTCTCTCCCGGCGTGGGTTACGCTGGACTTTGCTCCTGGTGTGGGTCAATGCGGACTTCTCTCCCGGTGTGGGTTACGCTGGACTTCTCTCCCTGTGTGGGTTATGGTGGACTTCTCTCCCGGCGTGGGTTACGGTGGACTTCTCTCCCGGCGTGGGTTAATGCGGACTTCTCTCCCGGTGTGGGTTACGCTGGACTTCTCTCCCGGTGTGGGTTACGGTGGACTTCTCTCCCGGTGTGGGTTACGGTGGACTTCTCTCCCGGTGTGGGTTACGCTGGACTTTTCTCCCGGTGTGGGTTATGGTGGACTTCTCTCCCGGTGTGGGTTACGCTGGACTTCTCTCCCGGTGTGGGTTACGCTGGACTTCTATCCCGGCGTGGGTTACGCTGGACTTCTATCCCGGCGTGGGTTACGCTGGACTTCTCTCCCGGCGTGGGTTACGCTGGACTTCTCTCCCGGCGTGGGTTACGCTGGACTTTGCTCCTGGTGTGGGTTAATGCGGACTTCTCTCCCGGTGTGGGTTACGCTGGACTTCTCTCCCGGTGTGGGTTACGGTGGACTTCTCTCCCGGTGTGGGTTACGCTGGACTTTTCTCCTGGTGTGGGTTATGGTGGACTTCTCTCCCGGTGTGGGTTACGCTGGACTTCTCTCCCGGTGTGGGTTACGCTGGACTTCTCTCCCGGTGTGCGTTACGGTGGACTTCTCTCCCGGCGTGGGTTACGCTGGACTTTGCTCCTGGTGTGGGTTAATGCGGACTTCTCTCCCGGTGTGGGTTACGCTGGACTTCTCTCCCTGTGTTGGTTACGGTGGACTTCTCTCCCGGTGTGGGTTACACTGGACTTCTCTCCCGGTATGGGTTAATGCAGACTTCTCTCCCGGTGTGGGTTACGCTGGACTTCTCTCCCAGTGTGGGTTATGGTGGACTTCTCTCCCGATGTGGGTTAATGCGGACTTCTCTCCCGGTGTGGGTTACGCTGGACTTCTCTCCCGGTGTGGGTTACGGTGGACTTCTCTCCCGGTGTGGGTTACGGTGGACTTCTCTCCCGGTGTGGGTTACGGTGGACTTCTCTCCCGGTGTGGGTTACGGTGGACTTCTCTCCCGGTGTGGGTTACGGTGGACTTCTCTCCCGGTGTGGGTTACGCTGGACTTTTCTCCTGGTGTGGGGTACGCTGGACTTCTCTCCCGGTGTGGGTTAATGCGGACTTCTCTCCCGGTGTGGGTTAATGCGGACTTCTCTCCCGGCGTGGGTTACGCTGGACTTCTCTCCCGGCGTGGGTTAATGCGGACTTCTCTCCCGGCGTGGGTTACGCTGGACTTCTCTCCCGGTGTGGGTTACGCTGGACTTTTCTCCTGGTGTGGGTTACGCTGGACTTCTCTCCCGGTGTGGGTTACGCTGGACTTCTCTCCCGGTGTGGGTTACGCTGGACTTCTCTCCCGGTGTGCGTTACGGTGGACTTCTCTCCCGGCGTGGGTTACGCTGGACTTTGCTCCTGGTGTGGGTTAATGCGGACTTCTCTCCCGGTGTGGGTTACGCTGGACTTCTCTCCCGGTGTGGGTTACGCTGGACTTTTCTCCTGGTGTGGGTTATGGTGGACTTCTCTCCCGGTGTGGGTTACGCTGGACTTCTCTCCCGGTGTGCGTTACGGTGGACTTCTCTCCCGGCGTGGGTTACGCTGGACTTTGCTCCTGGTGTGGGTTAATGCGGACTTCTCTCCCTGTGTGGGTTACGCTGGACTTCTCTCCCTGTGTGGGTTACGGTGGACTTCTCTCCCGGCGTGGGTTACGCTGGACTTTGCTCCTGGTGTGGGTTAATGCGGACTTCTCTCCCGGTGTGGGTTAATGCGGACTTCTCTCCTGGCGTGGGTTACGCTGGACTTCTCTCCCGGCCTGGGTTACGCTGGACTTCTCTCCCGGCGTGGGTTACGCTGGACTTCTCTCCCGGCGTGGGTTACGCTGGACTTCTCTCCCGGCGTGGGTTACGCTGGACTTTGGTCCTGGTGTGGGTTAATGCGGACTTCACTCCCGGTGTGGTTTACGCTGGACTTCTCTCCCGGTGTGGGTTACGGTGGACTTCTCTCCCGGTGTGGGTTACGCTGGACTTTGCTCCTGGTGTGGGTTAATGCGGACTTCTCTCCCAGTGTGGGTTACGCTGGACTTCTCTCCCGGTGTGGGTTACGGTGGACTTCTCTCCCGGTGTGGGTTAAGGTGGACTTCTCTCCCGGTGTGGGTTACGGTGGACTTCTCTCCTGGTGTGGGTTACGGTGGACTTCTCTCCCGGTGTGGGTTACGGTGGACTTTTCTCCCGGTGTGGGTTACGCTGGACTTCTCTCCTGGTGTGGGTTACGCTGGACTTCTCTCCCGGTGTGGGTTACGCTGGACTTCTCTCCCGGTGTGGGTTACGCTGGACTTCTCTCCCGGTGTGGGTTACGCTGGACTTCTCTCCCGGTGTGGGTTAATGCGGACTTCTCTCCCGGTGTGGGTTAATGCGGACTTCTCTCCCGGCGTGGGTTACGTTGGACTTCTCTCCCGGCGTGGGTTAATGCGGACTTCTCTCCCGGCGTGGGTTACGCTGGACTTCTCTCCCGGCGTGGGTTACGCTGGACTTCTCTCCCGGCGTGGGTTAATGCGGACTTCTCTCCCGGCGTGGGTTAATGCGGACTTCTCTCCCGGTGTGGGTTACGCTGGACTTCTCTCCCGGTGTGGGTTACGGTGGACTTCTCTCCCGGTGTGGGTTACGCTGGACTTTTCTCCCGGTGTGGGTTATGGTGGACTTCTCTCCCGGTGTGGGTTACGCTGGATTCTCTCCTGGTGTGGGTTATGGTGGACTTCTCTCCCGGTGTGGGTTATGGTGGACTTCTCTCCCGGTGTGGGTTAATGCGGACTTCTCTCCCGGTGTGGGTTACGCTGGACTTCTCTCCCTGTGTGGGTTACGGTGGACTTCTCTCCCGGCGTGGGTTAATGCGGACTTCTCTCCCGGCGTGGGTTAATGCGGACTTCTCTCCCGGTGTGGGTTACGCTGGACTTCTCTCCTGGTGTGGGTTACGGTGGACTTCTCTCCCGGTGTGGGTTACGCTGGACTTTTCTCCTGGTGTGGGTTAAGGTGGACTTCTCTCCCGGTGTGGGTTACGCTGGACTTCTCTCCCTGTGTGGGTTACGCTGGACTTCTCTCCCGGTGTGGGTTACGGTGGACTTCTCTCCCGGCGTGGGTTACGCTGGACTTTGCTCCTGGTGTGGGTTAATGCGGACTTCTCTCCCGGCGTGGGTTACGCTGGACTTCTCTCCCGGTGTGGGTTACGGTGGACTTCTCTCCCGGCGTGGGTTACGCTGGACTTTGCTCCTGGTGTGGGTTAATGCGGACTTCTCTCCCGGCGTGGGTTACGCTGGACTTCTCTCCCGGCGTGGGTTACGCTGGACTTCTCTCCCAGCGTGGGTTACGCTGGACTTCTCTCCCGGCGTGGGTTAATGCGGACTTCTCTCCCGGTGTGGGTTAATGCGGCTTCTCTCCCGGTGTGGGTTACGCTGGACTTCTCTCCTGGTGTGGGTTACGGTGGACTTCTCTCCCGGTGTGGGTTACGCTGGACTTGTCTCCTGGTGTGGGTTATGGTGGACTTCTCTCCCGGTGTGGGTTACGCTGGACTTCTCTCCCGGTGTGGGTTACGCTGGACTTTTCTCCCGGTGTGGGTTACGGTGGACTTCTCTCCCGGCGTGGGTTACGCTGGACTTTGGTCCTGGTGTGGGTTAATGCGGACTTCACTCCCGGTGTGGGTTACGCTGGACTTCTCTCCCGGCGTGGGTTAATGCGGACTTCTCTCCCGGCGTGGGTTAATGCGGACTTCTCTCCCGGTGTGGGTTACGCTGGACTTTTCTCCTGGTGTGGGTTAAGGTGGACTTCTCTCCCGGTGTGGGTTACGCTGGACTTCTCTCCCTGTGTGGGTTACGCTGGACTTCTCTCCCGGTGTGGGTTACGCTGGACTTCTCTCCCGGTGTGGGTTACGGTGGACTTCTCTCCCGGCGTGGGTTACGGTGGACTTCTCTCCCGGCGTGGGTTACGCTGGTTTTTGCTCCTGGTGTGGGTTAATGCGGACTTCTCTCCCGGCGTGGGTTACGCTGGACTTCTCTCCCGGCGTGGGTTACGCTGGACTTCTCTCCCGGCGTGGGTTAATGCGGGCTTCTCTCCCGGTGTGGGTTAACGCGGCTTCTCTCCCGGTGTGGGTTACGCTGGACTTCTCTCCTGGTGTGGGTTACGGTGGACTTCTCTCCCGCTGTGGGGTACGCTGGACTTCTCTCCTGGTGTGGGTTACGCTGGACTTCTCTCCCGGTGTGGGTTACGCTGGACTTCTCTCCCGGTGTGGGTTACGCTGGACTTCTCTCCCGGTGTGGGTTACGCTGGACTTCTCGCCCGGTGTGGGTTACACTGGACTTCTCTCCCGGTGTGGGTTAATGCGGACTTCTCTCCCGGTGTGGGTTAATGCGGACTTCTCTCCCGGCGTGGGTTACGCTGGACTTCTCTCCCGGCGTGGGTTAATGCGGACTTCTCTCCCGGCGTGGGTTACGCTGGACTTCTCTCCCGGTGTGGGTTACGCTGGACTTTTCTCCTGGTGTGGGTTACGTTGGACTTCTCTCCCGGTGTGGGTTACGCTGGACTTCTCTCCCGGTGTGGGTTACGCTGGACTTCTCTCCCGGTGTGCGTTACGGTGGACTTCTCTCCCGGCGTGGGTTACGCTGGACTTTGCTCCTGGTGTGGGTTAATGCGGACTTCTCTCCCGGTGTGGGTTACGCTGGACTTCTCTCCCGGTGTGGGTTACGCTGGACTTTTCTCCTGGTGTGGGTTATGGTGGACTTCTCTCCCGGTGTGGGTTACGCTGGACTTCTCTCCCGGTGTGGGTTACGCTGGACTTCTCTCCCGGTGTGCGTTACGGTGGACTTCTCTCCCGGCGTGGGTTACGCTGGACTTTGCTCCTGGTGTGGGTTAATGCGGACTTCTCTCCCTGTGTGGGTTACGCTGGACTTCTCTCCCTGTGTGGGTTACGGTGGACTTCTCTCCCGGCGTGGGTTACGCTGGACTTTGCTCCTGGTGTGGGTTAATGCGGACTTCTCTCCCGGTGTGGGTTAATGCGGACTTCTCTCCTGGCGTGGGTTACGCTGGACTTCTCTCCCGGCCTGGGTTACGCTGGACTTCTCTCCCGGCGTGGGTTACGCTGGACTTCTCTCCCGGCGTGGGTTACGCTGGACTTCTCTCCCGGCGTGGGTTACGCTGGACTTTGGTCCTGGTGTGGGTTAATGCGGACTTCACTCCCGGTGTGGTTTACGCTGGACTTCTCTCCCGGTGTGGGTTACGGTGGACTTCTCTCCCGGTGTGGGTTACGCTGGACTTAGCTCCTGGTGTGGGTTAATGCGGACTTCTCTCCCAGTGTGGGTTACGCTGGACTTCTCTCCCGGTGTGGGTTACGGTGGACTTCTCTCCCGGTGTGGGTTACGGTGGACTTCTCTCCCGGTGTGGGTTACGGTGGACTTCTCTCCTGGTGTGGGTTACGGTGGACTTCTCTCCCGGTGTGGGTTACGGTGGACTTTTCTCCCGGTGTGGGTTACGCTGGACTTCTCTCCTGGTGTGGGTTACGCTGGACTTCTCTCCCGGTGTGGGTTACGCTGGACTTCTCTCCCGGTGTGGGTTACGCTGGACTTCTCTCCCGGTGTGGGTTACGCTGGACTTCTCTCCCGGTGTGGGTTACGCTGGACTTCTCTCCCGGTGTGGGTTAATGCGGACTTCTCTCCCGGTGTGGGTTAATGCGGACTTCTCTCCCGGCGTGGGTTACGTTGGACTTCTCTCCCGGCGTGGGTTAATGCGGACTTCTCTCCCGGCGTGGGTTACACTGGACTTCTCTCCCGGCGTGGGTTACGCTGGACTTCTCTCCCGGCGTGGGTTAATGCGGACTTCTCTCCCGGCGTGGGTTAATGCGGACTTCTCTCCCGGTGTGGGTTACGCTGGACTTCTCTCCCGGTGTGGGTTACGGTGGACTTCTCTCCCGGTGTGGGTTACGCTGGACTTTTCTCCCGGTGTGGGTTATGGTGGACTTCTCTCCCGGTGTGGGTTACGCTGGACTTCTCTCCTGGTGTGGGTTATGGTGGACTTCTCTCCCGGTGTGGGTTATGGTGGACTTCTCTCCCGGTGTGGGTTAATGCGGACTTCTCTCCCGGTGTGGGTTACGCTGGACTTCTCTCCCTGTGTGGGTTACGGTGGACTTCTCTCCCGGCGTGGGTTAATGCGGACTTCTCTCCCGGCGTGGGTTAATGCGGACTTCTCTCCCGGTGTGGGTTACGCTGGACTTCTCTCCTGGTGTGGGTTACGGTGGACTTCTCTCCTGGTGTGGGTTACGGTGGACTTCTCTCCCGGTGTGGGTTACGCTGGACTTTTCTCCTGGTGTGGGTTAAGGTGGACTTCTCTCCCGGTGTGGGTTACGCTGGACTTCTCTCCCTGTGTGGGTTACGCTGGACTTCTCTCCCGGTGTGGGTTACGGTGGACTTCTCTCCCGGCGTGGGTTACGCTGGACTTTGCTCCTGGTGTGGGTTAATGCGGACTTCTCTCCCGGCGTGGGTTACGCTGGACTTCTCTCCCGGTGTGGGTTACGGTGGACTTCTCTCCCGGCGTGGGTTACGCTGGACTTTGCTCCTGGTGTGGGTTAATGCGGACTTCTCTCCCGGCGTGGGTTACGCTGGACTTCTCTCCCGGCGTGGGTTACGCTGGACTTCTCTCCCAGCGTGGGTTACGCTGGACTTCTCTCCCGGCGTGGGTTAATGCGGACTTCTCTCCCGGTGTGGGTTAATGCGGCTTCTCTCCCGGTGTGGGTTACGCTGGACTTCTCTCCTGGTGTGGGTTACGGTGGACTTCTCTCCCGGTGTGGGTTACGCTGGACTTGTCTCCTGGTGTGGGTTATGGTGGACTTCTCTCCCGGTGTGGGTTACGCTGGACTTCTCTCCCGGTGTGGGTTACGCTGGACTTTTCTCCCGGTGTGGGTTACGGTGGACTTCTCTCCCGGCGTGGGTTACGCTGGACTTTGGTCCTGGTGTGGGTTAATGCGGACTTCACTCCCGGTGTGGGTTACGCTGGACTTCTCTCCCGGCGTGGGTTAATGCGGACTTCTCTCCCGGCGTGGGTTAATGCGGACTTCTCTCCCGGTGTGGGTTACGGTGGACTTCTCTCCCGGTGTGGGTTACGCTGGACTTCTCTCCCGGTGTGGGTTACGGTGGACTTCTCTCCCGGCGTGGGTTACGGTGGACTTCTCTCCCGGCGTGGGTTACGCTGGTTTTTGCTCCTGGTGTGGGTTAATGCGGACTTCTCTCCCGGCGTGGGTTACGCTGGACTTCTCTCCCGGCGTGGGTTACGCTGGACTTCTCTCCCGGCGTGGGTTAATGCGGGCTTCTCTCCCGGTGTGGGTTAATGCGGCTTCTCTCCCGGTGTGGGTTACGCTGGACTTCTCTCCTGGTGTGGGTTACGGTGGACTTCTCTCCCGGTGTGGGTTACGCTGGACTTTTCTCCCGGTGTGGGTTACGCTGGACTTCTCTCCCGGTGTGGGTTACGCTGGACTTCTCTCCCGGTGTGGGTTACGCTGGACTTTTCTCCCGGTGTGGGTTACGGTGGACTTCTCTCCCGGCGTGGGTTACGCTGGACTTTGGTCCTGGTGTGGGTTAATGCGGACTTCACTCCTGGTGTGGGTTACGCTGGACTTCTCTCCTGGTGTGGGTTACGGTGGACTTCTCTCCCGGCGTGGGTTACGGTGGACTTCTCTCCCGGCGTGGGTCACGATGGACTTCTCTCCCGGCGTGGGTTAATGCGGGACTTCTCTCCCGGCGTGGGTCACGCTGGACTTCTCTCCCGGCGTGGGTCACGCTGGACTTCTCTCCCGGCGTGGGTCACGCTGGACTTCTCTCCCGGCGTGGGTCACGCTGGACTTCTCTCCCGGCGTGGGTCACGCTGGACTTCTCTCCCGGCGTGGGTCACGCTGGACTTCTCTCCCGGCGTGGGTCACGCTGGACTTCTCTCCCGGCGTGGGTCACGCTGGACTTCTCTCCCGGCGTGGGTCACGCTGGACTTCTCTCCCGGCGTGGGTCACGCTGGACTTCTCTCCCGGCGTGGGTCACGCTGGACTTCTCTCCCGGCGTGGGTCACGCTGGACTTCTCTCCCGGCGTGGGTCACGCTGGACTTCTCTCCCGGCGTGGGTCACGCTGGACTTCTCTCCCGGCGTGGGTCACGCTGGGCTTCTCTCCCGGCGTGGGTCACGCTGGACTTCTCTCCCGGCGTGGGTCACGCTGGACTTCTCTCCCGGCGGGGGTCACGCTGGACTTCTCTCCCGGCGGGGGTCACGCTGGACTTCTCTCCCGGCGTGGGTCACGCTGGACTTCTCTCCCGGCGTGGGTCACGCTGGACTTCTCTCCCGGCGTGGGTCACGCTGGACCTCTCTCCCGGCGTGGGTCACGCTGGACTTCTCTCCCGGCGTGGGTCACGCTGGACTTCTCTCCCGGCGTGGGTCACGCTGGACTTCTCTCCCGGCGTGGGTCACGCTGGACTTCTCTCCCGGCGTGGGTCACGCTGGACTTCTCTCCCGGCGTGGGTTACGCTGGACTTCTCTCCTGGTGTGTGTTATGGTGGACTTCTGGTGCTTTTACAGAGTAATTTCCATTGGGAACTGATGGCAACTTCGAACCTGTAGCAGAATCTGAAGTTGTATCTAGTGCAGGTAAAAGGTGAGGCGACCTCAACTTCAATCAAGTTAGAGAGAGGAGATGAGACAGGAGTCGGCACTCCTCAGCTTGGAGACGGCTCTCCCAAAACAGGTGTATCCTTACGTGGGGCTTGACTTGGCAACAGTTCATCAACATGTCTCCAGCAGGTGAGCTCATGCGCAGTTTGGACTGGTTATGAAACCGGTCCTGTCTGAACAATCCCCATGTGGCAGGAACCCATTTCGCTCCAGCAGTATAATTACCATCTACAGCTTCTTGTCCAGAACAGGAAATTCTTGGCTTTGATCTTTGTGCTGCTCTTCTCTCCAGTTGGTCACATTGATCTTGCACAACTGGTCATGGTCTCAGCACAGCAAGGTGAGTGTGCAGTTGTCATCCCATTAGTAGGAATGCTGGAGGTGCTTTAGTCGTAGCATGTGACGTGTTTCAGTAAGTCAGCAGAAATGTGTCCAGACGCGTTTGAATGAACGAATGTGCTCAGGCCGAATTTAAAGCGGGTTTCATGGTTTGAACAGACCAGCAAAAGCAACGTGGATGTGCTGCCCAGGGTTTTCCGGCCAATCCCATGGAGGGAGGGAGGGGTGCTAATGGAGGCATGTTTCTCACACTCTGACATGAAGGGCAGGATCTTGCCTTAGCTTCAACGTCCTGGTGCAGGTCAGGCATCCAAAAGTCAATTCTTTCAATCTCCTTCACGTGAACTACTCCACAGTGTCCAACATGCAGCTGGTCCAACACTGGTTTCCTCAATGCTAGTGGAACAATAACTCGCAAGCAAACATCCTGAAGTGACTGGTAACTCCATCCTCCTGGAAATTTAAGGATGCAGGCAGGTGAGACTCGGAAGTTCAGGAAAGAGCTCCATGACTTTGGACAACGTTGGGTCCCTCGAGTGTCCTTCTTGATTGGGACTGAAGTGATGGGTGTGTTCTCCACATGTGCACAGTAGAAAATGCCTCTCTGAGCAGTACCCACATGGCTGACTGCTAGCGGCAGCCTCGAAAGGACATCCGCATCGCCTGGCAAAGTAGATTTTCGATATTTGATGGAATGCATGTGAGTCCTCAACATCAATGCCCAACACTGCTCCCTGCTTGCAGTTCCTGTGTGGACTGAATATCGAGGTGAGAGGTCAATGATCAGTCAGCAGTGTGAATTTCCATCCAAACAGGTACTGGTGGAATTTCCGGATTCCAAAAATGATTCCCAGTGCTTCGCGTTTGATATAAGAACATAAGAACTAGGAGCAGGAGTAGGCAATTCAGTCCCTTGAGCCTGCCCCACCATTCATTACAATCATGGCTGATCTCATTTTGGCCTCAACTCCAATTTCCTGCCCTCTCCCCATAACCTTTCAACCCGTTACTAAATAAAAATCTGTCTATCTCCTCCTTAAATTTATTCAGCGTCCCAGCATCCACTGCACTCTGAGGTAGTGAATTCCACAGGTTCACAACCTCAGTTAAATCTCCCCTCATCCTTCTAAACTCTAGCGAGTATAGGCCTAAACTGCTCAATCTCTCCTCATAAGACAGGCCCCACATCTCTGGAATCAATCTAGTGAACCTCCTCTGAACCGCCTCCAATGCAGCTACATCCTTCCTCAAGTAAGGAACTGTGCACAGTACTCCAGGTGTGGTCACACCAATGCCTTGTACAGTTGCAACAACACTTCCCTATTTTTATACTCTATTCCTTTAGCAATAAATGCCAAAATTCCATTTGCCTTCCTTATTACCTGCGTACCTGCGTACTAGCTTTCAGCGATTCATGCACAAGGACACCAGATCCCTCTGCACTGAAGCATTCTGAAGTTTCTCTCCATTTAAATAAGTCGCCTTTTTATTCTTCTGACCAAAATGGATAACCTCACACTTATCCACGTTAAACTCCATCTGCCAAATTTTGGCCCATTCACCTAATCTGTCCATATCCATTTGTAAATTTCTTATTTCTTCAATGCAACTTACTCTCCCACCTATTTTGGTGACACCTGCAAATTTAGCTATAGTGCCTTCTATCTCTGAATCCAAGTCATTAATGTAAATTGTAAATAGTTAGGGCCCAAGGACCGAACCCTGTGGCACCCCACTAGTTACAGCTTGCCATCCAGAAAAAGACTCATTTATCCCGACTCTCTGCTTTCTGTTGGTTAGCTAATCCAAGCTAATATATTACGCCGAACTCCATATCATCTTATCTTGTGTATTAATCTTTTGTGCAGCACCTTATCAAAGACCTTCTGGAAGTCCAGATATACTAATCTACAGGATCCCCACTATCCACTTTGCTTGTCACATCTTCAAAGAACTCTAGCAAATTAGTCAAACACGATTTACTCTTCATAAAACCATGCTGACTCTGATGGATTGCATTTTGACTTTCCAAATGTCCCATTACTACTTCCTTAATAATGGATTCCAACAATTTCCCAATGATAGATGTTAAACTAACTGGTCTATAGTTTCCTGCTTTCTGCCTCCCCCACTTTTTGAATAAGGGCGTTATATTAGTATTTTTCCAATCCACTGGAACCTTTCCAGAATCCAGGGAATTTTGGAATATTATAGCCAATGCATCCACTATCTCCGCTGCCACTTCCTTTATGACCCTGGGATGTCGGCCATCAGGTCCTGGGGACTTGTCACCCTTTAACCCCAATAGTTTGCTCAGTACTTTTTCTCTAATGATGGTGATTGTTCTAAGTTCCTCCTTCTCTATATCCTCTGCACTACCTGTTACTATTGTACTAGTGGCCTCCACCGTGAAAACTGAGGCAAAATATTAATTAAGCGTCTCTGCCATTTCTGCGTTCCCCACTATTAACTCCCCAGTCTCGCCCTCCAAGGAACCAACATTCACTTTAGCTACTCTCTTTCCTTTTATATACTTGTAGAAGCTTTTGCTATCAGTTTTTACATTTTGCACTAGTTTTCTTTCATAATTTACCTTTGCCCTTTTTATTATTATTTTAGCAACCCTTTGTTGATCTTTAAAAGTTTCCCAATCTTCCAGCCTGCCACTGGCCTTTGCAATTTGGTATGCTTTAGTTTTTGCCTTTATGTTATCTTTAACTTCCTTGCTTAGCCATGGATGCTTTTCCCCCTCTTACCATCTTTCTTCCTCATTGGGATATATTTTACTTGGGAGGAATTGAATATTTCCTGAAATATCTGCCACTGTTCATCAACTGTCCTACCTTGTAGTCTTCCTGCCCAGTCCACTAGGGCCAAATCTGCCCTCATACCTAAGTCACTCCCTTTGTTTAACTCCAGAACATTAGTATGGGACTCTAGTTTCTCGCTCTCAAACTAGATGTTGTCAAGGTAGCACTGAGCTCCAGGCAAGGCACTCAGGATCTGGTCCATGGCCGTCTGAAACAAGGCTGGAGGTGATATCATTCCAAAAGGAAATGGCAATATTGGTACAGACCCTTATGTGTTGTGATAGTCAAATATGCTTGTGTCTTCTCATCAATGTGCATTTGTAAGTAGGCCTGGCGTACAATTTTGATGAATTTCTGTCCACCAGCCAGGCCAACAAAAAAGTCCTCAATATGGAGAAGTGAATATTATTCAGCACACGACATGGGGTTGAAATCTCCACAGATGCGTATGGAGCTGTATTTCTTGAGCAATGGAACAATGGGCGTTGCCCATTCGCTACGGGACACAAGTACCAAGACTCCTACCTTGGCCAGATGCTCCAGGTCAGCTTTGACTTTTGGTCCATATGGCATTAGGCATGGTTCCAGCCTTCAGGAATTTTGGTTGAGAGTCAGCTTTGAATATTCAATTTTATGATAATTCTCTTCACGCTTCCCCCAAATCTCCTTCAAAAACAACAGGTTTTGCAAAGCTTTTTTAAAAAAAAAATTAATTCTTTCACAGGATGTAGGTATCACTTGTTGCCCTTGAACGGAGTGTCTTGTTAGGACATTCCAGAGGGTAGTTAAGAGTCAACCACATGGCTGTGGGTCTGGAGTCACATGTAGGCCAGACCAGGTAAGGACAGCAGATTCCCTTCCCTTGGGTTTTTCATGGTCACTGTCACTAGCTTTCAATTCCACCAGCTACCATGAAGCAACCAGTGTAAAAATAGACATTGGCAACATAGAACATTTAAAGCACAGGTGGAGGCCATTCGGCCCATTGTGTCTATGCTGGTCAAAGGGAGTTACCCAGCCTAATCCCACCCTCAATTTCTTGATCTCTGTAGGTTCTGGCACTTCATCTGCATTTCTTAAATCAGATGAGGGTTTCTACCTCTATCACCCTTGCAGGCAGTGAGTTCCAGAGCCTCACCACTCTGGGTGAAAATATTACTCCTCAATACCCCCCTAATCATTCTGCTAATTATTTAAATCCATTCCCCCTGGTTAGTGACCTCTCCACTAAGGGAAGGGAATAGAGTGGATAGGAAGTATCTATCTAGGTCCCTCATCATTTTATTCACCTCAATTAAATCTCCCCTCAGCCTTCCCTCTTCCAAAGGAAACAACCCCAGCCTATCCAATCTTTCTCATCACTAAACTTCTTCATTCCTGGTGACATCTGTAAATCTCATTTGTAGCCTCTCGAGTGCAAGCACATCCTTCCTGTCATGTGGTGACTGAACTGTACACAGTAAACTAGCACAACCTCCCCATTTTTGCTATAACTCAGCTACTGCCTTCTTAAACACCTGGACCGAGATTTTACTAGCCCTCTGGAGGTGGGCTGGGAGGCAGGAGGGCTGGTAGTCTTGTGTATTCCAGGCGCAGTGAGGTATTTCCAGAAGCGGGAATGGCAGCAGCTCAGTCAACTGGAGGCAGGTGGCCAATTCATCCAATGACTGGTCTATCAACAGCCGGCATCGGCATGTCAACACTCACCGCCTCCCCCTACCCACTGCTGCATGGGGAGGCTGCCAGGTACATCAAGGTGACCTTCCAGCAACTTCCCAGAGGAGGGCTTTCCTTCTGAGGGACTTCATGTTCCATGGAGGGGCTTTCCAGCAGTAATGGCTAACCCCAATGACTCCAAGGCCACTGGCGGAGGGGCTGCCCCTCCAACTGGCAGGGGCCTGACCCACTAATTAAAGAAATTTCTTATCCGCCCTTCAAGCATGCTTCAAAATGGAGGCACCCGTCTCATCCCTGCAGCATCAGCAGTCACCATCTGTATCGGGCAGCACTGCTGAAACTGCCAAGTTGACCTCTCTGTCTGGTCACCACTGGTAAAACAGTCTCTGCCCTCCCGCTGCCTGTCAGCCCAGTTTCAGGACACGCACATAGTCCCGACGTCGGAACTTCAACTTTACTGCTAAAAGCCAGTGCTCGGGCCTCCGACAGCAACAACTTATCCAGAAACGAGACTGGCTGATAGTATTGTCCTCTTTGAGCTGCTTCCATCTCTACAAAGGCTCTAACTGCCCAACAACCACACCCTGACATTAAAAAGTGAACAAGCACATGAACTGTATTTGTAAAATAATTCACTTCTCGGGTAAATGATGTATTTCTCAGACAATTTACAATTGATTGTCCTCACTGGTTGGTAATAGTGGGATGTAGGCTACAATGATCATGTGCTATTGGGTGAATGTTCATAGTTCCCTCAGATTTGGTACAAAATCTAGACAGCCGCCATTATACATTAATTAAATCCTCATGGTGCACTACAAAGCAACACAAAAAATGAAATAAAGAGTTATTCTTTTTTAAAAGTCCATATCGCAAAAAGTATTTGAGATTATTGGTCAGCGATCACGTCACTTCAAGCCATTTTCGATTTCCTTCCCCACCGCAGATAGCACACTGCACTCTTCAGAATCTTGATTATAATGAACGTTATCGTAAAAACAATCACCAGCAGGAACAAAACGACGTCGATGAGGTACTGCTGGTACCAGGGCTGCTGCAGCCCATAGGGCCGAAGGTGATGTCCTCCCCCGAGCTGCACAATGTGCTCCACCCACCTGACTAGACGTTCAGATGGAGGGAATGGGTGTGAGCGATGAATGCGGCTCAGAGCCAGCGCTGAAGTCTTGTACCTGGTTGAAAGGAAATGAAACAAATTGTTCTTCTTCCTTTCTTTTTTGGAACTGAAAACAAAATTCTTCACTCCCTCTTCACTAGGACCTGTGGGGTATTCCCCAGCTGGCAGTAAACCTGTGTGTTCTTGTGGTGTGGGTAATGCTGGCAAAGTTACACTCATAGCCCAGTCCTAGTTGCCCTGAGTGCATTAATGGTCAACTGTGTAGTGTAGGATTGGAGTTCAATATTAACTAGACAGGATAGAGGTGGAAGGGTTACTGAAACTTGTAACAGCACCGAAATCAGGCAACTTATAGAAACAGAAAATATAGGGCACAGGAGGCCATTTGGCCCATCATGCCTATGCCATACAGAAAATAAAAGCTATCCAGCCTAATCTCATTACCTGGAAGTTCCCCTCCAAGTCATTCATCATCCTGACTTGGAAATATATCGCCGTTCCTTCACTGTCGCTGGGTCAAATCCTGGAACACCCTCCCTAATAGCACTGTGGGTGTACCTACACCACATGGACTGCAGCGGTTCAAGAGGGCAGCTCACCACCACCTTCTCAAGGGCAATTAGGGATGGGCAATAAATGCTGGCCCAGCCAGTGAAGCTCACATCCCGTGATCAAATAAATTTTGAAAAAACTTCTTGGTCTGCAGCTATGAAAGGCAGTTCAAGTGTACGTGCATATATTTTTTAAATGTGATGAGGGTTGCTGCCTCTACCACCCTTTCAAGTACAATTCCAGATGCACACCACCCTCTGTATAAAAACCTTTCTCCTCAAAGCCCCTCTAATTCTTCTGCCAATTACATTAAGCAATTTTGTTCTGTTATCCCTCCTCATTATTGACCTCTCCACTAATGGAAATAGGTAGTTCCTAGCCACTCTATTTAGGCCCCTAATTTTATCCAGCTTGGGCTGTGGACAGGGAGTTAAACTAACTGAGGGGGTGGGGTGGGGTGGGAGGGTGCAGGTGAAGGGAGACAAAAATCCAGAGGGAAAGTCGAGGTATCGGAACAGGATAGTGATGTGGGTAAAGACAAGCAGAGTGGGACAGGAAGGGACAGAGAGTTGAACAAAAAATGTATATCAGTGAATAAAGTCATTGCAGGAAATAGAAGCAAAACAAATTAAATTAAAGGTTCTTTATCTGAATGCACAAAACAGCCATAATAAGATAGATGATCAAGTGACACAAATAGAGGTAAATGATTTAGATTTAATCCCCATTACAGAGACATGGCTACCAGGTGATCGAGGTTGGGAAATAAATATTCCAGGGTACACAATGTTTTGGAAAGACAGACAGAATGACAAAGGAGGAGGATTAGCCCTGTTAGTAAAGGGTGACATTAGTGAGAAAGGATTTGGCCTCTGAAGATCATGAAGTAGAATCAGTATGGGTGGAAATTAGAAATAGCAAGAGTCAGAAAACACTTGGGGGAGTAACTGAAAGACCCCCTGACAGTGGTTATACTGCTGGGCAGAGCATTAAACAAGAAATTATTGGAACCTGTAACAAAAGAAATGCAATAATTGTGGGAAACTTTAATCTTCATAGAGACTGAGACAATCAAGTTGAGAAGAATGGTTCAGAAGATGAGCTTGTAGAATGTTTTTGTGACAGTTTGTTGGAAAAGTGCATTGTGGAACCAACTAGAGATAACGCTATCTTAGATCTAGTATTGTGCAATGAGGCAGGGTTAATTGTTAATGTCGCAGTAAAAGATCCACTGGGAAATACTGATCATATTTCCGTTCAATTTCATGTTATTATAGGGATAACAGAACATCAATTTGACCTATTCTAATCACAAACAGAAATCTTAAACTGAAACAAAGCCAATTACATAGGTATGGGAGGGGGGGGTGTAATTGGCTAAGGTTAATTGGGTAAATAGACTAAAATGTATGGAGGCAAATGAACAGTGGGAACCATTTAAAGAAACAATTCAAAACGTTCAACAAAAATACATTCATGTGTGTACATTTTCTTTCTGTCTGCAAAGAACCAGGGCCCTGTGTATTAATACATGTAGCGTCCAGTGCACAGAAATGTGCCACACTGCAGGGCCGACCGACAATCTCAACCAATTTAAGAAGCTACATATATTAATACACAGGGCCCTGTTATTTGCAGACAGAAAGAACATGTACACACATTGCGCCTGTTTCAGCAAAACAAAATAAGTGACAGCCATTCACTGGTTCATTCCTCAGGGAAATGCCTTGACCAATCAAAAATAAGGTACCTGATTTAAGTATTAAATAATGCTTGGCAGTTAACCGTCAGTCACCATGTACTGGTACATTTTCCATGGCAGCGCCTCTACCAATCAGAATCCATTAGCACTCAATCAATTAGCACTCTCTGCTCATACACTATAAAGTTGTTGCTTCCCCTGACATTGGTATTTTTGCAATTGTCCTGATGAATTTAAGATAAAAAGCTTCGACAAAATGTCCCTTTTCAGCAATCCTCAAAAATACATTCCAGTAAAGAACAAAAACTCAGCAGAAGGACCCATCTGTGGCTCATTCAGGAAGTTAAGGATAGCATTATATTAAAAGGAGAGGCTTACAATGTTGCAGAAAACAGTAACAAGTCTGAGGATTGGGAGTGTTTTACAAACCAGCAAAGGGCCACCAAAAAGTTGATAAAATGGGAAAAAATAGAATATGAAAGTAAACTAGCCAGAAATATAAAAACAGATTGTAAGATCCTTGATTAGTATATAAAAAGGAAGAGAGTAGCTAAAGTAATTGTTGGTCTCTGAGAAGCAGGGACTGGAGAAATTATCATGGGGAATGAGGAAATGGGCAGAGGCATTGAACTCATTTTGTGTTTGCCTTCACAGTAGAAGGTACAAGTGTATATCAGAATTAAATGATAGCCTAGTGGCTAAAAGGAGTGAGGAAATTAAGGAAGTTAATATCAGCAGAAATAAAGTATTGGAGGAACTTAAGGGACTAAAATCTAACAAATCCTCGGGAGTTGATGGCCCATACCTTGGACTTCTAAAAGAGATAGTGGATGGGCTAGCTATGATTTTCCAAATTTCCTTAGATTCAGGAATGGTCCCACTGGATTGGAAATTGGCAAATCCTTCAAGAAAGGAGGGAGAGAGAAAGCAGTGAACCTACAGGCCAGTTAGCCTAACCATCTGTTATTAGGAAAATGCTGGAATCTATTATTAAGGATGTCTTAACAATGCACTTAGAAAAGTATAGTATGATCATAACTAGACAATGTGGTTTTACAAAAAGGAAATCCGGTTTGATATGTTTATTAGAGTGTTTTTGAGGGTGAAATTATTAGGGTAGATAGGGGGAAACCAGCAGATGTAGTGTACCTGGATTTCTAAAAGGCATTCAATAAGATACCGCACAAAAGGTTAATAGGCAAAATAAGGGATCATGGAGTTGGGAGTAATATATTAGCATTGAGATAGGATTGGTTAATGGGTAAAAAGCATAGACTGGACATAAACAGGGCACCTTCAAGTTGACAGGCAGTGAATAGTGGAGTGCCACATGGATCAGTGCTGGGGTCACAGCTATTTACTAATAATGGCTTGGATGAAGAGACAGAGAGTAAAGTATCTAAGTTTGTTGATGATATCAAACTAGGTGGAAAGGTAAGCTGTGAGGACACAGAGAGGCTGCAAAGAGGTATAGACAGGTTAGGTGAGTGGGCAACAAGATGGCAGATAGAGTATAATATAGAGAAGTGTGAAGTTATTCACCTTGATCGTAAGAATAAAAAAAGCAGAATTTTCTTTAAAAGTTGAGTAAATTGTAAGTATTGCTCAAAAAAGAGACTTTTTTGTTTAAGCTTTCTGTCTCACACTCATCAGAATGTCAATGGAAGGCCAAACAACAATTTATACTGTATGAGAAGAGAGTGCTGATTGGTTGGCAATTAGACTCTGATTGGTAGAGGTGTTGCCATGGAGAATGAACAGGTGTATCCTGGGAGATTGCACGCTGAGAGATTGTTTGCACTGTTCGGAGAATCTAAATCCCAGGGCCACAGTCTCAGGATAAGGGGCCGATCATCTAGGATGGAAATGAGGGGAAATTAATTCACTCAGAGAGAGTTGTGGATCTTTGGAATTCTCGACCCCAGGGGGTTACAGAGTAGTTAAAATTGCCCATTATTACTGCACTCCCCAGCAACTTGCCTACATATTTACTCTTCTATCTCCTTCTGTCTGTCTGGGGGTCTATAGTGTGATAGGTTTTTCCACTGATTTCTGGAGGGAGGGGCAGTGAGAGCTGATAATAGTTAGTCTGCCAGGAGAGTCCCAGGAGGCTGGTTAGTGAGACAGGAGTTTGGTGATCTGGCTGTATGGGCCAGATTCCCTGGCAGCCTGGCGAAGGGTCACTCAAGATGCACACATTCTCTCCTTGATATAAGGTGCCCTCCTCCTGAGCCCACATACTCTACTGGGTTAGGTCTGGAGTATTCCAGCTGGTGCGATATAGATTTGTGTGAGAGAATTGCAGCCCACAGAATTCTGGAGCAGGTTAGGCCTCCCTTGTAGACCCCTTTTTTCAAACGGTCACTTAGACCATGTCCAGCAGATCATGCAGATCGCCCTAGGCTGCTAATTAGCTGAGCTGTACAGGCTCTGAATGCAGGAGAGACACTCCGGTTACCTACTTGAGGACCCTGTATATCAGGTGCAGCACAGGTTACAGAGTCTCACAGTAATTGAACCAATGCCAGATCTGTGACAATGCTACTGCAAACAATGATCACTGATCAGCCCAGAGCTTCTTTGGTTCATTTGACAACATTTTGTTCAGATGCACATTCCAGCCTATATACACCCCCAGATATACTCTTACAAAGCTGTACATACCGTTTGTCTCCTATAACTGTTGCCATGGCATTGCTGAGCTCCTGGGCTTTCAGCTGGCTGACTTGGATGGTCAAACCAAGGCCCTTTGCTTCCGCTCTCACCATGTTATCAAACTGATCTCCAAATAGTGGGATTCCAATTACTGGCACTCCGTGGTACACTGCTTCCATCAGGCTGTTCAGGCCACCGTGAGTCACCAAGAGACGAGCCTTTGGGTGTCCTAACAGCACATGTAGAGTTAACATAACATTACCTGAGAGAGGTCACAGTCCCGCAGCCTCACCGACAGGTGTTTCACAGAATCACAGGTGTTACAGTGCAGAAGGAGGCCATTCAGCCCATCATGTCTGCTCTGGCTCTCCGAATGAGCAATTCACCTAGTGCCAGTCTTTCACCTTCTCTCCGGAACTCTGCACATTCTTCCTTTTCAGATAACAGTCCAATTCCATTTTGAAAGCTTCAATTGACCCTGCCTCTCTCACTCTCAGTCAGAGCAGTCCAGACCTTAACCACTCGCTAAAGAAATTTTCCCTCAAATCATTGTTGCTTCTTTTACTAATTACCTTAAATCTGTGCCTCTGGTTCTCGATCCTTCCACCAATGGGAAGAGTCTCTCTCTATCTACTCTGTCCAGACTCCTCATGATTTTGAGCACCTCTATCAAATCTCCTCTCAACCTTCTCTTCTCCAAAGAAAACAGTCCCAACTTCTCCAATCTAACTTCGTAACTGAAGTTCCTCATCCCTGGAACCATTCCCGTGAATCTTTTCTGCCCTCTCTCCATCACCTTCCTAAAACTGGACACAATACTCCGGCTGAGGCTGAACCAGTGTTTTATACAAGTTTAACAAAACCTCCTTGCCCTTGTACTCTGTGCTCCTACTAATAAAGCCCAGGATACTGTCCCTTTATTACCCGCTCTCTCCAGCTGTCCTGCCACCTTCAATGATTTATGCACAGATACACCCAGCTCCCTCTGCTCCTGCCCCCCTGTAGAGTTTATTTTATAATGTCTCTCCATGTTCTTCCTGCAAAACGTATTGCTTCACATTTACAGCTCCTCCGGTAGGTCATTTCTATTTTCTAATTAGAAACTCCTAGAACAGTGAACAAATCATCCCCAGAAGTCTGTAGCTGAGTGTTAAGGTGCAGCAGGTGAGATTGAACAGGCTGAAAAACTGCACTTCTCAGATGACAGCACCGAGGGCCGAACAAAAGGAGAGGGTTCAGGAAAACTGCACCTTTGCCTTGGGGAGGTGGTGGTTAACTCTTCATTATTTCATGGGATGTGGGTGTCACTGGCAAGGCCAACATTTGTTGCCCATCCCTAATTGCCCTTGAACTGAGTAGTTTGCTAGGACATTTCAGAGGGCAGTTAAGAGTCAACCACATTGCTGTGGGTCTGGAGTCACATGTAGGCCAGACCAGGTAAGACCAGCAGATTTTCTTCCCTACAGGGAATTAGTGAACCAGATGGGTTTTTACAACAATCAAGGATAGTTCCACAGTCACCATCACTGAGAATAGCTTTATAATCCAGATTGTATTTATTGAATTCAAATTCCACCAGCGATTGTGGTGGGATTTGAACACATGGGCCCCTGAACATCAGCCTCGGCCTCTGGAATACCAGCTCAGTGACACAAACCCTACACCACAATCACCCCCTAATGGCGATGGTAATGTCACGAGACTAGTAATCCAGAAGCTCAGCCTAATGATCCTGGGAAATGGGCTCGAATCCCACTGGGATCATAAAACTACTCTCTGTAATGGTAACGATGAAAGCATTGTCATAAAAACCATCTGGTTCACTAATGCCCTTTAGGGAAGGAAACCTGCCCTCCTTACCCGGTCTGGCCCACATGTAACTGGGGCTGAGGGGTCTAAAACCAGGGGACACCGTCTCAGAGTGAAGGGCAGGTCATTTAGGACTGAGATTTGGGGGAATTCCTTCAGTCAGAGGATGGTGAATCTTTGGAATTCTCTATCCCAGAGGGCTGTGGAGGTTCAGTCATTGAGTACGTTCAAGACAGGCATCAACAAATTTCTAGATACCAAGGGATATGGGCAGGGTGTGGAAAATGGTGTTGAGGTAGAAGATGAACTATGATTTAGCTGAATGATGGAGCAGGCTCGAGGGGCCAAATGGCCTACTCCTGCTCCTATTTCCTATGAGACACCAGGCCCTCAGCTTTTAAATGGCCTCTGAAATGGCCTAGCAAACCACTCAGTTGTATCAAAGTGCGACAAAAAGTCTAAAATGAATGAAACCAGCTGGACCACCCGGCATCAACCTAGGCCCCAGAAACCACAACAAACCCAGCCCTGTCACTGTGGGTGTACCTACACCACATGGACTGCAGCGGTTCAAGAAGGCAGCTCATCACCACTTTCTCAAGGGCAACTAGGGATGGGCAATAAATGCTGGCCCAGACAGTGAAGCCCACATCCTGTGAATGAATAAAAAAAAATACATTTTTGCTCTTTCTGAGATTGCATTTCACTCAGCTTAAGAGGCAGCGGCATTGTGGTAATGTCTAGACTAGACTCGCATTCCAGCAGCCCAGAGTAATGCCCTGGGGACCCAAGTTCAAATCCCACCACAGCAGATGGTGAAATTTGAATTCAATAAAAGTCTAATGATGACCATGAAACCATTGTCGATTGTTGTAAAAACCCATCTGGTTCACTAATGCCCTTTAGGAAAGGAAATCTGCTGCCCTGGCCTACATGTGACTCCAGACCGCTGTGGTTGACTCTTAAATGCCATCTGAACAAATTAGGGGTAAGCAATAAAATGCTGGCCTAGCCAGCGATGCCCACATCCCATGAATGAATAAAGGACCTTTGGGTTTTGACAGCACATAGTATGAGAGATAGGAACCAGGATGTAGAATTAGAAAGGAGACAAAGTGCATAAAGGGTTTGGAGAGACAGCACTAGAGTAAGAAATAGTCCGGTATGAGTCTGATCCCACTGAAGAGAGAATACTAGAGCTCTAAATTAGGTTTACAATGCATATGTGTAAACAAACAAAAGTGTGATAAATAGTATTGCTGAAAAAAGATACATGTGTAAGCTAGCAGCAGGATTACCATTACACAATGTGTTGGCCTCTAGAACACATTCAGCAATGTCATGGTAATTCTACTGTTTATTAAACTCTAACCAAATAGATTCTGCTCCTGAATCCTCCAAACATCCTCTCTCCAGCACTATAATATTCTCCTTAATATGTACTGCCACTCCTCCTCCTCCTTCTGTCCTTCCTTATGTTTCCTGAACACCATATATGCAGAACATTTAGTACCCAGTCCTGTTCGTTTTGAGCCAGTCTCCATGGTCCCATGTTGCTATCTGCAGCTAATTAACCTTTTTATCACAGTCGTTTGGTCGACCAGAACTTGAGTATTACTGAAAAAACAGACAGGTCAAAGCTTTTTGTCTTCCACTCATCAGGACGCTCGCAAGAATACCAATATAAGGGGCAAAAACAACAATTTATACAGTGTGTGAAGAGAATGCTGATTGGTTGGCAAGTTGCGTTGCCATGGAGAATGCACCACTGATGGTAACTGACAGTTAAACTGCCAAGCATTGTTTGAAATTTAAACCAGGCAGTTTGACCCTGAAGAATGTTAACTATCAGTTACCATCAGTGGTGCATTCTCCATGGCGACACCAATGGCCAACCAATCAGCAGCCTGGGGCCAAATGTCGATTGGTTCTGAAGGACCATTTGTCCCTCTCATAGGAACGTGCAAAGGTCAGTAGGATCAAACCATAAAGGGGCCAGAGCCACAGGACATATGGAGCAACCTGCTCCAGACAATCCTACACATTGCAGCTGAGAGATTCAGGCTTTACATGGCTCAACAATTATAGTCATTCCATTAAGTGCTTCGCTGGGCTCCTGTCTACTCCAGAGGAGGCAGCCTGGCAGTGTCCTGACTGAGGCTGTACTCACCCAGACCCAACTCCCATTGTCAATGCATTGTATTGCAGGGGGCAGTGGCTGGGGGCGGGGGGCAAAGCTCAGGTACCTGTGATCCTTAAGGCTGTGCGACAGCTGTAAGGGAGGACCTGGGGATGGAATGTCTGCAGTGAGGGCAGCTCAAGGGCTTGGCAGTGACTCCCTAGCTTGGCAATGGAAGGTGATCTCTGCAGGGTAAGGTCCAATCATAACTCTCAGCTATTCTTCCTCAGTCACGAGGAGGAGTGCAGAACGCAGGCAATGCTGCCCTGTTCATGGCTTTGATACAGCCAAGGAGGAGAAGCTGGGTCTGTCACCCAAAGAGCCTCAGCATGAGGAACATGGGTCAGCAGAGTGAGGAGAGATCAATTCCATGGAGGCATTTGGCACAGTCCAGGGTGTATTAAAGACACTTCTCATACCTACAGATGAGCAAGACAGTGTTGTAGACACCTTCTCTTGTCAAGGAATGAGGTGGCTCACATCCGCCACATTCTTTGGGAGGCTCTGACCCTGCAGGGACTGGGAGGCTGTCCCTCACCACTGCCGCACTCAACATATTTTACAACTGGCTCATTCCAGGGCTCCACTAGGGGCCTCGGTGGAACGTCACAACCCTCCACACATAAATGCATCCGAGAGGTCCCCGACGCACTATTCAGTAAGGCACACTATTTTGTCCAGTTCTCCCTGGATGAAGCGGCCAGGCTGCCAGAGCAGTGGGATTTGCAATGATCCCCAGCTTCCCAAAGGTGGAGGGGGCCATCAACTGCACAGATGTGGCCTTAAGAGCCCCCTGGCAGCAGCCACAGTGATTCTTTAACGGAAAAGGCTTCCACTCTCTCAATGTGCAGCTCATCTGTAATCACCAAAACCAGCTGACACAGGTACCCTAGGTGTTTATCACCAAAACCAGCTGACACAGGTACCCTAGGTGTTTATCACCAAAACCAGCTGATACAGGTACCCTGGGAGCTCACATGACTCATATATCTTGTGTCACTCGCAGCATCTCAATGAAGGACATCAATCTGAGAATGAGTAGTCACAACCTTGCATGACAATGGCCCCATCCTTGGTAGGCTGGGCAGACTGTGGAGCATGTGGCGGTTCTGTAATGGGATAAGAACTCTCCCAATGCTCGCTCTGAAGCAATGCAACATGGTGCAGTCTTTACAAGCATCGCACCAACATCTCACGGCCTATGGCAGCCTTCAAGAAAGCAGGAACAGCATTGCAAACCTCAGTGCACTCACGGCAGTATGCCTGGGGCTTTGCAAGGTAGCTCAAGGAGGACAATCACCAATCACTGGTTCTCACACTGCCGTAAGGAAGACTTTGCAGGGTCGACAGGGCTGAGATTGCCGGTGTCGTTTCTTCCAGTGTCTCGGTCGATGCCGGGTGGTTTGTCTGGTTTCGTTCCTTTTTTGTGACTTTGTTGTGGTTTGTTACAACTGAGTGTCTGGCTCGGCCATTTCAGAGTCAACCACATCGCTGTGGGTCTGGAGTCACATGTAGGTCAGACTAGGTAAGGACAGCAGATTTCCTTCCCTGAAGGATATCAGGGTTTCAATGGTTTCATAGTCATCACCAGACTTTTAATTTCATCTTTTTTATTGAATTCAAATTCCACCATCTGCTGCAGCGGGATTCAGACCCGGGTTCCCAGAACATTACCCTGGGTCTCTGGAATACTCGTCCAGCAACAATACCACTACACCATCGTGAGAGAGAGAGTGTGAGTGTGTGTGAAGGAGGGGAGGGGTGTGTGTGTGTGAGAGAGAGTGTGAGAGAGAGATAGTGAGTATGAGTGTGTGTGTGTGTGTGTGTGTGTGTGTGAGAGAGAGTGTTTGATTGTGAGAGAGGGGAGGGTGTGTGTGTGTGTGAGAGAGAGAGAGAGAGAGATTGATTGTGAGAGGGGAGGGTGTCTGTGTGTGTGAGAGAGAGAGTGTTTGAGTGTGAGAGGGGAGGGTGTGTGTGTGTGTGTGTGAAAGAGAGTGTTTGATTGTGAGAGAGGGGACGCTGTGTGTGTGTGAGAGAGAGAGAGAGAGAGAAAGTGTTTGAGTGCGAGGGAGTGAATGTGTGTGTGTGTGTGTGTGTGTGTGTATGTGAAAGAGAGAGTGTTTGAGTGTGAGAGTGTGAGTGATTGCGTGTGTGAGACAGTGTGTGTCTGGCTCACTCCCAGCTTCAGGATTCTCAGTCACCGTCACCCCCACACACCAACACATACTCTCACCCACTCTTCCAGTGGGTGAGGGTGTGAGTGAGTGAGCTCCCGGAGCCCGACACACACACACTGACCCTTTTACACTCTAATATTCATTTTATTCGTTACTCTTTTTAGTATCAATTTATTGCTTTGACATTGCTTTACTTTTGCTCAGCAAATTGTTTTTGTTCTTCATACCTAACTTTTTTTATGAAGTTCATGTTTAACATTGTGCTAAACCTTATCTTTCTGAAATAAAAACAAAAAACTGCGGATGCTGGAAATGCGAAACAAAAACAGAATTACTTGGAAAAACTCAGCAGGTCTGGCAGCATCGGCGGAGAAGAAAAGAGTAGACATTTCAAGTCCTCATGACCCTTCAACAGAACTGAGTAAATATTAGGAGAGGGGTGAAATATAAGCTGGTTTGAGGTGTGTGTGTGTGTGGGGGGGCGGGGGGGGGTGGGGTTGGGTGGGGGGAGAGAAGTGGAGGGGGTTGGTTTGGTTGTAGGGACAAACAAGCAGTGATAGAAGCAGATCATCAAAAGATGTCAACGACAAAAAAACAAAAGAACACAGAGGTGTTGAAGGTGGTGATATTATCTAAACGAATGTGCTAATTAAGAATGGATGGTAGGGTACTCAAGGTACAGCTCTAGTGGGGGTGGGGTGGAAAGACTAGCGGGGCATAAAAGATTTAAAAATAATGGAAATAGATGGGAAAAGAAAAATCTATATAAATTATTGGAAAAAAAACAAAAGGAAGGGGGAAGAAACAGAAAGGGGGTGGGGATGGAGGAGGGAGTTCAAGACCTAAAGTTGTTGAATTCAATAGTCAGTCTGTAAGGCTGTAAAGTGCCTAGTCGGAAGATGAGGTGTTGTTCCTCCAGTTTGCGTTGGGCTTCACTGGAACAATGCAGCAAGCCAACGACAGACATGAGGGCAAGAGAGCAGGGTGGAGTGTTAAAATAGCAAGCGACAGGGAGGTTTGGGTCATTCTTGCGGACAGACCGCAGGTGTTCTGCAAAGCAGTCGCCCAGTTTACGTTTGGTCTCTCCAATGTAGAGGAGACCACATTGGGAGCAACGAATGCAATAGACTAAGTTGGGGGAGATGCAAGTGAAATGCACTCAACACCATCGACACTCATCGACACCAACACCCATGTAGGACCCTCCACCCCTGCCCGTCCCTCCGCCCCCACCCCATCTTCCAATCCCAGCCCCAGCCGTGTATTCGCTATACCCCCTGACCTTCCCATCTCCGATGCTGAACGTTCAGTGCTCAGCAAAGGACTTAGTTTCATACCCCTACGCCCTCACCTTAATGAATTTCGGGCTCGGCACGAAGCTGAACTCTTCTTCCACCGTCTTCGTCTCCGGGCTCACTTCTTTGGGCAGGAGTCTTCTCCCTGTTCAATGGATCCTTTCACCCACCTCCAATATTCTCCCTCCACCTGGACCCCTCCTTCTGGATTCTTACCTTCTCTTGATCTTTTCATTAAGAACTGTCGGCGCGACATTAGTCGTCTCAATTTCTCTGCTGCTCTCACCCATTCTAACCTGTCTCTCTCTGAACTTACTGCACTCAGGTCCAACCCTGACATTATCATCAAACCCGCTGACAAAGGTGGTGCTGTTGTTGTCTGGCGCACTGACCTCTACCTCGCGGAGGCTAAGTGTCAACTCACAGACACTTCCTCCTACCTCTCCCTGGACCATGACCCCACCACCGAACATCAAGCCGTTGTTTCCAGGACTGTCACTGACCTCATCACCTCTGGAGATCTTCCTCCCACAGCTTCCAACCTGATAGTTGCCCAACCTCAGACGGCCCGCTTCTACCTCCTACCCAAAATCCACAAACAGGACTGTCCCGGTAGACCGATCGTCTCAGCTTGCTCCTGCCCCACGGAACTCATCCCTCGTTATCTTGACTCCCTTCTCTCTCCCCTTGTCCAGTCCCTTCCCACCTACATCCGTGATTCCTCTGACACCTTATGTCACATCAACAATTTCCAGTTCCCTGGCCCCAACCGCTTCCTCTTCACCATGGACGTCCAATCCCTCTACACCTCCATCCCCCACCAGGATGGTCTGAGGGCCCTTAGCTTCTTCCTCGAACAGAGGCCCGAACAATCCCCATCCACCACTACTCTCCTCCGTCTGGCTGAACTCATTCTCACACTGAACAATTTCTCCTTCATCTCCTCTCACTTCCTCCAAATAAAAGGTGTGGCTATGGGTACCCGCATGGGCCCCAGCTATGCCTGTCTCTTTATGGGGTATGTGGAACATTCCTTGTTCCAGTCCTACTCCGGCCCCCTTCCACAACTCTTTCTCCGCTACATCGATGATTACTTCGGTGCTGCTTCATGCTCTCGTTGGGACTTGGAAAAATTTATTAATTTTGCTTCCAATCTCCACCCCTCGATCATTTTCACATGGTCCATCTCTGACACTTCCCTTCCCTTCCTTGACCTCTCTGTCTCAATCTCTGGTGATAGACTGTCCACCAATATCCATTACAAACCCACCAACTCCGACAGCTACCTCGACTACAGCTCCTCACACCCCGCTTCCTGTAAGGACTCCATCCCATTCTCTCAGTTCCTTCGCCTCCGTCGCATCTGTTCTGATGATGCTACCTTCAAAAACAGTTCCTCTGACATGTCCTCCTTCTTCCTTAACCGAGGTTTTCCACCCATGGTGGTTGACAGGGCCCTCAATCGTGTCCGGCCCATCTCCCGCGCATCCGCCCTCACGCCTTCTCCTCCCTCCCAGAAACATGATAGGGTCCCCCTTGTCCTCACTTATCACCCCACCAGCCTCCACATTCAAAGGATCATCCTCCGCCGTTTCCGCCAACTCCAGCATGATGCCACCACCAAACACATCTTCCCTTCACTCCCCCCGGCGGCATTCTGTAGGGATCGTTCCCTCCGGGACACCCTGGTCCACTCCTCCATCACCCCCTACTCCTCAACCCCTACCTATGGCACCTCCCCATGCCCACGCAAAAGATGTAACACCTGCCCCTTCACTTCCTCTCTCCTCACCGTCCAAGGGCTTAAACACTCCTTTCAAGTGAAGCAACATTTCACTTGCATTTCCCTCAACTTAGTCTACTGCATTCATTGCTCCCAATGTGGTTTCCTCTACATCGGAGAGACCAAATGTAAACTGGGCGACCGCTTTGCAGAACACCTGCGGTCTGTCCGCAAGAATGACCCAAACCTCCCTGTCGCTTGCCATTTCAACACTCCACCCTGCTCTCTTGCCCACATGTCTGTCCTTGGCTTGCTGCATTGTTCCATTGAAGCCCAACGCAAACTGGAGGAACAACATCTCATCTTCCGACTAGGCACTTTACAGCCTTCCGGACTGAATATTGAATTCAACAACTTTAGGTCTTGAACTCCCTCCTCCATCCCCACCCCCTTTCTGTTTCTTCCCCTTTCCTTTTGTTTTTTTCCAATAATTTATATAGATTTTTCTTTTCCCACCTATTTCCATTATTTTTAAATCTTTTATGCCCCGCTAGTCTTTCCACCCCACCCCCACTAGAGCTGTACCTTGAGTGCCCTACCATCCATTCTTAATTAGCACATTCATTTAGATAATATCACCAACTTCAACACCTCTGTGTTCTTTTGTTCTGTTGTCTGTGACATCTTTTGATGATCTGCTTCTATCACTGCTTGCTTGTCCCTACAACCACCCCAGCCCCTCCAACTTCTCTCCCCCCACATCCCCCCACCCCACCTTAAACCAGCTTATATTTCACTCCTTTCCTAAGATTCACTCAGTTCTGCTGAAGGGTCATGAGGACTCGAAACATCAACTCTTTTCTTCTCCGCCGATGCTGCCAGAGCTGCTGAGTTTTTCCAGGTATTTCTGTTTTTGTTTCTTATCTTTCTGAAATTTGCCTATCAGCCTTTTGAGCAAGAAAAAAATGGAAATGTGGATCCACCCCCCTCCCACCACGTGAGAAGGTTAGACCAGCCTGCTGTAAAATCAAACACCTATCAAAATGGTCAGTGGGCATAATATCTCACCGAGCAGGTCATTCTGAGGGAGCCAATCCACCAACATGACGTTAGGAGCAGGCTGGACATCACTTGGCCAATGACTGTGCAAGTGTCGCCAAATAACCGCCTGGGGGAGGTGTGAGAAGGCAGCGTTCATCTCCTTCAACACCACGGGGAGATTAACAGAGGCAAGCATGGAACCAAGAGTCACCACCACAAAGCCATTCTCTCCAGCCGTCAATATGAAATCTTCCAGCTCCTAAAAAGAATGAGGACAGGTAAACATTATAACATACCTGCAGAGTACAGAGGGCGCCTAGAACTGCTCCATGTGAGTTCAGTAGCTCAAAGAGATGCTGCTGTAGCAATGGCTATAATCAGGGCGATTCCAAAATCTGCATTTACCAGGACAGAGCCCATGACAGCCGCACAGCTACAGAGAATGTCTACTGCCAGCAGGTCAGCAGCAAGCATTTTCCACAGTCGGATACATGACATTAACCAGAGTCCCAACAGAGACCCAGGGATTGGAAACAGAGATTAACACAAAGAATTGGAGATAGGAGACAGAGAAACCAATAAACAGACAGACAGAGGGATTGGGAAGAGGGAAAGGGGAAATTACAAAGATGGCAGCACTTACCTGGGAGACTGGCTTTGCTGGTTTTGAAAGTAACCCTCCAACATAGACTACATTAGGGAGCAGTGGCCTTGGGAATTCCAAGGTGAAATCTGTATTATAGATTGCTAACTCAGCGTTTAGGTACAGCTCAGGCAGACTGGGTTCAGATCCAACTGGGAAGCAAGTCTTGATGGCTTTATCAAACTTTGCGAAGATCATCCTTTCCAACAGGGATGAGCTCAGGAATATCATGGAATTCTTCAGTCGATCCCAGAACTCCATGCGATCTGTGAGCAGAGATTGTGCTGCAGGAACATAGGAGGGTGGGCTCGGTAATCCAGCCAAGCACCAACTCCAAAAATTCCCCACGTGGACAGTCACAAAGTGTAAATGCAGCTTCTCTGCCACCAAGAGTGAGCAGGGGTTAAACACATCTACAATCGCAATGTCAAACTGCTCAGCTTTTAGAGAATTCATGAGTTTATTGTCACCCATTATCCACTCACACTGCAGTGCTAAATGGTCCATAAAACCCAGAAACCCATTGAGAGATCCTCTGCAAAAACAAAAAGAAATTGGTTACAAAAATAATTGGTTACATTCTCGAAATAAAACCAAGAGTGGAGAAGGGCAGTGACGAAGGCACCACATCCCAGTCAAAGTGTGTTTCTCTAACAGTCTCTCTCACCAACATCCCGCTCTATTACCTTTCCTGCTCCCTGCAGCTCAGTAGGCAGCAACCTCACCTGAGTCAGAACGTTGTGGCTTCAAGCCCAGAGTCTTGAACACAACAAACTAGACCAGGCTTGTCCAACCCTCTCACATGAGGGACCACGTTTCACTTGATTTCTCACCCAAGAGGCCAATGGGCTAATTTCAGAAAGATAAGGTTTGGTACAACATTAAACATGAATTTCAGAAGAAGAGTTAAGGTATGAAGAACAGGAACAACTTGCCAAGGAAAAAATGTCAAAGCAATACATTAATAATTTAAAAAAATGAGTAGTTAATAAAGATGATCATTAGAGTGTGCGAGGGCCAGAATGTGTGTGTTCTGCTCATTCCCAGTCTCAGTATGCTCCCTCATACACCCTCAATCCCACACCCACTGTGTAAGTGTAAATGTGTGGCAGTGAAGGTGAGTGAGAACCCTGAGCCCAGAAGTGAGCCACACACACACAAACGCACACACAGACACACACTCTCCCTCCCTCACACTCTCTCACACACAAACACTCTCCCTCTCACACTCTCTTACTCACACACACACACTCTCTCACACACACACAAACATAAACACACACACTTGCACACATACACAAACATACATGCACACTTGCACTCTCTCGCACGCACATGCACTCTCACAAACACACTCTTTCACACTCTGGTTATCATTAGCCAGATCACTAATCTGCTCTAATATTTCATTATTTCCCTTAGATTTACCACATCGCCTCTGATGTGATCCCTTTCCTCAACTACTTAGTTTAAAGCCCTCTCTACCACCCTAGTTATACAACTCACCAGAACACCGGTCCCAGCAATTCAGGTGTAGACTGTCCCAATGGTACAGCTCCCACTTTTCCCAGTACTGGTGCCAGCGCCCCATGAATCAGAACCCATTGCCCTCACACCAATCTTTCAGCCATGTATTCATCTCTTGAATCTTATTTACCCAATGCCAATTTGCCCATGGTTTAGGTAATAATCTCTGGATTATTACTTGAGGTTCTGCTTTTGAATTTAGACCCTGGCTGCTCATAATCCCTAAACAGAACCTAGCTCCTAGTCCTATCTATGTCATTGGTACCAATGTAGACCAGGAGCCTTACTACTGCTAGTAAAGTTTACTGATAGTAATAAAGACTTACAATTACTAATAAATTAAACTAATGTTCAAAGAAAAACAGGCAAAATACTCACCATCTGGCTTTTGAAATGGCTTTATGCTTTAAAACACCTTGAACAGTCTATACAACGGTGGTAATTATGGATTTATATAGTGTGTAGTATACCTTTAAGAAGGATGTTATAAAGGAAAATCATATAACGTTGTGTAACCAATAGAGGAGTAGCACCAGCTACTGCTGTAGTCAGTAGTCTGTAGTTGGTAGTCAGTAGTATGGAGATGGGGTTTGAGTTGACAGTGCACCAGTGTAACTGTTGAGTACTTTGGTAAATAAACAGAACATGTCTGCTGATCAACTCTATCTATTGTATCAAAGCAGCCATCCCACAACAAGCATTTAACCTAGGCCCATAAGTCCCAATAAACTGGTGACCAGGATCTAACAATAACCTGTCTTTTTTAATTAACTCTTTAAGCCTCAGTATCATTCTGGAGTATCTGCACTGTATCCCCTTTAAGGCCAGTATAAAATGCCTGAGATTCTGCCCCCAAAACTGAATACAGAGCTCAGATAGATTGTGTCCAGTTCTCTATTCAGCTGGAGTCTCACTTCACTTTGGAATTCAGATCAACACCAAAAAAATCCTACTGTAGGTGAGCACAAAGGTCACAAAATGAAGGCTCCACCAAACCTGCGAATCCTCCCACAGCCCAACCACCCCCATCACAGTGTCTAATTCCTAATTCTGCACTGGAGGGGGTGCAGAGGAGATTCACCAGGATGTTGCCTGGGATGAAACATTTAAGTTATGAAGAGAGGTTGGATAGACTTGAGTTGTTTTCAATGGAGCAGAGAAGACTGAGGGGCGACCTGATCGAGGTGTACAAGATTATGAGGGGCATGGACAGGGTGGATAGGGAGCAGCTGTTCCCCTTAGTTGAAGGGTCAGTCATGAGGGGGCATAAGTTCAATTGGAGGGGCAGGAAGTTTAGGGAGGGATGTGAGGAAAACCTTTTTTACCCAGAGGGTGGTGAGGGTCTGGAATGCGCTGCCTGGGAGGGTGGTGGAGGTGGGTTGCCTCACATCCTTTAAAAAGTACCTGGATGAGCACTTGGCACATCATAACATTCAAGGCTATGGGCCAAGTGCTGGTAAATGGGATTAGGTAGGTAGGTCAGGTGTTTCTCACGTGTTGGTGCAGACTCGATGGGCCGAAGGGCTTCTTCTGTACTGTGTAATTAGACCATAATACCATAAAACATAGGAGCAGAAATTAGGCCATTCGGCCCATCGAGTCTGCTCCACCATTCAATCATGGCTGATAAGTTTCTCAACCCCATTCTCCCACCTTCTCCCTGTAACCTTTGATCCCCTTACCAATCAAGAACCTATCTATCTCCGCCTTAAATACACTCAGTGACCTGGCCTCCACAGCCTTCTGTGGCAATGAATTCTAATTCTGTCATTCTGTGATACTTGGACAATACTAAAGTTCTGTCTCTTCAGGCACTCCAGGGAGACCATTCCCACTACTGATCACCTGGCAGCAGTCCTCAGAGCTTGTCTTTCCTCATCTTGTACCTTCATTCCCCAGCATTCAGGTGTGTCAATTGCCAAAACTGGGAGAGCTGTCTCACAGACTAGTCAAGCAACAGCCTGACATAGTCATCCTCATGGAATCATACCTTACAGATAATGTCCCAGACACCACCATCACCGTCCCTGGGTATACCCTGTCCCACCGGCAGGACAGGCCCAGCAGAGGTGGTGACACAGTGATATACAGTCGGGAGGGAGTTACCCTGGGAGTCCTCAACATCGACTCCGGACCCCATGAAGTCTCATGACATCAGGTCAAACATGGGCAAGGAAACCTCCTGCAGATGACCACGTCCCGCCCTCCCTCAGCTGATGAATCAGTGCTTCCTCCATGTTAAACACCACTTGGAGGAAGCACTGAGGGCGGCAAGGGCACAGAGTGTGCTCTGGGTGGGGGACTTCAATGTCCATCACCAAGAGTGACTCGGTAGCACCACTACTGACTGAGCTGGCTAAGTCCTAAATGACATAGCTGCTAGACTGGGTCTGCAGCAGGTGGTGAGGGAACCAACAAGAGAGAAAAACACACTTGACCTCATCCTCACCAACCTGCCTGCTGCAGATGCAGCTGTCCATGACAATATCGGTAGGAGTGATCATTGCACAGTCATTGTGGAGATGAAGTCCCACAGTCACATTGAGGATACCCTCCATCGGATTGTGTGGCACTACCACCGTGCTAAATGGGATAGTTTTCAAACAGATCCAGCAACTCCAGACTGGACATCCATGAGGTGCTGTGGGCCATCAGCAGCAGCAGAATTGTACTCGAACACAATCTGTAACCTCATGACCCAGCCTTTCTCCCACTCTACCATTACTATCAAGCCAGGGGATCAACCCTGGATCAATGAAGAGAGCAGGAGGGTATGCCAGGAGCAACACCAGACACACCTAAAAATGAGTTGTCAACCTGGTGAAGCTATAACACAGGACTACTTGTGTGCCAAACAGCATAACCAGCAAGTGATAGACAGAGCTAAGCGATCCCACAACCAACAGATCAGATCTAAGCTCTGCAGTCCTGCTACATCCAGTCGTGAATGGTGGTGGATAATTAAACAACTCACTTGGGGAAGAGGCTCCACAAATATCCCCATCCTCAATGATGGGGGAGCCCAACACATCAGTGCAAAAGATAAGGCTGAAGCATTTGCTACAATCTTCAGCCAGAAGTGCCGACTGGATGATCCATCTTGGCCTCCTCCGGAGGTCCCCAGCATCACAGATGCCAGTCTTCAGCCAATTCGATTCACTCCACGTGATATCAAGAAACGGCTGAAGGCACTGGATACTGAAAAGGCTATGGACCCTGACAATATTCCGGCAATAGTACTGAAGACTTGTGCTCCAGAACTTGCTGCACACCTAGCTAAGCTATTCCAGTACAGCTACAACACTGGCATCTACTCAGCTATGTGGAAAATTGTCCAGGTATGTCCTGTACACAAAAAGTAGAACAAATCCAACCTGGCCAATTACCGCTCCATCAGTCTACTCTCGATCATCAGTAAAGTAATGGAAGGGGTCACCAACAGTGCAATCAAGCAGCACTTGCTTAGCAACAACCTGCTCACTGATGCTCAGTTTGAGTTCTGCCAGGGCCACTCAGCTCCTGACCTCGTTACAGCCTTGGTTCAAACATGGACAAAAGAGCTGAACTCCCGAGGTGAGGTGAGAGTGACTGCCCTTGACATCAAGGCAGCATTTGACCGAGTGTGGCATCAAGGAGCCCTAGCAAAACTGGAGTCAATGGGAATCAGGGGGAAAACTCTCTGCTGGTTGGAGTCATACCCAGCACAAAGGAAGATGGTTGTGGTTGTTGGAGGTCAGTTATATCAGCTCCAGGGCATCACTGCAGGAGTTCCTCAGGGTAGTGTCCTCGGCCCAACCAACTTCAGCTGCTTCATCAATGACCTTCCTTCCATCATAAGGTCAGAAGTGGGGATGTTCACTGATGATTGCACAATGTTCAGCACCATTCACGACTCCTCAGACAGTGAAGCAGTCCATGTCCAAATGCAGCAAGATCTGGACAATATCCAGGCTTGGGCTGACAAGTGGCAAGTAACATTCACACCACACGAGTGTCAGGCAATGACCATCTCCAAAAAGAGAGAATCCAACCATCACCCCTTGATGTTCAATGGCATTACCATCACTGAATCCCCCACTATCAACATCCTGGGGGTTACTAATGACCAGAAACTGAACTGGACTAGCCATATAAATACTGTGGCTACAAGAGCAGGTCAGAGGCTAGGAATCCTGCAGCGAGTAACTCACCTACTGACTCCCCAAAGCCAGTCCACCATTTACAAGGCACCAGTCAGGAGTGTGATGGAATACTCCCCACTTGCCTGGATGAGTGTAGTTCACACAACACTCAAGAAGCTGGACACCATCCAGGACAAAGCAGCTGCTTGATTGGCACCCCTCCACTTGTATTAGGACCCATCTCATGCTCATTTCCAATAAAGTCTTCCTCCATCGATACAACCTTTTCCACATGATGTAATTGTAGTCAGTTTTCAGTCTTCCTCTCTTCATAGCTCCAATATCATTCCTATAATAAGGTGCCCAGAATACACAGAACCTTCCAGTCATGTCCGAACCAATGGTAACAGTTCCAACCTTGTATTGTTGCTTTTCTATTCAATGGTACTGTGTTTAAAAGCCAGGATCCCATTTGCTTTCTCATGATGTTTTCTGACCATAGTCCAGTTTCAGACAGTGTTACTCCTCTCTCTTCCTCAGCCTCCCTCTGGGACTGGTGTCTTTGACCATTTCAGTCTCATTACCTTTTTTTAAATAGTTTCCTTTTATTTTCTCCCACATCTTCTACACGTAGCTACTTACTGAAGCCTTTGCTATTTGACTTTATATTGGCTATCAACCAGTTCCGAGGAACTGAAATGTTAACTCTAATTCTCCCTCCACAGATGCAGCATGATTATTTCCAGCATTATCTGTTTTAATTAACCTGCAGTCATTCCTTCTTACCTTTAAGAAACTCAGCGATTTTGAATACATTTATTATAGATTCTCTGCTTAACTAATAGAAGGAGACAGGCTGAACACTGATGAAAGTAAACCAGAGCACAGTGTTTGTTCTGTGGGCCATATTTCAGGAAGAAAAGGCGGCTGTAGAAAAAAATTACTAGAATGGTAACAGGGAGGAGGAGCTTCAGTTATGTGAAGAGGCTGGGAAATACATGAGAATAACACCCCCCGGGTACATCATAGAGAATAGCAGCCCCCATGTATACTATAGTGAATGGCAGCTCCCGTGTATGTTACACAGCATGGCAGCTCCCGTGTATGTTACACAGCATGGCAGCTCCCGTGTATATTACACAGCATGGCAGCTCCTGTGTATATTACACAGCATGGCAGCTCCCGTGTATGTTACACAGCATGGCAGCTCCCGTGTATGTTACACAGCATGGCAGCTCCCGTGTATGTTACGCAGCATGGCAGCTCCCGTGTATGTTACGCAGCATGGCAGCTCCCGTGTATGTTACGCAGCATGGCAGCTCCCGTGTATATTACACAGCATGCCAGCTCCTGTGTATATTACACAGCATGGCAGCTCCTGTGTATATTACACAGCATGGCAGCTCCCGTGTATGTTACACAGCATGGCAGCTCCCGTGTATATTACACAGCATGGCAGCTCCCGTGTATGTTACACAGCATGGCAGCTCCCGTGTATGTTACGCAGCATGGCAGCTCCCGTGTATATTACACAGCATGGCAGCTCCCGTGTATGTTACACAGCATGGCAGCTCCCGTGTATGTTACACAGCATGGCAGCTTCCGTGTATATTACACAGCATGGCAGCTCCTGTGTATATTACAGAGCTTGGCAGCTCCTGTGTATATTACACAGCATGGCAGCTCCTGTGTATATTACACAGCATGGCAGCGCCTGTGTATATTACACAGCATGGCAGCTCCTGTGTATATTACACAGCATGCCAGCTCCTGTGTATATTACACAGCATGGCAGCTCCTGTGTATATTACACAGCATGGCAGCTCGTGTGTATATTACACAGCATGGCAGCTCCCGTGTATATTACACAGCATGGCAGCTCCTGTGTATATTACACAGCATGGCAGCTCCTGTGTATGTTACACAGCATGGCAGCTCCCGTGTATGTTACACAGCATGGCAGCTCCCGTGTATATTACACAGCATGGCAGCTCCTGTGTATATTACACAGCATGGCAGCTCCTGTGTATATTACACAGCATGGCAGCTCCTGTGTATATTCCACAGCATGGCAGCTCCTGTGTATATTACAGAGCTTGGCAGCTCCTGTGTATATTATAGAGCATAGCAGCTCCTGTGTATATTATAGAGCTTGGCAGCTCCTGTGTATATTATAGAGCTTGGCAGCTCCTGTGTATATTATAGAGCTTGGCAACTCCTATGTATATTACACAGCATGGCAGCTTCCGTGTATATTACACAGCATGGCAGCTCCTGTGTATATTACAGAGCTTGGCAGCTCCCGTGTATATTACACAGCATGGCAGCTCCTGTGTATATTACACAGCATGGCAGCTCCTGTGTATATTACACAGCATGGCAGCTCCTGTGTATATTACACAGCATGGCAGCTCCTGTGTATATTACACAGCATGGCAGCTCCTGTGTATATTACACAGCATGGCAGCTCCTGTGTATATTACAGAGCTTGGCAGCTCCTGTGTATATTATAGAGCATAGCAGCTCCTGTGTATATTATAGAGCTTGGCAGCTCCTGTGTATATTATAGAGCTTGGCAGCTCCTGTGTATATTATAGAGCTTGGCAGCTCCTGTGTATATTATAGAGCTTGGCAGCTCCTGTGTATATTATAGAGCTTGGCAGCTCCTGTGTATATTACAGAGCTTGGCAACTCCTATGTATATTACACAGCATGGCAGCTTCCGTGTATATTACACAGCATGGCAGCTCCTGTGTATATTACAGAGCTTGGCAGCTCCCGTGTATATTACACAGCATGGCAGCTCCCGTGTATATTACACAGCATGGCAGCTCCCGTGTATATTACACAGCATGGCAGCTCCTGTGTATATTACAGAGCTTGGCAGCTCCTGTGTATATTACAGAGCTTGGCAGCTCCTGTGTTTATTAAACAGCATGGCAGCTCCCGTGTATATTACACAGCATGGCAGCTCCCGTGTATATTACACAGCATGGCAGCTCCCGTGTATATTACACAGCATGGCAGCTCCCGTGTATATTACACAGCATGGCAGCTCCTGTGTATATTACACAGCATGGCAGCTCCCGTGTATATTACACAGCATGGCAGCTCCTGTGTATATTACACAGCATGGCAGCGCCTGTGTATGTTACACAGCATGGCAGCTCCTGTGTAAGTTACACAGCATGGCAGCGCCTGTGTATGTTACACAGCATGGCAGCTCCTGTGTAAGTTACACAGCATGGCAGCTCCTGTGTATATTACAGAGCTTGGCAGCTCCTGTGTATATTACAGAGCTTGGCAGCTCCTGTGTATATTACACAGCATGGCAGCTCCTGTGTATATTACACAGCATGGCAGCTCCTGTGTATATTACACAGCATGGCAGCTCCTGTGTATATTACAGAGCTTGGCAGCTCCTGTGTATATTACACAGCATGGCAGCTCCTGTGTATATTACACAGCATGGCAGCTCGTGTGTATATTACACAGCATGGCAGCTCCTGTGTATATTATAGAGCTTGGCAGCTCCTGTGTATATTATAGAGCTTGGCAGCTCCAGTGTATATTACAAAGCTTGGCAGCTCCAGTGTATATTACAAAGCTTGGCAGCTCCAGTGTATATTACAAAGATTGGCAGCTCCAGTGTATATTACAAAGCTTGGCAGCTCCTGTGTATATTACAGAGCTTGGCAGCTCCCGTGTATATTAGAGAGCTTGGCAGCTCCCGTGTATATTAGAGAGAATAGCAGCGCCTGTGTATATTATAGAGAATAGCAGCGCCTGTGTATATTATAGAGAATAGCAGAACCTGTGTATATTATAGAGAATAGCAGCGCCTGTGTATATTATAGAGAATAGCATGCTCCTGTGTATATTATAGAGAATAGTAACTCCTGTGTATATTCTAGAGAATAGCAGTCACAGTGTATATTATAGAGAAGAGCATCCCCTGTGTATATTATAGAGAAAAGCAGCGCCTGTGTATATTATAGAGAATAGCAGCACCTGTGTATATCATAGAGAATAGCAGTCCCTGTGTATATTATAGAGAATAGCAGCGCCTGTGTATATTATAGAGAATAACAGCGCCTGTGTACATTATAGCGAATAGCGGCGCCTGTGTATATCATAGAGAATAGCAGCGCCTGTGTATATCATAGAGAATAGCAGCGCCTGTGTATATTCTAGAGAAAAGCAGCTCCTGTGTATATTCTAGAGAATAGCAGTCACAGTGTATGTTATAGAGAATAGCATCCCCTGTGTATATTATAGAGAATAGCAGCGCCTGTGTATATTATAGAGAATAGCAGCGCCTGTGTATATTATAGAGAATAGCAGCGCCTGTGTATATCATAGAGAATAGCAGCGCCTGTGTATATCATAGAGAATAGCAGCACCTGTGTATATCATAGAGAATAGCAGCGCCTGTGTATATCATAGAGAATAGCAGCGCCTGTGTATATTATAGAGAATAGCAGTTACTGTGTATATTATAGAGAATAGCAGCGCCTGTGTATATTGTAGAGAATAGCAGCGCCTGTGTATATTATAGAGAATAACAGCCCCTGTGTATATTATAGAGAATAACAGCCCCTGTGTATATTATAGAGAATAGCAGCGCCTGTGCATATTATAGAGAATAGCAGTCCCTGTGTATATTATAGAAAATAACAGTCCCTGTGTATATTATAGAGAATAGCAGCCCCTGTGTATATTATAGAGATTAGCAGCGCCTGTGTATATTATAGAGAATAGCAGCGCCTGTGTATATTGTAGAGAATAGCAGTCCCTGTGTATATTATAGAGAATAGCAGCCCCTGTGTATATTATAGAGATTAGCAGCGCCTGTGTAAATTATAGAGAATAGCAGCGCCTGTGTAAATTATAGAGAATAGCAGCGCCTGTGTATATTATAGAGAATAGCAGTCCCTGTGTATATTATAGAGAATACCAGCCCCTGTGTATATTATAGAGAATAGCAGCGCCTGTGTATATTATAGAGAATAGCAGCGCCTGTGTATATCATAGAGAATAGCAGTCCCTGTGTATATTATAGAGAATAGCAGTCCCTGTGTATATTATAGAGAATAGCAGCGCCTGTGTATATTATAGAGAATAGCAGCCCGTGTGTATATTATAGAGAAGAACAGACCCTGTGTATATTATAGAGAATAGCAGCGCCTGTGTATATTATAGAGAATAGCATTCCCTGTGTATATTATAGAGAATAACAGCCACTGTGTATATTATAGAGAATAGCAGCCCCTGTGTATATTATAGAGAATAGCAGCCCCTGTGTATATTATAGAAAATAGCATGCCCTGTGTATATTATCGAGAATAGCAGTCCCTGTGTATATTATAGAGAATAGCAGCCCCTGTGTAAATTATAGAGAATAGCAGCGCCTGTGTATATTGTAGAGAATAGCAGCGCCTGTGTATATTGTAGAGAATAGCAGCCCCTGTGTATATTGTAGAGAATAGCAGCCCCTGTGTATATTATAGAGAATAGCAGTCCCTGTGTATATTATAGAGAATAGCAGTCCCTGTGTATATTATAGAGAATATCAGCGCCTGTGTATATTATAGAGAATAGCCGCGCCTGTGTATATTATAGAGAATAGCCGCGCCTGTGTATATTATACAGAATAGCCGCGCCTGTGTATATTATACAGAATAGCCGCGCCTGTGTATATTATACAGAATAGCCGCGCCTGTGTATATTATAGAGAATAGCAGCGCCTGTGGATATTCTAGAGAATAGCAGCGCCTGTGTATATTCTAGAGAATAGCAGCGCTTGTGTATATTCTAGAGAATAGCAGCGCCTGTGTATATTCTAGAGAATAGCAGCGCCTGTGTATATTCTAGAGAATAGCAGCGCCTGTGTATATTATAGAGAATAGCAGTCCGTGTGTATATTATAGAGAACAGCAGCCCCTGTGTGTATCATAGAGAATAGCAGCGCCTGTGTATATTATAGAGAATATCAGTGCCTGTGTATATTATAGAGAATAGCAGCTCCTGTGTATATTATAGAGAATAGCAGCGCCTGTGTATATTCTAGAGAATAGCAGCGCCTGTGTATATTGTAGAGAATAGCAGCCCCTGTGTATATTATAGAGAATAGCAGCCCCTGTGTATATTATAGAGAATAGCAGCCCCTGTGTATATTATAGAGAATAGCAGCCCCTGTGTATATTATAGAGAATAGCAGCGCCTGTGTATATTATAGAGAATAGCAGCACCTGTGTATATCATAGAGAATAGCAGTCCCTGTGTATATTATAGAGAATAGCAGCCCCTGTGGATATTCTAGAGAATAGCAGCGCCTATGTATATTCTAGAGAATAGCAGCGCCTGTGTATATTCTAGAGAATAGCAGCGCCTGTGTATATTCTAGAGAATGGCAGCGCCTGTGTATATTCTAGAGAATAGCAGCGCCTGTGTATATCATAGAGAATAGCAGCCCCCTGTGTATATTCTAGAGAATAGCAGCGCCTGTGTATATCATAGAGAATAGCAGCCCCTGTGTATACTATAGAGAATAGCAGCGCCTGTGTATATTCTAGAGAATAGCAGCGCCTGTGTATATTCTAGAGAATAGCAGCGCCTTTGTATATTCTAGAGAATAGCAGCGCCTTTGTATATTCTAGAGAATAGCAGCGCCTGTGTATATTCTAGAGAATAGCAGCGCCTGTGTATATTCTAGAGAATAGCAGCGCCTGTGTATAATCTAGAGAATAGCAGCGCCTGTGTATATTCTAGAGAATAGCAGCGCCTGTGTATATTCTAGAGAATAGCAGCGCCTGTGTATATTCTAGAGAATAGCAGCGCCTGTGTATATTCTAGAGAATAGCAGCGCCTGTGTATATTCTAGAGAATAGCAGCGCCTGTGTATATTCTAGAGAATAGCAGCGCCTCTGTATATTCTAGAGAATAGCAGCGCCTGTGTATATTCTAGACAATAGCAGCGCCTGTGTATATTCTAGAGAATAGCAGCGCCTGTGTATATTCTAGAGAATAGCAGCACCTGTGTATATTCTAGAGAATAGCAGCGCCTGTGTATATTCTAGAGAATGGCAGCGCCTGTGTATATTCTAGAGAATAGCAGCGCCTGTGTATATTATAGAGAATAGCAGTCCGTGTGTATATTATAGAGAATAGCAGCCCCTGTGTGTATCATAGAGAATAGCAGCGCCTGTGTATATTATAGAGAATATCAGCTCCTGTGTATACTATAGAGAATAGCATCTCCTGTGTATACTATAGAGAATAGCATCTCCTGTGTATACTATAGAGAATAGCAGCCCCTGTGTATATTCTAGAGAATAGCAGCGCCTGTGTATATCATAGAGAATAGCAGCCCCTGTGGAAATTATAGAGAATAGCAGCACCTGTGTATATCATAGAGAATAGCAGCGCCTGTGTATATCATAGAGAATAGCAGCCCCTGTGGAAATTATAGAGAATAGCAGCGCCTGTGTATATCATAGAGAATAGCAGCACCTGTGTATATCATAGAGAATAGCAGCACCTGTGTATATCATAGAGAATAGCAGCACCTGTGTATATCATAGAGAATAGCAGTCCCTGTGTATATTATAGAGAATAGCAGCGCCTGTGTATATTATAGAGAATAGCAGCGCCTGTTTATATTATGGAGAATAGCAGCGCCTGTGTATATTATAGAGAATAGCAGCCCCTGTGTATATTATAGAGAATAGCAGCGCCTGTGTATATTATAGAGAATAGCAGCACCTGTGTATATCATAGAGAATAGCAGTCCCTGTGTATATTATAGAGAATAGCAGCCCCTGTGGATATTCTAGAGATTAGCAGCACCTGTGGATATTCTAGAGAATAGCAGCGCCTGTGTATATTCTAGAGAATAGCAGCGCCTGTGTATATTCTAGAGAATAGCAGCACCTGTGTATATTCTAGAGAATAGCAGCGCCTGTGTATATTCTAGAGAATGGCAGCGCCTGTGTATATTCTAGAGAATGGCAGCGCCTGTGTATATTCTAGAGAATAGCAGCGCCTGTGTATATTATAGAGAATAGCAATCCGTGTGTATATTATAGAGAATAGCAGCCCCTGTGTGTATCATAGAGAATAGCAGCGCCTGTGTATATTATAGAGAATATCAGCTCCTGTGTATATCATAGAGAATAGCAGCCCCTGTGTATATTCTAGAGAATAGCAGCACCTGTGTATATCATAGAGAATAGCAGCGCCTGTGTATATCATAGAGAATAGCAGGCCCTGTGGAAATTATAGAGAATAGAAGCGCCTGTGTATATCATAGAGAATAGCAGCAACTGTGTATATTATAGAGAATAGCAGCGCCTGTGTATATTATAGAGAATAGCAGCTCCTGTGCATATTATAGAGAATAGCAGCGCATGTGTATATTCTAGAGAATAGCAGCGCCTGTGTATATTGTAGAGAATAGCAGCCCCTGTGTATATTATAGAGAATAGCAGCCCCTGTGTATATTATAGAGAATAGCAGCCCCTGTGGATATTATAGAGAATAGCAGCGCCTGTGTATATTATAGAGAATAGCAGCACCTGTGTATATCATAGAGAATAGCAGTCCCTGTGTATATTATAGAGAATAGCAGCCCCTGTGGATATTCTAGAGAATAGCAGCGCCTGTGTATATTCTAGAGAATAGCAGCGCCTGTCTATATTCTAGAGAATAGCAGCACCTGTGTATATTCTAGAGAATAGCCGCGCCTGTGTATATTATACAGAATAGCCGCGCCTGTGTATATTATACAGAATAGCCGCGCCTGTGTATATTATACAGAATAGCCGCGCCTGTGTATATTATACAGAATAGCCGCGCCTGTGTATATTATAGAGAATAGCAGCGCCTGTGGATATTCTAGAGAATAGCAGCGCCTGTGTATATTCTAGAGAATAGCAGCGCTTGTGTATATTCTAGAGAATAGCAGCGCCTGTGTATATTCTAGAGAATAGCAGCGCCTGTGTATATTCTAGAGAATAGCAGCGCCTGTGTATATTATAGAGAATAGCAGTCCGTGTGTATATTATAGAGAACAGCAGCCCCTGTGTGTATCATAGAGAATAGCAGCGCCTGTGTATATTATAGAGAATATCAGTGCCTGTGTATATTATAGAGAATAGCAGCTCCTGTGTATATTATAGAGAATAGCAGCGCCTGTGTATATTCTAGAGAATAGCAGCGCCTGTGTATATTGTAGAGAATAGCAGCCCCTGTGTATATTATAGAGAATAGCAGCCCCTGTGTATATTATAGAGAATAGCAGCCCCTGTGTATATTATAGAGAATAGCAGCCCCTGTGTATATTATAGAGAATAGCAGCGCCTGTGTATATTATAGAGAATAGCAGCACCTGTGTATATCATAGAGAATAGCAGTCCCTGTGTATATTATAGAGAATAGCAGCCCCTGTGGATATTCTAGAGAATAGCAGCGCCTATGTATATTCTAGAGAATAGCAGCGCCTGTGTATATTCTAGAGAATAGCAGCGCCTGTGTATATTCTAGAGAATGGCAGCGCCTGTGTATATTCTAGAGAATAGCAGCGCCTGTGTATATCATAGAGAATAGCAGCCCCCTGTGTATATTCTAGAGAATAGCAGCGCCTGTGTATATCATAGAGAATAGCAGCCCCTGTGTATATTCTAGAGAATAGCAGCGCCTGTGTATATTCTAGAGAATAGCAGCGCCTGTGTATATTCTAGAGAATAGCAGCGCCTTTGTATATTCTAGAGAATAGCAGCGCCTTTGTATATTCTAGAGAATAGCAGCGCCTGTGTATATTCTAGAGAATAGCAGCGCCTGTGTATATTCTAGAGAATAGCAGCGCCTGTGTATAATCTAGAGAATAGCAGCGCCTGTGTATATTCTAGAGAATAGCAGCGCCTGTGTATATTCTAGAGAATAGCAGCGCCTGTGTATATTCTAGAGAATAGCAGCGCCTGTGTATATTCTAGAGAATAGCAGCGCCTGTGTATATTCTAGAGAATAGCAGCGCCTGTGTATATTCTAGAGAATAGCAGCGCCTGTGTATATTATAGACAATAGCAGCGCCTGTGTATGTTCTAGAGAATAGCAGCGCCTGTGTATATTCTAGAGAATAGCAGCGCCTGTGTATATTCTAGAGAATAGCAGCGCCTGTGCATATTCTAGAGAATAGCAGCGCCTGTGCATATTCTAGAGAATAGCAGCGCCTGTGTATATTCTAGAGAATAGCAGCGCCTGTGTATATTCTAGAGAATAGCAGCCCCTGTGGAAATTATAGAGAATAGCAGTCACAGTGTATATTATAGAGAATAGCAGCCCTGTGTGTATCATAGAGAATAGCAGCGCCTGTGTATATTATAGAGAATATCAGCTCCTGTGTATACTATAGAGAATAGCATCTCCTGTGTATACTATAGAGAATAGCATCTCCTGTGTATACTATAGAGAATAGCAGCCCCTGTGTATATTCTAGAGAATAGCAGCGCCTGTGTATATCATAGAGAATAGCAGCCCCTGTGGAAATTATAGAGAATAGCAGCACCTGTGTATATCATAGAGAATAGCAGCGCCTGTGTATATTATAGAGAATAGCAGCCCCTGTGGAAATTATAGAGAATAGCAGCGCCTGTGTATATCATAGAGAATAGCAGCACCTGTGTATATCATAGAGAATAGCAGCACCTGTGTATATCATAGAGAATAGCAGCACCTGTGTATATCATAGAGAATAGCAGCGCCTGTGTATATTATAGAGAATAGCAGCGCCTGTGTATATTATAGAGAATAGCAGCGCCTGTGTATATTATGGAGAATAGCAGCGCCTGTGTATATTATAGAGAATAGCAGCCCCTGTGTATATTATAGAGAATAGCAGCGCCTGTGTATATTATAGAGAATAGCAGCACCTGTGTATATCATAGAGAATAGCAGTCCCTGTGTATATTATAGAGAATAGCAGCCCCTGTGGATATTCTAGAGATTAGCAGCGCCTGTGGATATTCTAGAGAATAGCAGCGCCTGTGTATATTCTAGAGAATAGCAGCGCCTGTGTATATTCTAGAGAATAGCAGCACCTGTGTATATTCTAGAGAATAGCAGCGCCTGTGTATATTCTAGAGAATGGCAGCGCCTGTGTATATTCTAGAGAATGGCAGCGCCTGTGTATATTCTAGAGAATAGCAGCGCCTGTGTATATTATAGAGAATAGCAATCCGTGTGTATATTATAGAGAATAGCAGCCCCTGTGTGTATCATAGAGAATAGCAGCGCCTGTGTATATTATAGAGAATATCAGCTCCTGTGTATATCATAGAGAATAGCAGCCCCTGTGTATATTCTAGAGAATAGCAGCACCTGTGTATATCATAGAGAATAGCAGCGCCTGTGTATATCATAGAGAATAGCAGGCCCTGTGGAAATTATAGAGAATAGAAGCGCCTGTGTATATCATAGAGAATAGCAGCAACTGTGTATATTATAGAGAATATCAGCGCCTGTGTATATTATAGAGAATAGCAGCTCCTGTGCATATTATAGAGAATAGCAGCGCATGTGTATATTCTAGAGAATAGCAGCGCCTGTGTATATTGTAGAGAATAGCAGCCCTGTGTATATTATAGAGAATAGCAGCCCCTGTGTATATTATAGAGAATAGCAGCCCCTGTGGATATTATAGAGAATAGCAGCGCCTGTGTATATTATAGAGAATAGCAGCACCTGTGTATATCATAGAGAATAGCAGTCCCTGTGTATATTCATAGAGAATAGCAGCCCCTGTGGATATTCTAGAGAATAGCAGCGCCTGTGTATATTCTAGAGAATAGCAGCGCCTGTCTATATTCTAGAGAATAGCAGCACCTGTGTATATTCTAGAGAATAGCAGCGCCTGTGTATATTCTAGAGAATAGCAGCGCCTGTGTATATTCTAGAGAATAGCAGCGCCTGTGTATATTCTAGAGAATAGCAGCGCCTGTGTATATTATAGAGAATAGCAGTCCCTGTGTATATTATAGAGAATAGCAGCCCCTGTGTGTATCATAGAGAATAGCAGCGCCTGTGTATATTATAGAGAATATCAGCTCCTGTGTATATTATAGAGAATAGCAGCTCCTGTGTATATTATAGAGAATAGCAGCGCCTGTGTATATTCTAGAGAATATCAGCGCCTGTGTATATCATAGAGAATAGCAGCCCCTGTGGAAATTATAGAGAATAGCAGCACCTGTGTATATCATAGAGAATAGCAGCACCTGTGTATATCATAGAAAATAGCAGCACCTGTGTATATCATAGAAAATAGCAGCACCTGTGTATATCATAGAGAATAGCAGCACCTGTGTATATCATAGAGAATAGCAGCACCTGTGTATATCATAGAGAATAGCAGCACCTGTGTATATCATAGAGAATAGCAGTCCCTGTGTATATTATAGAGAATAGCAGCGCCTGTGTATATTATAGAGAATAGCAGCGCCTGTTTATATTATAGAGAATAGCAGCGCCTGTGTATATTATAGAGAATAGCAGCCCCTGTGTATATTATAGAGAATAGCAGCGCCTGTGTATATTATAGAGAATAGCAGCACCTGTGTATATCATAGAGAATAGCAGTCCCTGTGTATATTATAGAGAATAGCAGCCCCTGTGGATATTCTAGAGAATAGCAGCGCCTGTGGATATTCTAGAGAATAGCAGCGCCTGTGTATATTCTAGACAATAGCAGCGCCTGTGTATATTCTAGAGAATAGCAGCACCTGTGTATATTCTAGAGAATAGCAGCGCCTGTGTATATTCTAGAGAATGGCAGCGCCTGTGTATATTCTAGAGAATGGCAGCGCCTGTGTATATTCTAGAGAATAGCAGCGCCTGTGTATATTATAGAGAATAGCAATCCGTGTGTATATTATAGAGAATAGCAGCCCCTGTGTGTATCATAGAGAATAGCAGCGCCTGTGTATAATATAGAGAATATCAGCTCCTGTGTATACTATAGAGAATAGCAGCCCCTGTGTATATTCTAGAGAATAGCAGCACCTGTGTATATCATAGAGAATAGCAGCGCCTGTGTATATCATAGAGAATAGCAGGCCCTGTGGAAATTATAGAGAATAGAAGCGCCTGTGTATATCATAGAGAATAGCAGCAACTGTGTATATTATAGAGAATATCAGCGCCTGTGTATATTATAGAGAATAGCAGCTCCTGTGCATATTATAGAGAATAGCAGCGCATGTGGATATTCTAGAGAATAGCAGCGCCTGTGTATATTGTAGAGAATAGCAGCCCCTGTGTATATTATAGAGAATAGCAGCCCCTGTGTATATTATAGAGAATAGCAGCCCCTGTGGATATTATAGAGAATAGCAGCGCCTGTGTATATTATAGAGAATAGCAGCACCTGTGTATATCATAGAGAATAGCAGTCCCTGTGTATATTATAGAGAATAGCAGCCCCTGTGGATATTCTAGAGAATAGCAGCGCCTGTGTATATTCTAGAGAATAGCAGCGCCTGTGTATATTCTAGAGAATAGCAGCGCCTGTGTATATTCTAGAGAATAGCAGCGCCTGTGTATATTCTAGAGAATAGCAGCGCCTGTGTATATTCTAGAGAATAGCAGCGCCTGTGTATATTATAGAGAATAGCAGCGCCTGTGTATATTATAGAGAATAGCAGTCCCTGTGTGTATCATAGAGAATAGCAGCGCCTGTGTATATTATAGAGAATATCAGCTCCTGTGTATACTATAGAGAATAGCATCTCCTGTGTATATTATAGAGAATAGCAGCCCCTGTGTATATTCTAGAGAATAGCAGCGCCTGTGTATATCATAGAGAATAGCAGCCCCTGTGGAAATTATAGAGAATAGCAGCACCTGTGTATATCATAGAGAATAGCAGCACCTGTGTATATCATAGAGAATAGCAGCACCTGTGTATATCATAGAGAATAGCAGCACCTGTGTATATCATAGAGAATAGCAGCACCTGTGTATATCATAGAGAATAGCAGCACCTGTGTATATCATAGAGAATAGCAGCACCTGTGTATATCATAGAGAATAGCAGTCCCTGTGTATATTATAGAGAATAGCAGCGCCTGTGTATATTATAGAGAATAGCAGCGCCTGTTTATATTATAGAGAATAGCAGCGCCTGTGTATATTATAGAGAATAGCAGCCCCTGTGTATATTATAGAGAATAGCAGCGCCTGTGTATATTATAGAGAATAGCAGCACCTGTGTATATCATAGAGAATAGCAGTCCCTGTGTATATTATAGAGAATAGCAGCCCCTGTGGATATTCTAGAGAATAGCAGCGCCTGTGGATATTCTAGAGAATAGCAGCGCCTGTGTATATTCTAGAGAATAGCAGCGCCTGTGTATATTCTAGAGAATAGCAGCACCTGTGTATATTCTAGAGAATAGCAGCGCCTGTGTATATTCTAGAGAATGGCAGCGCCTGTGTATATTCTAGAGAATGGCAGCGCCTGTGTATATTCTAGAGAATAGCAGCGCCTGTGTATATTATAGAGAATAGCAATCCGTGTGTATATTATAGAGAATAGCAGCCCCTGTGTGTATCATAGAGAATAGCAGCGCCTGTGTATATTATAGAGAATATCAGCTCCTGTGTATACTATAGAGAATAGCAGCCCCTGTGTATATTCTAGAGAATAGCAGCACCTGTGTATATCATAGAGAATAGCAGCGCCTGTGTATATCATAGAGAATAGCAGGCCCTGTGGAAATTATAGAGAATAGAAGCGCCTGTGTATATCATAGAGAATAGCAGCAACTGTGTATATTATAGAGAATATCAGCGCCTGTGTATATTATAGAGAATAGCAGCTCCTGTGCATATTATAGAGAATAGCAGCGCATGTGTATATTCTAGAGAATAGCAGCGCCTGTGTATATTGTAGAGAATAGCAGCCCCTGTGTATATTATAGAGAATAGCAGCCCCTGTGTATATTATAGAGAATAGCAGCCCCTGTGGATATTATAGAGAATAGCAGCACCTGTGTATATCATAGAGAATAGCAGTCCCTGTGTATATTATAGAGAATAGCAGCGCCTGTGTATATTATAGAGAATAGCAGCCCCTGTGGAAATTATAGAGAATAGCAGCGCCTGTGTATATCATAGAGAATAGCAGCACCTGTGTATATCATAGAGAATAGCAGCACCTGTGTATATCATAGAGAATAGCAGCACCTGTGTATATCATAGAGAATAGCAGTCCCTGTGTATATTATAGAGAATAGCAGCGCCTGTGTATATTATAGAGAATAGCAGCGCCTGTTTATATTATGGAGAATAGCAGCGCCTGTGTATATTATAGAGAATAGCAGCCCCTGTGTATATTATAGAGAATAGCAGCGCCTGTGTATATTATAGAGAATAGCAGCACCTGTGTATATCATAGAGAATAGCAGTCCCTGTGTATATTATAGAGAATAGCAGCCCCTGTGGATATTCTAGAGATTAGCAGCGCCTGTGGATATTCTAGAGAATAGCAGCGCCTGTGTATATTCTAGAGAATAGCAGCGCCTGTGTATATTATAGAGAATAGCAGCACCTGTGTATATTCTAGAGAATAGCAGCGCCTGTGTATATTCTAGAGAATGGCAGCGCCTGTGTATATTCTAGAGAATGGCAGCGCCTGTGTATATTCTAGAGAATAGCAGCGCCTGTGTATATTATAGAGAATAGCAATCCGTGTGTATATTATAGAGAATAGCAGCCCCTGTGTGTATCATAGAGAATAGCAGCGCCTGTGTATATTATAGAGAATATCAGCTCCTGTGTATATCATAGAGAATAGCAGCCCCTGTGTATATTCTAGAGAATAGCAGCACCTGTGTATATCATAGAGAATAGCAGCGCCTGTGTATATCATAGAGAATAGCAGGCCCTGTGGAAATTATAGAGAATAGAAGCGCCTGTGTATATCATAGAGAATAGCAGCAACTGTGTATATTATAGAGAATATCAGCGCCTGTGTATATTATAGAGAATAGCAGCTCCTGTGCATATTATAGAGAATAGCAGCGCATGTGTATATTCCAGAGAATAGCAGCGCCTGTGTATATTGTAGAGAATAGCAGCCCCTGTGTATATTATAGAGAATAGCAGCCCCTGTGTATATTATAGAGAATAGCAGCCCCTGTGGATATTATAGAGAATAGCAGCGCCTGTGTATATTATAGAGAATAGCAGCACCTGTGTATATCATAGAGAATAGCAGTCCCTGTGTATATTATAGAGAATAGCAGCCCCTGTGGATATTCTAGAGAATAGCAGCGCCTGTGTATATTCTAGAGAATAGCAGCGCCTGTCTATATTCTAGAGAATAGCAGCACCTGTGTATATTCTAGAGAATAGCAGCGCCTGTGTATATTCTAGAGAATAGCAGCGCCTGTGTATATTCTAGAGAATAGCAGCGCCTGTGTATATTCTAGAGAATAGCAGCGCCTGTGTATATTATAGAGAATAGCAGTCCGTGTGTATATTATAGAGAATAGCAGCCCCTGTGTGTATCATAGAGAATAGCAGCGCCTGTGTATATTATAGAGAATATCAGCTCCTGTGTATACTATAGAGAATAGCATCTCCTGTGTATATTATAGAGAATAGCAGCGCCTGTGTATATTCTAGAGAATATCAGCGCCTGTGTATATCATAGAGAATAGCAGCCCCTGTGGAAATTATAGAGAATAGCAGCACCTGTGTATATCATAGAGAATAGCAGCACCTGTGTATATCATAGAAAATAGCAGCACCTGTGTATATCATAGAGAATAGCAGCACCTGTGTATATCATAGAGAATAGCAGCACCTGTGTATATCATAGAGAATAGCAGCACCTGTGTATATCATAGAGAATAGCAGCACCTGTGTATATCATAGAGAATAGCAGTCCCTGTGTATATTATAGAGAATAGCAGCGCCTGTGTATATTATAGAGAATAGCAGCGCCTGTTTATATTATAGAGAATAGCAGCGCCTGTGTATATTATAGAGAATAGCAGCCCCTGTGTATATTATAGAGAATAGCAGCGCCTGTGTATATTATACAGAATAGCAGCACCTGTGTATATCATAGAGAATAGCAGTCCCTGTGTATATTATAGAGAATAGCAGCCCCTGTGGATATTCTAGAGAATAGCAGCGCCTGTGGATATTCTAGAGAATAGCAGCGCCTGTGTATATTCTAGACAATAGCAGCGCCTGTGTATATTCTAGAGAATAGCAGCACCTGTGTATATTCTAGAGAATAGCAGCGCCTGTGTATATTCTAGAGAATGGCAGCGCCTGTGTATATTCTAGAGAATGGCAGCGCCTGTGTATATTCTAGAGAATAGCAGCGCCTGTGTATATTATAGAGAATAGCAATCCGTGTGTATATTATAGAGAATAGCAGCCCCTGTGTGTATCATAGAGAATAGCAGCGCCTGTGTATAATATAGAGAATATCAGCTCCTGTGTATACTATAGAGAATAGCAGCCCCTGTGTATATTCTAGAGAATAGCAGCACCTGTGTATATCATAGAGAATAGCAGCGCCTGTGTATATCATAGAGAATAGCAGGCCCTGTGGAAATTATAGAGAATAGAAGCGCCTGTGTATATCATAGAGAATAGCAGCAACTGTGTATATTATAGAGAATATCAGCGCCTGTGTATATTATAGAGAATAGCAGCTCCTGTGCATATTATAGAGAATAGCAGCGCATGTGGATATTCTAGAGAATAGCAGCGCCTGTGTATATTGTAGAGAATAGCAGCCCCTGTGTATATTATAGAGAATAGCAGCCCCTGTGTATATTATTGAGAATAGCAGCCCCTGTGTATATTATAGAGAATAGCAGCCAAAGTGTATATTATAGAGAATAGCAGCCCCTGTGTATATCATAGAGAATAGCAGTCCCTGTGGATATTATAGAGAATAGCAGCCCCTGTGGATATTCTAGAGAATAGCAGCCCCTGTGTATATTCTAGAGAATAGCAGCGCCTGTGTATATTCAAGAGAATAGCAGCGCCTGTGTATATTCTAGAGAATAGCAGCGCCTGTGTTTATTCTAGAGAATAGCAGCGCCTGTGTATATTCTAGAGAATAGCAGCTCCTGTGTATATTATAGAGAATAGCAGTCCGTGTGTATATTATAGAGAATAGCAGCCCCTGTGTGTATCATAGAGAATAGCAGCGCCTGTGTATATTATAGAGAATATCAGCTCCTGTGTATACTATAGAGAATAGCATCTCCTGTGTATATTATAGAGAATAGCAGCGCCTGTGTATATTCTAGAGAATATCAGCGCCTGTGTATATCATAGAGAATAGCAGCCCCTGTGGAAATTATAGAGAATAGCAGCACCTGTGTATATCATAGAGAATAGCAGCACCTGTGTATATCATAGAAAATAGCAGCACCTGTGTATATCATAGAAAATAGCAGCACCTGTGTATATCATAGAGAATAGCAGCACCTGTGTATATCATAGAGAATAGCAGCACCTGTGTATATCATAGAGAATAGCAGCACCTGTGTATATCATAGAGAATAGCAGTCCCTGTGTATATTATAGAGAATAGCAGCGCCTGTGTATATTATAGAGAATAGCAGCGCCTGTGTATATTATAGAGAATAGCAGCGCCTGTGTATATTATAGAGAATAGCAGCCCCTGTGTATATTATAGAGAATAGCAGCGCCTGTGTATATTATAGAGAATAGCAGCACCTGTGTATATCATAGAGAATAGCAGTCCCTGTGTATATTATAGAGAATAGCAGCCCCTGTGTATATTCTAGAGAATAGCAGCGCCTGTGTATATTCTAGAGAATAGCAGCGCCTGTGTATATTCTAGAGAATAGCAGCGCCTGTGTATATTCTAGAGAATAGCAGCACCTGTGTATATTCTAGAGAATAGCAGCGCCTGTGTATATTCTAGAGAATAGCAGCGCCTGTGTATATTCTAGAGAATAGCAGCGCCTGTGTATATTCTAGAGAATAGCAGCGCCTGTGTATATTATAGAGAATAGCAATCCGTGTGTATATTATAGAGAATAGCAGCCCCTGTGTGTATCATAGAGAATAGCAGCGCCTGTGTATATTATAGAGAATATCAGCTCCTGTGTATACTATAGAGAATAGCAGCCCCTGTGTATATTCTAGAGAATAGCAGCACCTGTGTATATCATAGAGAATAGCAGCGCCTGTGTATATCATAGAGAATAGCAGGCCCTGTGGAAATTATAGAGAATAGAAGCGCCTGTGAATATCATAGAGAATAGCAGCAACTGTGTATATTATAGAGAATATCAGCGCCTGTGTATATTATAGAGAATAGCAGCTCCTGTGCATATTATAGAGAATAGCAGCGCATGTGTATATTCTAGAGAATAGCAGCGCCTGTGTATATTGTAGAGAATAGCAGCCCCTGTGTATATTATAGAGAATAGCAGCCCCTGTGTATATTATAGAGAATAGCAGCCCCTGTGGATATTATAGAGAATAGCAGCACCTGTGTATATCATAGAGAATAGCAGTCCCTGTGTATATTATAGAGAATAGCAGCCCCTGTGTATATTCTAGAGAATAGCAGCGCCTGTGTATATTCTAGAGAATAGCAGCGCCTGTGTATATTCTAGAGAATAGCAGCACCTGTGTATATCATAGAGAATAGCAGTCCCTGTGTATATTATAGAGAATAGCAGCCCCTGTGTATATTATAGAGAATAGCAGCGCCTGTGTATATTATAGAGAATAGCAGCACCTGTGTATATCATAGAGAATAGCAGTCCCTGTGTATATTATAGAGAATAGCAGCCCCTGTGTATATTCTAGAGAATAGCAGCGCCTGTGTATATTCTAGAGAATAGCAGCGCCTGTGTATATTCTAGAGAATAGCAGCGCCTGTGTATATTCTAGAGAATAGCAGCGCCTGTGTATATTCTAGAGAATAGCAGCGCCTGTGTATATCATAGAGAATAGCAGCCCCTGTGTATATTCTAGAGAATAGCAGCGCCTGTGTATATCATAGAGAATAGCAGCGCCTGTGTATATTCTAGAGAATAGCAGCGCCTGTGTATATTCTAGAGAATAGCAGCGCCTGTGTATATTCTAGAGAATAGCAGCGCCTGTGTATATTCTAGAGAATAGCAGCGCCTGTGTATATTCTAGAGAATAGCAGCGCCTGTGTATATTCTAGAGAATAGCAGCGCCTGTGTATATTCTAGAGAATAGCAGTCCCTGTGTATATTCTAGAGAATAGCAGCGCCTGTGTATATTCTAGAGAATAGCAGCGCCTGTGTATATTCTAGAGAATAGCAGCGCCTGTGTATATTATAGAGAATAGCAGCGCCTGTGTATATTCTAGAGAATAGCAGCGCCTGTGTATATTATAGAGAATAGCAGCGCCTGTGTATATTCTAGAGAATAGCAGCGCCTGTGTATATTATAGAGAATAGCAGCGCCTGTGTATATTCTAGAGAATAGCAGCGCCTGTGTATATTCTAGAGAATAGCAGCGCCTGTGTATATTCTAGAGAATAGCAGCGCCTGTGTATATTCTAGAGAATAGCAGCGCCTGTGTATATTCTAGAGAATAGCAGCGCCTGTGTATATTCTAGAGAATAGCAGCGCCTGTGTATATTCTAGAGAATAGCAGCGCCTGTGTATATTATAGAGAATAGCAGTCCGTGTGTATATTATAGAGAATAGCAGCCCCTGTGTGTATCATAGAGAATAGCAGCGCCTGTGTATATTATAGAGAATAGCAGCTCCTGTGTATATTATAGAGAATAGCAGCTCCTGTGTATATTATAGAGAATAGCAGCTCCTGTGTATATTATAGAGAATAGCAGCCCCTGTGTATATTCTAGAGAATAGCAGCGCCTGTGTATATCATAGAGAATAGCAGCCCCTGTGGAAATTATAGAGAATAGCAGCGCCTGTGTATATTCTAGAGAATAGCAGCGCCTGTGTATATTATAGAGAATAGCAGCGCCTGTGTATATTATAGAGAATAGCAGCGCCTGTGTATATCATAGAGAATAGCAGCACCTGTGTATATCATAGAGAATAGCAGCACCTGTGTATATCATAGAGAATAGCAGCACCTGTGTATATCATAGAGAATAGCAGTCCCTGTGTATATTATAGAGAATAGCAGCGCCTGTGTATATTATAGAGAATAGCAGCGCCTGTTTATATTATGGAGAATAGCAGCGCCTGTGTATATTATAGAGAATAGCAGCCCCTGTGTATATTATAGAGAATAGCAGCGCCTGTGTATATTATAGAGAATAGCAGCACCTGTGTATATCATAGAGAATAGCAGTCCCTGTGTATATTATAGAGAATAGCAGCCCCTGTGGATATTCTAGAGATTAGCAGCGCCTGTGGATATTCTAGAGAATAGCAGCGCCTGTGTATATTCTAGAGAATAGCAGCGCCTGTGTATATTCTAGAGAATAGCAGCACCTGTGTATATTCTAGAGAATAGCAGCGCCTGTGTATATTCTAGAGAATGGCAGCGCCTGTGTATATTCTAGAGAATAGCAGCGCCTGTGTATATTCTAGAGAATAGCAGCGCCTGTGTATATTATAGAGAATAGCAATCCGTGTGTATATTTTAGAGAATAGCAGCCCCTGTGTATATTATCCAGATTAGCAGCGCCTGTGTATATTATAGAGAATAGCAGCTCCTGTGTATATCATAGAGAATAGCAGCCCCTGTGTATATTCTAGAGAATAGCAGCACCTGTGTATATCATAGAGAATAGCAGCGCCTGTGTATATCATAGAGAATAGCAGGCCCTGTGGAAATTATAGAGAATAGAAGCGCCTGTGTATATCATAGAGAATAGCAGCAACTGTGTATATTATAGAGAATATCAGCGCCTGTGTATATTATAGAGAATAGCAGCTCCTGTGCATATTATAGAGAATAGCAGCGCATGTGTATATTCTAGAGAATAGCAGCGCCTGTGTATATTCTAGAGAATAGCAGCCCCTGTGTATATTATAGAGAATAGCAGCCCCTGTGTATATTATAGAGAATAGCAGCCCCTGTGTATATTATAGAGAATAGCAGCCCCTGTGTATATTATAGAGAATAGCAGCACCTGTGTATATCATAGAGAATAGCAGTCCCTGTGTATATTATAGAGAATAGCAGCCCCTGTGGATATTCTAGAGAATAGCAGCGCCTGTGTATATTCTAGAGAATAGCAGCGCCTGTCTATATTCTAGAGAATAGCAGCACCTGTGTATATTCTAGAGAATAGCAGCGCCTGTGTATATTCTAGAGAATAGCAGCGCCTGTGTATATTCTAGAGAATAGCAGCGCCTGTGTATATTCTAGAGAATAGCAGCGCCTGTGTATATTATAGAGAATAGCAGTCCGTGTGTATATTATAGAGAATAGCAGCCCCTGTGTGTATCATAGAGAATAGCAGCGCCTGTGTATATTATAGAGAATATCAGCTCCTGTGTATACTATAGAGAATAGCATCTCCTGTGTATATTATAGAGAATAGCAGCGCCTGTGTATATTCTAGAGAATAGCAGCGCCTGTGTATATTCTAGAGAATAGCAGCCCCTGTGGAAATTATAGAGAATAGCAGCACCTGTGTATATCATAGAGAATAGCAGCACCTGTGTATATTATAGAGAATAGCAGCGCCTGTGTATATTATAGAGAATAGCAGCGCCTGTGTATATCATAGAGAATAGCAGCACCTGTGTATATCATAGAGAATAGCAGCACCTGTGTATATCATAGAGAATAGCAGCACCTGTGTATATCATAGAGAATAGCAGTCCCTGTGTATATTATAGAGAATAGCAGCGCCTGTGTATATTATAGAGAATAGCAGCGCCTGTGTATATTATAGAGAATAGCAGCGCCTGTGTATATTATAGAGAATAGCAGCCCCTGTGTATATTATAGAGAATAGCAGCTCCTGTGTATATTATACAGAATAGCAGCACCTGTGTATATCATAGAGAATAGCAGTCCCTGTGTATATTATAGAGAATAGCAGCCCCTGTGGATATTCTAGAGAATAGCAGCGCCTGTGGATATTCTAGAGAATAGCAGCGCCTGTGTATATTCTAGACAATAGCAGCGCCTGTGTATATTCTAGAGAATAGCAGCACCTGTGTATATTCTAGAGAATAGCAGCGCCTGTGTATATTCTAGAGAATGGCAGCGCCTGTGTATATTCTAGAGAATGGCAGCGCCTGTGTATATTCTAGAGAATAGCAGCGCCTGTGTATATTATAGAGAATAGCAATCCGTGTGTATATTATAGAGAATAGCAGCCCCTGTGTGTATCATAGAGAATAGCAGCGCCTGTGTATAATATAGAGAATATCAGCTCCTGTGTATACTATAGAGAATAGCAGCCCCTGTGTATATTCTAGAGAATAGCAGCACCTGTGTATATCATAGAGAATAGCAGCGCCTGTGTATATCATAGAGAATAGCAGCCCCTGTGGAAATTATAGAGAATAGCAGCACCTGTGTATATCATAGAGAATAGCAGCACCTGTGTATATTATAGAGAATAGCAGCGCCTGTGTATATTATAGAGAATAGCAGCTCCTGTGTATATTATAGAGAATAGCAGCGCCTGTGTATATTCTAGAGAATAGCAGCGCCTGTGTATATTATAGAGAATAGCAGCCCCTGTGTATATTATAGAGAATAGCAGCCCCTGTGTATATTATAGAGAATAGCAGCCCCTGTGTATATTATAGAGAATAGCAGCGCCTGTGTATATTATAGAGAATAGCAGCACCTGTGTATATCATAGAGAATAGCAGTCCCTGTGTATATTATAGAGAATAGCAGCCCCTGTGGATATTCTAGAGAATAGCAGCGCCTGTGTATATTCTAGAGAATAGCAGCGCCTGTGTATATTCTAGAGAATAGCAGCGCCTGTGTATATTCTAGAGAATAGCAGCGCCTGTGTATATTCTAGAGAATAGCAGCGCCTGTGTATATTCTAGAGAATTGCAGCGCCTGTGTATATTATAGAGAATAACAGTCCGTGTGTATATTATAGAGAATAGCAGCCCCTGTACGTATCATAGAGAATAGCAGCTCCTGTGCATATTATAGAGAATAGCAGCGCCTGTGTATACTATAGAGAATAGCATCTCCTGTGTATATTATAGAGAATAGCAGCGCCTGTGTATATTCTAGAGAATATCAGCGCCTGTGTATATCATAGAGAATAGCAGCCCCTGTGGAAATTATAGAGAATAGCAGCACCTGTGTATATCATAGAGAATAGCAGCACCTGTGTATATCATAGAAAATAGCAGCACCTGTGTATATCATAGAAAATAGCAGCACCTGTGTATATCATAGAGAATAGCAGCACCTGTGTATATCATAGAGAATAGCAGCACCTGTGTATATCATAGAGAATAGCAGCACCTGTGTATATCATAGAGAATAGCAGTCCCTGTGTATATTATAGAGAATAGCAGCGCCTGTGTATATTATAGAGAATAGCAGCGCCTGTTTATATTATAGAGAATAGCAGCGCCTGTGTATATTATAGAGAATAGCAGCCCCTGTGTATATTATAGAGAATAGCAGCGCCTGTGTATATTATACAGAATAGCAGCACCTGTGTATATCATAGAGAATAGCAGTCCCTGTGTATATTATAGAGAATAGCAGCCCCTGTGGATATTCTAGAGAATAGCAGCGCCTGTGGATATTCTAGAGAATAGCAGCGCCTGTGTATATTCTAGACAATAGCAGCGCCTGTGTATATTCTAGAGAATAGCAGCACCTGTGTATATTCTAGAGAATAGCAGCGCCTGTGTATATTCTAGAGAATGGCAGCGCCTGTGTATATTCTAGAGAATGGCAGCGCCTGTGTATATTCTAGAGAATAGCAGCGCCTGTGTATATTATAGAGAATAGCAATCCGTGTGTATATTATAGAGAATAGCAGCCCCTGTGTGTATCATAGAGAATAGCAGCGCCTGTGTATATTATAGAGAATATCAGCTCCTGTGTATACTATAGAGAATAGCAGCCCCTGTGTATATTCTAGAGAATAGCAGCACCTGTGTATATCATAGAGAATAGCAGCGCCTGTGTATATCATAGAGAATAGCAGGCCCTGTGGAAATTATAGAGAATAGAAGCGCCTGTGTATATCATAGAGAGTAGCAGCAACTGTGTATATTATAGAGAATATCAGCGCCTGTGTATATTATAGAGAATAGCAGCTCCTGTGCATATTATAGAGAATAGCAGCGCATGTGTATATTCTAGAGAATAGCAGCGCCTGTGTATATTGTAGAGAATAGCAGCCCCTGTGTATATTATAGAGAATAGCAGCCCCTGTGTATATTATAGAGAATAGCAGCCCCTGTGGATATTATAGAGAATAGCAGCACCTGTGTATATCATAGAGAATAGCAGTCCCTGTGTATATTATAGAGAATAGCAGCCCCTGTGGATATTCTAGAGAATAGCAGCGCCTGTGTATATTCTAGAGAATAGCAGCGCCTGTGTATATTCTAGAGAATAGCAGCACCTGTGTATATTCTAGAGAATAGCAGTGCCTGTGTATATTCTAGAGAATAGCAGCGCCTGTGTATATTCTAGAGAATAGCAGCGCCTGTGTATATTCTAGAGAATAGCAGCGCCTGTGTATATTATAGAGAATAGCAGTCCGTGTGTATATTATAGAGAATAGCAGCACCTGTGTATATCATAGAGAATAGCAGCACCTGTGTATATCATAGAGAATAGCAGCACCTGTGTATATCATAGAGAATAGCAGTCCCTGTGTATATTATAGAGAATAGCAGCGCCTGTGTATATTATAGAGAATAGCAGCGCCTGTGTATATTATAGAGAATAGCAGCGCCTGTGTATATTATAGAGAATAGCAGCGCCTGTGTATATTATAGAGAATAGCAGTGCCTGTGTATATTCTAGAGAATAGCAGCGCCTGTGTATATTATAGAGAATAGCAGCGCCTGTGTATATTATAGAGAATTGGCAGCGCCTGTGTATATTATAGAGAATAGCAGCGCCTGTGTATATTATAGAGAATAGCAGCGCCTGTGTATATCATAGAGAATAGCAGCCCCTGTGTATATTCTAGAGAATAGCAGCGCCTGTGTATATCATAGAGAATAGCAGCCTCTGTGTATATTCTAGAGAATAGCAGCGCCTGTGTATATCATAGAGTATAGCAGCGCCTGTGTATATTCTAGAGAATAGCAGCGCCTGTGTATATTGTAGAGAATAGCAGCCCCTGTGTATATTAGAGAATAGCAGCCCCTGTGTATATTATAGAGAATAGCAGCCCCTGTGTATATTATAGAGAATAGCAGCCCCTGTGTATATTATAGAGAATAGCAGCGCCTGTGTATATTATAGAGAATAGCAGCACCTGTGTATATCATAGAGAATAGCAGTCAGTGTGTATATTATAGAGAATAGCAGCCCCTGTGTGTATCATAGAGAATAGCAGCTCCTGTGCATATTATAGAGAATAGCAGCCCCTGTGGATATTCTAGAGAATAGCAGCGCCTGTGTATATTCTAGAGAATAGCAGCGCCTGTGTATATTATAGAGAATAGCAGCACCTGTGTATATCATAGAGAATAGCAGCACCTATGTATATTATAGAGAATAGCAGCGCCTGTGTATATTCTAGAGAATAGCAGCGCCTGTGTATATTCTAGAGAATAGCAGCGCCTGTGTATATTCTAGAGAATAGCAGCGCCTGTGTATATCATAGAGAATAGCAGCCCCCTGTGTATATTCTAGAGAATAGCAGCGCCTGTGTATATCATAGAGAATAGCAGCCCCTGTGTATACTATAGAGAATAGCAGCGCCTGTGTATATTCTAGAGAATAGCAGCGCCTGTGTATATTCTAGAGAATAGCAGCGCCTGTGTATATTCTAGAGAATAGCAGCGCCTGTGTATATTCTAGAGAATAGCAGCGCCTGTGTATATTCTAGAGAATAGCAGCGCCTGTGTATATTCTAGAGAATAGCAGCGCCTGTGTATAATCTAGAGAATAGCAGCGCCTGTGTATATTCTAGAGAATAGCAGCGCCTGTGTATATTCTAGAGAATAGCAGCGCCTGTGTATATTCTAGAGAATAGCAGCGCCTGTGTATATTCTAGAGAATAGCAGCGCCTGTGTATATTCTAGAGAATAGCAGCGCCTGTGTATATTCTAGAGAATAGCAGCGCCTCGTGTATATTCTAGAGAATAGCAGCGCCTGTGTATATTCTAGACAATAGCAGCGCCTGTGTATATTCTAGAGAATAGCAGCGCCTGTGTATATTCTAGAGAATAGCAGCACCTGTGTATATTCTAGAGAATAGCAGCGCCTGTGTATATTCTAGAGAATAGCAGCGCCTGTGTATATTCTAGAGAATAGCAGCGCCTGTGTATATTATAGAGAATAGCAGTCCGTGTGTATATTATAGAGAATAGCAGCCCCTGTGTGTATCATAGAGAATAGCAGCGCCTGTGTATATTATAGAGAATATCAGCTCCTGTGTATACTATAGAGAATAGCATCTCCTGTGTATACTATAGAGAATAGCATCTCCTGTGTATACTATAGAGAATAGCAGCCCCTGTGTATATTCTAGAGAATAGCAGCGCCTGTGTATATCATAGAGAATAGCAGCCCCTGTGGAAATTATAGAGAATAGCAGCACCTGTGTATATCATAGAGAATAGCAGCGCCTGTGTATATCATAGAGAATAGCAGCCCCTGTGGAAATTATAGAGAATAGCAGCGCCTGTGTATATCATAGAGAATAGCAGCACCTGTGTATATCATAGAGAATAGCAGCACCTGTGTATATCATAGAGAATAGCAGCACCTGTGTATATCATAGAGAATAGCAGTCCCTGTGTATATTATAGAGAATAGCAGCGCCTGTGTATATTATAGAGAATAGCAGCGCCTGTTTATATTATGGAGAATAGCAGCGCCTGTGTATATTATAGAGAATAGCAGCCCCTGTGTATATTATAGAGAATAGCAGCGCCTGTGTATATTATAGAGAATAGCAGCCCCTGTGTATATTATAGAGAATAGCAGCCCCTGTGTATATTATAGAGAATAGCAGCCCCTGTGGATATTCTAGAGAATAGCAGCCCCTGTGGATATTCTAGAGAATAGCAGCGCCTGTGTATATTCTAGAGAATAGCAGCGCCTGTGTATATTCTAGAGAATAGCAGCACCTGTGTGTATTCTAGAGAATAGCAGCGCCTGTGTATATTCTAGAGAATAGCAGCGCCTGTGTATATTCTAGAGAATAGCAGCGCCTGTGTATATTCTAGAGAATAGCAGCGCCTGTGTATATTCTAGAGAATAGCAATCCGTGTGTATATTATAGAGAATAGCAGCCCCTGTGTTTATCATAGAGAATAGCAGCGCCTGTGTATATTATAGAGAATATCAGCTCCTGTGTATATCATAGAGAATAGCAGCCCCTGTGTATATTCTAGAGAATAGCAGCACCTGTGTTATCATAGAGAATAGCAGCGCCTGTGTATATCATAGAGAATAGCAGGCCCTGTGGAAATTATAGAGAATAGAAGCGCCTGTGTATATCATAGAGAATAGCAGCAACTGTGTATATTATAGAGAATATCAGCGCCTGTGTATATTATAGAGAATAGCAGCTCCTGTGCATATTATAGAGAATAGCAGCGCATGTGTATATTCTAGAGAATAGCAGCGCCTGTGTATATTGTAGAGAATAGCAGCCCTGTGTATATTATAGAGAATAGCAGCCCCTGTGTATATTATAGAGAATAGCAGCCCCTGTGGATATTATAGAGAATAGCAGCGCCTGTGTATATTATAGAGAATAGCAGCACCTGTGTATATCATAGAGAATAGCAGTCCCTGTGTATATTATAGAGAATAGCAGCCCCTGTGGATATTCTAGAGAATAGCAGCGCCTGTGTATATTCTAGAGAATAGCAGCCCCAGTTTATATTCTAGAGAATAGCAGGACCTGTGTATATTCTAGAGAATAGCAGCTCCTGTGTATATTATAGAGAATAGCAGCGCCTGTGTATATTATAGAGAATAGCAGCGCCTGTGTATATTATAGAGAATAGCAGCGCCTGTGTATATTATACAGAATAGCCGCGCCTGTGTATATTATAGAGAATAGCAGCGCCTGTGGATATTCTAGAGAATAGCAGCGCCTGTGTATATTCTAGAGAATAGCAGCGCTGTGTATATTCTAGAGAATAGCAGCGCCTGTGTATATTCTAGAGAATAGCAGCGCCTGTGTATATTCTAGAGAATAGCAGCGCCTGTGTATATTATAGAGAATAGCAGCGCCTGTGTATATTATAGAGAATAGCAGTCCCTGTGTGTATCATAGAGAATAGCAGCGCCTGTGTATATTATAGAGAATAGCAGTGCCTGTGTATATTATAGAGAATAGCAGCTCCTGTGTATATTATAGAGAATAGCAGCGCCTGTGTATATTCTAGAGAATAGCAGCCCCTGTGTATATTGTAGAGAATAGCAGCCCCTGTGTATATTATAGAGAATAGCAGCCCCTGTGTATATTATACAGAATAGCAGCCCGGTGTATATTATAGAGAATAACGGCCCCGTGTATATTATAGAGAATAGCAGCGCCTGTGTATATTATAGAGAATAGCAGCCCCTGTGTATATCATAGAGAATAGCAGTCCCTGTGTATATTATAGAGAATAGCAGCCCCTGTGTATATTCTAGAGAATAGCAGCGCCTGTGTATATTCTAGAGAATAGCAGCGCCTGTGTATATTCTAGAGAATAGCAGCGCCTGTGTATATTCTAGAGAATAGCAGCGCCTGTGTATATTCTAGAGAATAGCAGCGCCTGTGTATATCATAGAGAATAGCAGCCCCTGTGTATATTCTAGAGAATAGCAGCGCCTGTGTATATCATAGAGAATAGCAGCCCCTGTGTATATTCTAGAGAATAGCAGCGCCTGTGTATATTCTAGAGAATAGCAGCGCCTGTGTATATTCTAGAGAATAGCAGCGCCTGTGTATATTCTAGACAATAGCAGCGCCTGTGTATATTCTAGAGAATAGCAGCGCCTGTGTATATTCTAGAGAATAGCAGCGCCTGTGTATATTCTAGAGAATAGCAGCGCCTGTGTATATTCTAGAGAATAGCAGCGCCTGTGTATATTCTAGAGAATAGCAGCGCCTGTGTATATTCTAGAGAATAGCAGCGCCTGTGTATATTCTAGAGAATAGCAGCGCCTGTGTATATTCTAGAGAATAGCAGCGCCTGTGTATATTCTAGAGAATAGCAGCGCCTGTGTATATTCTAGAGAATAGCAGCGCCTGTGTATATTCTAGAGAATAGCGGCGCCTGTGTATATTCTAGAGAATAGCAGCGCCTGTGTATATTCTAGAGAATTGCAGAGCCTGTGTATATTCTAGAGAATAGCAGCGCCTGTGTATATTCTAGAGAATAGCAGCACCTGTGTATATTCTAGAGAATAGCAGCTCCTGTGTATATTCTAGAGAATAGGCAGCGCCCTGTGTATATTCTAGAGAATAGCAGCTCTGTGTATAGTTCTAGAGAATAGCAGCTCCGTGTGTATATTATAGAGAATAGCAGCGCCCTGTGTATATCATAGAGAATAGCAGCGCCTGTGTATATATATAGAGATAGCAGCGCCTGTGTATATTCTATAGAATAGCATCTCCTGTGTATATTATAGAGAATAGCAGCTCCTGTGTATACTATAGAGAATAGCAGCCCTGTGTATATTCTAGAGAATAGCAGCGCCTGTGTATATAATAGAGAATAGCAGCGCCCTGTGTATATTATAGAGAATAGCAGCACCTGTGTATATCATAGAGAATAGCAGCGCCTGTGTATTATAGAGGAATAGCAGCCCTGTGGAATATTATAGAGAATAGCAGCGCCTGTGTATATCATAGAGGAATAGCAGCACCTGTGTATATCACAGAGAATAGCAGCACCTGTGTATATCATAGAGAATAGCAGCACCTGTGTATATCATAGAGAATAGCAGTCCCTGTGTATATTATAGAGAATAGCAGCGCCTGTGTATATTATAGAGAATAGCAGCGCCTGTGTATATTCTAGAGAATAGCAGCGCCTGTGTATATTATAGAGAATAGCAGCCCCTGTGTATATTATAGAGAATAGCAGCGCCTGTGTATATTATAGAGAATAGCAGCACCTGTGTATATCATAGAGAATAGCAGTCCCTGTGTATATTATAGAGAATAGCAGCCCCTGTGTATATTCTAGAGAATAGCAGCGCCTGTGTATATTCTAGAGAATAGCAGCGCCTGTGTATATTCTAGAGAATAGCAGCGCCTGTGTATATTCTAGAGAATAGCAGCACCTGTGTATATTCTAGAGAATAGCAGCGCCTGTGTATATTCTAGAGAATAGCAGCGCCTGTGTATATTCTAGAGAATAGCAGCGCCTGTGTATATTCTAGAGAATAGCAGCGCCTGTGTATATTATAGAGAATAGCAATCCGTGTGTATATTATAGAGAATAGCAGCCCCTGTGTGTATCATAGAGAATAGCAGCGCCTGTGTATATTATAGAGAATATCAGCTCCTGTGTATATCATAGAGAATAGCAGCCCCTGTGTATATTCTAGAGAATAGCAGCACCTGTGTATATCATAGAGAATAGCAGCGCCTGTGTATATTCTAGAGAATAGCAGCCCCTGTGGAAATTATAGAGAATAGCAGCACCTGTGTATATCATAGAGAATAGCAGCACCTGTGTATATTATAGAGAATAGCAGCGCCTGTGTATATTATAGAGAATAGCAGCGCCTGTGTATATTATAGAGAATAGCAGCGCCTGTGTATATTCTAGAGAATAGCAGCGCCTGTGTATATTCTAGAGAATAGCAGCGCCTGTGTATATTATAGAGAATAGCAGCCCCTGTGTATATTATAGAGAATAGCAGTCCCTGTGTATATTATAGAGAATAGCAGCGCCTGTGTATATTATAGAGAATAGCAGCACCTGTGTATATCATAGAGAATAGCAGTCCCTGTGTATATTATAGAGAATAGCAGCCCCTGTGTATATTCTAGAGAATAGCAGCGCCTGTGTATATTCTAGAGAATAGCAGCGCCTGTCTATATTCTAGAGAATAGCAGCACCTGTGTATATTCTAGAGAATAGCAGCGCCTGTGTATATTCTAGAGAATAGCAGCGCCTGTGTATATTCTAGAGAATAGCAGCGCCTGTGTATATTCTAGAGAATAGCAGCGCCTGTGTATATTATAGAGAATAGCAGTCCGTGTGTATATTATAGAGAATAGCAGCCCCTGTGTGTATCATAGAGAATAGCAGCGCCTGTGTATATTATAGAGAATATCAGCTCCTGTGTATACTATAGAGAATAGCATCTCCTGTGTATATTATAGAGAATAGCAGCGCCTGTGTATATTCTAGAGAATAGCAGCGCCTGTGTATATCATAGAGAATAGCAGCCCCTGTGGATATTATAGAGAATAGCAGCACCTGTGTATATCATAGAGAATAGCAGCACCTGTGTATATCATAGAGAATAGCAGCACCTGTGTATATCATAGAGAATAGCAGCACCTGTGTATATCATAGAGAATAGCAGCACCTGTGTATATCATAGAGAATAGCAGCACCTGTGTATATCATAGAGAATAGCAGCACCTGTGTATATCATAGAGAATAGCAGTCCCTGTGTATATTATAGAGAATAGCAGCGCCTGTGTATATTATAGAGAATAGCAGCGCCTGTGTATATTATAGAGAATAGCAGCCCCTGTGTATATTATAGAGAATAGCAGCGCCTGTGTATATTATAGAGAATAGCAGCACCTGTGTATATCATAGAGAATAGCAGTCCCTGTGTATAATATAGAGAATAGCAGCTCCTGTGGATATTCCAGAGAATAGCAGCGCCTGTGTATATTCTAGAGAATAGCAGCGCCTGTGTATATTCTAGACAATAGCAGCGCCTGTGTATATTCTAGAGAATAGCAGCGCCTGTGTATATTCTAGAGAATAGCAGCGCCTGTGTATATTCTAGAGAATAGCAGCGCCTGTGTATATTCTAGAGAATAGCAGCGCCTGTGTATATTCTAGAGAATAGCAGCTCCTGTGTATATTATAGAGAATAGCAGCACCTGTGTATATTATAGAGAATAGCAGCCCCTGTGTATATTATAGAGAATAGCAGCGCCTGTGTATATTATAGAGAATAGCAGCGCCTGTGTATACTATAGAGAATAGCAGCCGCTGTGTATATTATAGAGAATAGCAGCCCTGTGTATATCATAGAGAATAGCAGCGCCTGTGTATATCATAGAGAATAGCAGGCCCTGTGGATATTATAGAGAATAGCAGCGCCTGTGTATATCATAGAGAATAGCAGCCCTGTGTATATTATAGAGAATAGCAGCGCCTGTGTATATTATAGAGAATAGCAGCTCCTGTGTATATTATAGAGAATAGCAGCGCCTGTGGATATTCTAGAGAATAGCAGCGCCTGTGTATATTCTAGAGAATAGCAGCCCCTGTGTATATTATAGAGAATAGCAGCCCCTGTGTATATTATAGAGAATAGCAGCCCCTGTGGATATTATAGAGAATAGCTGCCCCTGTGTATATTATAGAGAATAGCAGCCCCTGTGTATATCATAGAGAATAGCAGTCCCTGTGTATATTATAGAGAATAGCAGCCCCTGTGGATATTCTAGAGAATAGCAGCGCCTGTGTATATTCTAGAGAATAGCAGCGCCTGTGTATATTCTAGAGAATAGCAGCGCCTGTGTATATTCTAGAGAATAGCAGCGCCTGTGTATATTCTAGAGAATAGCAGCGCCTGTGTATATTCTAGAGAATAGCAGCGCCTGTGTATATTATAGAGAATAGCAGTCCGTGTGTATATTATAGAGAATAGCAGCCCCTGTGTATATCATAGAGAATAGCAGCGCCTGTGTATATTATAGAGAATAGCAGCTCCTGTGTATATTCTAGAGAATAGCAGCTCCTGTGTATATTATAGAGAATAGCAGCGCCTGTGTATATTCTAGAGAATAGCAGCGCCTGTGTATATCATAGAGAATAGCAGCCCCTGTGTATATTATAGAGAATAGCAGCCCCTGTGTATATTCTAGAGAATAGCAGCACCTGGGTATATCATAGAGTATAGCAGCACCTGTGTATATCATAGAGAATAGCAGCACCTGTGTATATCATAGAGAATAGCAGCGCCTGTGTATATTCATAGAGAATAGCAGCCCCTGTGTATATCATAGAGAATAGCAGCACCTGTGTATATCATAGAGAATAGCAGCCCTGTGTATATTATAGAGAATAGCAGCGCCTGTGTATATTATAGAGAATAGCAGCGCCTGTGTATATTATAGAGAATAGCAGCGCCTGTGTATATTACAGAGAATAGCAGCCCTGTGTATATTATAGAGAATAGAAGCCCCTGTGTATATTATAGAGAATAGCAGCCCTGTGCATATTATACAGAATATCATTCCCTGTGTATAGTATAGAGAGTAGCAGCCCTGTGTATATTCTAGAGAATAGCAGCGCCTGTGTATATTCTAGAGAATAGCAGCGCCTGTGTATATTCTAGAGAATAGCAGCGCCTGTGTATATTCTAGAGAATAGCAGCTCCTGTGTATATTCTAGAGAATAGCAGCGCCTGTGTATATTCTAGAGAATAGCAGCGCCTGTGTATATTCTAGAGAATAGCAGCGCCTGTGTATATTCTAGAGAATAGCAGCGCCTGTGTATATTATAGAGAATTGCAATCCGTGTGTATATTATAGAGAATAACAGCCCCTGTGTATATCATAGAGAATAGCAGCGCCTGTGTATATTATAGAGAATAGCAGCTCCTGTGTATACTATAGAGAATAGCAGCCCCTGTGTATATTCTAGAGAATAGCAGCACCTGTGTATATCATAGAGAATAGCAGCGCCTGTGTATATCATAGAGAATAGCAGGGCATGTGTATATTATAGAGAATAGCAGCGCCTGTGTATATCATAGAGAATAGCAGCGCCTGTGTATATTATAGAGAATAGCAGCGCCTGTGTATATTATAGAGAATAGCAGCTCCTGTGTATATTATAGAGAATAGCAGCGCCTGTGTATATTCTAGAGAATAGCAGCGCCTGTGTATATTATAGAGAATAGCAGCGCCCTGTGTATATTATAGAGAATAGCAGCCCGTGTATATTATAGAGAATAGCAGCCCCTGTGTATATTATAGAGAATAGCAGCGCCTGTGTATATTATAGAGAATAGCAGCACCTGTGTATATCATAGAGAATAGCAGTCCCTGTGTATATTATAGAGAATAGCAGCGCCTGTGTATATTCTAGAGAATAGCAGCGCCTGTGTATATTCTAGAGAATAGCAGCGCCTGTGTATATTCTAGAGAATAGCAGCGCCTGTGTATATTCTAGAGAATAGCAGCGCCTGTGTATATTCTAGAGAATAGCAGCGCCTGTGTATATTCTAGAGAATAGCAGCGCCTGTGTATATTATAGAGAATAGCAGTCCGTGTGTATATTATAGAGAATAGCAGCCCCTGTGTGTATCATAGAGAATAGCAGCGCCTGTGTATATTATAGAGAATATCAGCTCCTGTGTATACTATAGAGAATAGCATCTCCTGTGTATATTATAGAGAATAGCAGCGCCTGTGTATATTCTAGAGAATATCAGCGCCTGTGTATATCATAGAGAATAGCAGCCCCTGTGGAAATTATAGAGAATAGCAGCACCTGTGTATATCATAGAGAATAGCAGCACCTGTGTATATCATAGAAAATAGCAGCACCTGTGTATATCATAGAAAATAGCAGCACCTGTGTATATCATAGAAAATAGCAGCACCTGTGTATATCATAGAGAATAGCAGCACCTGTGTATATCATAGAGAATAGCAGCACCTGTGTATATCATAGAGAATAGCAGTCCCTGTGTATATTATAGAGAATAGCAGCGCCTGTGTATATTATAGAGAATAGCAGCGCCTGTGTATATTATAGAGAATAGCAGCGCCTGTGTATATTATAGAGAATAGCAGCCCCTGTGTATATTATAGAGAATAGCAGCGCCTGTGTATATTACAGCGAATAGCAGCTCCTGTGTATATTATAGAGAATAGCAGCTCCTGTGTATATTATAGAGAATAGCAGCCCCTGTGTATATTCTAGAGAATAGCAGCGCCTGTGTATATTCTAGAGAATAGCAGCGCCTGTGTATATTCAAGAGAATAGCAGCGCCTGTGTATATTCTAGAGAATAGCAGCGCCTGTGTATATTCTAGAGAATAGCAGCGCCTGTGTATATTCTAGAGAATAGCAGCGCCTGTGTATATTCTAGAGAATAGCAGCGCCTGTGTATATTCTAGAGAATAGCAGCGCCTGTGTATATTATAGAGAATAGCAGCGCTGTGTATATTATAGAGAATAGCAGCCCCTGTGTATATCATAGCGAATAGCAGTCCCTGTGTATATTATAGAGAATAGCAGCCCCTGTGTATATTCTAGAGAATAGAAGCCCCTGTGTATATTCTAGAGAATAGAAGCCCCTGTGTATATTCTAGAGAATAGCAGCGCCTGTGTATATTATAGAGAATAGCAGCGCCTGTGTATATTCTAGAGAATAGCAGCGCCTGTGTATATTCTAGAGAATAGCAGCGCCTGTGTATATTCTAGAGAATAGCAGCGCCTGTGTATATTCTAGAGAATAGCAGCGCCTGTGTATATTATAGAGAATAGCAATCCGTGTGTATATTATAGAGAATAGCAGCCCCTGTGTGTATCATAGAGAATAGCAGCGCCTGTGTATATTATAGAGAATATCAGCTCCTGTGTATACTATAGAGAATAGCAGCCCCTGTGTATATTCTAGAGAATAGCAGCACCTGTGTATATCATAGAGAATAGCAGCGCCTGTGTATATCATAGAGAATAGCAGGCCCTGTGGAAATTATAGAGAATAGAAGCGCCTGTGTATATCATAGAGAATAGCAGCAACTGTGTATATTATAGAGAATATCAGCGCCTGTGTATATTATAGAGAATAGCAGCTCCTGTGCATATTATAGAGAATAGCAGCGCATGTGGATATTCTAGAGAATAGCAGCGCCTGTGTATATTGTAGAGAATAGCAGCCCCTGTGTATATTATAGAGAATAGCAGCCCCTGTGTATATTATAGAGAATAGCAGCCCCTGTGTATGTTATAGAGAATAGCAGCGCCTGTGTATATTATAGAGAATAGCAGCACCTCTGTATATCATAGCGAATAGCAGTCCCTGTGTATAATATAGAGAATAGCAGCCCCTGTGGATATTCCAGACAATAGCAGCGCCTGTGTATATTCTAGAGAATAGAAGCCCCTGTGTATATTCTAGAGAATAGCAGCGCCTGTGTATATTCTAGAGAATAGCAGCGCCTGTGTATATTCTAGAGAATAGCAGCGCCTGTGTATATTCTAGAGAATAGCAGCGCCTGTGTATATTATAGAGAATAGCAGTCCGTGTGTATATTATAGAGAATAGCAGCCCCTGTGTGTATCATAGAGAATAGCAGCGCCTGTGTATATTATAGAGAATATCAGCTCCTGTGTATACTATAGAGAATAGCATCTCCTGTGTATATTATAGAGAATAGCAGCGCCTGTGTATATTCTAGAGAATAGCAGCGCCTGTGTATATCATGGAGAATAGCAGCCCCTGTGTATATCATGGAGAATAGCAGCCCCTGTGTATATCATGGAGAATAGCAGCCCCTGTGTATATCATGGAGAATAGCAGCCCCTGTGTATATCATGGAGAATAGCAGCCCCTGTGTATATCATGGAGAATAGCAGCCCCTGTGTATATCATAGAGAATAGCAGCGCCTGTGTATATCATAGAGAATAGCAGCGCCTGTGTATATCATAGAGAATAGCAGCGCCTGTGTATATTATAGAGAATAGCAGCGCCTGTGTATATTATAGAGAATAGCAGCGCCTGTGTATATTATAGAGAATAGCAGCGCCTGTGTATATTATAGAGAATAGCAGCCCCTGTGTATATTATAGAGAATAGCAGCGCCTGTGTATATTATAGAGAATAGCAGCCCCTGTGTATATTATAGAGAATAGCAGTCCCTGTGTATATTATAGAGAATAGCAGCCCCTGTGTATATTCTAGAGAATAGCAGCGCCTGTGTATATTCTAGAGAATAGCAGCGCCTGTGTATATTCTAGAGAATAGCAGCGCCTGTGTATATTCTAGAGAATAGCAGCGCCTGTGTATATTCTAGAGAATAGCAGCGCCTGTGTATATTCTAGAGAATAGCAGCGCCTGTGTATATTCTAGAGAATAGCAGCGCCTGTGTATATTCTAGAGAATAGCAGCTCCTGTGTATATTATAGAGAATAGCAATCCGTGTGTATATTATAGAGAATAGCAGCCCCTGTGTGTATCATAGAGAATAGTAGCTTCTGAGTATATTATAGAGAATATCAGCTCCTGTGTATACTATAGAGAATAGCAGCCCCTGTGTACATTACAGAGAATAGCAGTCCCTGTGTACATTATAGAGAATAGCAGCGCCTGTGTATATCATAGAGAATAGCAGGCCCTGTGGATATTATAGAGAATAGCAGCGCCTGTGTATATCATAGAGAATAGCAGCACCTGTGTATATTATAGAGAATAGCAGCGCCTGTGTATATTATAGAGAATAGCAGCTCCTGTGTATATTATAGAGAATAGCAGCGCCTGTGTATATTCTAGAGAATAGCAGCGCCTGTGTATATTTAGAGAATAGCAGCCCCTGTGTATATTATAGAGAGTAGCAGCCCCTGTGTATATTATACAGAATAGCATCCCCTGTGGATATTATACAGAATAGCAGCCCCTGTATATATCATAGAGAATAGCAGCCCTGTGTATATTATACAGAATAACAGCCCCTATGTATATTATAGAGAATAGCAGCCCCTGTGTATATTTTAGAGAATAGCAGCGCCTGTCGTATATTCTAGAGAATAGCAGCACCTGTGTATATTCTAGAGAATAGCAGTGCCTGTGTATATTCTAGAGAATAGCAGCGCCTGTGTATATTCTAGAGAATAGCAGCGCCTGTGTATATTCTAGAGAATAGCAGCGCCTGTGTATATTATAGAGAATAGCAGTCCGTGTGTATATTATAGAGAATAGCAGCACCTGTGTATATCATAGAGAATAGCAGCACCTGTGTATATCATAGAGAATAGCAGCACCTGTGTATATCATAGAGAATAGCAGTCCCTGTGTATATTATAGAGAATAGCAGCGCCTGTGTATATTATAGAGAATAGCAGCGCCTGTGTATATTATAGAGAATAGCAGCGCCTGTGTATATTATAGAGAATAGCAGCGCCTGTGTATATTATAGAGAATAGCAGTGCCTGTGTATATTCTAGAGAATAGCAGCGCCTGTGTATATTATAGAGAATAGCAGCGCCTGTGTATATTATAGAGAATAGCAGCGCCTGTGTATATTATAGAGAATAGCAGCGCCTGTGTATATTATAGAGAATAGCAGCGCCTGTGTATATCATAGAGAATAGCAGCCCCTGTGTATATTCTAGAGAATAGCAGCGCCTGTGTATATCATAGAGAATAGCAGCCTCTGTGTATATTCTAGAGAATAGCAGCGCCTGTGTATATCATAGAGTATAGCAGCGCCTGTGTATATTCTAGAGAATAGCAGCGCCTGTGTATATTGTAGAGAATAGCAGCCCCTGTGTATATTAGAGAATAGCAGCTCCTGTGTATATTATAGAGAATAGCAGCCCCTGTGTATATTATAGAGAATAGCAGCCCCTGTGTATATTATAGAGAATAGCAGCGCCTGTGTATATTATAGAGAATAGCAGCACCTGTGTATATCATAGAGAATAGCAGTCAGTGTGTATATTATAGAGAATAGCAGCCCCTGTGTGTATCATAGAGAATAGCAGCGCCTGTGTATATTATAGAGAATATCAACTCCTGTGTATACTATAGAGAATAGCATCTCCTGTGTATACTATAGAGAATAGCAGCCCCTGTGTATATTCTAGAGAATAGCAGCGCCTGTGTATATCATAGAGAATAGCAGCCCCTGTGGAAATTATAGAGAATAGCAGCACCTGTGTATATCATGGAGAATAGCAGCGCCTGTGTATATCATAGAGAATAGCAGCCCCTGTGCAAATTTTCGAGAATAGCAGCGCCTGTGTATATCATAGAGAATAGCAGCACCTGTGTATATCATAGAGAATAGCAGCGCCTGTGTATATCATAGAGAATAGCAGCACCTGTGTATATCATAGAGAATAGCAGCACCTGTGTATATCATAGAGAATAGCAGTCCCTGTGTATATAATAGAGAATAGCAGCGCCTGTGTATATTATAGAGAATAGCAGCGCCTGTGCATATTATAGAGAATAGCAGCGCCTGTGTATATTATAGAGAATAGCAGCGCCTGTGTATATTATAGAGAATAGCAGCGCCTGTGTATATTATAGAGAATAGCAGCGCCTGTGTATATCATAGAGAACAGCAGTCCCTGTGTATATCATAGAGAATAGCAGCCCGTGTATATTATAGAGAATAGCAGCCCCTGTGTATATCATAGAGAATAGCAGTCCCTGTGTACATTATAAAGAATAGCAGCGCCTGTGTATATCATAGAGAATAGCAGTCCCTGTGTATATTATAGAGAATAGCAGCGCCTGTGTATATTATAGAGAATTGGCAGCGCCTGTGTATATTATAGAGAATAGCAGCGCCTGTGTATATCATAGAGAATAGCAGCCCCCTGTGTATATTCTAGAGAATAGCAGCGCCTGTGTATATCATAGAGAATAGCAGCCCCTGTGTATATTCTAGAGAATAGCAGCGCCTGTGTATATTCTAGAGAATAGCAGCGCCTGTGTATATTCTAGAGAATAGCAGCGCCTGTGTATATTCTAGAGAATAGCAGCGCCTGTGTATATTCTAGAGAATAGCAGCGCCTGTGTATATTCTAGAGAATAGCAGCGCCTGTGTATATTCTAGAGAATAGCAGCGCCTGTGTATATTCTAGAGAATAGCAGCGCCTGTGTATATTCTAGAGAATAGCAGCGCCTGTGTATATTCTAGAGAATAGCAGCGCCTGTGTATATCATAGAGAATAGCAGTCCCTGTGTATATTATAGAGAATAGCAGTCCCTGTGTATATTATAGAGAATAGCAGCGCCTGTGTATATTATAGAGAATAGCAGCCCGTGTGTATATTATAGAGAATAGCAGACCCTGTGTATATTATAGAGAATAGCAGCGCCTGTGTATATTATAGAGAATAGCAGTCCCTGTGTATATTATAGAGAATAGCAGTCCCTGTGTATATTATAGAGAATAGCAGCCCCTGTGTATATTATAGAGAATAGCAGCCCCTGTGTATATTATAGAGAATAGCATGCCCTGTGTATATTATCGAGAATAGCAGTCCCTGTGTATATTATAGAGAATAGCAGCCCCTGTGTATATTATAGAGATTAGCAGCGCCTGTGTATATTATAGAGAATAGCAGCGCCTGTGTATATTGTAGAGAATAGCAGCCCCTGTGTATATTATAGAGAATAGCAGTCCCTGTGTATATTATAGAGAATAGCAGTCCCTGTGTATATTATAGGGAAGAGCAGTCCCTGTGTATATTATAGAGAATAGCAGCCCCTGTGTATATTATAGAGAATAGCCGCGCCTGTGTATATTATAGAGAATAGCCGCGCCTGTGTATATTATACAGAATAGCCGCGCCTGTGTATATTATACAGAATAGCCGCGCCTGTGTATATTATAGAGAATAGCAGCGCCTGTGGATATTCTAGAGAATAGCAGCGCCTGTGTATATTCTAGAGAATAGCAGCGCCTGTGTATATTCTAGAGAATAGCAGCGCCTGTGTATATTATAGAGAATAGCAGTCCGTGTGTATATTATAGAGAACAGCAGCCCCTGTGTGTATCATAGAGAATAGCAGCGCCTGTGTATATTATAGAGAATATCAGTGCCTGTGTATATTATAGAGAATAGCAGCTCCTGTGTATATTATAGAGAATAGCAGCGCCTGTGTATATTCTAGAGAATAGCAGCGCCTGTGTATATTGTAGAGAATAGCAGCCCCTGTGTATATTATAGAGAATAGCAGCCCCTGTGTATATTATAGAGAATAGCAGCCCCTGTGTATATTATAGAGAATAGCAGCCCCTGTGTATATTATAGAGAATAGCAGCGCCTGTGTATATTATAGAGAATAGCAGCACCTGTGTATATCATAGAGAATAGCAGTCCCTGTGTATATTATAGAGAATAGCAGCCCCTGTGGATATTCTAGAGAATAGCAGCGCCTGTGTATATTCTAGAGAATAGCAGCGCCTGTGTATATTCTTGAGAATAGCAGCGCCTGTGTATATTCTAGAGAATAGCAGCACCTGTGTATATTCTAGAGAATAGCAGCGCCTGTGTATATTCTAGAGAATGGCAGCGCCTGTGTATATTCTAGAGAATAGCAGCGCCTGTGTATATTATAGAGAATAGCAGCGCCTGTGTATATCATAGAGAATAGCAGCCCCCTGTGTATATTCTAGAGAATAGCAGCGCCTGTGTATATCATAGAGAATAGCAGCCCCTGAGTATATTCTAGAGAATAGCAGCGCCTGTGTATATTCTAGAGAATAGCAGCGCCTGTGTATATTCTAGAGAATAGCAGCGCCTTTGTATATTCTAGAGAATAGCAGCGCCTGTGTATATTCTAGAGAATAGCAGCGCCTGTGTATATTCTAGAGAATAGCAGCGCCTGTGTATATTCTAGAGAATAGCAGCGCCTGTGTATATTCTAGAGAATAGCAGCGCCTGTGTATATTCTAGAGAATAGCAGCGCCTGTGTATATTCTAGAGAATAGCAGCGCCTGTGTATATTCTAGAGAATAGCAGCGCCTGTGTATATTCTAGAGAATAGCAGCGCCTCTGTATATTCTAGAGAATAGCAGCGCCTGTGTATATTCTAGAGAATAGCAGCGCCTGTGTATATTCTAGAGAATAGCAGCGCCTGTGTATATTCTAGAGAATAGCAGCACCTGTGTATATTCTAGAGAATAGCAGCGCCTGTGTACATTCTAGAGAATGGCAGCGCCTGTGTATATTCTAGAGAATAGCAGCGCCTGTGTATATTATAGAGAATAGCAGTCCGTGTGTATATTATAGAGAATAGCAGCCCCTGTGTGTATCATAGAGAATAGCAGCGCCTGTGTATATTATAGAGAATATCAGCTCCTGTGTATACTATAGAGAATAGCATCTCCTGTGTATACTATAGAGAATAGCAGCCCCTGTGTATATTCTAGAGAATAGCAGCGCCTGTGTATATCATAGAGAATAGCAGCCCCTGTGGAAATTATAGAGAATAGCAGCACCTGTGTATATCATAGAGAATAGCAGCGCCTGTGTATATCATAGAGAATAGCAGCCCCTGTGGAAATTATAGAGAATAGCAGCGCCTGTGTATATCATAGAGAATAGCAGCACCTGTGTATATCATAGAGAATAGCAGCACCTGTGTATATCATAGAGAATAGCAGCACCTGTGTATATCATAGAGAATAGCAGCACCTGTGTATATCATAGAGAATAGCAGTCCCTGTGTATATTATAGAGAATAGCAGCGCCTGTGTATATTATAGAGAATAGCAGCGCCTGTTTATATTATAGAGAATAGCAGCGCCTGTGTATATTATAGAGAATAGCAGCCCCTGTGTATATTATAGAGAATAGCAGCGCCTGTGTATATTATAGAGAATAGCAGCACCTGTGTATATCATAGAGAATAGCAGTCCCTGTGTATATTATAGAGAATAGCAGCACCTGTGGATATTCTAGAGAATAGCAGCGCCTGTGTATATTCTAGAGAATAGCAGCGCCTGTGTATATTCTAGAGAATAGCAGCACCTGTGTATATTCTAGAGAATAGCAGCGCCTGTGTATATTCTAGAGAATGGCAGCGCCTGTGTATATTCTAGAGAATAGCAGCGCCTGTGTATATTATAGAGAATAGCAATCCGTGTGTATATTATAGAGAATAGCAGCCCCTGTGTGTATCATAGAGAATAGCAGCGCCTGTGTATATTATAGAGAATATCAGCTCCTGTGTATACTATAGAGAATAGCAGCCCCTGTGTATATTCTAGAGAATAGCAGCGCCTGTGTATATCATAGAGAATAGCAGCCCCTGTGGAAATTATAGAGAATAGCAGCACCTGTGTATATCATAGAGAATAGCAGCGCCTGTGTATATCTTAGAGAATAGCAGCCCCTGTGGAAATTATAGAGAATAGCAGCGCCTGTGTATATCATAGAGAATAGCAGCACCTGTGTATATTATAGAGAATATCAGCGCCTGTGTATATTATAGAGAATAGCAGCTCCTGTGCATATTATAGAGAATAGCAGCGCATGTGTATATTCTAGAGAATAGCAGCGCCTGTGTATATTCTAGAGAATAGCAGCGCCTGTGTATATTATAGAGAATAGCAGTCCGTGTGTATATTATAGAGAATAGCAGCCCCTGTGTGTATCATAGAGAATAGCAGCGCCTGTGTATATTATAGAGAATATCAGCTCCTGTGTATACTATAGAGAATAGCATCTCCTGTGTATATTATAGAGAATAGCAGCACCTGTGTATATTCTAGAGAATATCAGCGCCTGTGTATATCATAGAGAATAGCAGCCCCTGTGGAAATTATAGAGAATAGCAGCACCTGTGTATATCATAGAGAATAGCAGCACCTGTGTATATCATAGAAAATAGCAGCACCTGTGTATATCATAGAAAATAGCAGCACCTGTGTCTATCATAGAGAATAGCAGTCCCTGTGTATATTATAGAGAATAGCAGCGCCTGTGTATATTATAGAGAATAGCAGCGCCTGTGTATATTATAGAGAATAGCAGCGCCTGTGTATATTATAGAGAATAGCAGCGCCTGTGTATATTATAGAGAATAGCAGCGCCTGTGTATATCATAGAGAATAGCAGTCCCTGTGTATATCATAGAGAATAGCAGTCCCTGTGTATATTATAGAGAATAGCAGTGCCTGTGTATATTCTAGAGAATAGCAGCGCCTGTGTATATCATAGAGAATAGCAGCGCCTGTGTATATTATAGAGAATAGCAGTCCCTGTGTATATTATAGAGAATAGCAGCGCCTGTGTATATTATAGAGAATAGCAGCGCCTGTGTATATTATAGAGAATAGCAGCGCCTGTGTATATCATAGAGAATAGCAGACCCTGTGTATATTATAGAGAATAGCAGCGCCTGTGTATATCATAGAGTATAGCAGCCCCTGTGTATATTCTAGAGAATAGCAGCCCCTGTGTGTATCATAGAGAATAGCAGCGCCTGTGTATATTATAGAGAATATCAGCTCCTGTGTATACTACAGAGAATAGCATCTCCTGTGTATATTATAGAGAATAGCAGCGCCTGTGTATATTCTAGAGAATAGCAGC